>NC_090023.1:120953365-121604365 GCF_037176765.1 Anolis sagrei
TAAGAACCTTGCTGGCAGCTTTGTTAGATCTGATAGCCTTGCATTATTGAGATGGAGACAGCAGGTAACTAGGCCATTCACCATAGTTTACAATAGGACTACATTGCAAAGTGGCATAATCTATCCCAACATCTTGGGAATGGTGCTGAACCTTTATTTTAATGCAGGGCACTTAGCCATGAGACCTCATTCTATGTGCTAATGATAAAATGGAATTAACATCATGTCCAGTATAGGCATTTCCAAGTGAGAAGTGATAATTTTGTTCCAGTTGTTTAAATGGGTGAGAAACTGTAAAATGTTACAAATTTTGTAAAACCAACCTAAATAGAATAGCAATAATGCTGGGGGGGGGGGGCACTGTTTTGGTTTTTTTTGCTCTTTTTTTCTTTTTTGGCCTATATGAGAAAGTCAGGACCAAAGACTGACTGTAGAATTATGTATATGTCACCTGTTAAGAACAGAAATAAATTCTTCTCAAATAGCTTGAACTATGTTTCCATTACAGAATACGCATGTACAGCACTGTATTGCAAGACACAGCGCAAGCATTGGGACTCTTGCGATATTGTTGGATTACAATGCGTATTAGCATTGGTACAAAAATGTAATTTAAAATGGAATTTGTAATTCTAATTGAGTCATTGTTATAACATTGATTATTTGGTGTAAATATATTTATTTAGGCTTCTAATAGGCATATATACCATATTTCTTCAATTGCAAGACACCATTGATTGTAAGACACACCCTAATTTCAGTACCACTACCAAAATACATAAGGTACATCTGTGATTTGAAGGCACACCCCATTTTTAGATATGTGTATGTAGGAAATAATGGAAGTCTTAGAACTGAAGAAATAGAGTATGTATATCTATCAATTATCTATCCACCTATCTAATTATCAGCATTATATGACAAATAGGGACCAATTTATAATATCATGCTGTATGGTGAAGCATGGACATTATGGCTGAGCAAAATTTCATTATTAATTTATTTTTTGAGACTAATTTGTTAGATTTGTACATACAAAACAATATGAATGAACGCAAGGGACCCTTATACGAAAAACTTAAGATTCAAAACACTGACCTATGACTTTCAAATGAGTTTTGTAACTCTCATAAATGGCTCCAGGTTTCCATCAAGGGTGCCACTTTTTCCCCAAAAGGGCTGAATGTGGTTTCCCCAAATGGCCACAAGGATGATGGCAAGGCCAGAGTGGAGGAAAAAGCTCTGCTTTTCCCCAAAAGTGGATGGAAAGAGGGGGGCAAGGGAGGGGAATGCCTAGCTGGATGGCTAGGAAAGGAAGAAGCCCCTCAGGCACATGGCTGGCCCAGAGAGAGAGAGGCAGAGACCACACGCTCATTGAGGCTTTAGGGCAGGAAGTGAGCAGAATTCTTGGAAATGTAGTTTAGGCCAGGGCCCTTTGAATTCTCTGGCACTGCTGGCCTGAAGGCAATGCAAAATCTCAATTTTAAGAGTAACTTCTCCAACTTGGAAAGGGAAAACCCAAGCACTTTAATGAGGGAAGTGAGCAGAATTCTTGGAAATGTAGTTTAGGGTGGGGTCTTTTGAATTTTCTGCCACAGGGATCCTCACCTTCCCAAACTTCATTTTCCAGAATTCTGCTTATGTCCTTGTACATCCTCCTCCTCTTTCTCTGTAAAATGATTTTGAGGTAAAAGAAGGGGATAGTAGGGAATTGAATCAACTCTGTGATTTCTGTTGTTGTTATTGATGTTTCATAGACTGGGTGGGTATCTGTTGCGGGTGGTTTGACTGTGCTTTTCCTGCCTGGCAAAATAAAGGGGTTTGGGCTCCCCCCTTGCACAATTAATGAAAAGTAACAAAGAATTATTTATATCATTATAGCTACAATACATTCCCCTAATTATATTTTAGAAACACTTTAGAAATTATTTTCCATGCTCCCTAATTTAGTAATGAATATCGAAACATTCTTTATTTGAATATTGAAACATGTTTTATTGATTACACAGACCTAATGGCCATATATCTATTCTTACTATCTGACTACAATGCATGGTTCTGGTCTGTGGTCTCAAAGTTAGGGAGAAAATGTCCTATCTTATACACTACAGGCATACGTTTTAAAAACCAGCTTCAGTCAGAATCAAGTTCAAATGATGGTTAGGTCCAAGCTTGTTCTGAATTTGGAAAGTTAGGTTCCCTAATTCAAACATAATGGAAACATGTATTTAAATGAAGAATTTCTGGATTATCACAGTGCAACAACAATGGATAAAGGGGGGAGGTATGACTTGGAATGCGATGGGAAAGTCTTATGAATCTTTTGGTTTATTGAACCAAGATATCCTCTACTGAATGCATTTCATCTCTGCACATAATATTTTAGTGACTCAATTGTTCTGTTCCAAAGATTGTTCTGAAATATCAGCACAGTTCCCCAGGCATATCTTTCAAATACATTCATATTTACATTCTCTGTACAACATGCCCCTTGAGTAGAGAGGTTGCCGCAGTTATAATGGTGCTCTCCTCAGCTGCATGATTAAGGAAAGGAGTGCAGGTTGATGACAGATATATTGCAGAGATGGTTGTGCAAGATGTAATACTGTCTTCTGAAGGCAAATTTTCAGGTCCTCAGTTTGTAAACAAGTCTTGGGAAATCACATGAAAGGAAATTTCCTTCCTCTGGCACTCATATTATAATCATTACCCCTGACAGTCTTTACCAACGGCACTTTGGTGCTTATTTCCTCTTACGAAGTGTAGTGGGAAGGTATTAATATTGATCCCTGTGAAAAGTGGTCTGTGCATTATAGTCAATAGATTCTTCTGTACACAATATGTCTGTTGGCTCTGATTTGTGTGATGTGGAGCAAGTTGGTGCTCCTAGAAGTATATTCTTGTACAATGTTGATGGGCAGAAGCCATAGTTCCACTTGTAGATAAAAATAAATGGTTTGCAAACATAATTGTGAGATAAAGAGGGATTCTGCACATTGTATTCTCATACATGTTTTATTCATATTGATAATAGAGAAATTGTGGTGTCCTGTAGCCCAAATACTCATGGCTCTTGTTCTGCTGCCAGTTGCTTGATTTAGCATAAAATTTGATAAGCATGCCCCCATGGTAATTTCTAACACAGTTTAGAGCCCTAAATATGCTGAAATTTAGATAAGTTAGACTAGATCTAGTGAATTAATTGAATGTTCAAGTGATGACCCATTGAATCAGTGAATTGAGTTTAACTGGAGCTGGTAATATGATGCAGACTAGAAATGTTCTGGTGCAGATGTTATGAAGAACTTGGTGACAATTTGGAAGAGCTAACTTGAATTTATGTGTGAGACATGATGACTACAAAAGGATTTTGTACATGTCCTGTTTTTAATTCTTCTCTGTCAGTGCAGACATATACACAGATGTCTTGATATGGAGAAAATAGGAATTTTGCCAGAGCAAAATATAGTATGATGCAAAATATGATTAACTTTTAGCCTTCTAAAGTCAATTCATTTCAAACCCAAGCATCCAAATTAATCTATCTGTAGGCAAAACTGCATAGAATAACCCTATACAGATTAATGTGATGGTAAATTCAATTCAGCTAAATAGAGCTTGCATTTCAGTTAACATGTAGGGATGCACAAGGAATAGATTATATAGAATGAATTTGAGTGTGGGAAACAAAATGAAGTCAAAATACAAACAAATAAGAAAATAGAAATAATTTTTGAAAATGCATTGTAAAAATAGTTGAAAAATCTGATTCTCAGGTTTCAGGAAACTCTGGCTAGGAAAACCCTGGACTGATATTATTTGCATATACTATTTTCTGCACAGAAAGCATTATTTTCTGTGCAAGGAAGCACATTTTCTAGCTGGAAAATAAAATGTTGTTCTTTGTGGAGAAAATTCTTTTTTTATGTGCAAAACAAGCACAATTTTGCATAGCATAGGGCCCAGCTCTGGATAGTTTTCATGGGAGGGAATGGGAGCACCCATTGGCTACTTACCTAATAACAAGGGAATAGGCTTCCCAGCAATCACAGCAGCTGCTTCATTGGTAAAGGAGGATTGAGAGGCAGGGCTAGGATTCACTATACATGTACGGGATTGTGGTGCAGCTGGCTGAGTGTCAGCTGCATTAAGATCACTCTGACCAAAAGGTCATGAGTTCGAAGCCAGCCGGGATTGGAGTGGGTTTCCAACCAATTGTGTAGCCTGTTGTTGACCTTTGCAACCCCAAAGACAGTTGCATCTGTCAAGTAGGAAAATTAGATACCACCTTGTGTGGGGAGACTAAATTAACTAATTTATGAGGCCATAAAAAAGACTCCAGCAAAGCACTCCAGCAAAAAAAAGCATGCGGGGAATGCGGAAGTACTTCATCAGTGTCGCAGATGGACGATGAAAGCGACAGCTCCCCTGGCCACCAGAAAAAGTTAAATAGCCTCTGTGTATGTATGTATATGTTGTATGTCAAAATTGGCATTGAATGTTTGCCATATATGTGTTCACTGTAATCCGCCCTGAGACCCCCGCGGGGTGAGAAGGGCGGAATCTAAATGCTGTAAATAAATAAATAAAATACGTAACTGCTATGAGTACTTAGCAATATAGTGCAGAAAGGAATCCGGTCAATACTGTTGTTTTTCCCCAGATGTGACTTCTAATGGGTTTTTCGTATGGGCTGATTCTGTAGTGTCATGCTGTTCCAAATGTTGCACAAATGATTATATAGAATTAATACAGAAGCTTCAAAATTTATACATTGATATAGAATGCTTCTTACACTTTGCATAAGCACCTTAAAGTTTACTTTCCCTCAAGAACCTCTTATCTTATTTTGATTACAAAACTGGACACAAATGATTGCAAATTCACATTATTGTGCGTCATCAAACTCATTCATGTGAACTTTTTAAAATAGTGGCACCACTTATAAAGTGCAGTAGTCCATATGGCTTTGATACAGAACCTCTGCGAAAGGGGGGGGGGAGGTATTTAAAAGCTTTCAGAATCTTTCCATACACAGGCAGAAATACTTTCCAATGGTAGCCTTATTTCTCCAAAGTTAGAGTTTCAAAACACCTTTTAAATGTAGAGATAATAAAAAAAATCAATCCCAAACTTTATATAGTTGGTATACTTTGCTACTTTATTTGTGAAGTGACTGGAGCTGTCTATCAAGCAGAAACTGAAGTATTGGTCTTATTCGTTTTTGCCTTAGATCTTTTGGTAGCACTTTAATGAAACCAGAATTGATGATGGAGTTTGATGACTTCTAGCTCAGGATTTTATGGTTGTAGAATTGGAAAGCTTTTAGTTAATTAATAGGTTTTCTAACAGATCCCTTTGTTAAAGACAAAGAGTTTTCTGAAGTCTAGTATTTCTTTGTCCAGTTAGCTTTTCATTAGTTTCACATTTCAGCAATCCTTTTGTGCCTTCAACATCAGAGGAACTAAAGCATATGGCAACCATGACTCCTGGAAATGATGTCGAGTTTTTCAGATGAAGCATATGTATTACAAATGGTATAGAATATCTCTTTCATGTTTCATGAAATAATTTTCTGCTCTGAGTTGGAGGGACGAGGGGGATATTCAGCATGTTTATAGTACTAGGATCCTGGCATGAACCAGATTACTCACACCAGAATTTAAGGCATCTGTTAACTCCTTAATCCTATTTTTTAAATAAATAAATAAATAAACCAAAATCTGCAAGGCAATATGAGAAAGATGTTTAGGATTCCTCTTTCCAAAGGACTTCACCATGTGAACTTTCTTCAGTTTTGAACTCCTGACCCCAAAGAGCAGAAGATGTTTTGTCTTCTTGCCTCCAGCAATAATCAATACAACAATGAATACATTTATATTTACAGTATTTGAAAGACAGATTATATCTTACATAGCAAAAGCTATCTCAGCACATCTATCAGGACAGTTTTACAAAAAAAAAACAAAAACCAAACACCCCCTACATTTAAAAAAAATGTAAAATGAGGTATAGGTTTTCAAAGTCAAGTTAAATATAGGCATTAGGGATGTGCATTTTGGGTAAACCTCATTCCATTTTGGAGTTCAGTTTTCAGGTTCCCCCATTCCATTTTTCCAGGAGATGTCTGAATTCAGGAGGACAAAATGCTATTTTTGCCCAAAGATCTATTTTTGCTCTGAGAAGATCAGGCCCTTTGGCAGCAATGGGGGGAAACTCCCAGGATCACATTTCCATCATTTTAGGACTAAAAAGGTAAAGGTAAAGGTAGTCCCCTGACATTAAGTCCAGTCATGTCTGACTCTGGGGTGTGGTGCTCATCTCCATTTCTAAGCCGAAGAGCCAGCGTTGTCCGTAGACACCTCCAAGGTCATGTGGCCGGCATGACTGCATGGAGCGCCGTTACCTTCCCGCCGGAGCGGTACCTATTGATCTACTTACATTTGCATGTTTTCGAACTGCTAGGTTGGCAGAAGCTAGGGCTGACAGCGGAAGCTCACGCCGCTCCCCGGAATCGAACCTGCGACCTTTCGATCAACAAGCTCAGCAACTCAGTGCTTTAACCCACTGCGCCACCGGATTAGGATGGAAATGGCCACACTTGGAAGGCACATTTACCACTGCACCAAGTTTCAAAATGTTTAGGAAATTCTTCAAGTTTTTAGAAATAAAATCTCCTTTTAAAAAACACAAAAAATATCCTGTGGAAGGATCTAACTGAGATCTGAATCTTTTAACTCCCCTGAAAGCCTGCCCACTTGACCCAGCAGTACCACCATCACAGCCACACTCTCTCTGTGTGTATTATATTGGAGGGAATAGGCTCAGGCTTCTTGTGTAAGAGAAGGAGCACATATACACAGAAACCACAAGAAAAATAAAGGAGTCAAAAAAGTGAACAGTAAACAACTTAAGGGGCTCAAGGGAGTCAGGCTATCTTCATTGAACCACCCCAATATTTTAAACAAACACCCCCCAAAATGACTTTTTCACAGCCCCGTCCCCAAATGCACACATAATAGTCACACCCTCCTTTTTCGGAAACAAAGGGGGAAGAGCACCTATTATACAATGAAATAAAGTGTTTTGTTTTGTTTTTAACATCAATGTTTCTCATTAACTGTCACATTTCTATGAATGTTTTCTATCACTAGTGGTGAGTTAGTTATCTTTTCTTCACTCCTAGATTGCAGCTAATACTTCTCTGAATTACCTCTGTGAATTATCATCACAGAGGTTATGATTGTGAATTCACAAATATTGCATGCTCATTTGGATATGGGATTATCATTATCAGAACATATATCTTCAGTGAACAACATGTGGTATTGATAATAAAAACTCACTAGAAATGAAAGAATGGCATACAAAGTACAGTTGTTAACCATTCAAAATTAGCTAGGAAAAACGTCTTCTGACATTGTTTTCAAGCTCTATGCCATTGAGTGTTGGGAGAGTCAGATCTATCACAACTTTTTCTGTAAAATATCTGCTGCTGTCAGTGAATTGTGAAATGTTAATATTGTAGGCTTGTCTGCATCTCTGTCTTGATCCCATAACGTATCATTTTCTACTTTTTAATTTATAAATATCAGGGTTTTTTTATCGTGTCAGAAGCAGCTTGAGAAATTGCAAGTTGCTTTTGGTGTGAGAGAATTGGCCATCTGCAGGGATGTTGCCCGGGAGACACCTGGATGTTTTACCATCCTGTAGAAGGCTTCTCTCATGTCGTGGGAAGCTGAAGCTGACAGATGGGAGCTCACCCCATCTCATGGATTCAAACCGACAACCTTCAGGTCAGGAGTTCACCCTGCACAAGGGTTTAATCCATTGGGCCACTGCAGCTCATTGAAACACCACAGTATTTCAGATAGTTTCCCCCCCCCCCTTTCTTTTGAATATTTTTTCAAGCCAATCCTATATAACTGATAATGGACACTGATCTTCTTTCAAACTATGATGCTTTCTGGCCAGTTGTTAATAATGAAATGGACATAGCAATTTGAATCTCATTGAAATATTGTTCCTAAGAGAGGCAACTAGATGAAGGATTACCACTGGCTCTTTTTCTGTGACAAATAATATGTTGTACCTATAGAAGGATTTATGTTCTATTTAGAAGATTTTTCATTAGGTTTGGAAATATTTGAATGATTCTAAATACTATTGTTTTAAATGCACATTTCTTTGGACTATGGCACTTTTACACTACACAATTATAGCACTATGACTCCACTTTAACTACCCAGGCTGCTCCTATGGAGTCGTAGGGCTTGTAGTTCGGTACTTTCTGGGTGAAGATCCCAAGATTCTAGAGGCTGAAACCAAGACAATTAAAGTAGAATAAGCATCCTATAACTGTGTAGTGTGAAGAGGGCCCTGGAAACCTCAACCACAATGAGCCATTCAATGATAAGCTCCTCATTTGAATCTCTAGGGAAATTCAATCACAGTGAATCATTCACTGATAATCTTCTAATTTGAATACTTTAATGCTTTGGATGTTAGCCTATCTTTAAAGATGACCTGAAAGTTTCATGAAATACTAAATAGAGTTTCCAGAATTTTGATACAAACAGATTAAAAAATCTAAAAAGAATTTCATTGGCTGGCTATTCCCTTCCCAGTGCAATTAAAGTTGATGGTTTAACTTTAAGTCCTAAATCAAGGTTCCACCAGGTGTCTGCTGGGACAACGGGAATCTAAAAGGAATTGCATTGAGAATACACATGTAGTAAGATATAAGATATAAGCCACAAGCCACAAGCCAAGCTCTAGCCTCCAATTTCAAATCAAACAGGAGCAGAGAAAGCAAGGTTTAAACTACGGAGTAACATATGTAGTACTTGGAGGAGGAAAGGAGAAGCTGCAGAAGCTGAAAAGAGTGAGAGTAAGGAGAAGTAAGGAATAGAGTAAAGAAGAGAAGAGAAGAGAAGGACGAAGTGACGAAGAGGGGAGAAGAGGGAGAAGAGGAGGAGAGGAAGAAAGGAGGAAAGGAGGAAGAGAGTGGCATGGAGGAAGAAAAGCTGTGAAAGCCCTCAAGACAAGAAGAAAGAAGAAAGAAAACAAAGGCCTGGAGTTCCTGGAAACCCGCCCACAACAGAGGGAAGGGAACGGAGAACGGAGAACGAAGGCCGCACTCGCCGGTCTCGCCAGAAAACACACCAAAGAAACCCCAAGCCAAAGAACAAATAACAAGCAGTAACCAGGCTGAGAGAGAACTGAACGAACCTGTGCGGGCCGTCCCTGGGAGCCACCTCGCTTGTGGTCCCGACTGGTGTCGGTGGGCAGCCGAGGAGAGGCGGCGGCGGAGACGAGGGAGCCACGTGGAGGGCTCTAGGACCCGTGGGAGCGGCGGCAGAGACAGCGGAGGCGCGGCTCGGCGGCGGAGGGATCTGCGTGGCCTCGGGGCCGCGGCCCGGCTGCGGAGGGATCCGTGGAGACAGCGGTGAAGGTGCTGGGCTGCCGCGGAGGCCGCGGTCTGGCCGCGTGGCCCTGAGGCCGTGTCCCGGCTGCGGAGGGATTCACAGAGACGGCGGTGAAGGCCCTGAGCTGCCACGGAGGGGTCTAGGCCCAGCGGTGGCGCAGCCGCGACCCAGGAGACCGGTTGCGGCCTCGAGAGACCGTGGCAACAAAGTATCGGGCAGAGAGCCGGACAAGCGACGGTGAGTGTGAGGGACGAAGGAGACGGAAAGAGACGAAAGAGAAGAGAAGAGACAACAGAACCAGAGGACAGAGGGACCCAGGGTGGGAAAATAGTGTGACAATAAAAAGGAAAAGAGGAGGAGAAAAGTAAAAAGGTGGCTAGGGAGAGATATAGAAGAGGCAGAGAAGGACTGCAAAGGAGAGGATATAGGTAACCAGAGAAAAATAAAAACAGGAAAATACCCCAGGTTAAAATCAAATAAGCCCGTTTATAGCTAGGGCGGGGACCGTGGGACTTAGGACTCAGGACAAATAACAGAGTAAAGGGATCAAAGAATAGGAAAAGAAGCCTAAAGGAAGGAAATAATATAGAAGAGTATAGAGGAGGGGAACTATAGAAGAGGAAATACGAAAAAAAGAGGAAGAGGGAAACACCAAAAGGAAATAAAGACCCTAAGATGAGGAACCTAAAAGGGGAGGAAAGGGAATGAGAGTGAGATATAAAAAGAATACAATCACTTAAAAGCAACCTCACTAACCATTACCCTAATTTCTAAGGAAGAAAGAGACCAATACACGGAGCTCACCCCCCCCCCCCCAAATACCTGTTAAATAGACATGGCAAATACTAAAATTAGACAGGACAAAGACTTGAAAGAGATAAAAGACATGAAAGGAACATCTAGAAGACACTCAATGGCAGGCCCACCAACAGTGGTAGGCCCTCAAACACCTGAGGAACTGGGGATAAAAGAATTACTAATGGGAATACAAAAGGAAATACAAGGCCTGTCGGGAAAACAAGAAAAACTACAAGCAGATTTTCAAGCCAGGGCAGAGAAACAGGAAGCCCAGCAAAAAGCTATCCAAACAGAGGTTGCACAAATTAAAAACGAGCTTAAGGAAGATATGAAGCAAATGAAAGAAGAATTAGCTAAGGCATTGCAAGAGATTAATGAAGCTAAAGTAAATAATATGAAAGTAGAAAAAGTCCAACAGAATCTAGAAAAAAAATGAAAAGGATAGAAAAACAAAATCTTAAAGTAGAGAAAGTGCAAGAGAAGTTAGTTCAAAATGACACAGAATACCAACTCCGCTTTAGAAATATAGTGGAAACAGAAAAAGAAAATATTAGAGAGACTATGATCAACCTCCTGGCTAAACTATTAGATACACCAACACAAGAAATCGACAATGGTCTAGACAGGGTTTACAGGATACATACTAACTATGCGAAAAGAAACAAGACCCCAAAAGACATATTGGTAAATTTTGTCAGGAAAAAGACTAGGGATGAGGTACTGAGAGCTAGTCATTTAAAACCACTATACCATATGGAGTCCAAAGTGCAAATACTAAAAGAATTCCCACCAGATACCCTAAACAATAGGAGGAAGTATTTCTTCCTAACTGATGAGTTTAAAAGATTAAACATCAGATTCCGTTGGGAAAAACAGGAAGGAATCATGGCCACCTATAAAGGGGAAAGATATTGGCTTACCTCTGAGGATAAAGCCAAAGACTTCTTTAAGAGATTAGAAAAAGAACTCAAAATAAGAACCCCCCAAAGACCAGAGGAAAAAAGGAAGAAATCAAAGAGGAAGAGAAGCAAGTCCCCCGATGCCGGCAAAACGACCCCAGATGCAAGTCTAAACAACGAGATACAGGATGACGGAGAGGAGTTTGACGAAATGGACGATGATGAAACAAAAGAGCGAAATGGGTGACATTACACAACAGGTAAAGTTTTACTCTAATAATGTAAATGGGTTAAACTCTCCAAATAAAAGGAAAATGATATTTAATCATCTAAAAAGAGGCAAATACAACATAATCGTTCTACAGGAAACCCATATAACCGAACGTCACTCAATACATTTAACACATAAAAAACTAGGCAAATTGTATCACTCCTCTGCCTCGGAAAAAAAAGGGGGGCAGCACTCTATATAGACGAGAACATCCCATCGGATCTCATCTTTAAGGACTTGGAGGGCAGAATTCTAGCAGTTAGAATAAGGATTGGCATAGAGAACATTCTTATAATCAATATATATGCCCCCAATGGCCCCAAAGGTAAATTTGTAAAGGCTCTGAAGGGGAAAATCCGGGCAGAAGACTACTCCCATATGGTCATACTAGGAGACTTTAACGGAATAATAAACCCAGAATTAGACAGGACCAAAGTCCAGAAGGGGAAAAAAATAGAAAAGACTAATACCTTACCAAATAACTTTCTGAGCTGTCTGGAAGAATTCGATCTAGATGATACCTGGAGGGTGCATAACACAGGGGCAAAGGACTACACGCACTATTCTAATAGACATCGTGTCTGGACCAGAATTGACATGATCTGGACTACGAAAACAATCACGTCAAAAGTAACAGAAATCAAAATACTACCACGAGATCACTCAGACCATAACCCGATTATTATGATAATAAATCATAGACAAGGAAGAAGAAAATGTAGATTGGATGAGAATTTGCTCAAATCAGAAGGGGATATAAAGAAATACAAAGAAAAAACACGGGACTATTTTCAATTAAATACAAGAGAAGATACCAAGATCCAAACCGTATGGGATGCTTATAAAGCAGTATTAAGGGGGCATTTAATCCAACATGCTGCAATCAAAAACAGACTTAAAAACAGCAAAAGAGATCAGGTGGAGAAAAAGATTGAGAAGACAGAAAAAGACCTGAAAGACAATCCAGAGAACCTAGGATTAAATGAAAAACTGGAAATACTAAAAAAAGAAAAACACATGCTCGATTTAGAGAGAATGGCAAAACAAATAAAGTTCATCCGCCAAAGAGAATTTGAAAATGCCAACAAAATAGGAAGATCACTGGCCTGGAAAATAAGAAAGAAAATCCAATCACAACGAATAACTAGAATTAAAATAGGAGACAGAACAGTGACAAAAGACAACGAAATAATAGCAGAATTTCAAAATTACTTCCGAGAACTATATAGCAAAAAAGAAGTAAATATAGAAGAGATAGTAAGATACTTAAATAAGCAAAAATTAGGGAAAATTACAGACGACCAAAGAGGGGAATTAAACCGAGAAATAACGATAGAAGAAATTAAGAATGCGATCAAAGGTCTTCAGAACAACAAAGCTCCTGGCCCCGATGGCTTTACGGCGGGTTTTTATAAGACGCTACAGGAAGAAATCGGGAGTACCCTCAAAGAAGTAATGAATAAAACACTACAGGAAGGGGTCATTCCAGAGTCATGGAGAACCGCGGAAATTACTCTAATCCACAAGGAGGGCTCGGACAAAGACGACATCAGAAACTACCGCCCTATCTCCTTACTAAATAACGACTATAAAATTTTCTCAACCATTATGGCTAACAGATTTAAGACCTTCTTAACAAAATGGATAGGAGAAGACCAAAATGGCTTTTTGCCTGGCAGGAGCATTAAGGATAATGTAAGATCTATCCTCGACACAATCGAATACTACGAAACCCACCATCAGAAAGAAGTAGCACTCCTGGCCATCGACGCCGAAAAAGCGTTTGATAACATCTGCTGGGATTTCTTCAAATCGCTATTCCAGGAAATGGACTTCGGGTTCCAATTTAGAAATGCTATAGAGGCCATTTATAAAGACCAGAAGGCAAAATTAGTCATAAATGGAATAACATCAGAGGACTTCCCAATCGAAAAAGGCACAAGGCAGGGATGCCCTTTATCCCCCCTAATCTTCATCTTCGCTTTAGAAGTCCTACTTAGAGAAATAAGGGAGGACGAAGCACTAAAGGGCCTGAAAATAGATAAACAAGAGCTAAAACTCAGAGCCTTCGCAGATGACATCATATGCGTGGTAGAGAACCCAAGGGAAAAAATACAACTATGGCTCGACAAAATTGAAGAATACAGAGAGGTAGCGGGGCTCAAATTAAACAGAAGGAAAACTATGCTACTAACCAAAAACATTTCAAAAGCAAATCAGAATATATTGGAAAATCTATCAGGAATTAAAGTAGTAAGTAAGATAAAATATTTAGGAATATGGGTCACTCGGAGAAATCTAAACCTATTAGAAAATAATTACATAGAGAAATGGAAAGAGATCAAGAAGGAGATGGCAATATGGACGAAACTAAATCTATCACTCTTAGGTAGAGTTGCAACTATAAAAATGAACGTCCTTCCTAAACTGTTATATGTCTTCCAGAACCTCCCCATCGTCAGAAATCTTAAAATCTTCAAAGAATGGAATAAAGAAATCACAAAGTTCATTTGGAAAAACAAGAGACCCAGGATAAAACGCAAGATAATGATAATGCCAACCCACAAAGGAGGATTTGGTCTTCCGGACTTGCAAACATACTATGATGCCGCTGCATTAACCTGGATCCGGGATTGGACCAAATTACAGAATATTAAAATCTTAACCATTGAGGGGTTTGACCTTCGCAAGGGCTGGCATGAATACCTGTGGTATGAAGGGACCAAGAAAGAAGGAAACTTTGGTAACCACTTCGTAAGGTCTGCCCTAATAAAAGTGTGGGAAAGACACAAAAAATACTTCTTTCAGAAAACTCCTCTGTGGATCTCCCCCCTCGAGGCTAAACACCGCAGACTCCTGGGCTGGGTCTCCTGGCCCTCATATAAAGATATTCTTTACAAAAAGTCCGGATCCTGGGAACTAAAAACTCAAAAGGAGATAGCCCAAGATTTTAAGAACGTTTCATGGCTGCAATATGCCCAGATTAAGGAAAGCTACAGGGAAGACAGAAAACTAGGCTTTGGGGAGGAAACAGATCTGTGGGACAGGCTTCATAAGAGGGAAAGAAAAATTATAACAGCTCTTTACCAAAATCTGTTGGGGTGGGCCACCGAAACAGAAATTATTAAGAACTCAATGGTCCTATGGGCAAGAAATATAGGGAGAACCATTCACTTAAGGGAGTGGGAGACTATCTGGAAGAAAAGGCTTAAGTATACCTACGCCTCAGATTTAAAAGAGAACTGGCTGAAAATGCTACACCGTTGGTATTTAACCCCACAAAAAATAGCAAAAATGTATGGTAATGTAGACAACAGGTGTTGGAAATGCAAAATGTATGAAGGGTCTTTTTAGCACCTATGGTGGCAATGTTCAAAGGCGAAAGAGTTCTGGAAGACTATACATAATGAATGTAGAAAAATCCTTAAGATAAAACTCCCAATGTGCCCAGAAGCGTATTTATTAGGAATGTACGACAACGCTGTTTTTCCTGATAATAATGTAGAAAAGTTATTTACTTTCCTAGCAACTGCAGCCAGGATGACATTCGCCAGCTTGTAGAAGCAGGACAAGATACCCTCCATAACGCAATGGCGGGATAAAGTACTTGACATCCAAGAAATGGACGAACTTACTTATTGGCTGAGGCAGAATAATGGAAGAGGCTCGGCAATGACCGACTGGAGCTTATTCAAGAATTATGTAGAAAAGGAACTTCAGTGATAGCCTATTATTAATGTTTGAAGAATGGAGGATGTTAGAAATGTAATAGACAAACTGTAATATGAAATGATATAAGAATGAATGAATATGAGGGGAAGTCGGTTTTAATACTGGTGAGGGGAGGAGGGGGAGAGGGGGGGCGGGATGAGGGATTGTAAGGGTCATCGGTTATAGATTATATCACTAAATATGTATTCTATGAAGTGTATCTTACACCCCATGTATGTTATATGTATGTTTGTATATCTCATGTCCTATGTCTGTCTTCCCAGCTACTAGCTTTTTCTATGTCTTACTTTTTTTATATATGGAAAATCTAATAAAATATCATTTTTTAAAAAAAGAGAATACACATGTAGAAACATCTAGATACATACACTGATATATACATTTCAACCAAACCCTAATCCTATCCTCAACCCCTTCTATCTCGAACTTCATAACCTTTATTACAGTCTAAAATCCAGAGCAGATTTACCCCTACATTAACATAAGATTTATCAGTTCACATGTACATCCCTACACTCTCCTCACAACATTTAATTCTAAATGTGAAGTTCTCGAACTACCTCATCACATTGACTTCTGGCTCCATCTTACAACACTTTTAGGATGGAGCCAGGACAGAGCCCATTGGAGCCCTTCAAATGATGCAGGGCTACTTCTGGCAGGACTCTCTCCTGGAAGCGTACTAGGACAAAGCCCTGAGAACACAGGTGGCTACCTTTGTTCACATAGCCCACAATGGGACCAGTGCAGGGGGAAGCCAGGCGGCGACACTTCCCCCCATGTGACGGGGAAGGCAACAAAGTGGGAAATGTGGGGTGTGGGACAATGGTTTCCTCTGCTGACCCATGGATTCACCACGCTGTCACTCGTGTTAGGGACCTCAATGTGATGAGGTTTGTAGTCCTTTCCTTTGATCTGCTGTTCTTTCATTATCCATTGTCATTTTGTAATTTAAACAAATGTAGCTTATTTTAATTCATTCCCTCAGTTTCACCTGGGGTTTATCTTCTTCCATCATTAAAGACTTAGGAAATCTAAACTAATGCCTGTTAATTCCTCATTTTAAACCTTCAGCCCAAACCTCTCCACTTCACTTTTTTAAGCAATTTAAATTCATTTCAGTTCTCTTTGCCATTTAATTCAAACAGCCATAGGGTCCTTTGACAGGCAGTGTTAGATCATTTATAAGGATTTGGCTGAACAACTTCAATGAATCTTGCTTAAGAATCACACCAAAATGTGTCGGCAAATAATTTTAGGGGCAAGTGTGGCAGTGGAAACAAATTCAACTATATCTTAAATGTGATTTTCCTTGTCTTATGCCACAATTGGGTGGCAAGCCTTTACAAGCCTTTACAAGCAATTTCTCCAAAGGAGCTTTTTCTTTGTTCCCCCAGCTCCTTCTACACTGCCATATAATTCAGATTATCAAAGCAGGTAATCCACATTATCTGCTTTGAACTAGATTATATGAGTCTACACCTCCAGACAATCCCATTCAAAGAAGATAATCTGGATTTTATACGGCAGTGCAGAAGGGGTCTCAAACACCCAAATTTGGTAGCATAGTTCTGAGGATGCATTGGAACCACAGAAACAGGTCACCATCATAGAGCCTTTATCTGGATCTGTTCTGGTGATTGAGGGAGATACTTAGGGCCATCTACACTAACCATCAATTCCACTTTCTGAATTCAGATTATCTGCTTTAAACTGGATTATGTGAGTCTACACTGATGAGACTGATCGGCTGATGAGACTGTTTTACTGTTTTAATGATTGCTGATGTATTGTTTTAATTATGATTTGTGTTCATTTGTGGTTTTATTACTAATTGTTATGTAGTGGCATCGTATCAGTGCCCATTGTAAACCATCCTAAGTCCCTCTTCAGGGGTAGAGAAGTGATGGGGTAGAAATACCATAAATAAACAAACTGCCATGGAATCCAGTTTAAAGCAGATAATCTGAATTCTGAATTTCTGTTTAGCATGAAAGATTACTTTTTGCTCTCCTTCCAAAAAGCAGCGGTGAGCATCAAAAACTTTTGGATTGTTTTTGTTACTGTTTTTGACATTTTTGAGTGTTTACACAGCCCCCAAAGCAACAATTGCTCACAAACCCACCACAGTTGCCCACTCCTGTCCTAGATTATTCTCAAATGTTGAATGCGGAATGACATTTGCAAAGCTTTGAAAACACCAGGCTTCTGACTTAGAGAAACAGTAAAACAACAGAATAATATAAAAGAATGAATGGATGCATGCATGCATTTACATTGTGGTAAATTCATAACCCTGCCAATGCTTGCAATAGCTAAAACATAATCCCACCATAAAAAGCAGATAAACAAAGATAACACTTCAAGTGCACACACACAGACATAATCAAATAGAAACAGATTTTTTAAGGGAACCAAAATTATCAGATTAAAACTGTTTGGGAATATTCAACAATTGGATAAAATGTCAAACACAGGAAATATAATCTAACAGGATCCAATATGGAAGCAAGCATGGTGTTGTGGTTTAAGTATAGGACTGTGGCTCTTGAGACCATGGTCCCCATCCTTGTTTGATCATGGAAACCCACTTCTGGCCTTCTCAGAAAGCAAAGGCAATCTGTCCTTTGAAGAAATCTTAACAAGAAAACCCTGTAATGGGTTTGCCTTAGGGTTGTCATAAATTGGAAATGGCTTGAAGGCCCAAAGTAACAACAATAGGAAATGTTCCTGTCTGCTTGTCTGCCTGCCTGCCTACTTTTAAGGCTGCTTCATGATCAAGAACCACATTTCCTAATAATGTGATGAAAAGTCTTAAGAACTCCATAGGTAAAGATGAACACTGCAAATGTGAATTCCACTCTCCAAATGAATCATCCCACCTATTATGATGATCTGTGTGGGTGGGCTGGGAATGGAGAACCTTCCTTCCATCTGTTAAACTAATGACTACATAATGTTGAATTCATAGTAGACATACCTAAATGAACTAAGCCTTGACAGCTGTGAAAGCTAGAAAACAAATGTCTCAATAGCTATGAATACCTCTTATAACATAAAAGGATTAGGATATGGAAACCAAGTATTAATGAAAATAGTGCATTCTTTCAATATTTTCAGATACTGAGCAGCTTTTACCATTTTCTTTTTCATGTTAGCACTGTAAATTTACATTATGGGTTATGCTTCCTTGTTATCCTACTTAAGTGTTTAATCAGTCATTTTCATTCTCCCTCTCTCACTCACTCCCCTTTTCTATTTTTTCTTCAGTGTAATGTTTACTCATCAGTTTCTCTGTAAAAAAAAATCTGTTCAACCTGCAAGGCATCCTTGTACAATGTAGAAAATCCTTTGTAGTATTTCAAGAGAAACAAAAAAAGGGTCATCTAACTGACCACTTAGGTTGGTTTGACACAGAGCAGTTTCCCTGTGTGTACAATTATATTGTCATTTCTGGAACAGGCCAGGATGGTGATCATATTAGTGATGAAGGTGGTCTTCATTTCTTTTCTGCCTCAAAATACTATCTTCCCTGTTTCTTTGTTGAAATGAGCAGAAATTAGTTTCTGGTCCCAGATGTTTTGTTCTTCTCCTTCAAATAGACCTACCTATGCCCAGTAATACAGAAAGGTTTGTCCCAATTGTTCAAAATATTTATAAGGAAAGTGCAAGATGCTAATGCACCGGGACTGTGGCACAGCTGGCTGAGTGTCAGCTGCATTAAGATCACTTCTGACTGAAAGGTCATGAGTTCGAAGCCCGCCCGGGTGGAAGTGAGCTTCTGACCAATTGTGTAGCTTGTTGTCAACCTTTGCAACCCAAAAGACAGTTGCATCTGTCAAATAGGAAAATTAGGTACCACCTATGTGTGGGGAGGCTAATTTAACTAATTTACGACGCCATAAAAAAAGACTCCAGCAAAGCACTCCAGCAAAAGAATGCGTAGAATGCGGAAGTACTTCATCAGTTTCGCAGATGGAAGATGAAAGTGACAGCTCCCCTGGCAGCCAGAAAAGAGGAATATTAAATAGCCTCTGACTGTCTGTCTATATGTGTTGTGTGTCTTTGGCATTGAATGTTTGCCATATATGCGTACATTGTAATCCGCCCTGAGTCCCCTGTGGGGTGAGAAGGGAAGAATGTAAATAATGTAAATAAATAAATAAATAAATAATGGTGGTGGTGGTCGTATTTCAATAAGCCTGACACCAACTTATATGCATTAGCATGGATAGAAGACTTGGGCCTAAAAAGAAGGGCCGCTTTCATTTAATTTTTGGAAATGGGGAAGAGAGAGACAAAAAGACCAGTGAAACGGATTGAGAGGCAATATTATCTGAAAGACTTAAGATCACAAAATACCTAAGAAAGGGGGATTGGAAGCATTTTTTACTCTCCCAGCAGAAGACGCCTGCTCCATTTTTTCTTGGAAAGTTACCTCTTCCTCCAGAGAGAGCCCTGGGAACTTGCTTTCCCAGTGGCACTAGCATAACATGGCCATTTAAAGTTCCTCTTGGAGCATGATGGGAGTTGAAGTTTTTCTCTCTTTCTGTTTTTCAGTCAATAAAAAGTCTGATGGTGTCCATGCTCTGACTGGCTGAGAATGGACACAACAAGCAACTACAGTTCCTAAATGTTATGGTTAAAACTTAAAATGATTCTAAAAAATCAGTAGATTTGTGAATTGTTTTTTGAAACTTGGCAAGCTTGCAGTTGTAAATGGGGTCTACATCTGAGGTAGGTTTCATGTCGATGAGCCTTTAAATTTGTCTATTGTGGCCAATAGGCCAAATCTCTGCTGAATGAAACAGAAAACACCCCTCTCCTTTTGGGTAACTTTCTGGTAAAAGAAACGAGAGGTCAGATGAAAAGGGACACAAAAACAGCATGCCCTTTTGCCTTGAATGCACGTGCCTAGTGGATAGTAAGTTAGAATAGATCCAGCAAAAGCAATGTGATATGAATTATTCAATCTATCCATTCTAATTGCAACTAGGCCTGGTTCCAACCTATTAAGTGATGTTCTCTGCCATATAATTCAGATTATCTGCTTTGAACTGGATTATGTGAGTCTACACTGCCAAATAATCAGATTTAAAGCAGATAATCTGGATTTTATATGGCAGTGTGCATGGGTTTCTGCTTCATAAAACTGAATTATAAAGAAAGAGGTTGAAAGGATTGTGTAAAAGCAGAATTAATGATGCACGAAATGGTAAAGAATACCCATTGTTTGTTAATATCTTCAAACATTAAATATTATACAGAGAGATGAGAGGATGTGGAGAGAGAGAGGGAAGGAGTTTCATATGTTATGTAGAATGTACCATCAAAGTATGCAACTTCCGAATAGCAGAATTCCTCACAATATTAGCTCTTTGGAATACTTTTAGAAGAGAACATTAAAGACAAGAAAGGGGAGTTTAGGATGAGTTTTTGTCTTTCTCATGTGGCATTGACTTAGAAGCATAAAAGAGAGAAGTAAGACACTGATCCCATTCAACCAGTTAATCAGTGGTACCACATTAGTAAATCTAATTAATTCAGTCATTTTTGTTTAGTTTCTACTAACATTAGGATTTACTCTATTTTCCACTCTGTATTATATATTTATTACTTACTTACTTACTTGTGTTTGGATAAAGCATGAAAAGAGTATTATGTATACAAATTATATGAATTTCACCCAAATGTCTTCATTTAAGGAAGGGGCTGTGATACTGTTCCCCTCATATATGTAAGGCTGGCATAGCATGTGAAGTTTATAGTGACAACATAGTATTGGTTTGTGGAAATTTATTAGTTGAGTTGTTCTTACGTATAGCTTCATCCTGAGAAGCAGAAATATAAATTGAGCAGTACTAAGTGACAACGATTCTTATGATAGGGTTAGGCAAGGGATTATGCTAGTGTCTGATTCACCCAGATGCTGCCCCATTTGGATATATAGTATATTTCTTTGTGGTATAAACAAAGACACACATCTGATTGCAGAGCACCCAGGAAAGATCACAAACAAGGAGCATTCATGTACATCCTCCTGTGATCCATAAAATGACTGGGTGTAATATTTTTGAAATTTGAGAAAGGACTGGAGATAAGGAGGTCATTAATCTGGGAACTCTTCTACACTGCCCTTTAGTCGGTTAGGGAATGGTTTGGCAGAAATTGGTTTTACTGTGTGGATGATTAGATTGGCATTTCAGGAATAGGTCTGAAGCCAGAAAGGTGATTACTTTAACCATGGAAAGCGGTTTCAAACTGATTCCATAATCTGTAGAATGCAGGAACTGACAGCTGCCAGAGAATGTGGATTTTTTCCCACCCTCATGTTTTGAATTTTAGAAAGCCCTTCAGAGCTGTGGTTGTCTATAATGTGCCTCACATTCTGTGGAGCCAATTTGCTGTGCAATGTGGTCACATTGAGTTTCATTTGGGATAGAAGAAGTAGGATATAGATGCTACTATTAATATCTTCTATGTATATAATAAAAGTGAACACATGTATGTGGGCAAGAGAGTATGTTTGCAGTAGCTTTCCTATTGGCTCCCACCATTATGACCACCACTAATGACGCATCTGGACCAAACATGACACAGAGAACCCCCATGACTAACAGAACATACTTGGTGGTGGTGGTGGGGATGGGACTGACCCATTTGAGTGGGAGTTATAATTCATCTCACATCCAGAGAGAACTTTGAAGTCCACCACCGACGGATCTGGGACAAACTTGGCACACAGAATCCCCAGGACCAACAGAAGATATTGGAAGCATTTGTGAGGGGACTGAACCACCCGGGTAGTTGTACTTCACCCTGAATCCAGAGAGCCCTCTGAATTGCACCAATGATAGATCTTAACCGTACTTTACACACAGATCCAACATAACTAACTTAGAATGGAGGTTGGTTTTGGAGGTGATTTGGACAGATCTGGACCAAATTTGGCAAACAGACCCAACGTAGCCAACTTTTAATACTGGGAATTTTTTTTCCGAAGGGGGGTGTTATTGACCTTGTTATCGGGGAGTTATAATACACTTCCATCCAGAAAACATTAAACCCAGTCAATGATGAATCTGGACCAAACTTGGCACAGAGACCCAACATGGCCAGCTTTGAATGTTGGCAGAATTTGGGGTGATTGACCTTGGAATCTGGGGGTTATAGTTCACCCACATCCAGAGAACACTGTGAACCCTGTTGACGATGAATCTGGACCAAACTTGGTACACAGACCCAATGTTGCCAACTGTGAATATTGGAGGGATTTGGGGGTGTTTGGCCCATGATTTTTGGGAATTGTGGTTTACCCACATCCTTATGCATTTTCTAATTGGAGCAGTCATAGAAACAAAAGGAAATGCTGACTTTTTTTTAATAAATAGTGTTACAAATTACCAAACTGATATTACCTAACATCCAAAAACAAACAATGTCTTTTTTAGCGTTGTTTGCTTTTTTTAGACCCAAGCATCATTGGATACCCAAGCTAGTTAATAATAAAATTGAATCTGCACTGCAGCACATTCAGGCATTTAACTTAGATTCCAAGTCTCAACTATTTGTTATTTAACTAGCTTCCAATTGCTCAGTGTAGGTGAGCCCTTGTTCTCATTCCAGTATGAACCAACAACTTCTTAAACTTCTCACAACCACCATGTCAGACTACACAGAGAAGCCATTGAAATCCATAAGCATGTGGACAATTTCAACAGAAAGGAGGAAACCATGAAAATCAACAAAATCTGGCTACCAGTATTAAAAATCTCTAAAATTGCAACAGCACAACAACAGAGAGGAAGCAGGCAGGGACATCTAATTACCTCTCAACAAAAGTTTGCCCCAGGCACAGTCAGGCCATTGTATGCTAATCAAGGTGGTCAGTTGAAACATTCACACCTAGCTCCAGCAGACAATAGTCTCACCCTGGTCATTCCACAGATATATAAACCCTTTTGCCTAGTTCCAACAGACCTCACTACCTCTAAGGATGCTTGCCATAGATGCAGGAGAAACGTCAGGAGAGAATGCCTCTAGACCATGGCCATATAGCCCGAAAAAACCTATAACAACCCAGTGATTCCGGCCATGAAAGCCTTCGACAATACTTTTTAAACTAATTTATGAAACGGAACATAATTACCTTTGAGTTTTCACACTTCTTAAAATGTTGTGATAAAGTTGTCCACTCCAAAACAACAACATCAGCATATAAAGAATGCATACATTAAAGCACACTGGATATGAAAACGTCATTTTTAGAAAATAGCAGCAAAATGCATACATTGGAGATATACAATATGTACAACTTTTTGTTTCAGAATTTTCATCAAACAGTCACAAACTGGAGGAGAAACAATTCAGAAAGAACTTCTACTTGAAAACAAACACATAATAAACATATGAACATTATTGGAAGTCAAAGAATAATCCATCCTTGGGAATGAGTGATGTTAAATACTCGTTAACTGCAAATTACTAATATTATGTTGCAATTGTCTGTATTTGAAAATAAAAATAAACATTCTCCTTCCTCTGTTGGCATATAAAGGATAAAATACGTGAGTAGGTTGTGATTTTTGCCTAAATTGAAACTGTTGAATTCTTTTCTTTTCAAAACATTCATCACTTTGGTGTTTACAATAGACAGTTTATTGGGTCAATAAAACAACTGAACAAGAACAGCCAATAACAGAATAATCCTTAGGAAAAAGAAAGAAAAAGAACATTCCTTTCAAATATATGGACTCTTTTAAGCAAGAAGTGTCTCTGTTCCTAATTATCCTTCTCTTGTGCTTTTCTCTCCCCCCCCCCCCCTTTTTGGACCCTCTCTTTAAAAAGTGTCATTGTTATTTTGTGTTATTGTAAATACCTATAAAGACAGTTATTGAACGTAAGATAGGCTGCAATCAATGGATTCCTACAAGGGTATCTCAACAGCAACAAGTAAAAGTTCATAGATATAGAAGGAAAATCAGACTTTGCATTGTGGCTATGATGAGCTCCACCAAACTCAAAGCCCTCCTGTTCTCAGTATCTGCTATTTCCTTGGCATGCACCAGAATGTGGTAGTAAACAAGCAATTGAACAACAACAACAACAACAACAACAACAACAACAACAACATATCACACAGTCTTACATATATCACAGAGTCCTAAACGCTTGGAAATGTTTGACTTGTGATTTTGTTATACGAAATCCAGCATATATATCTCGTTTGCTGTGTCATACTGTGTTTTTGTGTAATAATAATAATAATAATAATAATAATAATAATAATAATAATAATTTACAGGGAGGGAGAAAGAAAGGGAGGGAAATAGGAGGAGATCATCATAAACACAGTCATTATCGAGAAATGCTTTATATTCCATCATTTTTTATGTTTCCCATGTTCAGACTATCAGTATTGGCATTGCTTACATAATTCAAATGACACCACTCATGTGCAAGTGGGAATACAATAGACAGGAAAATTGTCTTTTTCTGTAGCTCACTGTTAACTATGGATCATATTTCTTTAATCCTTATCTCACAATCTATCCCAGTTTCTGATAGCTGTTTGCTATGATTTGATTGTCTGCTAAACTGAGAACCATTATCATTTCATTCCTAAAACCAGATAGTTTCCATTCCCCCTCCCTCTTTTTAATGCTATCTCATCCCACAGTATTATGAAGGTGTTTATATCATGCCTAGTACAAAAAGTGTTTTATTATTGTAACAACCGTATATGAAAAACATAGGTGGTTAATACATATATTTGAAAATCAGACATGATTTTCTATTGTGTGTAGGCATTCACAGAGTGCAAAAATCATAGGGTTTTTTTAGTTTGATAGTATTTCAGTACTGTGGGTTGCAGGCTGCTTGTTGTGAAATCTGATTTACTTGCCAACAGAAACTACATCGAGAAATAAGACAATTTCTGACTTTCTGGTTATACATTATCATTACAAAATCAATTGGTTTACTGCAGCTCTCTCTTAAATCAAATTATGGAATCAGAATGTCTCTTTCAGGACTTAAACACTGTTGTTGAGTATAAGCAAAATGACAGCACACATCTATGCAATTGGGATGACTGTGTGCTAACACCTGCCTTGGATTGCTACAATTCAAGCATATTATAGCTGCTGAAACCTGCATCACTACATATTTTGCCTTTTTCCTAAATGTGTTTATTCACCAAATAACTGTTATTGCACTGGTGCATTTCTCCTTCCTTTCTCTCATTCTTCCTTCCTTCTTCCCATTTCTCTCTTTCTATTTTTCCTTCCCTAGCTGCATGTCCTCCTCATCTCTTTATGTAACAATGTGGCCTTGAACAACAACAGCTTCCCATTGATAGTCAAATATCTCTCCAGTGCATTGGCAAGCAGGAGAGAATTAAAGCCCCTACTAAAG
This sequence comes from Anolis sagrei, assembly GCF_037176765.1. Taxonomy (NCBI): domain Eukaryota; kingdom Metazoa; phylum Chordata; class Lepidosauria; order Squamata; family Anolidae; genus Anolis; species Anolis sagrei. Next base: position 120,978,910 of record NC_090023.1, read on the forward strand.
CAGTTCCATTGGCTGCAGATAAGTTTCTGGTCTCAATTCAAAGAGCAGGTTATTACCTATAACTCCCTAAACAGTTCAGGTCCTGCCTATCTTCATGACTGTATCCCCCAATGAACCAACACAGGCTCTAAGATCTGCCGGGGACTCCCTCCTTGTGTTCCCACCACAGTTCCAATTGCAATTGGTGGGGACGGGGGATAGGGCTTTCTTTGTGGTGGCTCCCCAGCTCTGGAATGCCTTCCCCAGGGAGACTAGGCAAGCTCCCACACCCTCTTCCTTCCATAGGGGCCTGAAGACCTGGCTGTTCAAACATGTTTTTGAGAATGCCTAGTCCCTAGTTATCTAAACAATTATTATGCAGTCTTGCATTTTTCCCCATGTCCTCTTCCCATTGCTACAGCTTTGCACTTCTCACATTCCCAGTTCAATTGCTTGTTGCCTGGAAATGTTTATAGTAGCTTAATGCCATCAATTGATTAATGCTTTCATTTTATTGAGTGTTAGGTGATGTTTTATATGCCCATATCTTTTATTAATTGCATTTTAAATTGTTTTAATTTTATGTTCTGTTTTTAGTCACCTTGTGCCATGTGTAAGCCACCCTGAGTCCCTGGTGGCAGGATACAAGAATAAAGTTATTATAATTATTATAAAGTGGCTAACTTGGTAGGCAAGCTAACTCATCCATTTCCATCTATGCTTACTCTACACCCACCTAAAGGCTTTCAGATTGAGGCTCCTAATGCACAAATGTGTTTCATGTCAATTTCAAGTCCATTCGCCTTCTCAAAGGATCTGGTTCAGAAGAAACACAATGGGATTTAGAGATTTGTTGCAAAATTCTTTCATTCCAACATTAACTCCAACATTTAAGTTGTACTGAAAAACAGTATTCTGGTACCAATAGTAAGATAACAGTTATATATGAAATTTGCTCCATTGGATGTACCTAGAGGTGGAAATAATATTGAAAATACTCAAATATAGTTTAAAAGCATGTTTCTAAGTATTGCAAAACCCTGAAGAGAATCCCATACTAAAACAAATAAAATAAAAATCACATATGAGAAATTATTGAGCACAAAATTTGCATGTGCTCAATTGGAAGTGAAAACATGAAATTTTCACATAATGTTCCAAATTGTGAATAGCTGACAAAAACTCTCTGTGAGTGTGTGTGTTTTTGTTTGTTTGTTTGTTTGTTTTTTTTTAAAAATCCATCTTGCAGGAAAAAGAAAATTACAAAATTACTTCTTGCTTTTTTTGAGAAGGAACTTGATGAAGAATTATATCTTTAAATTTATCTGACCCCATACTCTCTTGGGATAAGCACAGACACAATTGTCAATTAGAAATCCAAATATTTCAAGGTTTGAAATATGTGCCACTATAAAAAAAATGTGCCCAACAATATGGGTTTATTTGCACAATATGGAAACATAACCATTGCATACATGTTGAACATAAACACTGGTCCATGTCTTCTTGTGTGTATTTCAATATCATATTTTAGATCTCTATGGGAAGGTGGCTTTTTGGATTGTGACAAATATATTTTTCATTATAAAGAGACAATTAATGTTACAAGTACTACTACACCGTATGTCCATTAGGCTGCAGTCTTGTATCCATTAACGTACAATTACCCAATAGCCTTTGGCACAAGCTTAAACACAATGTTTCTTAATGTTCATATAGCATTATTAAGAGGGATGATACTTTAATAAATGCTGATAACAAAGGCATGCCTAAGCAAGTATACAATTCTAATTTTCTACCATTCACACAACTCTAAATTATGGACATTATGTGCATGCATTTGTGCATGTATATAGTGCATGAGAGAATTATAGAGAAAAATGTGAATACTCAGTTCATATTGAATTTATCTAACAAATATTTTAAAATCCACTCTCATATATTGAATTGATGGAATACAAGTCCTGATGTGTCAAAGGTGCCAGTTTCTCAAAGCCTTGCAGCAATCATGAGAATCTGTAAGTAGGACAATTGTGTGATGGACAAGTATTTTATTTTGATAAACAGCATAGAAACACAGGGAAACAATAGACTTTCTAGATTTCTAAAAAGTGAAAAAGAAAAACTCCCAGCTAGTTGTGCTTTTGTCCTTAAGCAATACTTAAAGCACTTGGATTAATAAAATGTCAAAAGGGGCAGGGCCCTTCAAAGAAACACTCCAGATTAATAACTAAAACACCACTCCTTGCCTGAGCTTGACAAATGATTGTCTGTAGTGTATCTTTCCATTAATGATTTACCTTTTTCATTTGACACTCCTTTTTTGTGTGTCCAGTAAACATCTATTTCAAGGAGACTAAACCAGTTGGGCCACATTATGTTTCTGTAGCACACAACAATTACATAAAAGTATTGGGTAATCCATCTGTATTATTGTTGCCTCTTCTCATGTTCACTCCTTCTCTGGAACTAAGAAGATTCTCATGGTATTTTTCTCCCTTTACCTTTGAGAAATGTGAGAAGTTGTTCATAATTTACAAAAAAGAAAAAGAAAAGAAAGGTTAGTGAGTCTGCATAAGGTGAGGTAACTCAAACATTTGTGCAGCCCTCTCCACTACTTAAAGATGCCTTATAACCAGGGGCCTCTACAGTTACATCACACAAATATACTCCAATCCAAATGACCTATTTGAGTGTTTTCCCCCTTATATTTGTCAGTTCATTTGTGAGAAATTTAAACTCTGTATAAAGACTGAGAAGTTGTCTTTATTTCTTTAATTGCTATTACTTCCGGTAACAACTGGCAGTGGTGCATTTCTTAGCGCCCTTTTCTTAAGTTTTAGTTAGAGTGCTTCCTATTATCAATTATTGTATCTGTGTCATATAGTTAGACTAAATAAGGGATGTCCATTGATGGAACTGCTTTCTGCATTAGAGTATAGGCTCCCATGAAACTCACAAAATGCTGTACTAGAGCACCTTAGCTCAGTGTTGGGGTCTCAAGAAATGTGACACCAGTAGATGTTTTCTGTACATCACCTAGTGGCTCTTTTAGACATTTAAATGAATCTTTTGTGCAGTGTTTACAGTGGACTCTGCAGAAGATGCTTCAGCTGTACTTCATAAAAAGAAAAATCAGTCTGTTTAGCAAGCCTTGCAAATACTGTTTTTTATCAGTAAATATTTGATTTTATAGCTATTTTATATGCATATATATACAGGGTAAAAAAAGTTTAAGAAGCATTAAAGAAGATATGGAAAGTCTACTAGAACTAGTTTTCATGTGGCCACAATACTGAAGTTTAGGGGAAGAAGAAGAGGGATATGTTCTGGTCAATATTGAATCTAGATTTATACTGTTAAAGTAAGACAAAAGCAAACATTGTGAGGAATGGGGAAACCCAACATCCAAAATGCTCCCACATTTAACATTCTAAAAACTATTAATTTCAGTAATGTTCCATTTTTCTCTCAAACTGAGACCCATGGTGATTTGTTTCACTAATCTAATTTTCTATCACACGATCAAATATGATCAGTCTAGTACTAGCATTTTACTTTCTGTTTTGCAAATGGATTAATTTACTGGCAGGAGAATGGGAGTAAAAATCTCAGGTAGATAAGTTGTTCTAAAATTTGGCTCATCCCTTTTCATTTACTGAAGTATGTAACATAAAAACTATGCTACTTTCCATTAGATATATAATTGAGTTCCTTCTTGAAGGAAAGCAATAATATTTTTGATCATTTTTCTTCTAATGCCAAGTTTCAATCCTATTCACAATCCAGCAATTATTCTGTGCAAAATTCACATATGGTGGAAGTGCACGTAAAATGATATCTCATGAACAGAAGACAGGATTTTCAGAGAAGAAAGGAGTATTTTCTGCACAGGAAATATTTTTATGTTGAAATATTGTTTTTACACAGAAAAATATGATTTTTCATCTTTATAACAACCATTCATGAAAGTTTTTTCCAACACTTTTTGACCATCTCTCTCCCACCCCCCTACAAAAATATTACTTCCTATCCATACTTCCATGCTTCTCTGGAGGTCTACCAGTTTGGTGGACACACTTTCCAAGGAGTGCAAGGAAATACAAAGTATTTATGGCTGCATCCACAGTGTCAAAAATCTTCCCATGAATGGATGAACCTAATTGGATTCAGTCAATTATACGTATCGTACAGATGTATGGCAATTAAGCAATGGCACTTTTAGTAAAAACGTTTTTGAAACTCTCAAAGCTTATTTTTATTTCTCTTGAAATTCATCTGACTTTTTGACTTAATAAAGAGATTTACTTTGATTTTTAATAACACCTTAAAACCCTTATGGACAATTTCCTGGGACTGACTCTCATGGAGCATGATAAATCTGGGCCAAAATGCATGATCTCGGTGTTCATCAGTTTTATCTGACATAGCAATATACCATGAGAATACCCTTGATTACTACATAGTAAAATCAAATTTGCCATCAGACAGCCATTTAGAAGAAGTGCTAACTTGCTATATAAATGTATGTATGTATTATAAAGTTTTGTCCTGAATACCTCTAAAGTATTTCTAATTAACCACAGAAGTCTCTAAGGACTTCTGATCTTGTATCTCAGCAGGTGGAAGGAATGTGAAACTCTTCCTGCACTGAAACCTCAAAAGTCCTCTTTTGCTCCTGTGATCCATATACTTGGTTTAGATGTTCAGCCTAGTTTTTGCACTAAAACTTATACCAACAGCCTCTTATTTTTGAAGCAAGGAGGTAGATAAGAAAGAGCAATTTCAAAGGAATCTACAATGGATTAAAAACAGCAGTAAGTGTTGCCTTTTTATTTATTCTAGTTTTCATTAGATCAGAGTGTGAAACAGAAAATGAGAGAGATAGGAAAATGCTACTTTTTAAACATGATTTTAAAAAATTTTCTGACAACAGTGATCATTGGCTATTCCAGCTTGAGTATTCTATGTATCGTAATCTAAAGATGTAACTTCCTTACATTCAAACATTCAGTGTGAGTGTGCATTAAGAGAGAAGAGAAAAATATAAAATTCAAAATCCCTTAATAAATGTCAAGGGTCAAAATTTCAGCAATGGAGGTATTATGCCAACTACCAACTGTCTCCCTGCTTTTCTGTCCCCTGATGTAGTTGACCTTTTCCCACAAAGCAATGCTCCATCAGAGTAATGATCCATCACTTTTTAGTACTATTTTCATGGATTTAGAGATATGTGCCAGCTAGTTCAAATAGCTGCTTTCATTACAACTTTCCAATTCTTTGTTTTAAGTGATGGGAGGTACATTTTTGACTTGGTTCCAAAAGATATGCAAGCTCTCTTTGTTTCACATTACGTTTCCTTTATGTTTAATTTTATATGTTTTTCTACAGGTCATATTTTTTATATTTTCTTTGTGATGAGTACAGATGGGAGCTACAGTTTTGAATAAATTGTATTGAACAGAACATCATGGCTGAACACACATATTAATAAGATATATATAGTAAAGTTGCACCATGGTAAACTATGAAAGGTCTTCTCTTTTCCTTCACTCAGAACTTTCTTTCTTTCTGCATCTTTCCTTACTATGACCAGTAAAGAACAGTTTAAAAGCATTGACTATGTGACTATATATATTTTTTGTCATGTCAGGAGAGACTTGAGAATCTGCAAGTCACTTGCAGAAGTGACTTGTGACTATAATGAGACACACAACAACATCTTCCAGGATCTCTGAGAGCCTTTGGCAATGTCTCAGAGGATGGCTTCACTATTGTGTGTGTGGCTATAGTGAAATAAATGGTTCCAGCCCAGCTTACCTGTCTGAACATATCTCTCCTTATGAACCATCTAGGAACTTAAGATCATCTGGGGATGCCCTGCTCTCGATCCCACCTTCCTCGCAGGTGCATTTGGCAGGGATGAGAGACAGGGCCTTCTCAGTGGTGGCCCCTCGGTTGTGGAACTCCCTTTCTAGGGATATTAGATCGGTTCCCTCCCTCCTGACTTTTCGGAAAAGAGTAAAAACCTGGCTCTTTGAATAAGCTTTTGGTAATGCAGCATAACAGATAAACACAGTACGATGATATAATGAACACAGAACGGCTTAGACAATGCAAATGGATAAGAAGTTGAACTGGAAGACATTGATGATTATATTTTTAATGGTTTTATATGGACATTTTTATATTAAACATTTTTAATTCATATGCATGTATGTATGTTGTGGCATCAAATTGTTGTCAATCTGTATGCTGCCTTGAGTTGCCTTTGGGCTGAGAAAGGTGGGATAAAAATGGTGTAAATAAATAAATAAATACCAGGCATTTCTTAGCCATCCCACGGTCTCCACTGGCCCTCACATGGCTATAAAAAAAGAGAAACAGCAAAAGGAAAGTAGATTGCTACAGTTAACTCTGGTCATCAAGTGAAGGAGGAAGAAACAAATTCTGGATTCCACTTTAATCAATACACACATTCACACCAACACAGAGACATAAGTCAAATGTGTGCTTCTGTAATGTATCACGCCACTATATTTCATATAATTGTTATTAAAATATGGTGATCCATTAAGATTGCAGGCATTTTCAATTAATATGAGAATTTCCCATTTTATTGGTCAGGCAGTAAAAGAAGAGAAGCACATATGCCAGCTGGCTTCGTTTGACTCCATTCTGTTTAGGCAAAGCTTAAAAAAATATGAGCCTCACATGGCAGAAAAATATAAAATGTGATAGAAAGCCACAAAAATCACCATAATATCCTCTTTAATCCAAATAAATTTAAAAGTAGTCCCAAACTGTAAACATGATTTTCGAAATTGAATGCCAATCTGTTTTGGTGATGGTTTGCTTCTTTGATCTTCCATTTAGAAACGTGTAATGACTTACAACAAATCCTAAAGTTCCAAAAACTGTGGTAAATTTGGTAAAGTATCTCCAAGGCCCACACATCCAATTTGAGCGCTCCAGTCAGTGATCAATAGATATATAAGGTATAAAATAGCCAATTTAAAAAGGACACGGAAGAGCAAACCAACAGCTTCCACTTGATACACATCTGGCTACTAACTAACCACCATGTCAATGACTAGCCCAAATAGATGGGAGGAATATGTCAAGGATTCAAAAATCTGCTTGAATTGTGAGCTTTTCAGAAGTGTCTCTTCCAAAATTATCTACACATATTTGATGCACTAACATTCACTGGAAAAGGGGCTCTTGATACATACTTAGACTCATCCCATTAAGTAGGTGTGCCCCCTTGATTGCCTGCTGGACTAGGTGCCATGAAAGCATTGATTTGAAATGATGAATGAACACACTGTATGTTCACAGCTTCAGTTATCTATTTGGTTGGTAAGTGACATCCTATGTGCTCAAGAGTCACTTTGTTTCTTAATTAATGCTTATACCTCTTAATAGCCTATATAGATCAAAGTAAAAGCATGACATTAATCTAGAAGGCCACTGGAAAGCAATGCAGTTGCTGAAGAATTTCCTTCTGGGACTGTGCCATCATTATAAGGAAAATCCAAATTATGCAGATAACTAATTGTTTATTTATCTTTGTTGTGTGTGAATGTTAAGAACACAAATCAGGTTTTTAAAAATATATTCAGACTGAGTATAAAGGAGCTATCTTCTGGGCTTCAAAACATCCTGCTTTGGGGAAATTCTCTTTCCAGTCATAAAAAGATTGATCAGTTTTGCTGATGCCCTTCATGAATTAGTGATTTCAATCATGGGATCACTTCTGTCAGTCATTTCAATAAGTGATAATTTAACATTAGAAGGGCATCTCAATGTATATCTTAACCATCATGACTGCCATAAAGGCAGTCTTTTGAAACTGAATCTTTAATATCTATTAATGAAATAAAACTAAATGGCATGCATGTACTTGAACCGATCACTTATTTTGCCATTTTTACAGTACTGTCCCTGCTAAGCCTACACTGCCTCTAGTGATCTGCATATATTTTAATGAGCTTTATTTTTCTCAATACGATTTTTGACCTGTACGCAGATGATGTCCAATTTTATCACTCCTTTCCATCTACATCTAAGGAGGCTGTTCAGGTCCTAAACTGGTGCTTAGTGGCAGTGATGAAAGGCTGAACAGGGTATAGGTTACAGCTTGTGTTGGATGGGGTTGTACTCCCCTTGAAGACACTGGTTCACAGCTTGGGAGTGATCCTGGAATCATCAGTGAGGCTGGAGCCCCAGGTTTCAGTGGTGGCCAGGGGAGCTTTTGCACAACTAAAACTTGTGTGCCAGTTGTACCTGTGCCTTGGGAAGTCAGACTTGGCCACAGTAATCTATGCTCTTGTTATATCTGCAATGCTCTCTATGTGGGGTTGCCTTTGAAGATGGCCCAGAAGCTTCAACTAGTCCAATGAGTGGCAGCCAAACGTCTAACTGGAAAAGTGTACAGGGAGCACATAACTTCTCTGTTGCATCAGCATCACTGGTTGCCAATATGTTACCGAGCCCAATTTAAAATGCTGGTCTTGGCCTATAAAGCCCTAAATGGTTCTGGTCCAATTTATCTGTCCGAACACATCTCCTCCTATGAGCCTACTAGAACTTTAAGTTTGTCTGGGGAGGCCTACTCTCTGTCCAATCTTCTTCGCAAGTGCTATTGATTGGGAGGAGAGACAGGGCCTTCTCAATGGAGGCTCCTCGGCTTGGAACTCCCTCCCCAGTGACATCAGGCAGGCTTAATCCCTTCTGGCTTTCAGAAAAAAGCTAAAGGCTTGGCTTTGCACACAAGCATTCAAAGAATAAGTTACTACAAGTTTTGACACATTCTGAATTAGGGATTTGAGCAAGGTTATTGGATGAATTGAACTATGCACCTTATATGTTTTTAATTTGTATACTGTTTTATGCATTTTATTGATTAACCGTTATTTTTTTAAACTGTGGGATATGTTTTTACTGTTTATTGTTGGTTTTTACTGGCATTGAATTCCTGCCAGAGCTGTAAGCCGCTTTGAGCACTCTCAGGTGAGAAAGGTGGGGTAAAAATGAAGTAAATAAATAAATAAAAAATATTGTTAGATGGGTTCAAATTCCAAATCAATGTCTTATAGTAGCCTTGGAAAAGTTATCATTTGTCATACTGGTTTATTTCATAAGGGTGTAAAAATAAATATGACCTTGCTAATTCCCCCTGAGCAATTTGGAAGATGAAGATTTTGTGTGAAAATATGGATGGCAGATAAATAGACATAAAATATGAAATAAATTATGATGTCATGCATTTCTAACACAATGTCATTCATGCTATGAATAGTACATTTTATATTTAGAATTGTTTATGCTCTCATTTGAAGTATGAAATGGCAATATGTTTGCTACCTCTTTTCTAGTTATATAAATGGAAATTAATAAACGACTTGGCACACATCCTGGATAAAACACCTGTAGCTAAATTTACTGTGAAGCTGGTAAAGGTAACATCTTCCCTGGAGCATATTTATTGCCTGTGGTTTTATAGAGCTATGAAGCAACACTCTAACCTACTGAGAAGAAATCTTGGGTGTGGGAAAACAATTACTCTACTTAATTACTGTATTCACTGTGGTATCGTAATCTTCAGTATTATGTATAGATAATATCATTTACTAGCTGCGAGATTCACTGTTGAAATAGATGAAAGAATTTATATTCATGATTTCAGTAACTACATTGAATGGAAATAGTTATTTTTAAGTTGTATGAATGTACTAGAAAGAAAAGAGGTGGCACAATTCTAACAGCACTATTTCTTCTAAATCTAAAGTAAATTTATTCAGTACAAAATTATGTATGTATCATCTCTTTCTCTCTGGGTACATCTATACTGTAGAAATTTGCATTTTGACACCACTTTAACTTGCATGGCTCTATTCTATGGAATCTCAGGAGTTGTAATTTTACAATGACTTTAACTTTCTCTGTCAGAGTGGATGTACCTCACCAAACTATAAATCCCAGGATTTCATAGCATTGAGCCATGGCAGTCAAAGCAGTATAAAACTGCATAAATCCTACAGTATAGATGTAGATATTAGGGCTGGGCGGTTTCGTTTCGTTAATTCGTAATTCGTTAATAATTCGTTAATTTTTTCAATTACAAAACGATAACGAACCATTCTGGAGCAATTATTAAAAAAAACAAATTTTCAAAAACGTTTTGTAAATGCTTCGTATTTCGATATTGTATTAGTTTTGTTATTGTTTTGAGGTCGTTTCGTTATTATTTCCGCATGTCTGGGCCAGTTTTATGGTTTAATTAGTGAAAAAAAATTATAATATCACACCAACAGTCAACAACAGAGGGAGAGGGAAGCTTCAGAAGGTTTTGGAGGTTTTTTAGCGTATTTCGCGGTCACGTCCGCCATTAACGAATCGATTCGTTATTGTTTCGGAAATCGATTCGTTAATTTTTTACCATTTACGAAATTTTGTAAATATCGAACTTTTTAAAAGGAAAATTTTGTAATTATTTTAAATATCGAAACAAAAAACCCCCCAAATACAAATCGATTTTAGAAACAAATTTTTCCGTTGTTACCCAGGCCTAGTAGATATAGTTGGAGGTCAGCTCCAACCCCCCCCCCCCCCCCCCGGCAAACAATCAATAGAGTGGGAATGACTGCACTGGATACATTTGGGGATGACTGCACTGGATATATTCTTCAAATATTTTACATCTTTTCATCATATCTTGGTGTGCCTCTTGCAACCAGTAGTTTCTGGATCTATCTCACTATTTGTGGTATATCGTGTTCTCCCCCCTCCTGCATTTCTATCCAAAAGTTTTAGTATTTGATCTATTTCTGAACAAATACTTAATTTTTATTTAGTTGCTTTTAATTCTTAATTCTGCTACATATTTAAATCTGTTCCATTTTCATTTTTCTGTAAGGACAATGCTTCCTGTCCCTACCATGAAAGATAATATCAAAGGACCATATTCTTAATTAGCATTTTATTGCTGGCCATGAGTCTTTAAACCATTAAGTCAAATGCCAAAATATATAAATCTCCACTGATAAGAGTTCAGGGAGAGACACATAATTATATTGTCATAAAGTCTTACACCTTGGAATTTTGCCATGAAGAAGACTATCCTGAATCTTTTTTGTAATATTTGCAAAGTACTGTGTTGTGCCTTGTAGCTAAAAAGAATCATTATCATTCTAGAAAATAGTGAGTGGGTGCTCACAATGGCTAAAATTGAAGTGATATTACTCTAATACATTGAGAGAACAGAATAACCTCATTTAAAATCTATGCTATATTTTTGAAATCATTTCTTCCAAAAGTCCAGAATTGTGCATACACTGTTAATTAATTTTGTGTGTACATTACAATCTGATCCAACCTAGTTAGACTTTATACCTGGAGCCAGAGTCTACCCAAAATTCTCCTTTTGAAAAACTGTAAGCTTTTCTGATATTGTAACACGCATGGCAGTTAGTAAAACACTAGTATGAGCAGATGTTTGACCTCTTTGTTTGGCCACAAAAATATATAAAGTAATCTATTCATGTTTTGGAAAGAGCATAAAGTGAATTTAGCATCCAGGTGTATTAAGTATGAAATATAGTCCCGTCGTACCTTAAGCAATGATGGGGAAAGTTCAACATGGAGCTGCATGTTGAATAATTTTTTGTCATCTCCAAAGTTCCAGATAACCTAAATTTGCTTGATTTTTTTTTATCAAAACATGTGAATACTTCAACCTATCCTTAAAACAATCTGGAAAAACCTAGACCTCAGGCCTGTAGCAGTTCAACGCCCCCCCCCCCCCGAAATTCTTCATGTTAAAAAAAACTGGTTTACTCCTGAATTTTAACTGGTTAACCAAACCCCATGCTAAGTCTATGAGATGCAAAAAAATTGAGCCTCCAGAACTGCAAGCACTATCTCAAGCAAATATTGACAATTTATTCACACTTTCATTACTTGCAGCAATAGCCGATGTAGCGAAGCAAACAAGTTGGGGGGGAGGGTGTTGAATGCTCTCATTAAGGAGGCCAGACTTGGTGGAGGTGGTTGACAGGGGTGGAGCTGCAGGCTATTGAAGGCTGCTCTGCCCCCCTGCTGTGTTCTTTGCTTCAGTATGATCCTAACCCCCCTCCTGAAATTTTCAACCCCCCCCCCCCCGAAATTTTCAACTCTCCCTGATTTTTTTTTCTGGCTACGGACCTGCTAGACTTAGTTTAGTTGATGCTATAGTTGATGTTATTGTTGCTTTCCAGTCAAAAATGCGATGGTGCATTCCACCGTGAGGAAATCTGCTCCCTTTCTCTTGCTATAGTTTCACTCTTGCCTTGAAATTTTATTATATTGTGGCCCAACCTCACCATACAAACCACTTCAGAAAGATGAGGTGTTATCCAGAAATTCATATGTATACATAATAAACATGGTTCAGAAAATAAGGATAGAAATAATTAGATTCAACAGGAAATTAAGTAGAAAATGTAGTCATAGTCATAGCAGCAGTTTTAATGCTAGAAGATTTTGTGGCACCCTAAAGTCTACCTAAGCTTTTTGACACAAACTTTCATGGACTATATCCCACATCATAAAATGCAAATATGGTGCAGGCTGTGGAAGCTTGTGCTAAATAAAACTTGTTGGTCTTAAGCACGTCACTGGATCCTTCATTATTTTTGCCACAACATAAATGGCTACATGTTCTTTAAATTCTTAACATTGGCCATATACAAAACCAATCTGCAATTCCAATTCTTTACAGTTTTACAAATGTGTTGTAAGTTATTATCTGTGTTTAATGTTTTATTTTGTCAGTGTTTCGACAGTGCAAAAAAGAAGATGCTTTTCAAATTTGACTTACCCCAGGAAAGGGGGAAAGACCATAGAGGGGAAAAATGCATGGGGAAGAAAAGATGCCTAGAAAAGCCTGCTTTTATCTGTATACAATAACCCATGGCATTGCTGTAATGTGTGGTTGCTTTTGAAAGTGTTTTGAAACTTCAACTAGTTGAAAAGCAGTCTGATTGCTTACCAAGGCTGACTACAGGCAACACACAACTCCCTTGTTTTAACAGCTCCATTGGCTGCAGGGCCAAGACCTGGAAAATAATTTGAAGGACTGCATTCAGCTTTATTGACCCATCAGTGCTTTCATGTCTGGTGGAGAGGTTCTTCCCTGTGTCTCAAAGGTACATCTGATGGGTAAATCAAAAAGAGCCTTCTTAGTGGCTGCCCTTAGGCTCCCAGAGAAGTTAAACAGGCACTGCTCTACTTTCTTTTTGCAGACAAGGTAGCACTTTTCTGTTTCAACAGGCATGTGATGTGTGATTATATAAGGCCCATATCACCCACACAATGTGATGGATCTTGCTAATTGTGATGGTATGTGTGTGTGTTTAATGCTGTATGTTTTAATCTGTTTTTTATATTTTTATTCTTCCATATCTTTTTAACTTTTATATTTTGTGATTTTTTTGTGTGAAAGGGAAGAGGAGGTGGAGGAGGAGAGATGGTAGAGGAGGCGGATTTAAATGGCAATGTGCTTAGTTCTGTATAGTATTGCTTCATAATAAAAACTGATCTAATTCAGATATTAACACGCCCCAGTGATAATCAAAAGGATGTGGTTATTTTATGGTTTTATCATACTATTTTCATTATGATTCATTAAAATCCACAGCCAGTGTGCATTGTCCTACGTACAATGAATCAAAAGGTTGGAATTCCATTTTTAACATTATGTGTCCTCCAATACTGCCATAAAATTAATATTAATTTATATTGCCTTATTAGATGTAAAGAATAAATCAGGATATCACATATAATTACATGCTGAGCACTTCTGAAAGGCCTGCTACCACTTGCAGAAGTGCATTTGTCAGGGTCATGAATTACGATGTTATTTTTCAAAATGAGACAACACCAGTAACGGCTGATTTAGAGGTGTGGGTCTCTAATAACTTACTGCTTGGAGTAGCACAAAATCAGAGCTCATTCCATTAAGGAGAGAGGAGGACATAAAAGATAAATCAACCAAGGTACAACAACAAGGACAATGCAAATGACCCAGACTTGAATTATTTTTAATGTTTCCCTCTCTTCCACTGAAATGAGGAAATTAGGTGTTTAAGGCCTTAAAGGATGGGGCAAATTTCTAAATAAGAGTGTGAATATTGAGATGGAGGATCAACCCCTTTCTCTGTTTTTTTTTTCCATTCTGTAACCCACCTCGAGCCACAAGGAGAGGTGGGTAAGAATTATTATTATTATTATTATTATTATTATTATTATTATTATTATTATTTCCTATTGTGAGGGTTCTAATAGATTTTTGATTTTGTTTTCAGACTGAAAGAAAAATTCTTTCTAGACTGCTGTTTACTGTGGACGATGAGAAAGGGAGAGGATGTTGTGTACCACATAGGTAGGCACAAAGCCATGTTTCATTTGTTTTCTCAACAGTAGGATAATAAAATCCTTTCACATACTACTTCTATTTTCAGTTGTGTAGTAATAGATTTAGATGTTCACTAGTTTATTTTGAGGGGCCCATGCCTATGTTCTCAAAGGGAATCCACACTAATGCCCTCAAAATAGAGATTTGAACATTGGGGGGGGGGGGAATAAACTGCTGGACCGACTGACTTTATGCTGGTTTCACATGAAAAGCAGTGAAGTGGAAAAAAACCCTCTCATACAGAGGGAGTCATTTTAGTGCAGTTAGTGGTGTCACTACAGAAGTGCATCCACACAAGGTGATGGCATCAAAAGAGCAACACTTAGCAGTTCACTCACAAACTGTCAGCACATGTTTCTCTGTGTGTATGTGCTTAGGGGAAGAAAAGATCTTAGCTCCAAAAACGAATTTCAGAGAGAAGGATCAGTCCTATAAAGTTGTGTTGTAAGTAGCCAAAATATCAGTAGTAATAGTCGTGGCAGTAAAAAAAAAATCTCACTGAATCTCAGATTCTTGAATAGAACCTGAATCAGTGATGGCACATAACTCCAGTTAGTAAAATCTGGTAGAGCATGAAAGGAGGAAGAAGAAGAAGATCAGGAGGAGGAGAGGATAGTGATGCTAGAAGAAAAAGAAGACTATCTATTAAGATTGTTCATGGATCTGTTTTTCAAAGTGGACTCTGGCTGCTTCAGCATAGGCTCCATCACCATTTTTCTTTCTGGCTCCAACAGACCATGTACTTCTGAAAATGACTGCTTTCAGTTATATATGGAGCATGGAAAGGCAGCCGCACACGGAGTTTCCCTGTGAGCCCTGCCTGTTGAGCCAATCAGAACAGAAGAAAGCCATGATGTGTCTTTTAGCCAAGATGGGCTTCCATTTTTCTATTGTGAGCAGGCTTTTGCAAATGGCTGATCAGTGATCTAAATTCTAAGTGCCACTCACAGCTCTGCATGGCTTGGATTGCTTTTTGACTCAAATAGCAATAAATAAGCAGCTTACTTTCTACAAACTTAAGAAACTGCCACCGATGGTGCCCTTCACATGAGGCAAGCTTCAAATGTGGAGTAGAGGTATCTTACAATTTCTAAAGCCACCATAAAATGAGGAGGTAATGTATATATTTTTAATTTAAAATGGCTAATGCTTCTTCAGGTGGTGTGGCTCCCATTGAAATAAGTGTTTTAAAAGGGGGGGGGGGTTAACTCAGCTTCAATGAAAGGATGTTGAGGGCAAACTATCCCAGAATAGGTGGTTTCTTAAGTTTGATGCCTTTAGTCCAGGTTTTATTGAAGGATATAAGGAGAAGGGATCCCAGAAATTGTGCTTTCTTAAGTTTAATGCCTTTAATCCAGGTCTTATTGAAGGATTTAAAGAGAAACAATCCCAGAAAGGGTGGTTTTTTAAGACCAGTGCCCTAAAATGGTAGAAAAGGGAGCATCGTAAGTTCACCATTGCTCCCAATGGATTGGATCTTCCCAGACCTTTTGGTAGTCTGATCTAAAAATGGATTTTTTTCCCAGCTGAATTTGGGAGGCTTCCGAAAAATGGATCTGAGGGTCCACCAAAATCCAAATACTAATAACAGAACTGGGTTTAACCGAATTGTACACCCTACTATCTATGCACTGAAGATAGATTATCTGGGTATCAATATTGATAATTCAACTATATATATATATATATATATATATATATATACACACACATACTTGCATATTAGTAGGGCTGTAGTTCTCAGATAGTATCAAGTGGTCCTGTTTATTCACAGATTACCTTATTATTGTCATCCAATAGCAGGATGTATCTGGACAGTGCACAAGAGAAAAACTGCATAAGCATGCTGGTGTCTGCATTGCACCACATGAATGGGAAGAGAGTACAGTCTCTCCTGAGCAAGAAAGAAGTTAAAATAATGAAACTTTTTTAAAATATAAAGTGTCTTTTAACATTCTTTTTTGCTGATTATAATTTTTAGATTAGGCATATAGGATATTCTGTAGCTACAACAAAGGACAGGTTCACATCCATTCAGTCTTGCAGTACTTCAAAATTTAAAAGACACAACTATACATTTTAACTAAACATTGGTGATTGTTGATTCTGATGCCCTTTGCTGTTAATCCTGTGCTAATGACCTTGTCTGGGGCAGTAAAAAGATAAGAGATTGATCAGTTGATACATCTCATTAGGAATGACCTGTCTCCTACACACTTCATAGATCCTTCTTAGAGGTGTATCTATGGCAGGGCAAAATGAGGGCATTTGTTATTGCTGTTGTATGCTTTTAAGTAATTTCTAACATATAGTGACTCCAAATGTTTTGGTCTTCAACTTCCAGAATTCCCAAGAGCTGGTAAACTAGCTGGGATTTCTGGGAGTTGCAGGGCAAAACATCTGGGGATCTACAGACTGAGAGCCACTGCACTAGAGAAATAGGAAACACGCCAGCATTTTCTCATAAGCCTAGTTTGCATATTTGTTGTTAATTACCATTGAGGACATTATTGCATAAAGACACTATTCCAATATGTTTACACAACCAATGATTACAAATGGGTTGTTGTGAGGTTTTTTGGGCTGCATGGTCATTTTCTAGCAGTATTTTCTTCTGTCGTCTCATCTGCGTTTGTGGCTGACATCTTCAGAGGTTCTGTTGGTAGTGAAGCAAGTGAAGTCTTTATCTATCTGTGCTATGTCCACAGATTCCACAGATGTATTCAGTACATCCTGCAGAACAATTTACTACAATTTTTCTATGAATATCTCATCAAGTATCAACCAATTCAACATAGTTTGTAACAGCCACAAAAACAAAGTTTCTGGAGTATAACAACTACTTTCAAAGTAGGAACCACACAATTAAACAAGAATAACACTTTCAAACCATAACATTATACACACATACACACCACACTCTCTATTTGCTTCATTGCCAACAGAACCTCTGAAAATGCCAGCCACAAATGCAGACTAAACATCAGGAAAGAATGCTTACTGGAACATATCCGTACAGCTCAAAAAACTCACAGTAACTCAGTGATTCCAGCCATGAAAGCCTTTGACAATGATTCTGGACACTTATTGGGATGGTCATCCTGCTTACCACATCCCTGCATGATAGTGCAACTTTGCTGCTTCACTACAGCTTCGCCGGACTTCTTGTTGGGGAGGAAACTCCACCATTCTACAGTTATCTTTGTCAAGTAATTAAAAAAATATTTTTTCAAGAAACTTTGCAGTTTTGTGAAGTTTTGTGGGATTTTTTTTAAAAAAATCTTTACTGGGAGAGGGAACAGGAGAGCAGGAAATCCATATAATCCTTTCCTCTAATGACACCATGGTACAATCAGTGGCTATTTACAGGTTTTCCCTGTGAATAGCAGGGGACAACTTTGTAATGGAGAGGTGGTGGATGGCCAACGGGTATCGTTCAGCATCTTGTGGTACTCCTGCATTTATTCTTGTTAACACCTGAAATCCCAAGTTTGATTTATGTTGACCCCATGAATAAAAAATCTTCATGTCACCCTATTATCAATTGTGAAATAGCTTCAGATAAAGAAATTGAGCAGAATATTTTTGAGAAGTGTAATGCCCTTGGAATACATTTTGGGGAAAAATGTATGCAGTTCACTGAAAAGCTCTTTATTGCTCTGGACTCAATTTCTTAGCAGACGTATTCAGAAGTGAGGCCAGTGAAGTCAACATTCCCAATAAACGTGGTGCCATGGTGTGGGAAATAATTCATTTCACTGACGAAGTGAGCCAAATGCCAGGCCATCTTTGTCAGTACACATTAAGCTCCTGCTGAGGGTGACATAGTGTGAGGAATAGGCAGTATGTTAAGAGTAGCAACAGCCATGAAAACACCACACAGCATGTGACAAATGAGCTTTCATTTTTATTCATTTAAAATCTGTAGATCACGCTATGAAAGTTTCCTGTTGATGCCCTGAAATTCACTCCAAAGGTGAGCTTACACAACTGTTTCAGACAAAGGACTCATTCCATCATACTCTGTTTATGAAGTTCTCCGAGCATGGTTAGGTTTAGATTAAAGTGCATTTTTTCTAAGACATGCATTTTAGAATATTTTTTTAGATCATTCTCCCCACATCAGGGTATGTTCCAATGCACTCCATTCTTTCCTTTCCCTCTATGAGGCACAGAAGACCTAATTTTTTTTCTGTTACTTTTACATATATTTTTTGCATTGCTGTCAGGAGACATAATAACTTTTGGTCACTTATGAAACAAATGGATATGTGATTTTCACAAATTCTGAAAATCTCCTATTTGTTAATTTCTTTGTTAATTATTTATCTTGGTTTAAGTACACATATTTTTCTATATTCAGCTTAATCACGGTACTAACCAACTAATTTTTTGGAGTACATTTATTTCCCACTTTCCCCTTGTATCATTCAGTGTATTCAGTTGTCTAACAAACAAATGAACAAACAAAAATGCTTCTTGAAAGCTATCATCTTCATCAGCACCATTCATGTCACGTCTACCATTACCACTGCAATACATGAGGCACTACAAATGCAAAAGAGTGTAGTAGAAAATATGAAAAACAGTGGCCTAAGGAAGAGCAAAAATTATTTTCTTGAACTGGATGATGGATGTATTGGTAGTGAGAAAACTGCTAAAATAAAAATACTGTACAGAGGCTTCCATGTGAAAAATGCTGTGAATCTCTGCTGGGCCTTAACCTAGACTTTAAAGGAGCTATTTATGGTGCTGAATCATTTCTCCAAAATACTGAGTACCCTTAGACAGGTCCTTTAAAGTCTAAGATAAAACTCAGATTTCATCTCATGGGCCAAATGAGGTGGGGAAAAGGCAAACTGACTTCATGGCATTTACATAATGCATAATCAGTTCATCCTAATCCTGGAAATGTCACTGCATTACTCAAAGTCAAGAAATGCCCTAGAGCTCACCGGCACTTTGGGCATGTAAAAACAGTTGGGTCAATTCGGTTTTGAAATTGGTCACCATTTTGTACACAGCCATCCCATCTCTGTTATGTCCCTGAAGTAGTGGTGACCAGCGGCATTAAATTGCTATTGGTTGTTTTTTGCATGTGCTGATGGTGACCAGAGCACCAGAGCAACATAGAATGGGGGGAAAGGGGTCACCCCTCCTTTCCTCCTCCTTTTCCAATCATTTTTGTGCTTCGGCCAATTTCAGCATCTGTGTCAAGTAATAGCACCAGCAATCTTTCAACCTGTGGGTGCCATTAAGCCTATGACATTACAAAAATGGTAAAGGTGGTCACCCAGTGGAACTGAACCAGGTTGACTACCACTGAGATATGTAGGCTCCTTCCCAACACTGACCCATCTCAGTTCTTTGCAATGTGGACATCCACCCACCACCAAGCCAGCTCAGCAACTACCCCTGGGCTGATCCACAATACCTCACTCCAGAACAGCTCTGGTACATGTGCCCTGTTTAGATCAGCCTCCAGAGTAGATTAACCATACCAGTGACATGGAAGCTTCTAATTGCCCTTAAGGGATACACTGAAATGACCATGTTCTCTCTTGGAGGAGCATTCCAGCTGCAATTTTCATCATGCTTACATGAAAGTAAGGCCTTGCGAATTTATTTTAAAACATAGCTGGAAAAAGCTACTAAATAAATAAATAAATAAAAAGAAAAGGCTTCACTGTCTTAATATGTGAACCCTTGTGATAGCTCTTTAAGAATGTCTATGGCAGAGCTCAATAGTGTAATAATTTATGAACATGAGTAGCATCAATGATGGGGGAACTAAAAAAGAGCATTTTCCCTAACACAAAGTTCATCTTGGAGCAACTTGCCAGCACAGGTTTCTAAATGGTTGTACGTTCCTCACATCTGATCTTTCTGTAGGTTTGACCTTAAATGTGTTGGGGTGGGAAAATCTAGATTCTCTGCAAAGGGTGCCATGAACGAACCACTGCATGCATCTAGAGAGGGAGAACAGCATCAGCTACACACTCATAGCCTTTATTGGCATACAACAACAAAATTGGCATACAACAGAGGTATAT
Organism: Anolis sagrei; assembly: GCF_037176765.1. Taxonomy (NCBI): domain Eukaryota; kingdom Metazoa; phylum Chordata; class Lepidosauria; order Squamata; family Anolidae; genus Anolis; species Anolis sagrei. The sequence goes on from NC_090023.1 coordinate 120,999,400, forward strand.
ACAACAAGAGGGAATCACAGATAAAAAGAAAACATACTTAAACTTTACTAATCTCAAGGATAAAATTCTCACAAAAGAATGCATCAGAGTTGTTCAGAAGATATGGAATTTTATAAAACCCTTGGCATTAGGAACATTGTGAAAAAATGGAATTCCTGTGGTGGAATGGGTGCCATATGCTGTGCGAGTTTTCCATACTCTTTAAACTGTGACCAATAAAAAGTGATTGATATTTTAAAATACATTCCTGCCTATGTTTGATATGCTTTCTCCCTTTGCTTCATTTTCCCCAGTATGTAATATGCACTGAAATTCCTGGTGAATGTGGGAAGTGAGAAAAAAAGATAGTGACAGTATTTTAAATGTGGTGGTACCTAACAAATTGTCACAGAATTATACAATTGAAGATGTCTTAGAGGATAAGTGAACTTGCAAGGTAAGCCCTTGACATGTTTTGACAATTTGAGTATGGCTAAAATGGAGATCATTTTAATGAAAGCTCTTGACTCTCTTCTCCCATTACTTTAATGTGTGCTTAATTGCCAAGCTCCTGGGCATGACAATCTGTATAGCTGGCATCACAAATAGCTTTCTCTTAGATGTCTTGTGATTAATTTGAAAGTACAAGTTAATTATCCTTCAAAATAAAATGATTGTCTAATCACCATGGTCATTTACCTTCACAAATTTTAGATCACCAGTGCTCAAACAAAGTATCATATGGACATTGAAGTCAAGTTGAAATGCAAAGTCCCCTGCTTTTCGCTTTTGTTCTGAGACAATATTGCTGCTGGTTAACATAAGAACACCCTTAGTGATTTAATGGGAAGCAAACACTTGTTAATTTACACTGGAAGCCATTAAATTTGCATTTACAGTATCATCACAGGCTGTGCAGGAAACAGTATGCTCATTGTTTTTCTTGGAATTAAAAATGACAATTTATTGAGACCAGTTTGTCTCAAGATTGAAATTAGCTATGAACTTTGTAATATTAGAACACAAAGAAGAAATATATCCCCACAAAAAAATTCAATAAACATATGTTAGCATGCTTTACAACGATTTTGGTCCCATATTTGGGTACTCATTAACACAAGCGAGATAGATTTAGAGAGATAGATTTAGAGAGGGGAACGTCCCCTCTCAAGTAGCCAAGCTAAACCAGCTCCTTGGTTTACTGAGGAGCTGGCAGTGATGAAGCGAAGGAAGAGGGAACTAGAAAGCGTGTGGCGCTCGGACCCAAGCAAGCCAAATCGAGCACGGTTTGTGTCCTTTCTAAGGGCATATGCCGCGGCAATAAAAGCCGCAAAGAAAACTTTCTTTGCGGCCACTATTGCGTCTGCAAAAAACCGTCCGACGGAGTTGTTTCGGATTGTCAGAGGTCTTTTAACTCCCGCCACCTCAGGCGGGAGCCCTGACAATTCGGTCACGCGCTGTGAAGCTTTTGCTCGGTTCTTTGCAGACAAAGTCGCTTTGATCCGTTCTGGGCTGGACACCACATTAAATGCAGTCTCCGAGGATGTGACATGAGCACCTGCTTGTCCTATTTTGATGGATTCTTTTCAGTTTGTGAAGCCCGAGGATGTGGACAAGATACTTGGAGGAATGAGGCCCACCACGTCCATCCTAGACCCCTGCCCATCCTGGCTTCTGAAGGAGGCCAGAGGGGGATTGACTGAGTGGGTAACGGTGGTGGTTAATGCCTCCCTTTGGGAAGGCAAGATTCCAGCGAGCCTAAAACAGGCTATTATAAAACCGCTGTTGAAGAAACCATCATTGGACCCCACTAAATTTGACAACTTTCAGCCTGTTTCCAATCTTCCCTTCTTGGGCAAAGTCATGGAAAGCGTGGTGGCCTCACAACTCCAGGTATTCTTGAGAGACACGGATTATCTGGATTCGGCACAGTCTGGTTTCAGACCGGGACATGGTACCGAGACGGTCTTGGTCACCTTAGTGGATGATCTGCGCCGGGAGCTAGACAGGGGGAGTGTGTCCCTGTTGGTGCTCCTGGACGTCTCAGCGGCCTTCGATACCGTCGACCACGGTATTCTTCTGGGGCGCCTTGCGGAAATGGGTCTTGGGGGCACTGCTTTGCAGTGGCTCCAGTCATTTCTGGAGGGCCGTACCCAGAAGGTGTTATTGGGGGACTCCTGTTCAACACCACAGCCTTTGACCTGTGGGGTTCCTTATATTGTCCCCCATGCTGTTTAACATCTACATGAAGCCGCTGGGTGAGATCATCCGGAGTTTCGGGGTGCGGTGTCATCTGTACGCAGATGATGTCCAACTCTGTCACTCCTTCCCACCTGCTACTAAGGAGGCTGTCGAGGTCCTGAACCAGTGCCTGGCCGCTGTAATGGTCTGGATGAGGGCGAACAAACTGAAACTAAATCCAGACAAGACAGAGGTACTCCTGGTCAGTCGCAAGGCCGAGCAGGGTATAGGGTTACAGCCTGTGCTGGATGGGGTCGCACTCCCCTTGAAGGCACAGGTTCGCAGCTTGGGTGACATCCTGGATTCATCATTGAGCCTGGATCCCCAGGTTTCAGCGGTGACCAGGGGAGCATTTGCACAGCTTAGGCTCGTGCGCCAGCTGCGCCCGTACCTTGGGAAGTCTGACTTGGCCACGGTGGTACACACTCTGGTCACATCCCGCCTTGACTACTGCAACGCTCTCTACGTGGGGCTGCCCTTGAAGACGGCCCGGAAGCTTCAGCTAGTCCAGCGCGCGGCAGCCATGTTACTAACAGGAGCAGGACGCAGGGAGCATACAACGCCCTTGTTGTTCCAGCTCCACTGGCTGCCGATTTGCTACCGGGCCCAATTTAAGGTGCTGGTGCTATCCTACAAAGCCCTAAACGGTTCCGGCCCAAAATACCTTTCGGACCGCATCTCGGCCTATGAGCCCACGAGGACCTTGAGATCGTCTGGGGAGGCCCTTCTCTCGATCCCGCCTGCCTCACAGGCACGCCTGGCGGGGACGAGGGATAGGGCCTTCTCAGTGGTGGCCCCCCGGCTGTGGAACACCCTCCCTGTTGACATCAGACAGGCGCCCTCCCTTATGTCCTTCCGGAAGAGCCTGAAGACATGGCTATTCGAGAAGGCATTTAACTAAATGCTACAGTTACTGGAAATGACAACTGGAACGGAATATAGACTACGAGATTGGTTATGATTCTATGATAAGACGAAGCGGATTATTTTAGTGTAATTAGATGATAGTGTATTAGTGATATGTTGTTTTTTGTCGTTGTAGTTTATTGTGAAATATGTTTTTTATATGTTGTACACCGCCGCGAGTCGCCCTAGGGCTGAGAGCGGCGGTTAACAAATGCAGCAAATAAATAAATAAAATAAATAAATAGATTTAAATGCATGTTTGCAGTTATGAATGCATAGCCTAGTGTTGCACATTCATAAGTTATTGTATTCATGGTCCCTATGTATTATATATTAGAGGGAATATGTAAGAATCATAAAAATTCTGATTTATAGGTAGGAGACCATTCTGAGTGAAGAAGTTTTTCTCCTGTTGATCAGGACAAAACAATGCATGTTTCCATCACCATTAGTCATATTTGATGCAAGAGTCAAAAGCAAGATCTCTGTTACCATTCTTCCTTGCACTGAAGATTGCTCACAGAAGGGAGGTGGCGATGTCAGTTTTTTGTGTTCCAATTGATGGAAGAACAGACTTCCCATATTACTTAGTTATGCAACTCGTAATTACGTAACACATTAGTGAATGGACTATTCCTACTACAATTTATTGAATGTATGTTTCGATATACTGTATGTTTGCTTTTTCATGTTTAGGATACACGTTTGGGTAACATATATTTAAAACATCGACATAACTGTTTGCTATGCTCCTGAGCCGCTAAAGCATAGAAGGCATTAGACCACAGAGTCTGATTTCTCATTTGATGGTTTATTAAAATTATTGCTTCGGTATTGGAAATGGAACAGTGAAAGTGACCACTGGTGTCTTTGTCTATACCCTGAACAACAATACTGTATGGGACCTCCTATGAGTTTTAAATTACTATATACCCTTATAGTAAAATGACTGATAGGATGATTTGGTTTCCAATGCTAGAGCTATTCAGAGTTGGATGTAGGCATCAGTTTCTTACAACAGATAATGAGCATTAAGCGGAAAATCTTGTGGTTTTGACTTTTGACCTCATTAAACGTGATGCTGGAATCACCATGGATTGTGACAATTTCGGTGGTGTCCATCCAGAGGGTGGGGGTGGAGAATGCATTTCCCCATGCCCTGGCTCACCTGAGTCCCTATCTCATGCATAGAAGTGTCTGCCATCCATCTTCCCCCATTGATCCAAGGCAACACCAGACACTTGAGAAATATGTTTTCTGGAATATTTCAGGAATATTCTTTCCATACATGTTTTCTCACAATTAAATATTAATCTTGCTATACTTGTGATTGGCAGATATGTTCAATTATATGTGGATGTGTCTGCATTGGCTCAAACCCCCAGTTTAAATCAGAAATCAAACCTACACATCCATATGTTGTCCAGAGATTTTTGCTTGATAACACTGGCTTAGCTGGTTTTATTATGTGTTATTAGAGTTTGGAAATGTGCCAAAGTTTTGCCAGATCTGCTCCACTCTTTGGGATTAATGCAAATCAGAGTTCATTCAATGCACATATGGCCTGGTACTACCATTTCCCAAATGGGATTGTGTTGTTGCTGTCACTATGGCAGAAGGCCAGAGAGTCCTTGGTGGATACCTTTGCTGAATTCAGCAAACACACTTCTATGACTAAGGAAAAAGAAGAGGGCAACCCCACCTCCTTCTCCTTGGTTGCATGGGTGATTTTGCTGATGTCAGTAATTGTCTTGTGAGAGCCAGAAACTCTCAGCACTCTCTGGCAACAAAAATAACTTTCCACATAAGGGTGGCTTTTCAGAAAGGCCAAAATAGTTTTTGTCTCATTGGACATTGGACTCTGCTCCTGGTGATGATTGCATCTGAACAGCTCCACAGAATCTTGGGCTGGTCTGGGGCATGTCTGTTCCAGACTGGGGGCATTAGAATGTTCAGGAGATGGATCCTGTGTCTTTTCCTTCAGAAGCACAGAAATGAGTTTGCAAAATTGCCTACAACTATAAAATGTCTAAGCACACTTTTCTTCACTATGTTTGAAAGAGGGACTCTGAACTTGAAAAAGAAATGGCAAGTTTATGTATGAGATTTCTTATAGATGACTTCATAATCTCATCCTGTGAAGAGGATATTTCTATCAAGATAGTATAAAATCAGTGTTTGAGTGAAAAAGAAATGGAGCATCCAATCACATATTTATTTTAGAAACTAGTTCAGATCTTGCTAAATACATTTTCATTTCATATGTATGATGGAGAGAATGGTGTGGGGGGGGGGGAGTAAAGATGATAAAGCATAAAAAGAATTCTCCTTCCAGTTCTTGCAAACAAATATAATTTCAATAGCATACAGTGAGGTACAGTGCAAGAGGGTCTTTCTTGGGGAGGGGGGATAATTTGTGTTAACTTAATCCCTTAGTGAGCACTCGTTTCATAAAGAATTTAACAGCCCTGAAATTATGTTCAGCCATATAAAGTAGAACTAGTTTTGCATTAGTCTGCTTTCTTGATTAGATTTTGTGTCTAAAACTTATACAAGAAAAGTCCATTTAGGCGATAAACAACAGAACCAGTTTTGAACGAATCATTTGTTGTCAGATGTGAATATTTTCCTCCTCTCATATAAGTCTGAGTCAATGGCACATTTCAAATGTTCATTAAATATTCATGAGACTACAAACAACCCCAAAGAATTCGTAGAAACAGATGCAGAGATAGGATTGCATAAAGAAAAGTATTAGTTTTGACCCTTTCTGACTTATATGAGGCACAGAATCGCTCATACATGACACACTGCATTTCTAATAATATGTAGAGTATTTTGTCAATTCAGCATATGCATATCTTCACATACCTTTATGTGATGGTAGGGATAGATCTTCCGTTTGAATGCCATATGTGTGGCATTTCTCTTTCTTAGAAACATAAATATTGGGCCACAAATTTAGTGAAGACAAGAGACTGGGTTGCTTTTAATTGATGACCTACCATTGAATAGCATGACCACACACATAAAATTGGTTTGAACAAGGGCCATTTTATATCACTTGTTTAAGTGACTTGTCCCTGGGACTGAGTAAAGAAAGGAGGGGAGCAACCTTGTTGGGTGTGTAGTTGGGATTGTGTGTCATCCTGTGATCATCTTCTCAGCCTATCCTTTGGACAAAAAACTGATCCCAAGAGCAATCCAAAACTATCGGTTGCTCACCCTTGCCTGACATTTACTGAAAAGCCAATCCAGGAATTTCCTTCCCAGTTCCCAGGCCTAAGAACCTAAGATTAGCCTCAAAACCAACCTTCTTCATAACCCCTCTGTGTCCCGGGATTTAAAGCAGCAATTCAGAGGGTCAATCCAGAGCCTCAGCCTAACATTGAGTGCCAAGATATACTTCAAACTCTTATATATTCTGCAATACCTCACTGAGGCAATCTTTTTAACCTCACCATCCTTAACCAATTGTTCAGGTCCTATAAAGTATGGACTATATCAATCCATCAATAAAATGGAAGAATCATCACCAGCTCTTAAGATACCAAGTAGTCTCAGGCAGCATTAATATGGATCATAAGGGCCCATAAATGACCCAGGCTCTGCCCACTACACATACGAAGCACATCATACCAGACTGCTATTCATAGAGGTTATCAAATAGCACCCTTCTCCTGTCACACCATTTGAGAAGTTTTCCTATCGAAAGGAATCTTTATATTCATAAGGATGGAAAATACATTTCCATTAAGCAAGATATGTTTTAAAAGAAATATTGAATATGTAGTTTGTGTTTAAAGAAAGTGAATGTAGTCCCATCATGAATAAGAAAACATAATGACCATATTTTTTCTTTGTTTTAAGTGATACAAGTAAACGTGTTTAACTTAAAATGCTATATTTACAGCACAGTCATAAGAACATTTCGTCAATGAGAATAATACATTCCAAATGCATACATTAGGAGAAATGTATACATAAGGAGAAGTGAATATAAAGCTACACATTACTTTTCTTGCGGTTTGGTGGAAAAATATATCTCAACTTTGGAAGGTTTAACCAAGTTCCATATAATGAACATTTCTGTATCTGTGGGGCAACAGAGGTAGAGGATATTACATATGTACTGTTCAGTTGTATTTTGTACAACAAAGAGAGAAATCAATACCTCGGACCATTCATTATACAGAAGACTCACTGGGATCCCCATATCAAAACTACATTTTTAACGGCTGGCCAGAATGCTAAGATAATACACCAAAGAGCCCTTTTCCTTCATAAAGCAACACAGCTGAGAACTGCATATCTGGGGGAAATTGGGGTAAACTGTAGGGGTGATGCAGATATCTGAAGTGGCTTGGGATTGTGCAACAGCTGGTCTATTTTAACCTTTGTTTTAATCTTCGTTTTTAATTTTTGTGGTTTGAAATTTTACCTTGGTATTTTAATGATGATATTTTTAATTATCTTTTAACTTAATCAAGTTTGAATGTATGTTATTCACTATTATGGGAGTCTTAGGATAGTGATTATTGTTTATTTGTGTACGTTTCTGTTTTTGTTTTTAATGTTGATATAGTCAGTGGACTAATCAAAAACTCAACATGATGTGAAGGTTAGACAGGATGAGACTCCTGATGGGATTCTGGGAAATAAAATGAAACCAAAACAGATGTTCATACTCCATTCCATTTTCAGAAACAGTTTGGATCTGGTGGAAACTTCTAGAAGTTTTGCTTTAGCTGATTCCCATGTCCCATTGCAACTTTGCATATGACATTACATTCCATTCAAGAATATACATTGGCATTTGGGAGTAATTTTTCCTACTGGGAAGGTTAGTCACCACTTATGAGCACCATTTTCCACTAGTGGAATCTAGCTTATGCAATTCTGAATTCATCTCATCTCCACACACACACACACACCCCACACATTTGTATTTAATTTATTCCACAAACAAAGCTTGAGAGAACGTCTTCTTTGCATAACCACCACCACATCTCTGCAGACTAGTGTGTCCATGGCTTCTAACACAACCTCCATATCTAGTCATATAACGGTTCACTGGCAAAAGCAGTTGCTGATTAGAGCTGTTGGTTTCTTCAAGAAAATATGTCATATCTTCTGTGCACCTGCTGTCTTGATGCCTTGCCATATACCAATATGCTGCTGCTATTTCAAGCTGTTGTTCACTTTTGACCTGTGAAGCATACCTGAATAAATAAACATTTTCAAAGTTGATGACTGCCCTGTTTCCTTTCCTATTTTTAACCTCCACCTCATTACCTTCCCTTCCATTTCTTAGCACCTAAAATGCATACTTGAGAATTAATAAACACCATTAAAGAATTTATTTGAATCATTCCTGGGACAGTGAATATTCTGGGAGTAATGGAATTTTGCTTTGAAAGTAAACATTTTAAACTGTAACTTGAAACATGGTGTTTGATTTACATGGCACAAGGTAGTTATGTGCCTTTGAATGAACAGCAAGAAACTTTATTTAAGGTCTGGATTCTTGATTGAGTGAAAAAGTCTGTTTACATGGAAGTAAACTTCACTGTTATTCCTGTCCATTCCTGTTTGATCATTCATTGTCCTCATGTCTTCTGTGTTTTATAAAAGTGTTAAAGATTGCAGTTTGTAGCATTGCCCAACAAGACATAATCATAAATTTGCTAGGCATATTTAATGCTTCCCTTGCTTGGCCTGTTTATAATTTTGAAATATATTACATTTATTTAATTTTATCGCTGGTAGTGACTGCCTGTTGCAAATTTATTTAAAGTAGCATTTTATCTACTAATCCATAACTTAGAGTAGTTTAAATGTGTTGGTGATTGTCTTTGGTGCCAAATTGCTTTACTGGAATGTCTAAAACAAAATAATTATATCAGTGTGATTAATTACCAGATGATTTCTGCAAGCAATCCCAAGGAACCTTTAAATATTAAAAAGCTGTGTTTTCCTAAAGACAGGGAAATTCAGTATAAAACCTCTGTAAAACATAGCCCCATTTGTAAGCACCACAAATTAGCAACGTGTGTTAACTATAGATAGCCCTAGAGAAAATTATTACAATGTACTTTGCTGAAAACAATTTATGGCAGCCATGAATTTACCATTATTGTGCTGGACAAAGAAATCAAGCTTTGGCCTAATTATAGTGAATGGACAAAATAATAGCTTTCCATGGAGATTGTTAACATAAATTAAATGTCAGATAAGTTCAATAGCTAATGCTATTTGGGTTAATAGAATAAGGCGTGTTGAAATAACCTTTATTTCAGAGAAATGGATGGAAGTTATTTAATAAATACAAATTGAGCACCCCTTATCTGAAATGCTTGGAAGCAGAAGTATTCTGTATTTCAGACATTTTTCTTCACATTTTGGAACATGTGTATATACATAACAAGGAGACGGATTGGCCCATGTAGCTCTTCCCCTCCCCTAGTCATTACTGACATCAGCAAAGTTGCTTATATGGTCAAGAAAAAGCTGGAAAGATGGCATTTATATCCCATGGACACATATTAATAGAAAGTAAAGTATCTCAGCCACCCATTAAGATAATTTTGGTCTACTTCAGATCTTATAATTTTAGATAAGAGATACTCAATTTGTATTATTATTATTATTATTATTATTATTATTATTATTATTATTGAGTATATTTCTAACAGCAGGGGAAAAACACTTTCAAGCATTGTTCCATGCTTCATGCACATTTTTGTCAGTAGAGTCCATCATATAGTAACAAAGCATATTTGGGGATAGATAAATAAATAAATAAATAAATAAAGAAGAGTGATGTGTCATGTTATTTTCTTGGCTACAAATATAAGAGGGAGAAATATAAGAGGGCTACAAATAGAGGGAGAAAATGTGGAGGCCGTGACAGACTTTGTATTTCTAGGTGCAAAGATTACGGCAGATGCAGACTGTGGCTAGGAAATCAGAAGACGCTTACTTCTTGTGAGGAGAGCAATGTCCAGTCTCGATAAAATAGTAAAGAGTAGAGACATCACACTGGCAAAAAAGGTCCGCCTAGTCAAAGCCATGGTATTCCCTGTAGTAACCTACGGATGTGAGAGCTGGACCTTAGGGAAGGCTGAGTGAAGGAAGATCAATGCTTTTGAGCTGTGGTGCTGGAGGAAAGTTTTGAGAGTGCCTTGGACTGCGAGAAGATCCAACCAGTTCATCCTCCAGGAAATAAAGCCCAACTGCTCATTGGAGGGAAGGATACTAGAGAAAAAGTTGAAGTACTTTGGCCACATCATGAGTAGACAGCAAAGCCTAGAGAAGACAATTATGCTGGGGAAAGTGGAAGGTAAAAGGAAGAGGGGCCGACCAAGGGCAAGATGGATGGATGGCATCCTTGAAGTGACTGGACTGACCTTGAAGGAGCTGGGGGTGGTGACGGCCGACAGGGAGCTCTGGCGTGGGCTGGTCTATGAGGTCACGAAGAGTCGGAGACGACTGAACGAATCAACAACAACAACAAATATAAGACATACATGAATGGCGAGGCTGTAATTTAGATCATTTTTGTGTTAGGGATGAGAGAAGCTGAAATTGATGAGAATCAGAATGAGTGAATAGAACATGCTTCTTGGGCTCTGAGGACCTTCCCAAACAACATAGAATTAGTTCCTCCTGTGGAAGACTGCTGGAGACTAGGGAATGTTAAAAATTCAGCCTTGAGTTTGTATTTTTCCAAACTGTTCTTACATTTGCATTCTATTCCTTTGTCAATTTTTCCCCTGTATGAGATTTTGTACCCATTTCCAATATGCTTCCCCCCCCCCCCAATTTCCAGAGTTTTGTATGTTCATCTCATATAGACTGTCTTTTTTGTCCATTTGCATTATTTAAAAGTGTACATGGTTCTGTTTACATTTCACCAAAATATATTGCAAACCCACAAATTTGCACATTAATGGACAAGGTGTGCTGTGTTTCACAATCATTCTTAAAAACAACTTATTATCACTAAGGGCACTTCAGACAGCCCTTTATCCCAAGAGCATCTGCATTAAAAAACACGGATGTTTCTGGGGTCTGTTCACACACAACCCAGAAAGCATGCACATTCTGGGGAGGATGTCCAGATATTGTATTGGGACTTCCCAGTACAATGCCAGGACGCCATAACCCCCACCCAAAAGTCCTTAAAACCCCTTTAAAAGTAAGGAAAACTTACCCAGACTTCATTACAATCTTGCTGGAGCTCGCCTGGTGGGTAAATGACACGGCAGGAGTGTGTGTGTGTGGGGGGGGGGGGGGAGGGAGAAAATCGCTCCTCTCCCCTCCCTCGCTCACCTGATGTGCCATTTCTATGCACTGGGAGAGCTCTGGCAAGACTGTAATGGATTCCGGGTAAGTTTCTCTTACTTTTAAAAAGGGTTTGGGGGCTTTGGGGGAGGGGGTGGGATTTTCACAGTTTTCTGGAATAATTTAGTTTGGAAAACTGTGGGAATGGTGTCTGGACTTCAGTCCAGACACTAGAAGTAGTGGGTTTATCCCACACCTTCCAAGAAGCCGTGGAATAAATCTGTTATCTAATTAATTCCCCACAAACCAGGGTTTTCCTGGTTTGTGGTGAATTAATTGCAGGTTGGCCAGAACATCATCTGAACAGAACTCTTTCTATTGTGGAAGTTTCCGCAATAAAGAGGCTGTCTGGATGAGCCCTAAGAGTGCCAACTCCAATGGAATAAGATCTATCCTTTCTGAAATCTACCTTTATTTTTGGAATAACTAATTTTATATGAAATAATATATACATTAAAATTAGAAAATATATACAATCCAACAAATGTTGCTCCATAATTCAGCACCAAACCTTCCAAAAAGCTAATTGTATGTTTAAGAAGACCCAAATAAAATTTTTCTATACACCCAAACAGAATATTTATTGCCAGCTATGTTATTTTTATCTTCCTTGCTGAACATATTCCTGCTTTCTCTTCCCAGTAACCAGCTAAGCTTTGTGACCAGTAGTTATCAGCCAGTCACTGCTGGAAATTTCCATGCTCATTCAAGCTAGCTTTTAGTTGCAAAATCACTTCCCATTTAAGAAACATTAGCTCTTGACTGATAAAAGATTAGGGAAAAGACACAAGCTTCACAGATGGACTTAATACATTCAAACCAGTTATTGCAGCTGGATCGCTGTGTATCTTACTTGGGATTCTCAAAGATGAAAGACTATTTCAGCATAGATAGATAGATAGATAGATAGATAGATAGATAGCCATTCTGATTTGGAAAATACGTCTATCTTTGTGCACCCATGGACACAGAAAAATGGTTCCAAAATGGAAGTGCTAGAATATTTTTTCTAGAATCTGGTTTCTAAATTATGTTGCTTCCAAGATCTCTATTCTAATGAGTAGTAGTAGGGCTAAACTGTGTGTGCTTTATGGTGTATTCTCTTAGATTCACATGGCCACTTATTTTCTGTGCCCATTAATAAAGAGGAGCAGCTCATGATCCAAACAGGTGGTGGAGGAACTGCCATTGTAAATAATTGAGCAATTTCCACACATTCAGTGTGCAAGTATTTGTTACTTCATGGGGCTTTCTTTGGCAAGAATACTGAGAGGTTGTTTTTGCCAGTTTCTTCATCTGCAATATAGTCTATAGCCGGGCTTCTTAAACCTTTCCACTCAGTCTGAGAAACTTTTACCTTAACCTGCATATAAAGGTATATAAAATATGTATAAAAATTAGACATTTACAAATAACAAAACAGCGTTTGCAAGGCTTGGTAAATTGGCCAATTTTTCTTTGTATAAAGTATAGCTGAAGCATCTTCTTCACCGTCCACAGTAAACACTGCACAACAGATTCATGTAAATGTCTAGAACAGCCACTAGGTGATAGTTAGAATTATAATTTTTTTTGCCAAATTCTTTGGGCTCCAACATTGAGCTGAGTGGGCTCACAGATAAGAAGTAGCATTGTACAGTACCAAGTATTAGTATTCCTCTTTCCAAATATTAACCAGAGCTGACTGTGCTTGATTTCCAAGATCAGATGGGATCTGGCATCTTTAGGATATTTAGATCCTTTGGTTTACTGAAGCCATTAGGGCCTTTCATGAGCCTACTCATTTCAAAAGTCATGTGTGTGTATACACACACACACACACACACACACTGGACATTTTCAACAGCATCAATATATTTATATTGACCAGTTTAAACATTTGGTAGGAAAGAAAACATTGATCTTAATATTAGAAGGACCAGAATGTTCTTTTCACTGAATCAGTAACAATCAGAATCTAGCAAGAAAAAAAAATTCCCAACAAATAGGGTATATAGCTGTCAACATAAAAATATATCAGTTTTGTTTACTGCTGAATTCATACATTGGAGCATCAGTCTTGAACATATACTGTAGATCTTGATCATTTTTAAAAGACAGTCTCAATCAAAGTTATTCCCCATTTACACTGAATATTTCACTAGATATAGCATTAGCTATTCCCAGCATGGGCAGGATTGTGCTGTGCCTACCTGTCAGGTGTCTATTCTTAAAGGTTGAGGGGGTGAAGAAGAGATGTTAAACTAAATAATTTTTAATAAATTATTGCTTCTATTGTTGTTTTTACATTTATTTACATTTTACCTTTTCCTCTATCTGGGATTGCATATAGAACTTGAAACAGATACAAAAGGTATGTATAAATAAACTATTCTTACATTTAAAGCAGTGAATTAAGAAGATGATAGTTTAAAAATTTATACTTGTACAGCTATCAGAGAAAATACACACAACATAGATAGTAAATATCTTGGTAAGTTTCCATGGAAAAGAGTCAGTTTGAAAGTTGGATTCTGAATCTGGGAGACCAGAATTCAAATCCCTGCATGGCCATGAAATCCTATTGAATGACCTTGCTTAAGTTATGCTTTCCAAGTCTCAGAAAGCAATAACAAACATCCTTTGAATAATTTCTGCAAAGAAAACATTTGATATAATAGTTGGAATTTTCTTAAAGATACACAACAAGAACAACAAAGTTTCCATTATAACCTTTCTTTCTTTTTCCATCTTTCTTTCTCTTACATTTTATTGCACCAGTACTTAGCATTTTCATATAACTAACCATGCTGAACTCTCAGCAGACCTTATTTTGTAAGTTGTACATCGACTCTTATAGTGTCTCAGCATTGTTCTAAATGCTGAATTGGAAAATCAGTCTCCTGAAACTGTTTACATGACAGAAGAATGAAATAGTGTGGTTCCATTTCTAGGAGTGAACATGTTTACAGTTTTATCCTACAAGAATACTGTCAACAAAGATAAAGGAAGATACTATTGTGTGTTCTGTTGTGCAAACAGAAACTACTTTGATTCCATATACAGACATTCAAGATGTTTATATTAGATGAGAGCCTAATGGCAAAACTAATCTGTGTTGTTTTCTGAAAGAACCAGCGTAACATTTGGGACATTGACTATTATTCTAGTGATCAGGGTTCAAATCCTCAAGCACTCAGAAAACTTTAGACAAATCACAATAATTCTGCCTTAGAAGAAGAAAAAGCAATCTCAGTCTGAAAAATCTTGCCCAGAAAACTCTATGAAAGATTCACCTTACCATCACAAGATAGAAATGGCTTTAAGGCAAAGAATAACATATTGACTTTCTTGTGCTTGGAAATATTGACTGAGCTCCTTCCTTAAAGTTTCATATGGACAACTTTGGTATCATCTGCAAACTTGATATGCATGCCCTCTAAGCATTCATCCAAGAAATTCTACTCAGTAAAATATTGTAATGTTAATTTCTTCCCTCAAAGTTCCAGGAATTGCTTCAAGAGAAAAAAGCATAAAATTTGAGTGGATGAAAAAAATTTGGTCCAACTCAGACCACAGTCTGAGGACTAAAGAAATAATATTCATCTTCCATTACATTTGTTTCTTTATTCTTTCCTGCTCTGCTTATTTCATTTATTTTCATTGTTATTTTTACAAGATATTGTAAACACAACATAGATATGCTCTCTTTTAATTAATGAATAGTTTAAAATACAGTGGAACCTCTACTTAAGAGCATCCCAACTTAAGAGCAGTTTGAGATAAGAACTACTGCTTCTCCCAGGTTTTGCATTGACATAAGAATAGAGGTTTGAGTAAAGGGCTAGTACCAGAAAGAGTTCTAGCACAACAGTATAGGGCTTTAGGACATCAAGGGATCAGCCGCCATACCTCGTAACTCATGCTCTTGTCCACTCTAAGAGATTGTTGGCTGTTTTGCTTTTGTCCACCTTGAGGAACTTGCAACAACTTTGTGCTTCTACCATTTTAAAGATGGTTTTTATTTTTCTATTGTTCCAGGTGAATGTGCAGGTTTTGCTTTGCTGTTACACTGGCCAACACACATTTTGTTGCCTCAAATGTCCTTACTTTCAACAACTTTGTGCTTCTATCATTTTAAAGTCCATCTTTCCTTTTATTGTTCCATGTTTCAACTTCCATGGTGTAGTGATCAGAGTGTTGGAATACAGTTTTAGAGAATAGGGTTCAATTATCAGCTCAATTCTGAAAACGTATTGGATGAACAAGTAACATACTCTTAATCTTGACCTTAGGCTACAAAAGTTAGAAATGGCTTGAAGGTACACAGCAACAATGAGAAAAAACAAAAGAGAGAAGGACTGAGTGAATGTTGAACTGTTCATAAGATGGACTGGCACACAATATTTTTGCTGGCTAAGGCAATCGTAAAGATAGGTACCTACCATCATCCCATATATATATATATGCCAATTGCAGTGACCGCTGTGTCTTATTTCATGTCTCACAATAGGACAGCCTCCAGTGGTGCAATGGGTTAAACTTTTGTGCCAGCAGGACTGAAGACTGACAGGTCGGAGATTCAAATTCAGGGAGCGCACGGATGAGCTCCCTCTGTCAGCTCCAGTTCCCCAGGCAGGGACAGGAGAGAAGCTGCCCACAAGGATGGTAAAAAAAACACATCAAAACATCCGGGCATCCCCTAGGCAACGTCCTTGCAGACAGCCAATCCTCTCACACTAGAAGCGACTTGCAGTTTCTCAAATCGCTCCTGATACAAAAAAGGGGGGGGGGGGACAGCAATGTGTTCTTCACCTGAAATGAGGAGGCTATCTTATGGGATGCAAATCAAGCCTCACTCTGCCTTATGATAAAGCTAAGTCTGCCTACGTACACTGATTTTGTCATAAACACAACTGTTTCTAGCATGGGCAACCCTGGCAACTGGTGACTTCCATGGCGATAGAGTTAGGAATCTTGAATCTTCTTTAGGCTTTGCAGGAGCCCTTTATGATGTGCAACTTCATTCCCCAAACTGATCAGCACCTTAGATCATTCCTTTAAGAGTCAGATATGAACCTGAAGGAAGACATGATACCACTCTTTGTGCACGAGGGAGATCATTGGAGAAAGACTGGATCTTCTTTGTTCTAGTGCTATTCTGTACTCATCTAATCCAATTGGCTATTCAATGGAGAATTTATAAGTTACTTTCTCTCAACTAGAAGTGCAAGCCAGAGCAGAGGTGGGGATTTATTTCCTTCTTGATTTGTTCTTGTTTGTCTGAATGGATTATGTCATGCTTTTCTCCTCTGGCATTGACAGTAAGAAAAGTGGAATGCAAATCCTGTTGGTTTTTCTCTTGTTATTGTTCTTTCTCATGAAATGTAAAGAATGTTGGAAATATGGGAAAGCTTCTGAATGAAAAGCTTATAGAAGAACCAAAAGGAATGCTTAAAATGTGGAATATAGATTAGTAGTACATTCAATTTGATTGGCTTTGGAGAGGGTGCAAGTGACACTGTAAAATGTAATCCTTTTGATGGGTTTAAGTGTCACTCTTCAATTCTTGAATCTTTAGACTTTTGATGTTGCCCCAACACTTCTAGAAGCTGCCAACAGAAAAATGAAAAAAGCAATACTAGGAAATTAAAAATTCTCAAAGGTCTGAAACCCAATTACTTTTTCACTTGTAAAGATGTGAGTTATATCACCTCTAGAATGCAGTGACTGAGTGAAAAGTTCAGTGTGATCTTATCTCTGATCATAGTTGTATTCCAATTCCTACGTCAACCAGTGCCCAGTTCATGAAAATGGGTCCCTTATTATGATAATAAACTGTGAGATGAACCCTATAACCTATAAACAGTGCATCACTTTCCTTGCCATCACAATGTCTTCTGTTACCCAATTTCGCAAAAGGCAATGTGCCAAGCAATATCATTTCATCGATGTGATTTGATAAGGGAAATAATTTTTGCTTGTGACTCATTTGTCTTTCGAATCAAGTAACATTTTAAAATTCAAAACTACCCCATCCCCTAAAATGAAAAACCTCTGAATCAAGCTCTTCGTTGTTGTTATTATTATTATTATTATTATTGTTGTTGTTGTTGTTGTTGTTTATTAGGTTTATTAGGTTTATTATATTTATTTAAACCTCATTTTTCTCTCCACAAAGAAGATTCAAAATGGCTTACCTTAAAAGCATTTCAATACAATTTTTAAATATGCAAATATCATTAGTATTAAAAACAATTCAGTTAAAAACCATAAACCATATTCAACACTAAAAACCACAGCAACCCCTGACTTGATCTTAAAAACCTTCCTCTACAAAAGTCTGCCTGAATTAGCCTGTTGCTGGAAGGACAGCTGGGAGGGGGCCATTCTGGCTTCCCTGGGCAGGGAATTCCAGAGTCAAGGGGCAACCACCAAGAGAGAAGGCTCACTCTCTTGCTCCTACCAACCGAGCTTGTGATGGAGGTGGTCCAAGGGAAGGGCCTCTCCTGAAGATCTCAGGGCCCAGGCAGGTTCATACAATGGCCAGGAGTTCGAAAAGGAGTCCCCCGCACCACCTTCTGGGTATGGTCCTCCAGGAAGTCTATTATTCCACAGAAGGTACAAATAAATAGCACTTTATTATTTGTTACACATTAATCATCACTATATTTCTGTTTTTATTAAAATAATGCTGTATATGCTCCAATATAGGTTAATCTCGTGTATAAGTCAAGGGTAGGTGTTGGGCCAAAATTTTGGATTTTCTATGGCCCATGGATAAATTGAGAGCTATTCCAAAATGGGGGGAAAGCAGTGCACCAATGCTGCCTCAATGGGCCAGCTTCCCCTGACCACTGCTTTTTCCTGCATAGGCATTGAAATGATCAGAGATGGCAGAGAGAGTGGAGGGGGCTGGTGTTTCTTTTAGGTTTTAAGATGGTCAAAGTCTTGCCTTTCATCACTCCATTTAAAAAAGGAGATAGTTCCTTTTTTCCTTTTTGGTCAGAGTTAACATATGGAACTCACATAAAAAATAAACCTTTCTGGGATCATTTTTTTTGACTAAATCTTTATACTTATACATGATTACATAGAGAAGTCTAATTTTGTGTGATCAAAGTAATCATTGAACAAGGTCAGCATTAATTCTGTAACAAATATGTGTGTTTTAAATCACATTGCTCTTTGATTTTTTTTAAAAAATATCAATGCAAAAGCACATTAGTATGCAAGTTTATCCTTTCTGCATTGATCTAATGTAATATGTCATACTTTCAGATATCCAAGTTTTTAATCATAGCAATAAATTTATGTGGGAATTTAAATTAGTAGTTTGAAAGAGGTTTCTCAAAGTTGTTCTGAAATCATGTGACAGAATCATTCACAATTTGAGTCAGTCCTCCTTCAGCAATGGGTACAAAGAGCTGACCATGATTTCATTGCACTGAGCCATGGCAGCTAGAGTGGGGTGTGAAACTGCATTAATTCTACACTTCATAGTCAGCCCCAGAGTGCATGATGGGTTAGAAACAGAATAGTGATGTATAAATCTCACATTTAGAAGGAACTTGTAAACTTTGAGGTAGTTAAACCTAAACATACCCCTCCTCCCATGCCTCAAATAACCCTTGCTTTCCTTAAAATGTTTTCCTGACATTCAGGCATATTTAAAAACACTAAAAATACCAAATAATTTATGTTTTAGAGCACAAATAAGCTTTGGAGTTTTACTGCATAAATAATCAAATGCTGATTATTTTTTACTGCTATTAATCAGACAAGATTATTTTCCAAAGCTTATTGCATGTTCATAGCACCCAAGCGTTGTACAAAAAAACCCTGGGTTTTTACATCATTAGGAATTCAGCCAACCATTTACAAATTTAGAATGTTATTTATTTTATTTTCTGCAGGGAAGAAAAAGGTAAATAGAACACAGGGTCACTTTCTAGACCAAACTGTCCAGCTTAACAGAGAATTTAAGCAAGGGGCATGAGCAAAATTACTCTTAAAAATTCACACTCTCTTTGTTTTATGTGTTTTCCATCTCTGCAATGATGCTCAAAAAGATTGGATATCTCCACAGTTTGTGGAATCAAATTCCATACATTCAGCTCTGCCATCTGGGTAACCTTCCATTCACCTACAAAAGACACTTAACATATGTACCTGTAGCTGTATGGGATTTCCATGTTTGCTTTTTAATAGTTAAATTTATTAGCCTCATGCTTCACCTACTACCGGGTGCCTGAGTGTGGTGAACACTAAACATACTATTTTAAACTTTCATAATATTAAGTAACACCAAAACAGTGAGGCAACAATACAATAAATTTTGAAGTGGCATTAAAATTAACATTGAGGTGTGATGAAACATTGCACAGAATCAAAAGTCCTGTACAAATCTTTCTGTCTGATACAAAATAAGAAAGGAGTCAAACTGGACTTCCTGAAAAGGGAGTTGTGCAATTACAGACCTGTTGTTCCAAAGGCCCTATGTTGATCATTTGTCACCTAGCCTCCCTGGGAGGCAGACACTGCTGGCCATTTGCCATCTATACTTTCCAGAAGCCATACCAGATCCCTGCTGCTTGTCATCAATGCCACAAATGAAACCCTGGCCTAGGTCCCCATATTTTTCCCTTAATGGACGCACACAAGGTAGTCTACTAAATCTCATCAGCCACAGGAACAGAAATGTTGTAAAATGATGCTGCAAATTCTATATCAGCCAGATGTTCCAAGGGTATGACGTTTGACATTTACAGGCATTACTATGTTGAGTACCAATTGCTGGGTTCAACATCAAGGGGAAATTAACACACCAACATGCCTTTGTTTTGAATAGGTGTCAATGTTCTATTAATAAACCTGCATGTTCACAATTACAGGTATGTCAGTCTTTGGAGGACAGACTCTGCTGACATCCGTTTTGGCCATGGAGAATAAGAATCTCTTCACATTTGCTGCTCACGCTGTATCTGGTGGTGCCTGGTCGGGGGGGGGGGGGAGTGAGCCCATTGCCTCAAGCCCCATATCGCCTAGCTTCCCTCTCACCTCATCCCACGGGGGAAACGTCTGCTGCCCAGCTTCCCCCCATTGATCTCTATGCAACACAGGAAGCTTCCCGTGTTGCTGTGATGGCAGCATATGCCTGTTCCTCTTCAGTTTTGCCATGGAACCCTGTTGGAAGTAGATGTACATTGTAGAATGGCAGCCAGCGGGCTCCATGGCAAAACTGAAGAGGAACCAGTGTATGCCGCCACATTTTAGCCTATCTGATGAGATTGTAAATGTGTCTGATTTTGCCTTCAAACTGTCTGTGTTCCAATTGATCATTTGGGAGCTTGGCACTCCGGGCTCTGAACTCACAATTTTAGCGGAGCTGAAATCAGATATCAGAATAACCCTTCAGAGGACACTGGGAAATACAAACACATATGAATCTACGTAAGTCTGAAGTTGTGTGTCCTACTATCAGGTAAAATTATGAAACAACTATATTTATATTCTATGGGTTTACAACATAGCTTTCTTCCTTTCATGTTTATCCTCAGAACAACCTAGTGTGATAACTTGAGTGAGAAAGAGTGATTAGTCCAACGGCACCCAATGAATTTCATGGCTTCCTGGCAACCAGAACAAGTCCTAGTATACCACTTAAACTCTGCATCACACTGACTGTAAATGTAAGTAATTAATAAAACCATAAACCTACTTCTTAACCTGGACGTCCCATAATATTTCACTAATTCTATTGCTTGATTGATCATCATTAATAATCACAACCTATTAAAACCATTTATGTTGATGGTTAGTATCACATATTGAAGCAACAAACCCCATACAAAAGGAATATGTGTTCTCTTCATGTTCAAATATAGCTGAATTTCTATTGACCATACTCCCTTATGTAGATTTTGCTGATTATCTTATGGTTCATTTGGTTCTCTCATAATACCATTATATTTTTGTCATCTCCCTTCTAGCCAAATTTTAATTACTGGTCAATTGCATCCTTCTCCAAAAGAAGGCCAGGTATGGACTTCCACAATATCTGATTCCCTTTGGCAACTTACTGTACTGCCTGAATGCACTCTTCTGAGTCAATTTAATGCTTGGTGAAACTCTGATGATTATAGTACTGGAAAATTAACCTGTCTGGCAACATGGGCAATGATGTGGTGCATACTTCAGGACACTAGATAGCATTTTCTACCTTTCACAGAAGACTCCTTTTCTTTTGAAACCAGTGTTAAAATTTGCACCTGTACTATATGGTAAATTATTATTACTTCTGTGTATATATTCCCAGATTAAGCTGAAATCTTGCATACAATTACCTGCATGAAATGTCATTTGAATGTTCTAAAGCTCACTTCTGAGTCATGATGAATAGGATTGAACTATTCAGAAGTGTTTCTAGTTTTTAATGGGTAAATAACAAAAAATAATTCAGGTTTTTTTGTTCAAAAGATTGCGAAGAGTTGAAATACTCACCAAGCTTTGGTCATAAAGAACAGGAGGAAATAAACAGGTGTATATCTGGCATTCTGGTGAGCAAGCTAAACACACACACAGAGGCATTAAAGTATTAAGCTTGAATAGAGTTCATAAACCCAGGATAAAGGCATGAAATCACACACAGCGCCTCCCACCCAGTGCATTCTGCCCCCAGCCATGTCTTAGTAGTAAATGGCATTCCCTGAAAAGGGATTCTTGCCACATTCATTTGGATGAAAAAAAAAACCCTCTCCATTTTGTCATAAATTTATTTACATTGGGTTTTAAATCTACTGCCCTGAGATGTGGTAATATGGGGGGGGGGGGGGGAGGTGCTGAATAAATAAATTAAATAATGCTTGTATAAATAAAATAGTTTTGCTTTTCTTAGTGTACTCCTATACAATCTCTTTCTAATTATTCAGTGTACAATAAAACTATGACAGATCTGAGCTTTACAGATAGCTGGAAAAAGTAAAGGTAGACTACTAAATCTCATCAGCCACAGCTTGCTGACTCTATCAAAATATGCACATGTAAAATATAAATTACTGAATCAGCTTGTCCATAATAAAATAATGCAGGACATTTTTTTCTGTTTTTCTGTAAGCAACAATCAATCCAGATTTTAAAAAAGAAATCATAAAATTATATTATAATTTTGTTGTGAGATTCCTTGAACCCAAGGGCTGTATAAAACATGAGAAATTAAAAAAAATATTTTGTGTGTGTAATCATTGAGTTACCTTGCCTCTCCAGCAACATATATGCTTAAACACACGTATTTCATTCACTCAAATGTAGGTTTTTTTCATTTTCACTTTGATTAGAAAACTTTTGATTCCCTCCCGTTTTTTCCCCTTATCTTTATTTGCCTCACTTTTGCCCTGACTGTCAGTCATCTTTACCTTCTGCTAACTTTCTCCCTAAGGCAATCACAAATTCCCTTTACACAAGTAATGCATGGAAAGTTATGTGATCGAGTGCAGTAAATAGGAAATTATGTGAAAGGAACAAGGTGTTCAATTTTCAAGTCCTATTAGTATGCATACTAATTTATTTTTTCAGATATGTATATTTCATAGTTTTGTAACACACAAACACACTGTTATTACTATAGTTATCTTGACCTCAAATTTAATAGTGTAGATCCACTGAATCAATTGCTGGGTGGTATGTTAACACTTATGTTAATTCTCATATTTCAATTTTTCTACTGTCGTTGGTAGTAGCAATCAGATATAGACCATAGCATTAAGATTAAGCACACCAGAGACAAAACCATTGCCCAACACTTTGCTCATGGAAACCCTTTTTTCATGTTATTTTCTTGTATTTTATTTACCTCCTGTTGGTGACGTGGGTTAAACCACTGAACTGCTGAACTTGCAGAATGAAAGGTTGGTGCTTTGAATCCAGGGAGCGGGGTGAGCTCACACTGTTAGCCCCAGCTTCTGCCATGCACACACACACACTGTTATTACTGTAGTTATCTTAGTCCCAAATTTAATAGTGTAGATCCACTGAATCAGTTGCTGGGTAGTATGTTAACACTTATGTTAATTCTCATATTTCAATGTTTCTACTGTTGTTGGCAGTAACAGTCAGATACAGACCATAGCATTAAGATTAAGCACACCAGAGACAAAACATTTGCACAACACTTTGCTCATAGAAACTCTTTTTTCATTTTATTTACTCATATTTTATTTACCCCCTGGTGGTGAGCTGCTGAACTTGCTTTTGCCAACCTAGCAGTTCAAAAACATGCAAATGTGAGTAGATCAATAGGTACCACCTTGGTGGGAAGGTAATGGCACTCCATGCAGTCATGATGGCCACATGACCTTGGAGGGGTCTACAGACGACGCCAGCTCTTCGGCTTAGAAATAGAAATGAGCACCACTCTCCAGAGTACGACACAACTAGACTTAATGTCGGGGAAACCCTTACCTTTTTATTTATTGCTTTTCGATGTTATTATTTATGGATTTTAAAATCAGATTTTTAAATCATTTTATCTCTCTGTGGATTTTAAAATCAGAGCTTCTTCATCTTTTATCCTTAAGACAGCCTTGTGAATTTTGTTATTCTACGAGTGTATATCTTTCCAAAGGACAGCTAATAGGCAACATTGCTAAGGATGATTTCAACCTACTTCTTTTCCAGCATTTTTTTATAGCTGGTTATATTGCCTCCTTTTCAATTAGACAATAAAATGCAGACATTTGAAGTCTAGAAACTTCAGATTCTTAATCAGTTTTTAGACTTCGCAAGACAAACATGGATTCTGTTCTCCAGGCACAAGGAGAAGATGTAACAGGAAACACAGTTAACCAATACTCTAACAACCTGTCATCAGCACTGTGCTTTTGTGAAAGGATACTTCTAAGGAAATGTCTATATTTGGCATTACTATTTTGGGTTTCCAGACAGCTGACAGTAAGGAAGATACGTTGCCTGAAGGGACATCATCCAAGATTTTTCACTTCTTTCAGAATCCTTTTGTCACCGCAATTTCTTTGCAAAACAATCTGTACTGTAAGGGAAATAAACTTTATCTGTTATAAAATCATGCCAGTTAGAATGGAGACTCATAGTCTTCCCAATGATGATGGATCTAACTTTGATCAGCCTCCACTATCATAGCCAATAAGGCAGATGAAAGCTATGCTCTAACAGTATCCATAAGTTCACAGATTCCCCACAAATGCATCACAAGTGAATCTCATGCTCTCTATAGATTTTCCTTGGCTTCTAATGGATTGGCTCCCTCTTTGTCAGATTCCTATTCTTCTTTCTTTCCTTTGTTTTACTATTTTCTCCATATTTAAATAAAGGAGGCTAGAGTTGAGACAAAAGTTAAAGTAAAATCTAATCCTGCTCCTCGTGAGGTTTGGTGTTGGTGTGTATGTATGTACTTACTTAGCAAAAGTAATAAAATCCCCATGCTAGCAAAATAAATTCTTTCCTGGCAATTACGCATGTTTCATTCTGCTGAGAATCTGAAACTCAAGAGCCCACACATTCATTTTCCTTCTTTGCCAGGATAAAGTGACATAAGAGCATTACAATGATAGGTCATTTTAGTTGTGATATTGTATATATAGTGACTGCCATTGACTGACAAGAGTTTGCTAACTGGAAAGGCTAGGATTAAACTTGTGACCTTTTGTGTGCAGTGCAGTCACTCAGCTCTTCCAAAATGAGACAGCTTACAATAAGAGAGGAGCTTACATCATTGGGTCAAAACATTCCAAAATATGGATAAGTCTTTGGACAAGTTTGATCTTAGAGTATATTCATTGTTCCTTATATTTCAGACTCAAATAAGAGGGGGGGGGGGAGAGACTGAAAAACTGCAGAAATCCAAACACTGTAAAAAGAGATGTATGCATCCTCTCAGATACTAGAATATGCTAAACATGACAGTGCATGGAAGACAGATATATTAATTATCCAGTACTAAATGATATCCTAATTTTCCCACCATACTTTCACAGTTTGACTGAGAGGAAGCAATTACTGATTCAAAGTAAGTAAAGTTAAACAGAATACAAACCCTTAACAACTTAGTATAGTGCATATAATAGTATGCACACATATGGGTCTTTTGGGGTTAATCAGATCCAGAATATCAGGTATGTTGTAGGATGCTACAAGTTCAATGCTGCCAGGTTGTTTTGAGTCAGAGGAAGTTCAGCATTATCCCTGTTATTTTGCCTTTGAAGTGACTTTGAAGGCATCTCATTCTCTTTCGAGGATACAGCAGTTTCCTCAGCAGTTAGATTTAATAAATTGCTCTTATTCCCAGGAGGCAAACTCAGATAATAAACACGTGCTCCAAAAAGATTAAAGTTTTATGGCAAATTTATTATTTCTCTTTCTGTGGTAAAGAGTTAGTCTCTTCTGAGTTTCACTACAGAACATCTTTGTTTTTCATCTTACTTATTATGCATCAATCTTCAATAGCATTTTTCTCCTAGAGACCAATTATAAGTGACCATTTGTACACATTTGTATATTATGGTGTCTCAGAACAGTTTGAATAATATTAATGGGAAGGAAAGAGCCACACTTTTTGTGAAATCAGTAAAATAAAGAGAAAAAATAACTTTGATTGTGTTTCCCTGCATGGCGGGCGGTTGGACTGAATGACCATTATGGTCTTTTCACATTCCATGATGCTATAACTAACATATAGACTTCCTCATACTGTCCACTTACCACCCTCTATATGAAATTGAAGATGTGGTGCATAAAACAATCTCTCTTATGTATCACACTGTGAAAAAAATACTATAAAGTGTATCTGCTCCAGGAGAAGCTGAGATGAAAGAAATCCTGCTTTTTTGGACATAAATATTATGTGTTATGCAAGCTTCTCCAGCAGTCTGCAATCAAGTAATAGAGTTGACTAAATGCATTTCAAATAAAGCTTAGGAATTCCATAACTGATTAATTTTTCCTGTATTCGCTTCATGTTGGGAAGCATTTCTTTTTCAGATGAAATGGTATACATGTTGAGTTCTGTGTGAAATGTCTTTTGTTGCATTTAGTCTATAAAAATGCTTAGCATTGTCTGAATTTTAGAGGGCCAGCCCAGAGGGTTGACACAATATGTTGCCCTCTGCAAAAGCATTGTATGTGAGCTTCCAAGTTCTTTTAAAGGGGAGGGGGGATTGCACTTCACCTACAAATTTCAGAAACTATTTATTTGTCTGAAAAAGCACAGCATTTAAAGACCAATTATTATTAAAACTGGAAAATAAAAACATCCACTAGTTACATCAGCTGCTGGTGTACTCTTTGGCCTGTTAGAAATTAGCCTAATCTTGCCCTCTGGTATATTTTGCTAAGACGTCCTTCTTTCTTTCTTCAACTACAATGGGCTGAATCCTGTCAAGCAGCTTCTGTTCTTCATATCTGTATGTCTTGATCAAAGGCAACAGTTTGTTACATGTTCCACCAAATTACATGAAAGATTTATGACATCCTTTTGGATTTGGGTGATGGGCTTTAATCTTGCTTACCTGTCGCTGCTGGCAGTGGGCTGTTTGTATCTGTGTGTATTTTGACAATTCTCACAGAAATAAAAGGGACATGCTTGAGTTGAGCTTTCTGTAAGAATGTACATAAATGTGCATATTAGGAAGTAAACAAGTCATGATGGAGCATTGAACGGGGACTTTAATGTACAGTGACACCATCAGATAGGCCAGCATCCTTATTGAGGCCAATGACTGAGACTCACTCAGATGTGACCCTCCCTTCCATTTTCAACATGTACATTTTCCCCATGCAGTATTTTATCTTGAAAGTTACATCTTCCATAGTATCTCAAGGCTATCTGTTGCTATAAAGATAACATACATTGGATGCTTAATAGACAGCATACATAAAGTATGTTGCTGACATACAGTTCAACTTTTCTTTTCCATTTTCTAGTTATATGTTGATAATGAAGGTACCAATGTAATGCATTGTGTCATTTCTTAAACAGATGGTGTCAAATGAGGTTATAGCTAATCCTGGTAAGACGGTAACATTATTGATCAGGGACTCAATAATTCTCTAATATAATCTATTCTGAACTCTTAATAGCTGCACAGGCAGAAGGTAGTCAGAATGCCTTTGACACATTTAGGATTGCCTGCTTTGTCCTCTCCTAGAGAAAATGGATCTAGTGTAAGTTTTATATGAGTCCCATTGGGATGTATTAGGATGCACTCCAATTATAATTCCATTTCCCCAAAACTGTCTTTCAGCATGCTTTGAAAGCTACAAATGTTTAACATGATAGAATGGTTAAAAATATATGATGCTACTCTACTTGTGGCGACAAAAGGATCAGCATTTCTAAGCATTTCCTCCAATTTCTGTTGAGATTAGAAAATGAAAATTGAGACTCCCCCACCCAAATAGCCAACGTACATTTTTGTGCAAATGCTTCTTTAGTAATAAATAAATAAATCTCCAAATCACTGAAAATGTGAGTGAAACCTCATAATTTCACCCAGCAGAGAGAAACTTAATTCCATGTACAAGATGTTGTCTAGTACCAAATTTTTGTAGGGGGATTTAAAATTTTGGTTTCAGTCTTTAAAGTCATTAAATCTGTAAATATTAGGGTTGGATAGGTTCATTTGGAAAAGTCTGAAAGTCGGAAGAAAACACAAATTTGGACTTCTGAGGCAGTTTTGAACCATGCAGGAAAGGGGGGGGGGGGGAGAGAGAGAGAGAGAGAGAGAAATCCAAATTTGTACCACTTACCTTTTTTTGGAAATATTATATAATTTTCTGATGTCTCCCAAGATTATTTTAATTTTAAGCAACTTTGGTAAAGCCTAAAAACTTTTAAAATCTCATGCTTTCCACTGGCGATGCAAGGAGGGATGAGGTGGGCATGGCTAATCTTTAACTGTAGCTTGTGAAGGCCAGGCCCCCATTGGTAGAGATTGCAAAAGGCCCTGCTGTTAAACTACATTTCCCACAATGCACAACTGCTCATTAGCCAAAATGTCTGAAGGACCCAAAAATAGCTGTCTGTAGCAGTCTTTATTTAAATATAAAATAATCTGATTGAATCTACAAAGGAGTCTAAAGAAGGCAGCAAAGCAATAAACAACTTTTGCAAAGCCAAGAGAACATAAACTGCTTAAAAAACCAATCATTTCACTTTGGCCTGATTGCCATGAACAAGGCACCAGGGTAGCCAGCCACAGACAGCCAGCCCTTTACAGCCAGTAAGCAAATATAAAATGAAATGATTGATTGCATCTGCAAAAAGGAATAAATGGATGGATGTGTTTTGAGGGCCCCTTCTAACTCAGCAGAGGAAGCAAATGGATGTCAGGAGAGTTTGGATGGTGCCTTTCTGCCCAGAAGAAGGGGGGTAGGTCTAGATATCCCTTGATAGGGTCTGTACTATGATTTCTGTTCTCTGCCAATTTAACACAGTTTGTGCCACACAAACAAAGTTTCTGGCATAGAAGAACTATTTTCAAAGTAAAGACCACCAAATGAAACAGGAAATAACACTTTCAAACCAGGAACAGGTTTTCTTTACTATTAAAAATGCTTTTTATAAAAACTTTGAAAATTCACCAAAAATCCATGGAGAAGTCAAAGTTTATAACTTGGTGAGCTAACAGTGGTCCATGTGTTCTATCACTGTAGCAAGTTTCTTCAGGAATGGTCTAAAAATGAGTGAGGGAGAATTCCCTGAAATTTCCCCAGTGCCAGTTTTTTTCCCCCCTACTGCGCATCTGTGTCCACATTAGCCAATCGATTCAGAAGTTTCTGAAGTTTTGGAAAGTTTTGAATTGAATTGTTTTTGGAAAAATTCAGAAGTTACTTTAGAATTGAACCACCGAAATGATATTTGAACCATTTTTTAATCAACCGAGCCTCTTTACAGTAAAAAAATCAATTAATAATAGCCCATGTTTCTGTTCCATGGGAAATGATCTGACAAGGCTTGCTTTATCACTACAAGTAAAAAATGGAACAAGTAAAAATGACAGACATGTAGTTGGTGGGTTTCATTTTTGTGTATTTGTTTATCTGTTCATGGATTTGATTAATATATCCTCTCTGTGAATCTTTAGGTCCTGTAACAAAATTCTATGATCAACATTCGCTATAGAATAGTGATGCCGTACTGGAGATTCACGGAGAGAATACCTCTATAAGCATTTATAGGTCCTCCAGTATGATTCTGTGGTTAACTTACTCCTAATATTACTCATAATTCAAATGACACTTGGGTCAGTTCATGGCAGAGCCAAGAATACCAGCATTTACTATGGAAGTCATATTTGCCCAAATAGAATAAATTCACCATGACCTTTTTGTTCCTCACAGAAAGATAGTTCTTCACACTTCTTTAGCTTTGTTTTCTGAAAGCGTTTAACATCAGCCTTTAGCTTCTCAACAACCCATTCTCCATTTGTCATAGATTCTTCAGTTTTTAGAGGATGTCCTTTTTCACTTCCTCGTCACTCATTTGCCTTTTGTATATCTAAAATATGTTATTAGCTTAATTATGATAGCTCTTCTCCAAAAAGAGTGTATTCTAATATACTATAAACTCTGCATGTATATCTGATTAATTAAGACATAAACAAAATAGAGGTGTGACATATGGTTTACTCATTTCTACAGAAATAAACTTTTTAATGACAGGAAGGACAGAGTAACAGCTAATCTTCCCTGCACATTTTGCTTGAAGGGAATGTTAACATCAACTTTGGAGGCTCTAACTAAAATGAAATATCTGAGGAATTTAGCCAAAAGCCAAAATGAACCAGTTCTACTGAGGTTTTGTTCAAAGGGGAATGAAAGGTGAGTTTGAGGGTATCCTTCTCAAGAGAAACAAAAGAAGGCTTTCAATAATCATCTCATCTTGAATATGGATGTTGAGGAGAACATTATTTCCTTCATTCTGCAGCTCACAATGGAGAAAAAAGGATCCATGGAATCATCACAAAAGTGTGTATTTTGTTATCTTTTTAAAGGTACTGTTCATTCAACACAGAATTCACAGAGCTAAGCAAGCAATCCAAAGGATACCTTTTGAATTCCAAGGCTAGAGGACAAACAGTAGACAGTGTCAAACACTGAGTGAAAGGATATAAGCTGTAAGGCTTGTTTAATCCAGCTATTGGACCCTTCCATTGCCAAACGTATAATCAAAGTCTTTTGTTGTACCTTCTGCTAGCTTCCTCATATTTAATGCTTCCTTGACTTCTTTGGGGATTTTTGAGACAAAACATCACATACAGTATAAGCCTGCACATATCTACTCAGGAATACAATGGGAGTTCCTCCCAGATGAGTGTATAATTCCATTAATTCCAGAAGCAGTTTACAGTTCAATTGATATTTCTTTGCCAGAATGCAAAGAAGCAGATCCTTCTGAGTATCAAAATGCACAAGAGGATTTTTTTGATGTGGGGTAAATCTTGTAAGCAATTGACCATACGGTGCCAAACCATGCAGTTAGTCCAGAGTTCATATGAATTTTAAGAGTTTTACTGCACAGACTAACAGAGAAAGGGGTTATCACCCCCCCCCCAATTGAGAGAGATACTATAGAATGAAATGAACTAAATGAAATTTTCTTCCATCCCTAAGGAAGGAAACAAATACACAAATCTTACATACCCTAATCAGCATTTGCCTTGCTTGGGGCTATAATGCAATCATTTAAAGTAGGGCTGGGCGGTTTCATTCGTTAATTTCGTAATTCGTTATTGATTCGTATTTAAATTAGCTTACGATCCGATATTGAGCCATGCAGGAGCAACTAAAAATCGAAACAAATTTTTAAATTTATTTCGTAATTGTTTCGTAATTGTTTCGTAATCGTTTCGAAATCGTTTCGAAATCATTTTGAAATCGTTTCGAAATCGTTTCGTTATTATTTCCGTATGTCTGGTGCAAGTTTTAGGGTTGTTGTTTGTTTTATCAGTGATAAAAAATAAATTATCACACCAACAGTCAACAACAGAGGGAGAGGAAAGCTTCAGAAGTTTCCCCTGTCCCATTTGGAGGGGTTTTTTTGCATATTGCGCAATCGCGTCCGCCATTAACGAAACGATTCGTAATTGTTTCGTAATTGTTTCGTAATTTACGAAATTTCATATATTTTGAACTTTTTTAAAGAAAAAAATTTGAATTCTTTTAAAAAACGAAATGCAAAAACCCCCTAAAAACGAATCGAGTTTAGAAACAATTTTTTCCATGCTTACCCAGCCCTAATTTAAAGCATTAAGAGGACCTGAGAGGTTGCTGAGTTTTATTTCTATTTTTATAATAATCCCTACATGGTAGGGTGCTTCTTTCCAGGAAGGTTAAGTATGAGAAGTTTTGCTGCACAGAGCCTGTAATTTAAGCAAAATACACTTCTCTCAGATCTCTTCTTCCAGGACACAGGAGAAGAGGATATGTTGCAGCCAACCAGCCATGAATTATTTCTGTTCCTCATCACAAGTTTTCTCCCAGATATTTGCAGAGTTTGATGCAACTAAATCAATTGGTTTGTTTTTGGTTAAAGGCAGAAGTGTCTCAGGTTGTTCAGATGTCAAGGGTGTAGAAACAAATTGGGACAAAATGTGGGCATTGTCCCACCTATGAATAATTTTGCTTCCTCAATGACATTTTAGTTTAGTACTCCTAAACTTCTAGCATGACAAAGACTGCGACACTGAAAACCATTCATACATGAGTTGGGCTGGATGATCCTTGTGATCTCTTCCAACTATTTGACTCTATGAAAAACATATCTTTTCAGGGTTCTCCATATTTACTTCATAAATTTGCCTACACTTATTCTGGTCACAGGAGGGGTGTGTGTATTCTCCTTTGGCTCTCTCCTGTAGTTTAGTTATCCCTATGTTGTTGCTCTTACAATAAAGCAGTAATCATTGTGAAAAGCACATGAAACTTATTTTCTCCTCAATCTAACAATTCAACCTCTTTAGATATCATATAAATATATATGTCTGCCCATTTGTCTGTAGTCTGATATAACAAGACAAACAGGTACATAGAAAACAGACAAACATATGAATCTATATATCTCTTAGGAACATTTAAGAGAGTACACGGTAGTGCGTTCTTGGAACGGTTGCTTATTAAATTAGAAGTAGGGAATTTCTGAAGAACAGGGAGGAGATTTCTGCTGGATCTCCATGGCTTGTGTTCTCCATTGATAACCTCATGGGGGGAAAAAATCTCCAATATGAAAGTTAACACTATAGGGTTATACCTCTAATTAAGGTTATACCCCTAATTACAGTGTTTCAAAATGATGGACCCAATTTCAAAGCACTAAATTTTTGTCACAATTGCACAAAGTTAAAACATGGCTTAATTAGTTATGAAGTTATCAAATTTTACTAACAATTTTGAACCAGAAACAAATCTAAAAGAATATTTTTTTCAAGGAGAGAATCTTTTATTAGGCCTTTTATTACACTCTATGCCCTGTCCTATCAAGTGGAGCATGGTAACAAGAGATATAGCGATTTCAATCTGGTTCATCTTTTTGAAACACTCTGTATTTTAGACCTCCATCCCTATAAAAATTAAACAATGACTGCCTAAATTTCAAAAGAATTGCTTTACATTCCTTGTCCTGTGTGAAGATGGATAGAAGGGGAAGAAATTAGGGAATGGTTGAGAAATTAGGAAGGAAACTTCTCTTTTATCTTGTCTTTTACTTGCACCAGTAGTGCTTAAAAACAAGTGGCATTGGAAGGGAAATAATGTAGATTGGATAGGAAGAATGTGACAAGGATCATCTGGAAGGGAATAAAAGAAATGAGTGACCAAATATTCAATTTGACTCAGAAACCATTGAGCCAAATTGCAGAGAACTTCAATTAACTCCCACATCTGCAAAAACAAACAAACAAAAACAATATAACTAGACATCAGTGATGGATAATGATGCCCACATAAAATTGATAGATGGCAAACAAAAATCAGTAAGAGTAGTGGAAAAACAATGGGGGAGCCCTTAGTGTCCTCTTAATCTCAGTGGTTAGTGTGTATCTGAGACAGAGTGGATGCTGTGAAAAATATCTCTGGGAATCTCAAGATTTTTAATAAGAGCTGAATGTACCAGTTAATGATATTGTGCATCCTTTTAGTTATCTGAGATTTGTGATGAACCACAAGCATTATCTGTCTGCAATTTTGTTACTTTAAAGTAGATCATCATTAAAAAATAATGATGTTTCATCCATGCTAATGTTTCTAAAAATCATTCAGCTGTTCATTTAGATTTTGTAGAAAGGAATTTGAGATATCTGTTTTGTTTTGTTTTTTAAACAGTCATCAGAGAAGTCTGTTCTGTGGTTTGTTTAAAAAACTAAACTGATATCTCAAATTTCCACCCCCAAAACCTAAACGTACAACAGAATGTGATTTAAAATTGGTAATATAAGATATCTTATAGTGTGTTTGGCTTCATGGAAAGATAAACTGCCTTCACTCAGCCATCAAGCTCAAGTATAGTTGTAGAATGATTTTAACAGTGGAACCTACTCTCCACATAGAAAGAAAGTTGGAACTTGAACCCAAAAATATCCACCTGTTTTTCTTCCATTACCCTAATTGTAAATACTGATAGATAACTGTGTGAAAACATTTTTTTTTTTGGTAGAAATACAGGTCTGTGGTTTTAATCATGAAAGTTATATGTTATATTCCTAATGTGGATTCCAGTTAGTTCAGTTATCAAACTTCTCTTGAAACAATGACAAATTGGGGGGGGGGGATAATTAACCCATCACATAGCCAGAGGGGTCGCTTAGGGGACACAATGAAGCAATCCCCTGCAATACAAATTAGGTCTTCCAAAATGCAATTGCCCACTCATCAATGAAAGAGCAAGTCCAGACAACTGTGTTGGGATAAATATGGGCAACTTTTATTAAATTGTTACCTATTTAAACTTCCTTCATTATTATTTTTATTTATTTATTTCTACCCCGAGTTGGGACTCAAAGTGGTTAATGAATGAAGCTAAATTAAGCTTTATTTATATCCCACTCCATCTCCCAAAAAGACTCAGAGCAGCTTACAACAAAACAATAACATAAATAATAAAAGACATAACAAGTCAAACAATTTAAATCACCAGAAATAAAACTAGTCATAATAAATAAGATGGAATATAACTCAAGAATGTTACAATCAATATAAAACTACGTGGAAGTTTAGCCTATGAAACATAAAAACGAGTAAACATCATGTGAACTTCATAACCTGCAACCAGCTACAAATGGGAGTTTGAACTTGATGTTGTGTAAGCCGAGGCAGTGGCCATCCCAGATACTCCTCAGCTGACTTGAGTGAGACATCTGGGTTCCTCACATAACTCACCATAAGTCATAACCAGGGCAACTGCTTAGGGAAGCTGAGTAGAGTATTCAAACCCTGGGTTGAGAGACTTCAGGGATTCAAATTCTTCCATAGCTTCAATGCCATTTCTATTCACCCCCACCTCAGTTGAGCAAACTCACTGGCGAGGGTTCCCATCCCTGGCCTTTACCAAAAGGGGGGACTTAGGTGCACATTGAGATATAAATTGTATCCCTATATTACTTACCTGAGCCCCCGGTGGCGCAGTGGGTTAAAGCGCTGAGCTGATGAGCTTGTTGACTGAAAGATCACAGGTTCAATTCCGGGGAGCAGCGTGAGCTTCCGCTGTCAGCTCTAGCTTCTGCCAACTAGCAGTTCGAAAACATGCAATGTATAGAATCATAGAATTGTCAGAGACCACAAGGGCCATTTAGTTCAACCTCCTGCCATGCAAGAGCATACAATCAAAGCACTCCCAAGAGATGGCCATCCAGTCTCTAAAAATCTCAATAGGATCTGGCATAGATCCTATTAGTTCAATTTGTAATTGGATTTAGGCTTTGCACTCCAACTCCCAAACGTTTGGAGAGTTGTAATCCAAAAATAGTGTTGCCAAGCTCCAAATATGCATGTACTATTTCAAAATTACCCTGGGTCACATTTTAAGGATACCTTTCTTTCAGGGTGCCTTTCTGCTTTGAGTGAATAAAATGTCATTTGTTAACTTTTCAGTTGACTGAACAAGCCACAGATTTTTTTCCAAATTGTTAACAAATACAGAGAGAAGGTTCTGACACTTGCTGATTCTTGCAAAGTTGGAATCTGGATTTTCTCTCCTTCGGGTGATTAAAAATACTACAAACAAAACCATACTTGACACATTTCTTAAAAGATAATGAGGACTTTCAGTCCACATGCATTTATAACTGTTTATTTTGATCTTATCACAGACAGTAATAATTCTACAATTTGCTGACTAGGTGCAGGCACCTGCAGAAAAATAGCACCCTTTCAAAAGGAAGACAGGATCCTGAAGTCTATAGTAGAAATATGGGTCAGATTATATGTGCTGAACATGATTTCCAAAAAGGAGTGATTGGCCAGGCTCTATTTCTGATTCTGCTTTAAATCCCATCAAAAGAAAAATGAGGGAAATAGTTAAATGAGAGTTGGCATGCAGGTGTCATGACCCCAGGGTTGGACGGTCTGTGATCTGGAAATAATGTGATAAGAAACAAAAATCAAGCAGGATGTTTCCTCAGCATGAATCCCAGGAAGAACTGCATCCACCAGAAAAACTCCAGTGATAGGTCATCCCTATGAGTCAACCCTGACACTTCCTCCTGAGAATAGGTGATCTGTCCCAGATTCTGACAGCTCCATTTCAGAATATGAGAAAATGAGATGAAAAGACAGCCTGATGCAAGTAAAGCCAATTCTTGAAAAACTGAAAATGGAGCGTATTAAATTAGAAGAGCTTTTCTCTGGTGTTGTGGGCATCAAGAGTGAGTCATCCATTTTGTATATTTATATACCTTTCGTCTACTTTGCTCAGTCATACATATGGACCTCCTGTCCCTATTAATTTAATTCTCAAAAACTCTTTTTGAGTATATTCTCAGAAGTACTCTTTTGGAAGAAATAAGTGATCCAAGGTCACTCAGTGGTTTCATGGTTCAGCAGGGATTTGAACCATGACCTCCCAAATCCATATACAACACCTTAACATCTGCATTTCTGGTATGCTTTTCCAGAAGTATTTACTGTACTACAAACTGGATATTATCTAAGGTCCTGTTCGGTTGCTTCTTCTTAAGAAAATAACATATTCTAATTGTATACGGAGACATCCACAAATTATACCTGGTCCCTAACAAATGACAAAAGAAAGTGAAAATCTGGTGAAAACTTTAAAATGAATAATCATGCTAGAACACAGCTATACAGCCCAGAAATCACACAACACACCACTTTAAAATGAATAATTAGAACAAAGATGCACTAAAATTGTAAGTCGGGTTTGATTATAAATAAGAAGAAGATGAGAACTTTAGAAGATTTATGCACATCAGACTAAAAGACCTATCTAATCTAGATGCATTATTTGCAAAATAATTCTGATAGGAAGTCTGTAAGAGAAACATGAGGGCAGTAGGACACCTCACTAATGTTTCTTACTTCCTGTTACTGAGAATCATGTTGCTTCAAATATTAGAATTATTTTAAAACAATTTAATAATAAAAATAGATACTCTTAGCCTCCATAAATCACTTGACTCCCCCAAAGCTAACCAAGTTACAGCTATTATTGTGTAAAATATGAGAAAAGATTATAACATCTGAAGCTTCATAATCTTTCCCCATATTTTAGTTTTAATTAAATGCCACAGATGAGTAGTGCTTTCCAAATGTTAGGATATACATTTTCAGGGACTATATGTTTCTGAAATGAGTATTCATAGGATTTCAAAATTGTGTACATATGTTTCCTGCATCTATTTATACCATGAGATCCCTGGGGAAATTTCATACAGGAAGCACAGTTGGAATTTGCAGGCTTCAGACACAACTTTCAAACAATAGATTTGAGAAAATGATTTTATAGGAAACACGCTGACTTATGTTTTGCTCTACACAGTGCTTTATTTGAAATCCCTAAGATTCCTCAGCATGAATCCCTATAAGATCACCCTATTACTATGCACACTTACCAAAAAGTGAGAACAATTAAACAAAATGGAAATCCCCTCTGAGACATTCCTTCCCTAATCCAGTGAGAGATGTTCACAGGAATTCTCTACTTTGAGCATTTGGGTCCATATTTTCATCTGCATCCCAAAGTGTATTCAATAGGAAATTAATGGATATGCCTTTTTAAAAGGCAAGTAACATGAACTCTTGTGACCATCTGGATAACAAGATCAGGACAACTGTATTCCTTTTAAAAACTATTTTTTATTACTCTCAAGTGCCTATAATTGCAATGTGTTATGTGCAATTCTGGATTATGTGTGGCATTTCACAAGCTTTTCATTCTTTTACAATCCATTTGAAAACTTGATTTTGATCCCTGTGTAGTTTTAGTTTAGTTTTTATTTACTTAAAAAGACAAACATTTGGATGGAAAACATCTAATTTTGAACACAAAAACTAACATGGGGTTCAGCAATTTAGGTACTGAACTCGGACAATAGGATTGTTTGAAAATTGGAAATGGTTTTATGATCTGTGATTTGTTCTATGTGATTATGTAATTTTAATTAATAATCACTCTTTAATTGTTATTTAATGGATTTTATATTGCTGTTTTATATTGTTGTTTTGATATTGTTGGCGTTGAATTGTTGCCTGTGTTAGCCACCCTGAGTCCCCCCTTGGGGTGAGAAGGGCGGAGTAGAAATTGTTTAAATAATAATAATAATAATAATAATAATAATAATAATAGTTGTTGGGAACATCTCTCCTACCTACTCCTCAACTAATTTGGGGAAGACACCAGAGTTACCTGAGCACAACTCTGCTTAACTTGAGCTGTTCTTAGTGCAACTTCCTAAGAAAGCTGCCTTGAGTATTCGGACCCTGAGCCACGAGGCTTCAATGGGATTAGAATTCACATGCAGCTCCAAGGCCATTTCCATTCGCCCACACCTTAGTTGTCCAAACACACAGGTGGGAGTTCAAATTCCTGACCTTCCTCAAACTGGGTGCCTTAGGTGCACACCGAGATGTGAACTCCATCTCGGTTTCCTATAGAACAGCCTATTTATGACTCCATCTGAGCCAATTACCCACCTATGAGCAGTGTAGGGTAGGCAAAAACCCTTACCTTGAAGAGAGCAAAATAAAATTCCTACTTGCCCCCAAAGTGACCCTTAATCACACTCTTACAGGGCGGGAGGGTGGGCCAGCAATTAGTTCTAAGTATGAAAGTGCAGAATATCGCTTACATTAAATAGGCTAGCTCTGCCCCCATTTAAAGTAGTCCCAGCCAGGATTATTTACCAAACAAGTCCTCATCATTGGGAGTCAGTAAGTAGCCCCCCCCCCCCTCCCAGGCAGCCACCTCTCCACCAAAGTCAACATCGACACTGAAATACAACACCGCCTGAGCTCTGCGAGTGCAGCATTTTTCCGAATGAAGCAGAGAGTGTTTGAGGACCGGGACATCCATAGAGATACCAAGGTGCTTGTTTATAAAGCTATTGTCCTCCCAATCCTGCCATATGCCTGCGAGACATGGACTGTCTACAGACGTCACATGCAACTCCTGGAATGATTCCATCAGCTCTGCCTCCGAAAAATCCTGCAAATCTCTTGGGAAGACAAGCGGACAAACATCAGCGTGCTGGGAGAAGCAAAGGCCACCAACATTGAAGCGATGGTCCTCCACCATCAACTCTGCTGGACCGGCCACGTTGTCTGGATGCCTGACCACCATCTCCCAAAGCAGTTGCTCTACTCCAAACTCAAGAACGGAAAACAGAATGTTGGTGGACAGAAAAAAGAGATTTAAAGATGGGCTCAACGCCAACCCTAAAAACTCTGGCATAGACACTGAGAACTGGGAAGCCCTGGCCCTTGAGCCCTCCAGCTGGAGGTCAGCTGTGACCAGCAGTGCTGCAGAATTTGAAGAGGCACGGATGGAGGGTGAAAGAGAGAAACATCCCACGAGGAAGGCGCGTCAAGCCAACCCCGACCGAGACTGCCTTCCACTTGGAAACCAATGCCCTCACTGTGGGAGAAGATGCAAATCAAGAATAGGGCTCCACAGTCTCGTACAGATCCACAAGAATACTGATCCTGGAAGACTATCCTACTCGTCCAACGAGGGATCGCCTAAGTAAGTAAGTAAAGGACACACATAAGTTAGTGCATTCAACCTGGGTAAAACTTTTAATTCAATTTGATTCCAGATGACAAAAACACTAGCAAAGTTGTAAATCTTCCTGGATGATTCACATCTTTCCCAGTCTGGGAGATGTGGGGATTTCCATTTCAGATCCCCATGCAAAATCACATCTCCACAGCCACTCTACACAGCCTGGGATCAAGCAACCTGAGGAGGTGGGATGGGAGAGCCACCACTCACTTTCCTAAAGAAAATCTACATAAAACCATGCCCTACCATCCTTGCAGACTGAGTATATCCTAGGGATTTACAAAGCTATGTTCATCCCATCAACCTCATACATCTCACTAAAATGGTACATAGTTATTTTATTAGTGATATATAATTTCTTCTCGATTCTTGCACATATTCATGTATTGTTACTCAAGGAAAAGTAAAGGTAAAGTTTTTCCCCTGACATTAAGTCCTAAAATAATAAAAATGTTGTTAGCTGCATAGAAGTTCATGCAGGTCCATTGCTTCATGGGTTAATTACTTCATAAAGAGCTTTATGCCAAATATTTGCCAGTTTTGATGTAGGAGGTTTAAACTGGTGAATGTCATATAATAGACTTGTCATCTGCAATTCTGTGTGAGAATGAGAGTACCTTTCTGTTTAGATTTCTTTCTATACTTGCTTCCATTGCCTGTTCTTCTTTCCTTCCTGAAGAGAACATTTACTCATTCTAAGAAATCAGAGTTTCTTTAAAGCTGGCTCTCAAGTCTCTATGCCAAGCATGGACAAAGCTCAAACCACCAGGTGATTTGGACTTCAACTCTCACAATTTCTCAGCACAGGTTATTTCATAATCACACTGAGTTCCCCTTCAAATACATAATTTGTGACGCGTTATTGTTTCCATCTCTGTGAGGCAGTGGATCTTTTTTGGGTTTTACTATAAACTTTAAAGAGCTAGCCAAGATGATGAGCTTTAGCCTCCAAATAGATTCAGTAGTTAGGCTAGCTCTTTTAAATTCATTCTAAAGTCTATGTTATTGACTGCGACATTAGCATGGGTATCACCAAGCAATTTTGCATGTAATAAAAATGATGTGATGTCACAAAATGATGATACTGCAACTGAAAGCATGCAGATTGCCACAATCACTTCAATGTGGCTACATGACAATATCTCTCAGGGAAAAATAGCACTGAGGTTAAACAACAAAATGTTTCAAGATAAATAAATCTTTCCTTCCTTTTACTTTTTGGTAGGGAATGCCAGAAGGGAAATCATATTTTGACCTCAAGCAATTTACATAAAATGGAAAGCCGTAGCAGATTCAGTCTTTCTCCTTATAATTATGTCCCCACAATACTGTTCTGTTGTCTTTCTGTTGTTTCCCAGTATTCTCTGAGACTCTGACTCTCTGGAAATAGAGGCAGAGTTCATGGGGTTGGAAGGGGGCCACTCTGATCCCACGGTGAGATAGGAGCCAGGGCTTCCATTCTGTGGGATCACTGCATAGCACAAGAGGATGCTATGTGAAGACACCCTCAGAGCAGCTGCCATTCAGTTGATGACCTAATGACAACATTTTCAAACATTTTTCTTCTAAATATAATTCACATTCTTGTAGGCAGCCGTATCCCTTTCTTAAAAGTTCCTGGGAAAAGAGGAGGGGTGTAGGTTAATTATTCCTGGCATCGTGTACTTCTTTATTTTCCCCAAACATATAGAACTGATGGCCTTAGAGAATTTGGAAGATGGAGCATCACACGATACATACTGATTTTCCCTGCCAAGTCTGGACTGTGAGAATAGGAAGTTGTTATATACAATGGGCCATTATGTCAACTCCAATAGACTTCTTGATTTACTGCCCTTGAATTTGCATGCTAAAAATAATGATACATGTATATAGAATTACTCTTCTCCCTGTACCCCTCCAACTTCTGTCTATATGTAATTATTAAGTCTAGTGGTTCTGACATTTTAGAACTCTTCTCTCTCAAATGCATATGCTGTATAATGTGGTCTCATTAGTAGTAGGGTTTTTTTTTTTGCCTTCAGATTATCTCTCTTTCCTGCTTGGGATTTAGGTTGGGGTAATATTGCTACAGCCATGTATCACACTGCTAGAGTCTTGGCTTTAATTCTACCCTGTGCTCCATATACACATGTGAAAGTGGGCTATAAATTGAAGAAACATAGCAACAAAGCAAAGCAAACAAAGTGGAGAGTTTACTGTTCATCCTACCTCTGCAGCCTATATTCAACCTTCTACTAGATGTATGCTTAAATGTTCACTGAATGCAGTAATGTACAGTAGAGAAATGCTTTAATGTTGGCCTGCCTA
This sequence comes from Anolis sagrei, assembly GCF_037176765.1. Taxonomy (NCBI): domain Eukaryota; kingdom Metazoa; phylum Chordata; class Lepidosauria; order Squamata; family Anolidae; genus Anolis; species Anolis sagrei. The sequence goes on from NC_090023.1 coordinate 121,041,422, forward strand.
ATTGAATCCACCACTAGCATCTGAATTTGTTGGTAAAAAGAAAAAAAAATCAGGCTGCTTTGTTTAGCAAGCCTTGCAAATACTTCTCTTCAAACTGATTCCAACCCCCCCCCCCCCTCTTAAGTTGGATTCAAACATAATACTTAATTGAATTAAAAAATGTCCATCCTCTGTTATTATAAATTCAAGAAGAATTCGCCTGTGACTTGTGCAGGAAGCAATTTTTTTTCCTTGGGGAGGAGGAAAGGGTATGGATTACATGCATATATGTGAACAGACCATAGTGAGAACAAGAAAAAGGTATGGCTCAATTTCAGGCACATTGACCACTCTGCAACCTGGGACGTTTGAAGTTAGAGGTATGCACCCCCAAAACACCAATTCAGGGAGGAAAACGGAGAACCTGCAAAGTGTATTCTGCCACTTCAGGCTGCAAACCAAGTGTGCCAGCAAGGCATGAAAAATGTTGAAGATTATCTACATCCTACAGCATCGAATATTCAGCCAAGATCTAATTCCTTAAGTAAAAATAAATAAGAACATTCATCTCATTAGAATGCAAGTTTGCTTTCATCTTTAATAAATGATAACATTATATGTACACTAAAGAATTGGTTTTTTTTAAAAAAAATATGATTTATTATCAGGAAATGTTTAATTTGTATACCTATTTTATATATCTATACACCCGGGGATTTTCTGGTGAAAAGGCGCCACAAGTGGAAAAATTTACAAAGTCCTGCTGTCCACTACCACCATTCCTCCAAGGGTTGAAGCTGCAGGAGGAATGTGATGGGTGCAACTAAGACTAGGAATAGCCTTGGCTAGCTACTTCCTTATTGAATATTGCATTACAACTTTACTCTGCTGTTACACAATAGTTTGGGGACTATTTGGTTCCTTAATCAGGTGTGCTGTAACAAGTGCAACTGTATTATTTATTTTATTATTTATTTTATTTATTTATTTATTTATTTATTTATTTATTTACAGTTCTTATATTCTTATATTCTTATACAGTTCTTATTTAACTGTAGCCTAAGATTGAGCATAAGCCAACAATTGGATCCTCACCCAAAACTATTCAGCACTATATTTATTTGACAGTAAGATTTCCAGAGACTTGTAAGAATTACTGTGCAAACAAATAACCTCCCTCTGCTTATGAAACCAAAGAAATGACAAGGTCAGAAAGCACATTCAGGTTACATTAAACATATTTTTGTGTTTTGAAGAAGTAGAGGAAAGACTGTTTCATACCTCTCTTCTGTTTCAGGCCAGAAAGACATGAAGCACAGCATGGGAAGCTTTTAAAAATGCTGTTCTGACTCATGGCTGATTTTTGTACCATTTTTACTTGTCTTCCATTCAGAGACAGAGAGTATTTTTTTTTCCTTTTCAGGGATTTTAAAGAATGATTGAAAAGACCAAACAGCTGGAGGGCCACAGTTTGAAGATGTCTGTTGTAAGATAATGACTCCAATATAACATACGTAAATACAGCATGGTTGCTTCTATTAGGAATGTGAGATAAAATCTGTTTCAGTGAAGTTTTGTCTTCACGTCCCATGGTTTGCACTTCTTTGACTAGTTGTGAGATGCATACAATTTTACTCTGGAATATACAATATATTTTGGGGTGATGGTGATGGAGACAAAATGCTCAAGTAATTTGAAAATTTATACAAAAACAGGAGAAGAAAAATCCATCCCAAAAGCAGATACCATTTTCTTTAAAAATACAAGAATAAAAAATACAGATGGAATAATTATGGAACCAAACATGGAAGTGGGAAACAAAGACAGCCATATACACAGACTTAATTGATGAATTTATTCTTAGTTACAATTGTCATAATGGGTTTTTTTTTTGGTCGTGTCAGGAGTTGCTCCTGTTGTGAGAGAATTGGCCGTCCGCAAGGACGTTTCCCAGGGGACGCCTGGATGATTTGATGTTTTTATCATCCTTGTGGGAGGCTTATACAATATTATATAGTGATTATTTACCATGATTATAATACAAAAGTTTACTGTTTGCAGTTTATTGTTGTTTATTTCACTCCTCCACATTTCTTTTTTTATACATCCTTCTCAAATATGAACCTTTGTTTCCTGATCTAGATATTTTTCTTCTTTTTCATTATATGCTCACTTTTCCCACATTTTCTTCATTTTCTGTCCTCATCAATATTCCACTTTTCACTTTCTCTAACAGTCTTTCTCAAGAGATTGTTTTCAAAAAGAGCCAAGATTCTCAAATAACCTGATCATTCTGGTGGTTCATTCCCATCGTTTTCAACATTTCCCACTTAACTGCTTATTACAAACAGAATGTAGCATCATGTTACAGTACTTGCTTGAACACCACACCATGGATATTGCGTGTATAGACAAACAACCTACTCATATTAGCCAGACTAATATGGGAGGAAGGAGGGAGCAGTGGGGTGAATCTGTCTTCCAGGGTGCAGCTCCCTCTTGGAGATGCTTTCCCCATCCCACCGAAAAAGTGTCGCCTTCTCAGAGAGGCCCTATGCCGACTCCCTCCAGTTGGAGGAGTGGTTTCTATAGGAAGCTCCCTTAAGCCATCTGATGGGCTGTGAGCCCATCAGTCCTCCAGCTGGAGTGGAAGCATCATATGACACTTCCCAGGGTAAATGTGATGAGGTGGATGGCAGACAGACAGGCAGACAGATAGATGATAGATATATAAATGAACAGAAAGGCAGCCATGATAGTGTTTATCAACTTTAAATACATATAATCACATTTAGAGAGACAGATTGTATGTCTTGTCTGTTTTTTAAATATGCCAGTTTTGTTTTCTGTTCACAATGTAATCTTGTGAATTTTAGTAAATCAGTTTTTTTAGAAACTGAAAAAAGATATCCCTATGACATGATGTTAGTTGATAAAAATCCAATCAAATCAACAGAAATGAAATTTTCACTAATCCTCATTCATGAGGGGCTGTGACTAGAAATAATGTTCACATGAATAATAACATTTTTGGGACTCAGATTTCAACATAGTAGGAAAAGAATCAGTTATGGTTTTGCTAAGTGTTTCAGCTGACTGTCGTTTAATTTTTCCATAGCACTGTCCCATAGAAATCTGAACGTTTTTAGGGACTAGATAACTACCACTATCTGCATAAAATATAATTTTTGTAATTTGGAGGAGAAATTTTAGTTCTTATTAGCATCTGGACAGAGATATACTGTATTATGTGCTACATTTTATCAAAAATATCCTGATATAAGTTTGTTATTGGCCTTTTAAATGGAACTTGTGGCCCTCTAGATATTATTTGTGTATATTATTGCCTCAATCCACAAATCCAATGGCTAAGAAAGATCAGAGTGGTACATCTCGAGAGCCATGAATTCCCCTTTAATTTGCTCTTACATTATAACCCTACTGTAAGTTACTCTTACAGACATCATTAAATGATGAGTTTTGGGGACTTAAATAAGTTCTTACATTTCCACAGTTTCAATCCCCCCCCCTCTCTCTCTCCAGCTCTCAGCAAACCTTCAAACAATGGAGCTTGCATCAAGTTCTGAGTCAGTCACATCTCCTATAAATGAATGACCCTCTTTTTCTGCAATCCATTTTTCCAATCTTTCCATTTAATCATCACATTAATAGCCACACTTTTGATGTGAGATGTGTGCTGATATCAAAGAAAACCTTTGTGTGTCATTCTCTTTTTAAGCACATTTTAAGGCTATTTGGGGGTTGTTTAAAATAAAGGCATATCTCAAACATTCAAGTAGTTTTTTGGCTGGATTCCTTTCCCTCCATACATTATGCTGTCTTGAACCTATGCTTCATACATTTTAATCATCCACTTGATAGATCATGAATCCACTATAAGCTTTCCCTCTAGTCATTTTTAAATCCTACTGTTGAATTGAAGTGCTTAATCAATGTTGCATTTTTTATTCCTAGCTGTGCAGAGGATTATCTTCACTGTGTAGTAGGATCTGTAAAGTTTAAGAGCAGATGTAAGAGCTGCACTATACAGACAAATTATGGACAGCACAACTGTGCATTCCCCCACATTTCACCTACACGGTATCACATTATCATGACCATTCTATTAGCTTCCTGCTCTGGTTGTTTTCTCTTTTCTTTTCTTTCTGATTTTTTTATCTGTTAAAGAATTGTATCACATTTGATTAGATGAACACACGCAGTGTGGTGCTGGAGGTCAAGTATTTCTTGCTCTAAATTACCAAGGAGACTTTTCTCTCTTTATTTGGAGTATATTGCCTCAGACCACATAGTGTGAGGGAATTCTTCAAGTTAGCCAGCATCACTCACTTTAGCCGTAGGAATTTGGAGGAATATATTTTGCAGCACTCATGAAGTTAGGACTGAATTTAGGAACTGAAAATGCCAATAACTGCTCAGCCTTCATACTTTGAGGGGCAGGTGCTTAGGAGACACTTGTCATGGATTGTCTGTTCAACTATCTCTCCACTCAACACTTGTAGATTAAATTTATTCCAACTTGTTGAGTGGATCGCTGAACAGACAATCTATGACAAGAGGGGTTATATCTCATTCAGTATCATCCAAGGGACAAATTGCTTGTATTAGAAAGTCCTCTAAATTCCGGTCTATTTTCTACATCCTCTTACACTCTACTTGCCAAATGGTAGACGCGATACATCACTGAATAGCTAACAGCAGACTCCTAAGTATTTATACTAGTAATAAGTAAAACATCAAGGTGAAGGGAGCTACCCCATTACAATGAGTGACCTCACTAATTTTTTCTTGGACTCAATGATTCTCATTAAAAAGTTGGGGGGGGGGGTTATATGTTGCCTTTACATGTTACTAGATATCACTCTGCTGGCCACAGTTTATTTATTTATTTTAGTAAAATTCCTAATCTTTAGTGTAGTAGTAACTCAGATGTATAGACTGGTATTTGGGAATCTCTTTTTATATTTACACAAAATCCTGGAAGACAGCTTTTACAGTGCAATATAAGTCTTTTTGTAACTTTGGTATGTAAGAAAATGCTACTTCTTCCTTTGCTGGTTTGCTAGAATAAAACATTTTTGTGCTTTTCTCATTTTAGTTGCATTTAGATTTGCCTGTCATACCACATGCTATCATGATTAGTTTCAATAAAGAGATCATTACCCCTGAACTGTGAAGCAAACAAACGTAGCTACCTAATGCTATCTGAACTCCTGGGATTCTCAAATCCTTGCCACCTGATGCTGAAACAGATGTCTTGAACTGATTTGCAGACATAATGTATTTGCCTCTCAAGTGTAATATTGTAAGATGAGATCTGTTTCAAGAGCAATTTATCTTTCAAACAAGATTTATTTTCCCACGAAGGTACTATTAATGTTGTAGGAATTCAGCCTGTAAGATTCCTAAGTGTTCTTTTTCTATAGCACACAATGATGTTACATTTTAACAGTTATTTCAAGGGTGGCACTTACAGAACTTTGACTTCCTAGACAAGAGAACAATACATTCCACTATTGCTATTATTTCAGATTTTTGTCTCTTGCTCAGTGATGAAATGTTTCAAACATAACCATTGCATGACATGATGCATTATCATGATTAAGATATGTTTTTTTACCCTTAAGCTACCATATAGGATTATCAGTTTTCGTTACAATATTATAGAGGAAAATATAAGTTGGAAGAAAACAATTAAAGGGAGATGTTGATAGATTATGATACGTAGCTGATATCCTTCAAAGAACATTCAAAGCATGAACTTGTGACTATCTTCCAGTGTGTGCTGGATATTTTCATAGTGAGTTAGATGGTGGCATACACTGTTCCTTCAACTACACAAATATCAGTAGTTATATACCAATGATCCAAGCACTTCACATATGCACTTGCCACATCTATCTATCAATCATTCACTTCTGTTTTTGAGGGGAGAATTTTCTGAACTGGGACCAATAAGAAGCACCCCATTCATAGGAGCACTGTGAATGCAACTTCACACGTGAAGGCTTCACATGTTAGAACCAGAGATTTGGAATGGACCACCACACATTAATAATTAATACTCATTCAAAATGTCCATGCTAACAAAGGGTCCAGAGAGACTCCAGCAACAGAAATGAGAGTGCATTGCAAAAATAGCAGAGGCTATAGATTTATATCCCTGCCTTTGTTTCAAGATGGTATTTTAATGTTCAAGTCCATGTTTACCACTGTCTCTATATTTTAGATCTCCAGTATTCCCTGGAAAATATAATACTAGTTTGTGTCTGGCAGTGGGTTCTAATTAAAATTCATTTGTTGTTCTATGAATGCAAATCACTGAGGAGTAGTGTGTGAGACTGACAAGGGCTCAGCAACACGATGAATTTGCCTATTCTATACATTTGAGGAGCAATTTACAGTACTGAGATTCATGACTGGGACAATGTTTTTCAGAAAAACAGCAGTGATAATAGCAGAACCAATGATGAGCAAAATGCATTTTTAAAAAATAACAAAAATGGATAATATGTATTTAATCACAAAGTATGATTTCATCAATTAGTCCATGAATCCACGAGTGTGTGTAAATCACAATCTTGGCAAAGGAGGAAGGGAGAGAAAGAAAGATCAACAGAAAGGGGTTTGATAGATCTGTTTCACAATTGTAGAATTTTTACCTTTCACAATGATTCTTCATTGCTTTCTACATCCTCTGACCATTTGCCTCCTACAATCTCCTTACTTCTGACTTGTGTGCTTCCTATGCCTATTCTCTGGTTTCTCTGATGTTGAAGAATGACAAGAAATTCTAGAACAACTCTGTTGGGAAGTAGCAGATTTTAGAAGGTTAATTTTAAGAAGAATGAATATAACGTGCCAGAGCCTTTGTTCACTCAATAATAGTTGTACTACTTTCTGTATCATCCTACCACTGCTCAAACAGCCTTTATTCATCATTATATTCAATCTTCTTAAAGCAATTTTCCAAGCTTTGCGGCACTCATAAAACTTAGCAATTGGATTCCAAGAAAAATTCATTAAACAAAGCTTTCTAATCAGACAGTACCTGAACAAAAATAAAGTAGAGGAATCATCGGATGACTGCTTGTTTTGGGGTTTTTTGTTTTTTTTTTAGTTTGACTGAATGCTTTGGGAAACAGACAAATGACATTTGCTTCCTATCTAGGTAATTATACTTCATTTTGGTTATGAACAAGTTCTAAAACATTTCTGGAGTCTGCTTAAAATGTGTAATTTGGTAGTGAGATTTACAACCATTCCATTGTTCTGAAAGCCACCCAAATGATGTATGCTGTTAGTTTCCACTGAACATTTTCATTCACAGAGGACATGAGGAAAGATTTATTTTTAGAAGAAGGTGAAAGTTGTTAAAATAAATGCCTTAAATGCCTTTTAGCAAATGAAACAGTGGTATCTCACATTTGGCAGCTTAATGTGTAATTCACTCTGACATCTGCTTTATATTAAGACAGCAGTCCTAACCATACATATTTAAATGAAAGTTCTACTGATACTAATTCCAAGTAAGATGTTTGGAAATAGTGCACAATACTATTACAAGAAAACCTTTAAATAAACAAGAATACATGCATGGGAACCAATTTGCATGAACTTCTTGCACTTTCTGCAAAACAAAGAAACAAAAAAAATGAAATAAAAATACTTTACAAGACACTGAACAATAAATTGGGCCAGAATTTCAATAGCAGTAGCATTTCTTGGTCATCTCTTCATTAGAGAAGTAGCACAAACTACACCATCTTCAGATTTAAGTTTCCTCCTTATGTGAGAAATAGGACATCTCTTCAGCAAATGGAGCTGCATATATTCCGAATGATACCACTCATCAAAACAATATGTGCCTCATTTGGATGTAATCAGACAGTTCCATCTTGTCTCCTGTGTCATCAGTTGGTAGCCCCTCGCTCCAGCACCAACTGCTACTCTGGGACCAGATTGAAGAGAGGGCCAGGAAGACAGTTCCATCTTGTCTCCTGCACTGTGATAATAATATAATATAATATAATATAATATAATATAATATAATATAATATATATACATATAATTTTGATAATAGTATAATGTAATACAATATAATAATAATAATAATAATAATAATAATAATAATAATAATATGATATTATAATTATATATTTTATATTACATGTAATGTTACTAATAATATTACAGTATAATGGTATAGTACAATATAGTAATATATAATACTAATATTGTACTATGGTAATAATATAATATATTGTATTTACATATTACTTGTAAGCCACTCTGTGTCTCCATCGGGGTGAGAAGGGTGGTATATAAATGATGTAAATAAATAAATAATCACTTTAGTAAGCTCTCTAACCTTTGTGGGTTTCACTTTTGCTGATTTGATTAAAATATTTTCTCTAGAATCTCGAGGTTCTCCAATGAAATGCTATGGATAGTTGGCCATGGAGTCATGCTGATTCTATGGAAACCAAGCCATCCTGGAAAACCTACAGATTTCTAGAGATGTGTTCTCTCAGGTTAAAAAAATAGCATTTTGTAGTTTTTCACTTTCACAGGGGCACTGTGTCCCTAGCTCCAGTGAATGTATAACACTGTATGTGTTATACATTTTTTAGGAATCCGTTTAAGGACTTGAGTCCTGGTGACTGATAGAACTATAAGGAATACCCTTTCCATCTTATTAGTTTTGCTGTCCTGAGCAGATAGCATGCTGGTTCTTTAGCTGAAGCATTAAAATGACACATGCTCAATGTGACCAAGCTCAAAAATACAAAAACTTTAGGCTGAAAAGCTTTGGAGTAAAAGCATATGCTTTTTAAAAAATTCTCCAAATGCTTTTTTTAAAATCCAGGACTTTCTGGAAATTTTGTAGATTCCATTATTCATGGGCAAAACTACAAGAAACATATATCATTTGCTCTGTAATCCACAATGAATGGTACCATCACTTCCCAGACAGGTTCTAAACAATATCATTTTAAATTAAGAAGCCTAGGAAGAAATAAGTAGATTGCTTTCACCTCCCATGCTTTTTAAACATCTAGATAACCATGTTACATGATCATCCAAACCTGTATCATTTGTCATCAGTTCTATGTACAAAATAATCTCCATACCCTACTCCCTGAGGCTTTCTGAAAGCTGCACCTGTGAATCTCAGTATCTCTTTTTACTGCATAAAGCCCCTTTAAAATCCTTAAAAATGCAAACCAAACCGAAACAAAAGCCTTCTTTCATTGTTATCTTTTCATTTACTCTATACAAGGGGAAAAAACATACACTTTTAAGTTCACAAGAACTGTATTTCTGCATTTGTATTAATGCACAACATAACCCTGCCCCCATCTTTATCTAGGACTGACTCCCACACCCCACTCTTTGACTTTAGAAAATTTTAAACTATTATTAGGACTCAAAGCAGGTAGAAATCTGCTTGTTAGTGAAAATCAAAGATATAGCTGAAAGCAACAAATGAATTGCTAGGAGTCTTCCAAAAAAGTTTGACTTCAGCTTTTGTCTGGTGTGTTTGCAAACTATGAAACATGCTGCGAATTTTTGATATGCCAATGAAATCTTCTCTGCGGGTTTCCAAGCATATGCTGGGATGAATGTAGGGAAAGAGGAGATAAGCAGAAAAGAGTATTCCTGTCATCACTGACCCTAGCCTATCTTTCCCATGGTTTCACTGTAACCAGCATTACAACAAGTTACTTTAATTTTTGCTTCCCATATAGGTGGGTGAAGTTCCCATTACATTTCCAGACATGCTTCGTGCAGCCTGTGTTGACATTTCAGAATTAAATATTAAAAGATAATTATTTGGGGGCTGCTTCCATTTAGATAGCACCTAATGTTACTAATATAAAGGTACTGTGATGTTATTCCTTCTTGTCCTCCTGAGAGAACTTCTAAAAATATTAGAGTAGAAGTCAATGCAAAATAATAAAATTAACTTCAAATAGTTTACACAGTTATTTCTTCTTTGAACATGATTGGTTTATCAGCTTACAAATCAAATGAAAGATAATATCACTGTGTTTAGTAGTTATCATATGTAGCAGATGTAAAACATTTAAATTGTCACTTATATTGTCCTTAGCAACTCCCTTGAAACCCAATAGAACACCTTCAGTTGTCACCTACAGCCCCCAGTCAAGACTACTCAAATGCATCATGAACAAGCTACAAACCATTCTTGAGCCCTCTCACAAGCTCTGGGGGGCAGGTCTTTCTTGTTCTACAGCCAGCCTCCAAATCTTAAACAATTAGTCATCTACAAAAGGATATGTAACATTGTTGATAATACAGGCAAGTGACCCTCTGACAAACTGAAATGCTAGTTCTGTCCCTACATTTGTTCTGGGAAGAATATCATAGGGGCCAATATCCCCCATCTACAACATCATAGGTGCAACTACCTGCTCTTCCTCCACCATGATATGCATGCTCTGTTCCAAAATTAATGTGAATAATTTAATCTTGTTTATTGAACATACATACTCTATCACAATATATTCCCTTGAAAATTGGCTTTTTGTGATTGAATAGTACAGCTATTCTAGCATTACTGCCACTCTTTATAGTAGTGGAGGAAGTACTCACTTGAGATATTGTTCAAAATCCTCATTGCAACTGTCTGGAAATCTTCTGCTGTCCCAAAATAATGTCATTTGAGGTTGGTTTTCAGCTTGGGCAAAGAAATTGCATGGAACCAAGTACCGTCAATGGGGAAGCTTTCAGAACAGCCTTCATGTAAGTCATGTGTTCTTAGATCTTGAAGCTGAAGGATGCTGCTCCAAACTCCTCTGCAATGTTGCCTGTGATAAGATACAAAACCTACTACACAGTTTGCTAATTTACCCACTTCTACAAATGTGCAGACTCGACTGAGGAAGGTCAAACTGTATACCTGGGTTCCCCTAGCTGTTCTGCACTGCACACACACACACAAATCATTCTAATTACTTTTGAGTCAGATAATGTACACCATCCAAAGACAGCAATGCCCCTCTCTACAAAAAAATATGGATCCCTGTGATGCTATGCCAATCTTTTTCAGGTCGGTTTGCTCATATACAAAGAATATGGCTGCTGTCATTCCAAGGAACAGTAAAACTTTCACAACCTGAAGTGTAAAAACTAAAAACTGATGAAGGCTTAGCAATAAAGAAACCTTCCCAAATATCTATATCTATTCTTTTTAAATTAAAAATAAAATGGAATACCATTCAGATCAGGAAGATTCAGCTATTTTGGGCTTCTGGGGAAGAAAAAGGTGGTTCACTCCTATTTCTTCCCCCAAATGAAATGAGACTAAATGATTCCCAATGGTATCTGCTTCCATCTCCTTTTTCCACCAATAAGTGACAGTTGCTGGGCAATGAGATAATGCAGAATTATATGTCAGCAACTGCTATATCAATGCATGGTCTTGGCTATGGCCAACCCTACTATTTGCCAGATTGAGAAGCACAGCCCATGGGGAAAATGCTGAGTGGTAGAGGTGTTTGTGGTGATAGTGAGATTCTTGAGATAAAAACAAATGGCAATTACTATGCATGTGGTAGATATGTATGGGATAGGGATCTCATATACATGTATTTATAAATATGTATATGGTCTGAGGCCCCTAAGCTAGCCTGCTGTCTTGAAAATCAACAGAAGATTCCCTTCATCTCAACTATTGAATTCATGTGCTAGTCCAATTGGTATCTTCCGATGGGAGATTATGGGGAACAATTTTGCCCCATCCTTTAAATGGCAAAATATATTTGGTTAGCCCTGGTGAAGAGAGATGTAACGATGGTGTCTGGTTCTTTTTCCATGATAGAAATAATAGCAGGGATGGGAATCATTCTACCATCCAGATGTTTCTGGACTATAAATTCCAGTAGCTATAGCCACTTTAACCAGTAAAAATGAATGTTGGGACTGAATGTGAGCAAAATTTTTTCATATTGAATTTTTCCATGGTATGTTTTTCTGGTGTGCATTAAGTAGAATACTTTGAATTGTTTCCTTTAAAAAAAATGCTGCAGAAGAGGTTTATAGTGTTTGTCACTAAAATCAAATGGTTTTCTATATTAAGATTTTTAAAGTAGTTTTATGATTAGAAAGGCTCCTTTGTTATAACCTAAGGGAAATATGAAATTGATATTATGTGAAGACCTCTTTTGTAGTAAACATCCTTTAAAAAGAAAATTAATTTCTCCCAGGCTTTCAAATCCAAATTAACTGCATCTTGTTTATTTCTTGCTTTGATAGCACATACAAAGCCTAAGGGCTCTGGGGGGAAAGGGCTCTTTATCGTTCTTGGTGTTCTTGGTGTTGTTGTGTACCTTCTAGTCACTTCTGACTTATGGCAACCCTAAAGTAAAACTATCTTTGGGTTTTCTTAGCAAGATTTGTTCAGTTTTATTTTTGCCTTTCTCTGACAGAGTGTGACTTGCCAAGGTCATAAAGTGGATTTCCATAGCTAAATAGGGATTCAAACCTTTGTCCCAAGAGGCATAATCCAACACTCAGTTCATTACATCATGTTAGATTCTTTTTTTAAAAAAAAAATAGTGTTTAGTACTAGTACAATTTCCTAGTTCTTATTGAACCAGCATCTTACAGCCAAGAATGTACCTAATTCCATCTTTTCAATGACTTGGATACAAACCATATAAAAGAAGACTCATTGAAATAAACAGAAATGTAGTGTTCATGAATACTAATGTAAGTTTTCTTTAAATTTTTGTACACTTAAATATTTATAGCTAATCTTATATCCAAGGATTTGGGAATGCATACAATCAAAGCAAGTCCTATTGATTTCAGTGGGAATGTTTTTAGTATTACAAATTCTGCTAGAAATCTATTATATAAAATTATATTCTATTATATACAAAGTATGATAGTGAATGCTCATGGGAATTCCTATGCTCACTTTTACCCTAAATTTCTCACCTGTTACTTGCACTATATAAAGCTTCTCCTTCTCAAAGATCCTAAATAGTCTCACCTTAAATGTTGTTTTATGCCTATTTTTGTTGATTTCATCTTAGTTTTTCATGCCCTCAACTGTGATGGCCCTGAGAAGAATTGTCTTAATCATTATGTCAAGACCCAGAAGCCTCAAGAACGCCAAACACAATATAAAAGGTCCAAACACAGGTTAATTGAACACAAAAAAGGCTTAGAGACACTTGCTTCAGTGTCTCTAGCACAAACTAAAAGTATATAGCAACTGCTAAGTGAAAAACCCAACTTAAATATAATCCGGATTATCCTGGAGTATAATCTGGGATAACAAAAATATACAGCAATCTGCTTGTAATTCAAAAGGTCCAAAAAGCACAGGAAAACAAAGTGGGAGCAAGCAAAATCGGAGTCCAAAAGCAGTCCGTAGTCCAGGCACATCCAAGGTAAGAAGAAGCAGTCCAAAAAGCATAGTCATTGTCAAAACACGGTCCGGAGTCAAAAGGGAGAATTGAAGTCAGCACTTACAGAGGATCAGCCAGAAGTCACGGAAACACAAAGATCTGTAGTCCAAGGACCCAAGCTTGAGAGTAATGGCAGTAACAAAGATTCACACCCAAAAACATACTTTACCTTCTGCAAAGACCCATTGAAACCAAACCAATTCATATCCTATACCTCCTCAGAGGATGAACTGCTCCCCACCCTTTCATCACCACTTTCAGCTGCCCCATTCCCTGCAGCTGAGCACTGCCTCCCATCTCTCCACCTTTGCCAGCGTCTGTCAAGACTTAGGTACTCCAAAGTGTTCCCAGATTGCCACTCTTCTGCAAACTCCTCAAAGTCATCACCGGAGGTAGGCTGAGTACAGATGTCCCTAATTTCCTGTACACGGGTCCAGTCTAGATCATCCTTCTCCTCAATGTCACTTCCAGTCCCATCACTCCTTTCAAAACCCATAAAATCTTCATCTTCTGTTGGAGCGCTAAGTATATCACGGATACGCTTCCTTTGGATCTCCTCATCAGATTGTTGTTCATGAGTAGCCCGCTTAACTCCCCTGCTTTCCTCTCCTTCCCCCATTTCACAGTCTGAGAAACCCTCAAAGGATTCGGAATCAGTTGGAGCCATGAATATGTCTCTAATCTGCTTTCGCTGCTGCTCCTCCTCCAACACCTGCGCAGCCCTCTTCTCCCTTCTACCGGTAGTAGTAACGTTACTATCACGTTGTACTACAACACATTAGGTGCTGTTCAGTCTGTGTAACATGAAGATGTAGACAGAATTCCGGAAGGAGTGAGATCAACATCTGCAGCTGTATTTTCTTTTTACGAGCTTTTCAATTTTTCAAGATTGGATGCCATCAATGGATAAGTGGAGTTATCCAGGCCCTCTTGAAGAAGGATATTACACTATTATCTCCAAGGGAGATACTTCTTGACTACCCTTTGAAGAACCATTCACTATACTCAACAAAACAATGCAATACAAAGACAATGAATCGGTTATAAAAACAGTAAGTTATCACCTCATTCTTAGCTGACAGATTGTGGGCTTCTATATTATGGGAGTATCTAGTTTGGACAATGTAGAGCTACCTTTAAATGGGGCTCAAAAGCATCTTACTTCAAAAATGTTCCAATCATATGGGCTACCAATCTGTCTCTGATTCAGATTCAAATTGTTGAGGCCAACATGTGAGCCACACTCCATATTCATCTGCCATAGTCATCCAAACTTTACATTTGTGACATGTTACAATAGAAGTGGGACATTATCCCATATACAACCAACTCACTCGATTACTGCTCTTTTTTCAGTGTACAGTGAAAAGCTGACTATTCAGGAGAGGCTTTGAGAAATATCAATTTAAGCTATCAACGGATTGTTGCTATTTTTTTGTAACAGGATGATCACATATGATTTTTTGTTTTCTTATACATGTTGTCCTATTTATAAAAAACAACAACATTGAGTGTGTGAAATATTAAGCCAAGTAAGTAAGCAGACAAGCAAGCAAATAAACAAGGTAAGTTTAAATGAAGCAGATGAAATAAAGCACAAGAAACAGAGGATGTGAAATCAATTTATTCAGAAATATATGTGAGAAATCCAGGTAGGTATACAAAACTGTTAACAATGTGTCCTTGTTTTTGTCTTTGAAATGTTGAAATGCTCAGAAACATTTCATCTCATAACATAAAGTCAGCTAATCATCAGTACAAAACTTCACCATGAAGTGATGTATGATGCAGACCCCCTCAAGGAAAAGTTGGCTTCGAAAAACCTTAATATATGGATCACAATAAGCTCCAAGTGATTCTTTTTCTAAAGCCATTGTTGCAGACTGGTTGCATCAGTTTAAAAAAATGGCCTGACACATTTTGAGCTTTAGAATACTTTTTACAGATATTTGCTTTTGTCCCCACAAGCCTTTTCCAAAGAAAGGGATTTTTAAAAAGAGTGACAGAAAACAGAAAGAATGGGTTGTTGGGGCAAGAGGAGAACATACTCCCTTGGCAAATGATTTTTGTACAGCCTTTCCTTGTTATGTACTAGATGTTCTCTGCTCTAAGTATTTCTCCATGGTTAACTCATGTTCCCCTCTGGCTATACAGCAAAATGGTGAGAACTGTGTGTTTTTTAAACAAAACTATAACATGAAGTAAACCATTATCCTGTACTGATGAATTTTCCTGCAGCAAAAAAAGAAAAGAAAAGAAAAACAACCAAAAAACAAAACAAAACAAACATAATGCCACTGAAAGTATTCTATCAGTAGAGATGGTATGCTCTTACACACTTATGCACTTGGGGTAAAAAGACATTTGGTACAGTTCTCCTGAGATTACAGAACTTCAGAATCCAGTTGTAAAAATGCATAGTTTTTGCTTTACTTGTGAGTATATGTCTTTGGCTTTTTTCTCAATTACTAAAGATAACAAGTCAAAGGATAAACCTATCTTTGTGACTACATCCCTTTCTACAAACTGGTGCGGGCTCTGAGATAAACAGGGGAGGCCCTCCTCTCAGTCCCACCACTGTCTCAAGGGCAGTTGGAGGGGTTGAGAGAGGGCCTTCTCTGTGGTAGCCCCCCAGCTCTGGAATATCCTCCCAAATTAGATTAGCCCCCATCCTTCAATCCTACCATTCCAATCTAAAAACATGGATGTTCAGACAGGCCTTTGACCTTTAGTAGGCTGAATAGGCCCATGTGAAGCTGACACTTGGCACCTTTTGAATTGACTGCAGTTAGTTTTATCTACTGTTGTTTTAAAATTGTATTATTTTGATTTTTTGCTACATGTGTTGACGGGGTTGTTGTTATAATTTTATGAGACTTGTTTTATATTTTTGTACCATTTTTACCTGTTGTATGTTATATGGGCACCCTGGAGTGCCTTGTAAGATGCCCCAAGTCCCTTCGGTAGATGGTGGCAATATATAAATAAAGATCATCATCATCATCATCATCATTGATGCAATATAACATTAAACATTAATCCAACATGATTCAACTCTGTTAAAATTAAAACTTCCAATTTAAAACTTCAAAATATAAACATTACTTTCAAAAAGAAAAAGGAAGCAAGAGCAAAAAGTTAGTAAAAAAATTGGCTTAAAGAAAAAGAAAGACATAACCAATTAAAACTGCAAAGTATTATTTCAACATACCATAGAACGTTTCCTACATTAAAGCTTTTATTGGCCAGAAATATAATAGCAACTAAAAGGTTTTTATTGTAAAAGTGTAGACATTCCTATTTCAAGAACTTACTATTGAAGTACTAAAGACTTTCTTTTATACAAATGGCTAAAACTATATTCATAGATGTCATATACAACAGCAAAAACACTGGCTCCATATATAGACATTATTAGATATAAAGACAACGGAGGCATAAGAAATAGAATTCCCTATCTTAGACTTCCAATACATGTGGCAGCATGTGGTAGATTTACTGATCTGATAAAATGTATATACAGGGCATGAATGCTATTATGACATTTTGATTCATAAAGAGTAGATTGTTTTATCTGCTTTTTTTTTTTAGAATTGTATTATTTTGATTTTATACTGCAGGCCTGGTAAGTTCTTTTTACTTTTCAAAAGGGTCTGGGGGCTTAGGTGGGAAGGGGATAGGTATTCCCACAGTTTACCAGGCTTATTTAGCCTGGTAACATACAGTTGATTGTTGATTAACATCTTTCACTTTTAGAAACTCTTGTTACTGTTTTCTATTTCTAACAAACTCATCAGATGGGGACCAGAATTGCCTGACTCACTCACCCCAAGGTGGGGGTGGAGTGTTGTTCTCCCCTGTTGATCCCAATTGAACACGGGAAGCCTCCCATGTTGCCACCATAGTGGCATGCACCAGTTCGCCTTCCCTTGTACCATGGAGCCCCGCTGGAAGTAGCTGTGCATTGTTGAATGGCAGCCAATGCGCTCCATGGCAAAAGAGAAGGCGAACCAGCACATGCCACCAAATTTACCCTCATCTGATGAGGTTGTAAGAGATGTAACATTCTCTGAGCAGAGAAATGTAACAACTACATCCCTGTTCTGTATAGATTTCTGGGAGTCTAAATCAGATGCTCTTCGGGCAATGGACATCTGACCTGGGATTATAAAAATATTTAATGACACAGTTATGCACATATATTAATGCACCAAACTCCAAATATTTAGGAAATATTTATTTGGAGTCTAAATCAAGGAGTCAGTATTTATTGACATTACTTAAACAAGGTAAAGATGCAAGATAATTTCAGATCCTGCATAAGACACCATTATTTCAGGAGGCTTATTCCTATATTACAAGGAAATGTTAAACTGCAAAAAGCCAAGGAAAGGTTGAATCTAAAATCTTGGAAATACTGATTATTTAAAATAGTAGGCCAAGATTCCACATGATCAAACTAACTATAACTGGATACAGACAGACCTTTATCCCAGAAGTATCTGCGGATGTTTCTGGGGGCCTGTCCACCCCCAAAAGCTTTCTAGGTGGGTGTCCAGACGTTCTCATGGGACTAGCCCGAGAGAAGGTCTGGAGGCCCTACCCCTCCTCCTCCCAAGCCCTCATACCCCTTAGAAAGGTAAAAATAACTTACCATGCTTGTAGTATACCCTCAGAACAGTTCTCCCAGTGCGTACAAATGTCATGCCAGGAGAGCGGTGGGGGTGGGGGGGTGGGTGGGATGATTTTGGCTGCTCCAAGGGTATACTGCAGGCCTGGTAAATTCTTTTTGCTTTTCTACAGAGTCTGGGGGGTTGGGGGGAAAGGGGTGGATATTCCCATAGTTTACCAGGCTTATTTAGACTGGTAAACTGTGGAAATGGTGTCTGGACTATGGTGTCTGGACCCTCTAGACACCGGAAATAGTGGATTTATCCTAGGTGCGGAATAAATCCACTATCAAATTAATTCACTACAAACCAGGGTTTTCCTGGTTTGTAGCAAATTAATTCAAAACTGTCCAGGATGTTGTCTGGACAGCCCCTCCTTTATTGTGGAGTTCCCACAGTAAAAAGTGCTATCTGGATGGGCCCTATGAGAACAGAGCTCTTACATTGTAAGTACATCTGGAAATGCCAAAACAATGCCTCTTCTGCCTAGAGCAGAGGTTCTCAACCTGGGATCCCCAGATGTTTTTGGCCTACAAGTCCCAGAAATCCAAGCCAGTTTACCAACTGTTAGGATTCCTTGGAGTTGAAGGCCAAAAACATCTGGGGGCCCAGGTTGAGAACCACTGGCCTAGAGATACCACACCTAAAGGTTTTCTGAAATACTGCTGTTTGGAGTTTTGGAAAATGGCACTTGCAGCATTTTCCCCATCATGGGGGGCTGGGGCGTATTGAGAAAGGGAAGCTAGGGATACCCTTCCAGGTCCTGCTTCAACTGTTTGACTCAATGTACCCTGATGTTACCCATTATTTCAGACATCATTTCCCAGAACTTTGATTCGCAACAAGTCAGAATCCCTTCAGTTGGTGTGTACTACAAAAGTGGTTTTGTGGGTCATGTCACAAGATTTAAAATCTACCTTTCAATCTTGTACCAATTGAACAGGATGCCAGTCATAATTTCAGGGGAAGTTTATATACTGATTCCTGTTCCTGGCACTAATCACTAGCCTTCTGTGGGTTTTTACAAGGAGTATTCATTTTGGTAGTTTTTTTTTTTAATAATTTTTATTGGTTTTGCGCTTACAATAAATAGAGGAGAACAGTGAAACAATGACGTGACAAGGACGAAACAGAACTACGAATACAACCTAGTAATGAGTACGCCTAGAGGTACAGCGAGTTACACCTAGGTGTGGAACACATACATATCTAGCCAACAAACGTACATACGGTGCCCCTTGGATCCCCCCTCCCCCCCTATAAAACTGACTTCCCCTCACCAATCATTTACAATGGTTAGTTCTCCCGCATGGGAGACGATTTATACAATAAATAAAGTTATTACAGCCTTTCTCTCCTCATTTCTTAAAATGGTTTTATACTAACTTTTTTGTAACAATACATATTATTTCTTAAAACCTTATTTCCTTTTCTTAGTATTCTAAATTTGCATTCCTTAAAGTGCGATTCCTATTTTTAATATTACATTTGTTTTAAACATTAGTACATTTGCTACATCCTCTCATAGAGCGGCCTTAGTCCGACCCGGTATTCCCATATCTTTCATTCTCGATGTAATTTTTAAGCAAACTCCAGTCTGTCATTTCAAAGCCTTTTCCAGTGTTTTGTCTTAACCAAAAGGTCAGTTCATCCATCTCTTGAATTTCTATCAGCTTTCCTAGCCACTGGATCATAGTTGGTGTCAATTCTTGCTTCCACATTTTAGCATATATCATTCTAGCGGCTGTAGTAAAGAAAATAAATAGTTTTTCCATGTTGTTATTGGGGAACAGCTTTTTATCAAACATTCCTAATAAATATAGTTCTGGGAGCATTGGAATTTCTAATTTTAGGATTTTCCTACACTCGTTATGGATAGACCTCCAATATTCTTTCGCTTTTGGGCATAGCCACCAAAGATGGTAAAAGGATCCCTCCCTCACTTTACATTTCCAACATCTGTTGTCCGTATTCCTATACATTTTAGCTATCATCTGAGGTGAGAGATACCAGCGATGCAGCATTTTTAGCCAGTTCTCTTTCATATCCGATGAATAGGTATACTTTAATCGTTTCATCCAAATTATTTCCCATTCCTTTAAGAGGAGAGGTTTTCCTATATTTTTGGCCCACAAAATCATAGAATGTTTAACTGCCTCAGTTTCAGTAGCCCATCCCAATAAGTTCTGATATATAGATGTTACTACTTTCCTATCCTTCTTCAGAATCCTTCCCCATAGGTCGTTTTCATCACCAAAACCTATTTTCTTGTCTTCTTTGTAACTTTCTTTAATTTGGGCATACTGGTACCACGAAACGTTGCTAAAGTCCTTAGCTATGTCTTCCTGTGACCTTAATTCAATGACACCATTATTTTTATGCAAGATATCTTTGTAGGACGGCCAATAGGTCCACCCTAACAGTCTGCGTTGCTTAGCCTCCAGGGGGGAGATCCATAGCGGTGTTTTGTGGAAATAATGTCCCTTGTATTTATTCCACACCTTCAGGAGCGCCGATCTAACGAAGTGGTTCCCGAAGTTACTTTCGGTTTTCCCTCCCCCATACCAAAGATATGAGTGCCACCCTTTGCGAAGATCGAAGCCCTCTATGGTCAGGGTTTTAATGTTGGAAAATCTTGACCAATCCCGTACCCAGGACAGGGCGCACGCATCATGGTACAGACGTAGATTCGGTAGACCAAAGCCTCCTTTGTTGATTTGCATAGTCATAAGTGTATATTTTATTCTTGGCCTTTTGTGTTTCCAGATGAATTTCGAAATCTCTCTGTCCCATTCTTTGAATACCTTATTATTTTGGATGATTGGTAGGTTCTGGAAAAGATATAGCAATTTCGGAAGGACATTCATTTTAATGGCCGCTATTCTGCCCAAGAGCGATAAGTTTAATTTACTCCATTTCTCCAGTTCCTTCTTAATTTCTCGCCACTTTACTGTATAGTTATTTTTAAGTAGATGTAGATTCCTTTGGGCTACCCATATTCCCAGATATTTGATCTTGTTTGATATTTTAATACCCGTAAGTTCTTCTAATTTCTCTTGGTTAGTTTTAGTCATATTTTTTGATAACAATATTGTTTTTTCCTTGTTCAGCCTAAACCCCGCCACCTTTCCGTATTTCTCGATTTTCTCCAACCATTTGGTTATATTTGTCCTTGGGTTTTCCATTACGCAAATGATGTCATCTGCGAAGGCTCTTACCTTGAGCTCTTGTTTATCAATTCTTAATCCACATAGGTTTTTGTCTGCCCTTATTTCCCTCAATAAAATCTCCAGGGCGAAGATGAAAATTAGGGGGGAGAGAGGGCATCCCTGTCTAGTGCCCTTCTCAATTTGAAGTTCATCCGAATATAGACCATTAATTATTAGTTTGGCTCTCTGTTCTTTGTAAATGGCATCTATCGCTTTTCTAAATTGGAAGCCAAGGTCCATTTCCTGGAAAAGCGTCTTGAAGAAGCACCAATTGATGTTATCGAACGCTTTCTCAGCGTCTATGGCAAGCAATGTCATTTCCTTCTGATGATTGGTTTCGTAGTATTCTAATGTGTCCAGGATGATTCTGACATTGTCCTTGATGTTTCTATTAGGCAGGAAGCCATTTTGGTCTTCCCCTATCCATTTCATAAGGAAGGTTTTAAGTCTGTTTGCTAATATATTGGCAAATATTTTGTAATCATTATTTAACAAAGAAATTGGTCGATAGTTCTTTATATCCTCTTTGTTTGTCCCTTCCTTATGAATTAAGGTGATTTCCGCCGATTTCCAGGACTCTGGGATTATGCCTTTTTGTAATGCTTCATTCATCACTTTTCCTAAGATGTCCACGATGTCATCTTCCATTGCTTTATAGAAACACGCCGTATATCCATCCGGACCAGGGGCTCTGTTATTTCGAAGGTCTTTAATTGATTTTTTAATTTCTTCCTTAGTTATTTCTTTATTTAGCTCATATCTTTGCTCTTCTGATATCTTCTCTAGTTTTTGATTACTTATATAATTAACTATCTCTTCTTCGTTTACTTCATTCCTCTTATATATATCTTGGAAGAAGGCTTGGAATGTTTCTACTATTTCGGCATCTTTTATCAATATTTTATTTTTTATTTTGATCTTGGATATTCGTTGCTGTTGTATCTTTTTCCTAATTTTCCAGGCCAGGAGTTTCCCTATTTTGTTGCCATTTTCGAACTCTCGTTGCCTTATAAACTTTAATTGTTTCGCTATCCTTTCCGAGTCCAATCGATGTTTTGGTAGTTTTTTTAAAAAAAATGTATGTAAATTATGGTCCCAGTATTTTTGCTTATATGCTTTCACTAGAGGTCACTTGAGTTTTGCTGTCTTTAGGCACAAAATAAGAGATCAAATGATTTTAATGATAAAGGATTACTGAAGAAAAAGCTTATTTTCCCCTCTAGAACTGAAGTCAATTTACTACAGCTGAAGAGAGACATGGGTCTCATCTGCATTGCTGTATAATGCAGTGTAGACTCAGATAATGCAGTTCAATGCAATTAAACTGCATTGTCTGAGTCTACAGTGATCATATAGTGGATTCAGACTGCATTATATGGCAATGTAAATGGGGCCATGGATAACCTAAAGCACTTTAGAATCCAAAAGGATCTATTTTTATGATTTAATACAACGGCAGTTAGTTTTTATCTTTGTTACCTTGAGCAATCTGAGAATGGCTCATAATTTGTTTGCCTTAAATAGAACAAACTATTACAGCTGCTCCTCCCAGGGATCATATTCCATAAATGAAATAGGAACATGTCATTTGTATTGCTTCGTTCTGCACAAGGGAATGGTATTACAGTTATACCGAAGATTATTTTTAGTCCAAAACAGGTAATACTTTATCTTCATCAACTGAGGAAATTATAGTGGCAATAACACAGCACAGCAATTTTCCAAATTATAGATGGAAGATACTAGATTTGAATACTGTGTGGCTTTGGTGTTACAGCACATCATTGCAAGGCCTCAGCCATGTCCTTTGTACATTAGTTTCAGAGCTGTGAGCACCATTGAACTCAAGTTTATTTTCAAGACCAGACCTACTATTAGGCAGGACAAGGTTGATGTCTTATAATAATAATAATAATAATAATAATAATAATAATATAAAACTTTATTTATACCCCGCTACCATCTCTCCAAGGGACTCGGTGCGGCTTACATGAGGCCAAGCCCACAGTACATCAATAAACAAAGGCAATAACAAAATAATCAATACAAACAGTAAAATAAATCTCATAAACAAACAAACAATAACAATAACATACAACCATTTAAAAACCTATGGCCGGGCCAAATGTAATAATTTAAAATTTAAAAAATAATGCTGGGCATGAAAAAGGTAGGATATAACTAAGATAGCGTTTTCAAAGAAAGTTGAGGGCGCGCAGGCAAACCTAAATCAATGTTAAAGTGCATTTTGAGGACATATTGCTAAGAGTTTTCCTTATTCTGGGAAGGCACACTGGAACAACCACGTTTTCAGGTTCTTCCTAAAGACTGCCAGCGTTGGGGCATGTCTGATGTCCTTGGGAAGTGAGTTCCAGAGTTGGGGAGCCACCATTGAGAAGACCCTCTCCCTCTCCCCACCAATCGTGCCTGCAAAGGAGGTGGGAGCGCAAGCAGGGCCTCTCCAGATGATCAAAAAGATCATGTGGGTTTGTACACAGAAATGCAGTCACGCAGGTAGGCGGGTCCCAAACCGTTCATGGCTTTGTAGGTAAGAACCTGCACCTTGAATTGGGACTGTAAAATGAACGGCAGCCAGTGGAGCTCCTTAAACAGGAGGGTTGACAGCTCTCTGTAAGAAGCACCAGTTAACAACCTGACTGCCGCCCGTTGTACCAATTAAAATTTCCAGGCCATTTTCAAGGGCAGCTCCATGTAGAGTGCATTACAGTAATCCAATCTGGGAGTGACTAAGGCATGGACCACCCTGGCCAGATCTGACTTCACGAGGTACAGTCGCAGCTGGTGCACGAGTCTAAATTGTGCAAAGGCCCTCCCAGCCACCGCTGACGGCTGAGCTTCAAGTGTAAGTGATGAGTCCAGGAGGACACCCAGACTGCGGACCTGTGGCTTCAGGGGGAGTGCAACCCTGTCCAGCACAGGTTGCCATCCTATACCCCGATCCAGTTTTCGATCGACCAGGAGGACCTCTGTCTTGTTGGGATTGATCCCCAGCTTGTTTCTCCTCATCCAGACAGCCACAGCAGCCAGACACTCATCCAGCAACCATGGGGCTTCCTTGGAGTTAGGTGAAAAAGAGTAATAGAGTTGTGTGTCATCTGCATAGAGATGCCATCTAACTCCAAAACTCCGGATGACCTCTCCCAGTGGTTTCATGTAGATGCTGAAAAGCATAGGGGACAGAATGGAACCTTGTGGGACCCCACAGGTCAAAGGCCAGGGGTCCAAGCAGGTGTCACCCAGCTTCACCATTTGAGAACGACCCTTCAGGAAGGACTGGAGCCACAACAGAGCTGTGCCTCCAAGGCCCATCCCGAAGAGTCATCCCAGAAGGATACCATGATCGATGGTATCAAAAGCCACGGAGATGTCCATCGATCCCCCTGTCCAGTTCCCTGCGGAGGTCATCCACCAAGGCGACCAAAGCCATCTCAGTACCAGGTCTGGAATTCTTTATTTTGTTATTTTATTCCTGTTTCCATAAAGATACATAGGTGTGCACAAGATTCTTTGCCTCTTCTCACAAAATAATTCATTGGACTTTGAATATTTTGTGCCTTAGACTGGTGTGTGTGTGTGTGTGTGTGTGTGTGTGAGTGTGAAGAACACTACAATTTTGCCTCTGTCAACTGAATGCCTTTGTCTGGTTCTGCATGTCCGCAATTTCGAATGTACTGAACTAAATACAATTTGCAAAGGAATCTGTTACTATCAGATATAAAGTCACAAATATTTTATCCCATATTGGTGCACAACCCACATCCACCACATTACTCTGATGTTTTGAATTCTACATTTTTCGAATCAAGACTTATGGAGGTGTGGACAAAAATCCGTCCTGACCCATTAAATATTGGAGCACATACTTGCTTCTCAATCTGATGGGATGTAAAGGTGTCAATTTCTTCCTAGATTGTTCCTGATATATGGGAGAAATACCATTATTAGGTGAAGAAGACTTCATTTTAAAGCTTGCAGAAACTGATTCACACTTGAAAAGCCATCACTCTTGAAAAAGCATCAGGTAAGAAGTGCTGGAATCAGGCCCAGAAGAAGTGACACAGTGAATTCAATACAAGCTTCAGTCTGTAATTTAAAGAAAATATCCAAGATGCTGACCATATTATGGGGGGATAGGGAGAAACACATTAAATACTTTCTCTAAAACAGGGATTCTTAAACAGGGGCCCATGAACTCCTTGGGGGTCCATGGAAAGATTTCAGGGGTGGGGTGTGTGTGTGTCTGTGAGCTTGAATTAAAACAAATCAATTCAATAGAAAAATCAAACTGCTGAGGATGCTTGCCATAGATGCAGCTGAAACATCAGGAGAAAATGCCACTGGAACATGACCATACAGACCAAAAACTCACAGCAACCCAGTGATTCCGGCCATGAAAGCCTTCGACTACAAATGAACTTATTATCTTGATTTTCTTTTACATCTAATTGAAATGTAGCATTTCATTCACTTATAAATGTATGTAAATTAATAAATTACAACAGTGTCCATTTTGCAATACATTGTAGTTGCTGCATATCTTGAAACATCACTTATACTCATCCATACATTGAAATTACGGTAGTTGTTAAACCTGACACTAGTTCACACATTATCTCAGTCCTGCTGTGTACAAACTAAAATTTAATTTAAGGACATGCCAATGCTGAGAGTCATAAAACTATCTGCCACTGCATTCTGACAAGGGGTCCATGGCTTTCACCCAACTGTCAAAGGGGCCCGTGGAATAAAAAAAAGGTAAGAATCCTGTTTGAAAACCTAGAGTAGAATGCTTCATTACCCAAATGATGTCAGAAACAGTGACCTCTACCATTAAACAGATTTTAAAATCTCAAATATTTTCTTTCATCTTGTGTACCTCTACTTAACTTTTTTCCAGCTTCAGGCTGACCTAAATGTCTTCCTTACAGGACAAATTAACTTGAATTTAGTGTTACTATAACTTTGGCCTCAAAGAAGAACACAGAGAAAGCAAAAGCCATCAAACTATGGAGTCACCCTTACAGAACTACTAAAAATAAGTACCATCTTTTTTTAATCCCAAATCATGACTCAAAATAGTTTGCTGCCTGCTTCTCCCCCTTCTCAATCTAGTTCCATGTACATAATTTGAACATTAACCTTGTCAGAATGCTAGTGATTGAAAACCGTTTTTTTTTTGTTGTAATAACCATGTGCGGCAGATCAAAAAAAGGTTCAGGGCTAGCCAAAGGAAAGGATTCATGAAGAATGATCAGGGAGTATGTTCCTACCCTCATCTTCTTCCAGTTGCCTCAATTTGTTTAATGATGGACCTGTCTTTACGTTGCCTCCTGAAGTCACAGAAGTAATGGCATGAAGAACATCTCTGTGCTATTCCAATGCCAAATGATCTAATGAGCAAAAAAGAATGAGTAAAAATGCTATGATCCAGTCTTACAAAATGAATAGAAGCTAACTCAAGAATACTTTCAGCTGTAACTGGTGTCAGATACATGAAGACACAACTGTATGTATGAGGCCAATTGAATGAATCCATCTCATTTAATTAGTAGTACGTGAAGAGCCAAATTATTTCAAAGGTGAAAGTTGTGAGGAAGACATGTCTCTAACAATAATAGTTTTCTTCTGTGCTTTTCAACCCATGACATAATGAGTCAATGTTCACATTATAATTATTTCCCATAGACCACCTCCTTAACAAACACAAGCCTTTTCTCTCTTTAATTATCTTGTTAGGGACTTAAACTTTCTTTTTAGCAATTGTTATCTGGTTGCAATTAGCAGGCTGAACAAAGACCTTCATAAATGTAAGTCAGATGTAAACCATAGATGTAAGACAGCTTCAAAAGCACTTTGAATATTAAAAATCCTACATAATTTATTTTACAAATAAAAGAACAATATGCAATGCTGTAATCTAAAATATTTTTAAAGAAGTCCTTAGGCAAAGTTGTGATTATAATTTCTGTTAAGTTTTTTTAAAAACTACACTACTTATGAATTTATTATACTTTGAGTGGTAAACAACAACAAAAAATGCCTGTGCTCAAATTTATTAGGCTCAAGTCAAAGAAAGGTGACAGGATCTATGCAGTCACATGAAAACGTATGTCCAGAAGATGCAAATTAATTGAACTGATTTCTTAAGGGAAAAAACCAATGTATAACCTCCGAGGAGTGTTTTTTAGTTTCCGGAAAGATGAGGAATTTTTAAAAGTCTGAAAACTCCCCCTCTCCCATCCCTTGTTCTTGCACTGATGCTCTTTACAAGGTAGAAAGACGACATCTAAGCCTTTTTTTGTGAAGCCAGTCAGATAAGGAGTATGTTTTTCTGCTGAAGGCTATGTCTTTCAAGAAGGAGGCATCATTATTAGTAAATGACACTCCATTGAAACATGTACTAAACTTTCTTTCTTAACCCAGAATTTGTTAGTAATAATATGTTAGTAATAATATTATGTACAGCAAATCCAGCATTTCATCTATTACGTAATTAATTCCTAAGAATTATGAGGAACAGCATTGTATAGACCAACATTGTATAGATCAGCTTTTAAGCCATTTTACATCATTTCCCAGTTTCAGAGCTAGGAAACTATATCAACCTATAGATATATAATTAAATATGTTGGTGTTCCTTAAAAGTTTGTGCAATGCTATTCTACACGTGTTCTACATTAGAGATGTATATATTTCTTTGTTGTCTTGTCATCTTTTATTGAGTGAGTATGGTTGAGTGGTTTGAATGTTGGACTGAGGGTGCTTCCACACAGCCTTTTATCACAGAAGCATCCATGTTTAAAAAACACAGATGTTCCTAGGCCCCTATCCACACACACCTCACCCCCAGAACTTCCTGGGAGAGCACCTGGATGCTCTAATTCCCTCCCCGAAATAACCCAAAACCAGTATAAAAAAAAACCAAATGAACTTACCCAGCCTCCATTACAGGGCTGCTGGAGCTCCCCTGGCATGTACAAATGATATGCTAGGAGAAAGGGAGGACAGTGATTTTCCTCCTCCCCTCCCTCTCTCTTGGCGCGTCATTTGTATGCACCAGGCGAGCACCAGCAGCCCTCTAATGGAGGCCGGGTAAGTTATTTTGTTTTTTTCACTGGTTTGGGGGTCTTTTGAGGAAGGGGGTTGGTCTTTAGCCTAGAAAACTGTGGGAATACAGTCTGGACTGCAGTCCAGACACTGGAAGTAGTGGGTTTATCCCATGATTTAATTTAATTTAATTACTTAATTAAAGAAAAGTAGGGATAAACAAAGTATAAACAAAGTGCTGCCTCTAATAGAAAAACCGACACAGCAGGTTTGTAACTCAAGAATGATCATGGCCCCTTTATTATGTGTTGACTTCTATATATCTATTAATAGAAACAGAAAAGAGATAGTCTTTTCTATCCATTTCTCACATAGACTTTTGAAATTATATTTTGTCCTAGAAAAAAAGAAGTATCCGTGTATTGTGGTACAATAATAATAATAATAATAATAATAATAATATATTTATAAACTGCCCCCTCTACCCAGAGGAACTGTACATTTTCTTAGGGAATTCTGCCAAGTTGTACATGTTATATTGTTTTGTATAATAAACTTTTTTAAAAGTAATCTCTTTAGAAACCTGAAATTAGGTTCAGTCTTTTCTTAGAACATTGACCCAAGACATCTGGAAAGTTATAGATCCCATCTGTAATCTATTCAACACAAGCGTACTCATTTCCATAATCTCTACTGAAATAATTAAAGGAAATTATAACTACGATTTCCTTACTTTATTCATCATGATTCTAGGTAGATCTGCATTTTGCCATGGTCATATGTTTTATGTTGCATTTTATTCAAATGTAAGAGATGCATTTTTAATAGCAATGTAAAGTTCTTTGTTCACAGATCTGAGAATGAGAAGATTTTGAAAACTCTTAACAAGAGTTTTATTAGTATTTTTAAAAGGTTCTTTCTGTAATGTATAGAGGAAGGCAGCAATAAAGTATCCACAGAGAACATCTGTAAGAGAAAGATGCATTTTAAATGGTTTTGTGAATCTATGCCCTGCAGTCTAACAGAACTGCAGGATTCTCTTCTGAAAGAAACCTGCAGTGACAGCTGAAGGAGCAAACTAATTTAATAACAGTTGATGAATTAAGAAACTGTATTACTTTTTAAAATCACTTAGGAAGTCTCCTCTCAATCCCCTTGTTTCCCTGCTTGATTCTTCCAGACAGCATGTCAAAAAGATTTTGAGGCACACAGCCTGTGCAAACCACTGTGTCTGGTTAAGCCTCTTTTTCCACTTTTTAATGTGAGTTACATCAAAGCTTTACAATTCTGTTCAGATTCATGCTGTCTATACGAGATAAAATCCCTTGTAGGGGAAAATGCTGTAAACGTCAGCTGACTCTGCAAAACGCCTGATTTCAGCTGCATCCCTAGTCTGAACTGTTAACTTTGAATCTAGTCATTTTATTGATCTATCCTCTCTCTTTCTCTGTCTCTCTCTCATCCTCTCTCATCCTCTCATCATCATCATCATCATCATCATCATATATTGTGTTATCTTTCTAGCATGTCTATGTCTACTATCTATCAATCTAGTTACCGGAGCCCCCGGTAACCCCTGTGCTGGTAGAACTGAAGACCAACAGGTCGCAGTTTCAAATCCGGGGAGAACACGGATGAGCTCCCTCTATCAGCTCCAGCTCCTCATGTGGGGACATGAGAGAAGCCTCCCACAAGGATGATAAAACATCCAAAACATCCAGGCATCCCCTGGGCAATGTCCTTGCAGATGGCCAATTCTCTCACACCAGAAGCAACTTGCAGTTTCTCGAGTCGCTCCTGACATGACAAAAAAAAAAAACCTAGCTACCACTATTTATCTATTTTGCTAGATAATCAATCCACTATTTACCAGCTGTTCCATTCTACTTTTCCATAATTGCTTCACACTTTGTAACTGCAACCAGGAAACATGATGGGACTCATAGGCAGGGACAATCATTGTTTTCAATTACTTGGAGTACTGGCAAAACCGAAGACTGAGAACACTTTGCTTTTCACTATTTGTCATATAGCCGAGTGGATGCCATTCCAGCCTGCAGAGCAAAGCAGAATGCTGTAATGAATTATTATGTGAAGGGTTATTGTATCATCAGAGCACCTTTTCTGGCTTAGCTTCAGCTGTCTCACCTAGCAATGGCACCACTAGCAGGGCTGGTTTAAGGTGAAGGCTGAACTGAAAGCAGCCACCTAGAAACAGTAGTGGTTGGGTAGAAAGTGCATGATCTAACCACTGGAAGGAGTGGAGGACTACAGGAAAGGAAAAAAAAGAGACAGAACTAACAATGTGGCACCTTGAAAAGACTGTAGTTGTTAAAACCAGCCCAACAAATCTAATGGTTTTTTTTATAGAGTAATCATAGAGGGTCAGTTTGACACACACTGAACATTCATTCAATGTCCAGTAATATTCTACAGTGGCCACTGTTATGTTCTTTCTTTATTAGCTCTTTCATCTATCTGATTGTGTATTCCTGCATGGCAAGGGGTTGGACCAGATGGCCCTTTTGATCTCTTCCAAATATATGATACTAGTAACCACAAAAGCTGCAAGAAGGAACATGAAACCCAGCAAAGGTTTCCTTTTGATTGAGAAGTATAAGGAATAACTGAAGTTCTTTACTCTTCTATTTCATAAGACCTAGAGGAAGATCTTTGCTAAGAGTTAAAGCTCCCATGTATTAAACAAGATTTCAAAAATAGGTTTCTTAAAATGGGAAAGATTGGACGACCTAGTGTTTTTGATTAGCTAAATTATACAGCCTGAAGACAAGGACATCTGCTTCAGCTGATGTTATTCTATTAGCAACTTAAGAGAGGGAAATTGTTATGGGTTATAGTCAACTCCTGAAAAGAGATGAATTGGAATAAAGAGTAAGCAATGTAATCCTCTACCAATTAACTACTAATACAGCCAGTTAGAAAAACATGAACATCATTCTGAAACAATTCTAATTAAGAACATAATCAAAATAAGAACAACTTGACAGGGTAGATAAAAGCCATAATTCCAAGCAGAACATTTAAAAAACTTGTTGAAAAACTTGGAACAAAAAAAAATTATATATATATACACACATACACTCTCTCTCTCTCTCTCTCTCTCTCTCTCAATTAACAATATATTAAATGTAGTCATCCAATCAAATTAAGTACAAATAAATAAGCTGGTCAATGTTCCTTACTCAGTTCTTTGAAGCAGGTGCCAACTTGCTGCCAGAGCAAGTAGACAAATAATTAGAGTAATTCCATCCCCTCTTAATTTTTCCCATTTTCTAATACAATGCTCTGTAGGAGAAAAAATTCGATGGGTTTATTGTAGTTAATTGCCATCAAGGCAACTTCAACTTAAGATAATCTTATAAATGAGTGACCTCCCAGTCCCCCTGTCAGACTCGTGACCATGGTTTTCTTGATTGAGTTCATTCTTATTTCTTTGTAAAAAAAAATCACATATATATTTCGTGCAGAGTATTTTCTGAATCAAAACAAGGTTTTTGTCCATTCAAGATTTTTCTTGTTAGGGTTTCCAAATAATTGAGATACACATTTTGACACATTATTGACCATTTTGACCATATTTGGGAATTTTTTCCCATTCCTATACAGCACATCAGCATAAGTGCACTAGGATAGGTGATGGCAGCATGGAAAAGCAAGTGCTGTGTCTGTGCAGAGATAAAGAACTGGAATAAAGCAGACTGCTCGGAGCTATGTTTTTGTCTGATTTTCTTAACCTTTACTATATGAACCTAAAATATGCAGTCACTAGCACAGAGCACCAACATGATTTTAGCTTTAGTGAATGCTTAAGGTTTTCCATTAGTCACATAGAAGTGGCTTAAACAAAGCTCTATACACATGTATTTCCACAAATGAGAATATTTCAATTACTCATTAACTGAATAGTTTGTTTCCTTGTCCCACATCCAAAGTTGATCATCACAGCTTCTTTTCCCAATAGCGGTTGCCATAGGTTCTATGAATGTAGGTTACAAAAATGGCTGTCACATGTGTGTTATCTCTGTGCAGATGACACACAACTCTACTACTCTTTTCCACCTCAATCCATGGAAGCTACCTGGATCTTGGATCAGTGTATGGCAGCTGTGATGAACTGGATGAGGGCCAACAAACTGAGACTTAATCCAGACACAGAGGCCCTCCTGGTCAGTTGCAATGCCAGTTGGGGCATAGGGTGGCCACCTGTGCTTGACAAGGTTACACTTCCCCTGAAGACACAGGTCTGCAGTCTGGGTGTTCTTCTGAACTCATCATTGACGCTTGAAGCACAGGTGTTCGAGGTAGCCAAGATGGCCTTCATACAGTTAAACTTTGTATGCCAGCTGTGACTATACCTTAAAAAGCCTGACTTGGCCACGGTATCTGTTACATCCAGAACAGATTACTGTAATGCACTCTACCTGGGGCTGCCTTTGAAGATGGTTCAAAAACTGCAGTTAGTGCAAAAGTCATTTGCCAGATTGCTAACTAGATTACTAAACTATAGGGAACATACTGTGCCCCAACTCAAGCAGCTCCACTGACTTCCGACAACTTTCCGGGTTCAATTCAAGGTGCAGGTTACTATCTACAAAGCCCAATATGTTTTGGGTCCAACCTATCTTCGAGACTGCATCTCTTTCTATTAACTGTCATGGGCTTTGAGATCAGTAGGGGAGGCCCTTCTCCCAGTTCCACCACCATCTTAAGCATGGTTGGTGGGCATGAGAGAGAGGGCCTTCTCTGTAGCTGCTCCTGGCTCTGGCATACCCTTTGAAAAGATTAGCCTCCACCCTTGAATCTTTCTGATCCAGCCTAAAAACACAGATTTTTTAAAACAAGCTTTTGAGCTTGAGGAGGCTGAAATGGACCCATATGAGTTTGACACTCTGGCACTTTAGTTTGCAAATTGATGATAGCTAGTTTTAATTACAGATGGTTCTGCATTTTAAATTGTGTTGTTTTATCTTATTTTATGTATTGATAGTGGTTGTTTTATACTCGTGTATCATTTATTTTATGTACTGCACTGCAATGTCTTGTAAGCCACCATGAGTCCCTTTTGGGAGATGGTGGCAGGATATAAATGAAGTTTATTTTTATTATTATTATTGAAGGTTTTTGCAATCTGGATAGCACATTGAAATGCATGCACTCATCAAGAGAGGCAGAATAAGCAAAGGGGTTATGGCAGCACAGTAGAGAAATGATTAAGAAAAGATTCTAGTAAGAGAGTTTTGGGAGACTGCCTGCTGATATATAAGACCATGTGGCGAGCAGAACATATGCCATATTGCAAGACTCATTTATGCATCTAATGCCTATTGGATTGATTTCCAAGTAGCCATATCTTGAAAGAAATGACTACAGAATGAAGGATTTCTCTTTTCTTGTACTCAGCCATTCTTCTACATCAATGAAGCTGTCTTGTCCTGAATCAGACTCTTCATCCATCTAACCCAGAACAGTCTTTATGAATGACAGTAAACTTACTGGCCTGCCACTTGAGATTTCTTAATCACATGAGGAATTTTATGGATTACAATTCCCTGTCATGATGGTTGAGTGAATCTGAAATTGTATAGTTGTAAATCATATGGTTTGGGTAGAATACACCCACTGAAATGAATTAGGTTTGTTGAATCCCCTATGTAAGTCTGGCTCACTACCTTAGTTTTGGTTTATTATGGAATTTAGTCCACACAGTATTACTTCATTAATTTATGTGTCAGAGACTGAACTTGAGAGTTGTACCTACAACTCACATCTGTCCATGCATGCTGGGTCTTGTGGAAGCTAGAGTCTGTGGAAGAGATCTGTGGTGAAGGGGTTCCAGGAAAACCTTTGAAATGTATGCTCTTTTGGCTTGTGAGTCTTTAACTACTTAACACAGTGGCTAGAAAACTATTTCCTGTTCAGTCTTAAACACTGGCATACCAGCTGGTTTACACACCCCAACAGACTTTGTCCTCATATGATTGATGAACATTCAGGCAAAGGCTGCTGGGGTATAATAGTTTGCTGGCCAGCATACCATGCACATCAGCAAGATTAATGCTTGAATGAATAGACAGACACACAAAGATATGGATCAGGAAGCCATTCTTGCCTCAACCCCTCCTTTCCAGCTGTGCTATATGTGTGCATGATTTGTTGTTCAACTGCAGTAAATATGCTGCAGAATTAATGCTTGACACATTGCAAGAGGCTAATAAGAAGGAGAGAAAATGGCATTAGGATATCTTTCTGTGAAGGATAAAAAAGGTGAAGAAAAAGGAAATGTGGTAGCACCCTTGAAACTAACTGGTTTAAATTTTAGCATGAGCTTCCGGATATAACCCCACTTTTTCAGATGCAATGATATAAAATTTAGGTTATAAAGCATATTTACACAGTTGTGGGAGTGGGATAGAATGCAATAGAATCCTTTAAGTTTGTCATTGGTAATAGGATCCAAATTATGTGAATAAAATTGTGGTCTATGATTGTAAAGCATTCTGACTTTCTCAAGGTATATGTGTATGTTGGCTTTCCCTGTCTATGGCTTGGGGTTTTAGTTAATTGTTGAAACTGTCTCCCCTCCAAACTGAAGCAAATCCTAAAAACAGAAAGCATGGTTACAAAAACTGCACTGTAAGGATAGGGAGGTGAACCACACCTCCCATCCATTTTGATGTATGTTTTATGAATATTGGAGTTCAAATATACTGTGCAGGTTACTGATACATGAAGATCTCACATAAGGTGTTATCTGCACATGGTAGGTTAATCTGGAATATGGGGATGGGGACAGATCTTAAATGTGTGTGTGTGTGTGTGTGTGTGTGTGTGTGTGTGGGCAGAGGGGGGAGGCATGCCATTCTAACATATGTTTTCCCATTCAGGCATACATTGCAATGCCTCAAATCAACAGTTTTTGTCCCTATCTTCAAATAAACACTAATACTATGTTATAATGGTGTGTCATTTTCAGAAGCTTGTGGAGAAATGCTGTGACTACACTGGCCAATGCACAAGCCCAGAACCCTAGGTCATTTTTATAATAATACTAGCTTGATTGCAGTTGAACTTTAAATCCCAGTACCTAAAACATCCAAATGTCAAGGGCAATTCCCTCCCAAACCCACCAGTATTCATATTTGTGCATATTGGGTATGTGTGCCAAGTTTGGTCCAGATCCATCTTTCTTTGGGTTCATAGTGCTTCGGGATGTGGGTGAACTAAAACTCTTATAAATCAAGGTCTATTACCCCCAGACCTTTCCATTATTGGTCCATCCTCCTTCAAATTGCACCAGAATGTAGGGTGGGTCATGGGGGCTCTGTGTGCCACGTTTGGTGTTGCTCAATCATTGGTGTGGGTCATAGTGGTTTCAGGAAATGAGTGATGGTACTGCAAGTCTCATCATCCATGGTCCATTGTCTCACAAACCACACCATGATGTAGAGTGGGTCATGGGTGCTCTTGTATGGCAAGTTTGATCTTGATCAATCATTTGTGTGGGTTGCAATGATCTCAAGAAGTGCATGAACATACAGCAATTCCCATAAGCCATGCTCCAAAGTCTTCCAAACTGGACCAGGATGTAGAGTGGGTTATGGGGGCTCTGTGTGCCAAGTTCGATCTTGATCTGTCATTGTTGAGGGTTGCAGTGGTCTCATGAACAGTGTAAAGGTACTCCAAGTCCCATCATCCATAGTCCATGATCCTTCAAACCACAGCAGGGTATAGAGTGGTTCATGGTGGGTATCTATGCCAAGTTTGGTCTTGATCAGTCATTGGATGATAGTTGCAATGGTCTCAGGAAGTGAGGGAAGGTACTGCAAGTCTCATCATCCATGGTCCATCCGCCTCCAAACTGAACCAAGATATTGAATGGGTCATGGGGGCTCTGTGTGACAAGTTAGGTTTTTATCAGGCATTGGTGTGGGTCACAGTGGTCTCAGGAAATGCGTGAAGGGACTGCAAGTCCCATCATCTGTGATCTATCCTCCCCCAAACTGCACCAGGATGTAAAGTGGGTCATGGTGGGTCTGTGTGCCAAGTTTGGTCCTAGTCTCTGATTGGTGGAGGCCGCAGTGGTTTGTGGGAGCTTAAGCAGGTTGCAGTGGCCTGTGGAAGTGGCAGACAATCAGAAAGGTGCCACATACACCGCTGCATACAAACATACATACAAACATTCACTTTTATTATACAGATAGATAGATAGATAGATAGATAGATAGATAGATAGATAGATATAAAAAGATGAGTAACTGAGCAAAGATACAATATGGGGAAAAGTCATGTTAACCTAGCACAAATTGAAAAGACTTCAAACACAAGCCTGATGCAACAAAGACATTGAAATGCCAAATGGGGAGGAGGGTGAGGAAGGTATTTCAAATAAGTTTTACAGTTATGGTTGTTTACTGGATAAATAATGGGACCTCCGTGATTTTTTAAAAAGTATTCTGCTTCTAAAATGATCGCATAAGCATCAGTCTATTTTTCTTCTTGAAATAAAGTTGCTAATTCTTTGCTTATGTCTGTATTTAACCCTGTGGAACAGATGTTTCATTAACTTTTTATGAGTTGACTCTCAGTGTTTATTTTAACTATTTGTATGCTGGCTTTTTTCCCCATTCAGCCAATAGCTTCCCTGCTTGCTGACTGAAAAATAACCCATACAAAAAACCATTGACCTTTCCAAATGTAAGCTAAGCTTGGCCTCCCAACATAAGCAAAATGGATGTTTCCTGGAAGGAATGGGAATAATCCTTTTCATGAACTCATATTGGTGTTGAGCCCTTGCTGGAACAAAAGACAAAGTGCTGGTGTCAATGTTCACAATCAGTGTACTGAAATATTTAGAGGTGAACATAAAACTACATTCGCCCCACATTCAATGGCACAATCATCTGTTTGAGAGGGATGCAGGTATACTTATAAAAAGTGCCTTGAGTTTTCCTATCACACACACTGAAGAGAGAAAAAAATGAAAAAATGAACCTTTTGCATGCTTTGTTCATTAATTTTAACAGAGAACTGTAATTCACAATCAAACATTTAAATGGACTGTTGAAGCAGGGAAGTAGGAGAGTTACAATTACTATTTGTCAACATGCATGGTAATGCTAAAATTTCCTTCCTCAATGGATTTTATGTGTTTGTGGTGTAGACAAAGAATGAAAAAGTGGTGAGGAAACAAAGAAGGTTTACAAATAGAAATGTTTCTTGTCTGGACATGTTGAAGAATTCTATGGGCCAATTCCAATTCTCAGTCCAACACACAATAGATCCAATGACAGGTTAAGCCAACGCATACAGAATTGTTATTTATTTTGTTATCAAATAGGGGACCCCGAATGGGACCAAGACAAATTGCCTCATGAGGTCCCTTTCTGCTACCCTTTTGAAACTTAAAAAAAACAAAACAAGTGAAGCCTCCTACCCAGAGTCTGGCTCCAAGTTGCACAAGCAATACATTTCATCTTACTTGCGCCATCACAATTATATTAAAAATGTATCCTCAATTTGCTCCACAATATGCAGGGATTGACCCTCACTGGTTTACCCTGCCTCACAAAAGAAATCAACTAAGCAGAAACCAAAACCCCATCAACCCATCCTTTTCACCATCGTCACCTCTGTGAAACCCATCAGGGTGCACAAGAACTCATTGTCACTGATCACTGGACCCATCAAGGAATCTGGGAATTCAAAAATTCCAAATTGGGACCTGTGTTTCCAGGGAAAATCCTGTCAAGTGTCCATTATTTCCCAGCCTTGCTCTCATTCCATTCCCAGGCACTCCCAAAAATGCTGACACACCAGACAACATCAAATTCATTCAAACAATGTTTACTGAGTTCTCAGCGGCTGAGATTCAACCTGTAAACTTTCAGCACATCATTGGCCAGGGATAGACAAGACTCTTCATCCAATGAAGCTGTGGATCCTGAAACTGTATCAATCTGCATTTTTCATGTTACCAAATGTATGGATTCTTTCTATACTACCTATGCTTGTGTTGGAAATACACTGGATTTTGAAATGTTACTCCCCATTGTCCACTCTTGACTATGGCTGAATAAATTGATTTGACTGCCATGACTAAATATGATGAGACCATGGGAAATCTACATTTAAAAAGTCTTTAGCCTTCTCTGCCAAAAAGAGGGCTCAGCAAAGTACAAATACCATGATTCTGTAACATTAAACCATGAGAGTTATAATGGCATCACACTGCAATAATTCTATAGTGTTGATGCACCTCTTGTTGCCTGGGACCCTAATTCGTGGTCACTGGTCAAAACAGCCAAGTTTAGCATCAACTCTCCTGTTAAGCACTCTTAACCCTTAGGATTTCAGCATTTTAATATGGAAGAATGAGCAGGCATTTGATAAACCTTTAGTGGTTTTATTAAAATAGACAACAATAGTAAATATATGCATATTCACACTCTCACAAGGGACGAATATAGACTTTGCAGAGCTTAGACACATAGCTTAATGTTGTTATTACATGTAAAACAGAATAGCATATGAGCATAATCATCCAATTCTTTCTTATTCATCCTAGCAAACATTACTAAAAGGAATTACATGTTTGTAGGGAATTGAAACTTTATATCATCTGCTTTCTTTCTAGCAGGCATCTCTATACATAATTCATAGAAGAATTTACATTTCTGTGGATAAAACATGCAGACATTGCTATAGTTAGCAACATCTGCTTTATATTGGTTTTTATCTGCTCAGATAAAGGGCATGGTTCCATATTCTGCATCAGCTACTTAGTTAAGTATACTTGTATTTAGTTAAGATTATGAATGAGTAAATCCAGGTAATTGTTCTATATTCACAAACACTAATTACCCATGATTGTAGCTCCCTCTATTCTCCTACATTTCATGGGGAGAAAATTGGAGTATAGGTGAATGATATTTCCATCAGGTGTGGGAGGATACGACCAAAAGAGTTTACTTAGTCAAGTACACTGGTGTAGATCATGGCTTCTTAAATGTTTTCTGTTAGGAATCCCTTTTGGCCCAAGAAATCTTTAAGCAACTCCAGGGCCGTAGCCAGAAAAAATTTTCGGGGAGGGTTGAAAATTTGGGGGGGGGGGGTTGAAATTTTCGGGGAGGGTTGAAAAAAATTTTGGGGGTGGGGGTGGGGTTGAAACCTGCCTCCTAGCTCACGCTGAAGCAAATAACACAGCAGGGGGCAAAGCAATCTTCCATAGCCTGCAGCTCCACCCCTGTCAACCACCTCCACCAAATCTGGCCTCCTTAATGAGAGCATTCAACACACACACACAACTTGGTTGCTTCACTACATAGTCTATTGCTGCAAGTCATGACAGTGTGTATAAATTGTCAATATTTGCTTGAGATAGTGCTTACAGTTCTGGAGGGACTCTTAATTTTTTGCATCTCATAGACTTAGCATGGGGATTTGGTTAACCAGTTAATATTCATGAGTAAACCAGGTTTTTTTTTAAAAAAAGTTTGAAACATTTCGGGGGGGGGATGTTGAACCCCTAAAACCACCCCCTCGCTACAGGCCTGCGCAACTCTGATATATAGGTATATAAAAATCAAACATTTACTGAAAATAAATCTATATTTCCAAAGCTTGCTAAACAGACTGAATTTTCTTGTTGTGGAGTACAACTGCAGAATCCATTGTAAATACCGTATATTCTTGCGAACACATTCATGTCAATGTCTAAGCAGTGTTCAGAATCCTTTTACTATTGCCACATTTTAACAACCCCAACACAGAGATAAGGAGACTCATTCCAGAAACAGTGGTGTAGAATACTGGTCATATGAGAGATGAGTTTCTCCTGCCTACTTAACAGCATTATTTGGCTATTTTCCAGCCAGAAAAAAAAACAGGAGCTGCCAGATACATCAAGAACTTTCTTTCTGTGAGACAGATTTTTGTCAGCTTGTCTCTCATCTCTCAGGCTCTAGCTATTATATGATTTTCAGTCTCTATTGCCCAACCAGAGATAATTTTTCACTATCCATAGATAAAGATTCGATTCTGCTGCTGCTGCTTTTCCAACGTCCTCTCTGACTCGTTGCAAAGCAGGCTTTCTTGTGTACAGAGACACTTGGAGAAATGAAACTGAAAGTACTATGACTAGATTGCAGATAGAAAAAACCCCAACTTTTATGTGACAAGACATGGTATAGAGGTCACCTTTGCTCCTATAAGATGGTAATACATGCAAGGAAGAAAATCTTCTCTGCCTTCAGTATGTTTGCAGATTCACATCCAGCTGAGCTGTTC
Organism: Anolis sagrei; assembly: GCF_037176765.1. NCBI lineage: Eukaryota > Metazoa > Chordata > Lepidosauria > Squamata > Anolidae > Anolis > Anolis sagrei. The sequence continues at coordinate 121,082,121 of NC_090023.1, forward strand.
AGAGTGGTGAGAGGTTTATCTTATGTAGCCTCCCCTCCGAACCAATTGCTAGAACTTTCCATAGCTCATTGTAATGTGTTTAACAGCTATTTTGCAGATAAAATCTCTCACATAGTTAGACCGCTGCTGAAAAATCCCTCTCTGGATCCCCTGGATGTTAATAATTACAGACCAATGTCTAACCTTCCTTTTTTGGGCAAGGTACTTGAGAAGGCAGTTGCCCTTCAACTCCCAACAGTCTTGAATGACACACACTTCTTTGACCCATTTCAAACCAGCTTCAGAGCAGGATACAGAGTTGAAAATTTAGTGGATGATCTCTGTCTTAACACTGACAAAGGGTGTGTTTCCCTGTTGGTGTTTCTAGACTTCTCAGCAGCTTGTGATACCATCAACCATGCTATCCTTCCGGAATGCCTGGAGTGGTTGGGAATCAGAGGCACTGTTTGCAGTGGTTCTGGTCATACCTCTCAAGAAGGTTCCAGGGGGTGATGTTTGGGAATGCTCCTAAAATGAGTTGTTATATGGCATCCTACAAGGTGCCATTCTATCAATGCCATTCTATCAATGTTTTTAAATATCTGCACAAAAACACTTGGTAGGATCATCTGGAGACATGACACCTAAATATGCCTTCAAAAACAGATTCAGCTAACGATAGTATATCTCCTCTGAATGAATGGCAGGAGGATATAATGGACTGGATGAGGAAAAACAAATTAAGACTGAATCAAGTCCTAATCTGGGGATGGAGTTGTGTCAACCAGTTCTGGATGCGGTGGCACTCCCCCTGAAAGATTTTGTTCACAGCTTGGGAATGCTCCTGGGTTAATCTCTCCAAATATTACCCCAGGTAGATGTGACGATCAGGGGTGCTTACTACCAGCTTTCTGCTAATACACCACTGCGCCCCTTCCTAGATTTGAAGGACTTAGAGATGGTAGTGCATGTTCTGGTAACCCTAAGGTTGGACTTCTGAAATATGCTTTACATTGGGCTACCTTTGTACCAAGTTTAGAAACTCCAGCTGGTTCAAAATATGGCAGCCAGATTGGTTACAGGAACATCCAGGAGTAAGCATTTTACACCTATTCTAAATTTACTCCACTGGCTGCCATGTAGTTTTCAGTCAAAGTAAAATGGTTTGGGTCCAAATTACCTAAAGGATCACCGTGCACACTTCGGTCCTATGGGGGAGGGGGAGCATGTACTCCAGCCTGTCGGAACTTGACTGGCAATGATCATCCAGAGAACCTTTTCTTTGACCACCCAAAGACTGTGGAACAACCTGCCAGAAGAACTCCAACTACTAAATTTTTAAACACATCTGAAGATCTCTTCTGGCAGGCCAACACAGCCAGTTTTAATCATGAATTCTAAACTCATGTCCTGTGTTCTAATCTCTATTTTGTGTATTTTAATATGCATTTTATTGAAAAATATTTCGATATGTATCTTTTATAGAAATATATTTAATATGTGCATTTACATAATGTTTTAACTATGCTGTAACCTACCTTCTTGAGCCATGAAAAAAGGTGAGTAAGAAATATTATTATTATTATTATTATTATTATTATTATTATTAGGTGGGATTTCAATATTCAATATTTTAATAAACCAATATAATAAATAATACTGTGTATCCCATCTGACTGAGTGTTGGATCTTCTAACTTTGACAACTTATCTCTGCATCCCTTCACCTTCAATTCCTTGGTTTGTGAATTCATGCCATTTCCACAGAATATCTGTTTTTCTTGGACTTTCTTTGCTTTGAAAACCTTAGCTCTCAATTTCCTCAATATGTTTCAGGCAGACCAAAGGGTTTGAAAAGTGTACAAACATCTCAGAACATTAAGCTCCTTTTTGGTTCCAAGTATTTCATTCTTCTCTGGGCAAAAACAAACAAACAAAGAGAATGAGATTAGAAGGTAAAATCTACAGAAGTATAAATGGCAGTAACATTATACCTATTTATTATTTATTTATTTGGTTTACTTTTACCCCACCCTTCTCACCCCGAAGGGGACTCAGGGCGGCTTACACATCCAAGGCACAATTCGATGCCCATAGCATACATCAATAATAAACAATAAAGCAAAATAACACAAATTAGCAAACAACAACAATACATTGCATCTAAACCCGTTAAAACCAATAAAATTTCATACAAACCGATACAAACCACTTCTTCCTTATTGCCAGTCAATGTTCGCTATCTCATGGTTCAGAGTTTTTATACCTAGTGTCATCCATTACATTGTTCACTACAAACTGGGGGATTCTTGAGATTGTAGTGCAAAAACATAACTTCCAGCCTTTGACTGTTCTGAACATATGTTTTTAACACTGAACTTCCATTTCCCTAGCTTCGTGGAGTCTACATTAACATGAAATAGTCTTCATTTGGTTTCTAAACCCTCATGTTTTAAAGATTATTAATAAGTATATAGTGTGAAAAATATGGACAATTGCTATTTTTTCATAAATAAATGATATTCAACTTTTTACAACAACCTGATTTAAATTTGGTTCATCTGTCAGCTGCCAGACATTTGATCTATAGTCTGTGGTCTGCTGAGATTGCCTTACAATATTTAATCTTCTTACCTACCCTTCTCTCAATTAATGCAAGCATTGTTTGCATTAAGCACACAGAAATCTATTATTGTTTTGTTCAAGTTTCACTGGGTGGTGTTTGAAAGTTGCTTTCTTTCTCTAGAGATGAAAAAGAGGTGAAATTTGAAAAGTTCATGTCCAATTGTTGCATGTTCTCTGCTGTAATAATCATTCAGCATGATTTGCTGGGATGTAACTCATTCCCTGAAAGCATAAATACATTTTGTCTGTCATATCATATATATACACAAATACATAATTTATATATAAAAACAACAAACTGTGTATGTGATTGGATATATTCAACTTCTCTTTTGACAGGACTGGGAAGACATTGATGTAATGTGATTAGACCCAGACATTACAAACTTTTTTCCTGTTTACAAATGTCTAACATAATATTCTTCCTTTTCTACATTATCACCAACACATAAGGCGTTTTTTTTTCTTCTCCTGCCTTAACCCTGTCAAACACACATCTTGTCTTGAAAAGTATTTTTTTATATATATTTTAAGGAAATAACACTGAATTCAAGATTCACTGGCTCAGAATCCATAGTATAATTCCATTATACTGACAGAACATAAGAGATGTTCCTACCATGGCAAATACACTTGCAAAACCTCCATTTGCTACAGCTGATCTGCTGGTGGAACACTTATGTGGTGTCATTGTGAGCTTGACATCTCTGATTTCCTTCAGTTTTTGCCAGACATGGAAATGTTGGAGTGAGTCATTTCCCCCAATTCCCCCTATAGAGCACAAATACTTTGTGCTTTGACCTAAGTAGTAAGCCACCGGGCACCGGGATTGTGGCGCAGCTGGCTGAGTGTCAGCTGCATTAAGATCACTCTGACCAAAAGGTCATGAGTTCGAAGCCAGCCCGGGCTGGAGTGGGTGTCCAGCCATTGTGTAGCCCGTTGTCGACCTTTGCAACCCGAAAGACAGTTGCATCTGTCAAGTAGGAAAATAAGGCACCACCTTGTGTGGGAGGCTAAATTTAACTAATTTATGAGGCCATAAAGAAAAAAGACTCTGGGGAATGTGGAATGCGGAAGAACGTCATCGGTGTCGCTGATGGACGATGAAAAGCAGCGGCTCCCCTGGCGGCCAGAAAAAAGTTAAATAGCCTTGGTGTATTTGTGTGTTAAATGTTGTTTGTCAAAACTGGCATTGAATGTTTGCCATATATGTGTTGACTGTAATCCGCCCTGAGTCCCCTGCGGGGTGAGAAGGGCGGAATATAAGAACTGTAAATAAATAAACTGTAAATAAATGGAAGATTTACCTTGTTGCTTTCCTCTTGTCCAGCAATCATTGTTCCAGGGAGTTGTATGGATATGGTGTTGTATTTGCTCCATTTTTTTCATTATGAGTATTTAATAGCTTATTTACTCACATGCATAGTAGTTCTGTTAAATCACAGATGCAGGGATAATGTAAAAATTACTTGTTAACCATAGAAAACATAGGACATCATCACACCAGGGATGGAGGGAAGTGGGAGGTAGCATCTCCTTCCCATGGCATTCAATGGTTTTCAGTCTTGAAAGAAGATGTAGAATTTCTCAATTCTTGTGGGTTTTTTCGGGCTATATGGCCATGTTCTAGAGGCATTTCTCCTGACGTTTCGCCTGCATCTATGGCAGGCTTCCTCAGAGGTCTGCTGGAGCTGGGAAAAAAGGGGTTTATATATCTGTGGACTGACCAGGGTGAGACAAAAGGCTTTTGTAAGTTGGGCTAGGTGTGAATCTTTTCAACTGACCACCTTGATTAGCATACAATGGGCTGACTGTGCCTGGAGCAAACTCTTAATGAAAGGTGCTTAGATGTCCCTGCCTGTTTTTCTCTCTGCTGTTTTAATTTTAGAATTTTTTAATACTGGTAGCCAGATTTTGTTCATTTTCATGGTTTCTTCCTTTCTGTTGAAATTGTCCACATGTTTGTGGATTTCAATGGCTTCTCTGTGTAGTCTGACATGGTGGTTGTGAGAGTGGTCCAGCATTTTTGTGTTCTCAAATAAAATGCTGTGTCCAGGTTGGTTCATCAGGTGCTCTGCTATGGCTGACTTCTCTGGTTGGAGTAGTCTGCAGTGCCTTTCATGTTCCTGGATTCTTGTTTGGGCGCTGCGTTTGGTGGTCCCTATGTAGACTTGTCCACAGCTGCATGGTATACGGTAGAGCACCTGATGAACCAACCTGGACACAGCATTTTATTTGAGAACACAAAAATGCTGGACCACTCTCACAACCACCATGTCAGACTACACAGAGAAGCCATTGAAATCCACAAACATGTGGACAATTTCAACAGAAAGGAAGAAACCATGAAAATGAACAAAATCTGGCTACCAGTATTAAAAAATTCTAAAATTAAAACAGCAGAGAGAAAAACAGGCAGGGACATCTAAGCACCTTTCATTAAGAGTTTGCTCCAGGCACAGTCAGTCCATTGTATGCTAATCAAGGTGGTCAGTTGAAAAGATTCACACCTAGCCCAACTTACAAAAGCCTTTTGTCTCACCCTGGTCAGTCCACAGATATATAAACCCCTTTTTTCCCAGCTCCAGCAGACCTCTGAGGAAGCCTGCCATAGATGCAGGCGAAATGTCAGGAGAAATGCCTCTAGAACATGGCCATATAGCCCGAAAAAACCCACAAGAACTGAGTGATTCCGGCCATGAAAGCCTTCGACAATACAGATGTAGAATTTACTCATCTCATCACACAGGATGTGTCTCTGCCCATTTCTAGTAAACCATGTGCTTCATTCCTTATCATGCAGACAGCTTTTTTTCTTCTCTGCATAGTGCCCATATCAATGGGGTATTTTAAAAGATTTCTTTTAAAGTGTAATTGTAGAATTTCAAAGGTTCATAACTGCACAGGTACAGCAACATTTTTAAAGGAGGCTAGTATGAGCTGAATATCAAGGACAGAAAAGAACGTAAGTGACAAAATGATAGAAGGAAGCGGGAGCAAGAAAATCATGGCACCCTACAATTTAGAATAAGAATAGAAATAGAAATGCAGAGTGTATGTTAAAGAAAGAGAAAGGAAAGAAAGAAAGGGCAGAATTAAAATGAGAATAATGAATAGTGCCATTGAAAGAAAAGGACACAATGAAGGGGATGATGAGACATTCAGAATGGAAATGGGCAGAAAGAGTGGATGGAAAACTGAACAATACATGGAGTAAATGTTGTCATCACACACTGTTAGCTAGTTTGGTGGTGGAAGAGAGGACGAGGAAGAGGAGATGAAGAATAGATGTATGGAACAAGCAGGATACAACACATAGGTATTATCAATGCCCAAAAGAGGAGAGCACAAAAACTAAAAGGAAAAAAAGTGAGAATCAGAAGAGAGCAGCTGGAAATTCAAGATCCTGGAAAGAAATTGAGCAAAAAAGAATATCTTTTTGGGGTAGAATTACAGTGTGCTTGGTTTTATTGAATCAACAGCAGAGCTCCAAAACAGCATCTCTGTCTGGTATGAGAATTTACAGTGGCAGGATTATGATATTGGTTCTGATAACTGCTATATCCTCTTGCATATGGTGGATGTTGTGATACAGGTCTCCTGGAGACAAAGCCAACTGTATGAAGTCATTCTTTCCATTTGTGGCAAGCAGATGAGGATTGTGTTACCACAATTTCTAATGGGTAGGGGTGTGCACATTCTCATTTTGGTGTATGGGATTCAGGGGATTTGGTTGCTGAATTCCTGGAAACAAGCTTGGTGGTGGACAGCCAAAGTCTTCGCCAATACTGATCACAGCAGCCAGATCTTTTCAGCTAATGGGGACTAATGGGACTGAGCAAGACTCTGCCTGAAGTGGAGGTGGTGTGTGGGCATCTTCACAAACCAGGCAAGCTATGGCTACTTCTTTCTTCCCTGGCAGCCTCCTCCATCCCTTCCTGAAGCTCCCTTCCCCAGTGCCCACTTGAGGCAATGGGAACTCACTTTCCCAGCAGCACTTTGTGTGGCCTGGGCACTGAAGGAGACTTGTGCTCCCTCCCGTGGCATAATGGGTGTTGAGGTTTTTCTCTCTGGGTTACTCACTTTCTTTCTCAGGCAATCAGAAACAGGGTTAACTTGTAGTGTGAGCTTGGGACTTCAATTCCCAGAAGCCCCTCTTGTGGTTTTTTTTTTTTTGTTATGGTAAAAACTTTAAACATTTCCCCAAAATCAGTAAATTAGTGAAACATTCAGAAATTTAGTAGACTTTCAGTCATAATCATGGCCTACAAGTGAGGAGAGTTTCATGCTGATATGCCTAACAATGACAGAGAAATGGGCCTCTAAAGTTTCCCCATTGGCACCAATGAACCAAATATTAGGGGAACAAAAAGAGAACCCCACCCTCCCAATTTTGGGAACTTCCCAGTAAACAGAATGGGGAGGGGGAGCTGAAAACTGGACCAAAAATGGCATGTTATTTGCCTAATCACATAACTCTCTGCTAATGGGTATACTATGCAGACTGACTTTTAGAAATTGATCCTTCCATACCTTTTCCCTCTCTTCAAATGTGTGTTTTGTTCCATAATTATTAATATTTTTATTTTTATTATGTGATTGTTTTACCACCTCTCAGGGCTGCCAAATATAGTCGACCCTCATCCATAGATTTTGCATCCATAAACTCTACTTTCCAGGGCTTAATTTACAAACAACAACAAAATATCCAAACACCAAATCTTGATTTTGCCATTTTATATAAGGGATACCATTTGGCTATGCCTCTGTATCTAATGGGACATGAGCATCTATGTATTTTGATATTCACGAGGTGGGGTGGGGGAGTTCTGGAATCAAATTCCAACAAACTCACCGTGCAAATAATTTTTTGGGTAAAATACATGATAATTTTAAAAATGAGATCTAAAATCAATTTTGAAAATCAAAGAGTGTATAAAACAACATAAACTAGGCTGCATGTGTTGTCTTGTCAAGAAATTCCCCAATCTAAGTTCACGAATCATAGAATCATAGAGTTGGAAGAGATCTTATGGGCCATCCAGTCCAGCCCCCTGCCAAGAAGCAAGAAAATCACATTCAAACAGATGGCCATCTAGCCTCTGTTTAAAAGCCTGCAAAGAAGGAGCCTCCACCACTCTTTCTAGTAAACTCAGCAAACTAATCTCTCACTGTGATATATTTCAGTGCTACTCAAAGTAATTGTCTATACTGCATAGCTTTACAAGGAATTTCAATAATCTCTGCTAAAGTATGCTGGTGCCTCAGCAAACTACAAATCCCATGATCTCATAGCATTGAGCTGTGGAAGTTAAACTTGCCAGACTGCATTAATTCTACAATGCAGATGCAACTGAGGTTCTCAGGGGACAGTGGGGGATCCATAGGGCAGTGGGGCAAATGGTGGGGCATTGGGGCGAAACCTTCATCCAGCACCCCACATTGCCTGCATCACCCTCTTGCCCTTTCCTAGATGCTTTATTTGTATTCCTAAATTTCAATTTGTTGTTTATTTTATTGTCTATGATTCGATCCATTTGTTATGCTTTGTCGGCATTGAATGCTTGCCAATCTTTGAGGCCCCTTGGGGAGATAGGGCAGGATAAAAATAAAGATGATGATGATGATGATGATGATGATTGCCTGTCCGATCTGAACACAAGTACTATCCCGTGTTCAGAAGTCCTTATCATAGAACACTTCACTGATGCAGACATCACAGAGCCCCACACAGAAATAGCTGTGTATCATGTGATGAAATACAGCAGGCTGGCTGAATCAGTGAAGTGTTCTAAAATGGGAATTCGTGAAATGTGATGAGGTCCTTAGAATTATATTTTAGCTATTCTAACAGTTCAGTGGTGGCATCTTTCTACTTGAACTCCACTATTGTACTGTAACTGGATAGAATTCCTCAGTCCACATCTAAGCATTATGTTGAGAATATTAATGAAGGTCCACTGGAAATTACCCAAAATGTATCTCATGGAGGCAAATTTCAATCTGAATGAATTAACAATCATTGTGAGTTTATCCCATTTATTTATATGGTTTAGACTCAAAATGTCATATATCTATATTCATTATTTCCCCCTGTGGAGCCCCCAGTAGCGCAGTGGGTTAAACCCCTGTGCCGGCAGGACTGAAGACCGACAGGTCGCAGGTTCAAATCCGGGGAGAGGCGGATAAGCTCCCTCTATCAGCTCCAGCTCCTCATGCGGGGACATGAAGCCTCCTACAAGGATGATAAAAACATCAAATCACCCAGGCATCCCCTGGGCAACGTCCTTGCAGACAGCCAATTTTCTCACACCAGAAGCGACTTGCAGTTTCTCAAGTCGCTCCTGACATGACAAAAAAAATTTCCCCTGCAAACCTCCAGATGATGGAATGTGTTTTGTGTTTCACACCTTGGCATGGAATTTGTTATGTTAGGAGTAGAGGGAAATATAAAATGATTAGTCATGGATCCCATCGTTCTAAATGTGTCCTACAGTAAAATGGATTTTTGGCACTTTTCATCTTTCTGCCAGCCCATTTTATACAGGAAGAAAAAGAGTATGAAGGTTAAATGCCATCAGAGCACTCCTAATCTATCTGGAGTGCTTTGTGTCTTCCTAAGTGGCAGGGCATTGGGCTGGATCGTCCTTGTGGTTTCATCCAGCTCTATGATTCTGAAAGTAAACTTATATAACCTTATTCAGTGAAATGCAATTTATCAATTGATTGGTGAGATGATTTATCTTGATTGGATCTTTGGGTTTAAAAGGAATGCAAAGAATAACCTGTTTGTATCATACCTCAGAAAATCATTGTAATTTTGGGAACTACAGACTACCAGACTACATCTTGAAACTATAATTGAAAAGAGTTATGAAAACGTATGACATGCCTTTCAGTGTTGTCATGCTATCTCATCACCCTTAGATAGTTTCGTGTTGGTGCTGTTGGCTGAGGATACTAATGGTTGTGTGCTAATGCATTAGATCACTGCAGTATGTGAGCTGGTGTAAGGTGATCAATACAAATCCTTTTCTTGTCACCTCTGCTTTCTTCATTCTTGTTTCTGCTAAATGGATGTTCCCTGCCTTAATTTTGCTCCCCTCCCGTGGCACATTTTGCAGCAGCATTCATTTTTGTGTGCCAGTACAAACTGGTAACACAGCTTTCATCTCTTCTCTCATGTCCCCCGCCCTTTGCTCAATAGTAATAAGAAAGCCCTCAAGGGGATTGCAAACTTGGAATAATTGCTGATGTCTGTGAATTTATTTAAGATTTCTTTAAATCTAATACCTTGTGCTACACTAGTTACATTTTTGTATTCAGCTTCCACCAGATGTGGCAATATGACATGTATGTCCATTATTCATGACAAGTACAGAAAAAGAGAGGGGTAGAGGCAACAGAGGGCTTCTAATCCTTCAGAACCAACATAGTTCCAAATGTGATGTGATTAGTATTGACTGAGAAACTGGTTCGGGAGTGGCCAACAGGCAACAGAAAAAGAACTAAAAATGAGAAAAAGTGGCTAAAGAAATGAAAATATATTGCCAATGCAAGCTTTTTGGGAAATAAAAAGTGTTCAGAACATGGCGCAGTCTTAAACATTTCATAAAATTATACATACATAAACACACACACACTGCTCACCCCTCACCCCCCTCCTCAGCCTAGCAAGTTGTTTTGGCTTCTTGGAGAATATTTTAGCTGTTCTAAAAGTGTGGTGGTGGTGGTATATTTCTCCTTACTTTCCACTACTGTGCTCAAAGTGGGAAGGATTCTCAGCCCCTATCCGAACATTGTGTTGAATATAGGACTGCAGATCCACAAATGAAGTTGCAACAAAATGGACAAAACAGGGTACATGTGCACATATGCACATGGGTTCAATAAAAAGATATCTCTGCTGTACAATACTATCCTATATATTTCATTCAGATATACTTATCTGATTCAAAAAGACCTCTTTAAATCCCACCGAATCAAAGCGCTAAATCAGAAACTCAGGCAGATGGGCCTCTCAGAGAATATATTGAGCGGTTTTGAGCATAAAAAGATAATGCGGATCTTAGCAGAACGAATCAGTGACATAGACAAACAGGCCTCAATGACTCTGGCGTGCTCCACATATTCTCCATTGAGTTTAGGCCTAACATTTAATTCTTTGGGAGGTGCCAAATACTTAGAAAATTTAAACATCCCAAAATTTCACCTTGCTTTCAGTTGGGCCAGATTTAATGCCCTCAAATCAGCCATACCAGAGGGTAGATACAAAGGGACTGATTACGAACACAGAGTTTGCCCATGCGGGGAGGGTAAAATTGAAACTGTAATACATGTACTTTTTATTTGCACAATTTACAAGGATGATAGACTAAGGTTAATATCCCCTCTACTCATGAAGTGGCCAGGAAGAACCCTAAGTTGGTACTGCACTTATTTACTGTCTGATCTTGATAAAAGGGTAACGGAACAGGTGGCCAAATTTCTGTTTGCAGCGGCAAAAAGCCGCAAGTGCTTCATGAATAACCTGTAAAGGCTGAGTGTAACAAAGAGTAATTGGGAGACTTACTATTAATTGGTAATCAGTTCCTGTTTTAGATTATATAGACTTGGGCAGTTTCGTTCGTTAATTTCATAATTCGTTATTAATTCGTATTTAAATTAGCTTACGATCCAATATTGAGCCATGCAGGACTACTGTGAGGAGTAATTAAAAATCGAAACATTTTTTCCAATTTATTTCCTATTGTTTTGTAATTGTTTCGTAATTATTTCTGTATGTCTGGTGCAAGTTTTATAGTTGTTGTTTGTTTTATAAGTGATAAAAATAAATTATCACACCAACAGTCAACAACAGAGGGAGAGGGAAGCTTCAGAAGTTCCCCCTGTCCCATTTGGAGGGTTTTTTAGCATATTACGCAATCGCGTCCACCATTAACGAATCGATTTGTAATTTTACGAAATTTCGTATATTTCGAACTTTTTTAAAGGAAAATTTTGGTATTCTTAAAAAAAACTAAATGCAAGCCCCCCCCTAAAAACGAAACGAGTTTAGAACCAAATTTTTCCGTGGTTACCCAAGCCTAATAGACAGTCATTCATCCGATAGCGAATGGTGATACTTGTTTTCATTAATCATAAGTCAAGTGTGATGTTATTAATTGTTAATTGTTGTATTTCATTATTCTACTTTCACTTGACTTAGCCGCTGGTTTGTTGACCGAAATAAAGGCTACTGACTGACTGAGTGGCTGATATTTCATTCAGCATAAAGGTTTGCTACCATGTGATACAACAGAAGTGATTCACCCTGAATTGCACAGTTATACAGTTTGTTGGGGCAGGGGCATAGAATCCCAGTGAAAGTGAAAAAATCATGATTTTTTTTTAAAAAAATGTATGTTTTTAATATGTGAGAACACTTCTCTGGGAATCATTAGGTCTTCCAACATGATTCTGTAATCAACATCCTTCAGACATTGATTATAGAGACGCATAGAGGACTTAGAGACTCATAGAGAGAGCATATTAATCAAATCCATGAATAATCAAATCTGCCAAAGTGAAACCCACAATTGTGAATTGCCAGCTCTACTCTAAAGTAAGGAACATGATCTGATACTGGTCTTAACTTCTTTTTGTTATTGTTTGAAAAAGACATTAATTTTGCTCTTCCTGTTTTATGGTTCAAATCCAGGGAGGGGAGTGAGCTCCTGCTATTAGCCCCAACTTCTGCCAACCTAGCAGTTCGAACACATGCAAATGTGAGTAGATCAATAAGTACCACTCCGGCAGGAAGGGAATGGTGCTCCATGCAGCCATGCCATCCACATGACCTTGGAGGCGTCTACGTACAACGCTGGTTCTTCGGCTTAGAAATGGAGATGAGCACCAACCCCCAGAGTTGGACATGACTAGACTTAATGTCAGGGGAAAACCCTTACCTTTACCTATAGATCTCCCTATAGAAAGTTTTGCAATCACCTGCTAATAAATATAACATTAGATATCACACTCCATGGACTAGCTTTTATGATCCTGGTAGTTGCAGTCAGTTCTGATGACAATGTTCTATGGCCTGAGATGTATAGAAAAGCCAATGCATTTCAGCTTCATAATTATGGTACATATAGCATGTGTTTTCAACTGTAAAATATACGTTGATTAATCATGAATGTGATTAGAATTTTAAACTGTGCTCATGTCATCATGTTTGCTTTTGGAAGCCTGTGATTTTGACTTTCATAATAATGACTTAATGAAACAATTGTTCAGATAGGCAATAGCTTAGCTATAAGGGCAGAGTCCTGAGTTTGTGGACAGCAATGTAGTATTGTCTCAGCTGACATGTATAGAGTATCTGATGTAAATATTTCCTCTTCTTGGCTCCTAAACAGGCTCTTCCAAAAATCTAAGCCTGTTGCTGTATAGAGCTTACATTGTGGGCAAACCTGTAGAAGTTTCATTAAAATGTTTTATGACTTGATAATGAAAGAATTGGGTCAGTATTTTGTAGGTTTAATGCTTATATCTCACATGAATTGTTAAATCAGTTGAGCCTTAAATAGCTGCAGCCATTTAAGCACAGAAGTACATCTATCATGTCGTGCCTTTTAACAAAAGGTTGGCTCAAATAGGAGGGGAAATGCAGGTCAGAGCAACAATTTAGCACTGTGTAAGTCATGCATGGGCATTAAACTGCCTACTTGCACCCAGAACAAGATGCTTCTGTATGCATGACACTTGACAAAAGCCTCCCATTTGATTCCTGAACAGATCTGAACTTGTGTGTTCAGGTCTTGCCAACGGCTTTTTAAATTTAAAATGGGCACTTTTCAGAAAGCAAGCCGTAAAACAAAACAAACCTTTATTGTCATTTTTTAATTTATAGTGAGAATGTCTTTGATTGGTTTTAAAAGACACCCAAGAATAATAACAAGAATTGTGAATTAGAAAAGATGCAGACTGTGCACAAATAATTGCGATTAACCCAACTAGCATTTGTAGGAAAATTAAGTTCCCTGGGTTGTATAACCTTGTTCCCTAATATCTTGCTTAGTAGAATGTCTTGTTGATTTTTACAGAATATTTATTGAGCTGTGCTTTTTCTTTTTTTTCTTTTGCATTTTAAAGTGAACACTTTTGCCATTGTTTTTCAATAGGCTGCTGAAATGAAAATTTTAGATGGAATAAATGTGTGTCTGAAATAAAAATGGATTAAGCTCTCAGTTTTCATTTTCCACATTTCTTTTCAAATAAAAAGATATCATTGTTATTTCTATCTAGTTTATGTAGAAATCTATGTTTGGTTAGCTATTTAAAAAGAAATCAAATGAAAATCTTAATCTTTGGGCAAATTCAGTGGATACTGTTATTGCTGATATAGAAAGAAGTATGTAGTGCCTGCCTACTGAATATTAAAGGTCACAAAAGCTATCAGAAAAAGTTCACAACCAAGTTCATTACTAGATAGATACTTGAATACACAACCATGCAAAGCCAAACTTTTAAGAACTGAATAACCAAAGTCCTCTGGTTGGTTGAATTAATCCATCTTTTGCTTTCTTCCATATTTGATTTTAAAGCCATTGAATTTATGAAAAATGATGGGAGCTTTGAAAAATTCTGATCAGAAAAATAAACCAATGCAATTTTCACCATTACATGCTCGAAACACACATGTATTCAACAAAGTCAAGAATGTATGGGTTATTAAACTGTAAACCTGGGTCTGATGTAATCCAATGTTTGCAACAAATCCATGGAAACCATACTAAATATTTTGGACAGAATCATCTCTACAGCCCAATATAAAGGTGATGTTGTACATGAAGAAGAAAAAAAAGGACAACCTAGAATTCTATGTCTACAGAGAAACCTAAACTCCAAGAACAACTTGTCTGCTGGTGGAAATGTCCTTCTAGAGCAGTGGTTCTCAGCCTTTGGGTCTCCAAGTGTTTTGGCCTACCACTCCCAGAAATCCCAGCCAGTTTACTAGCTGTTAGGATTTCTGGGAGTTGAACTACCGTACTAGAGGATCATAAAGAGTGACTGATAGAGAATCTACCAGCAAATATTGGCTAAAATCTGCTTCCAAAAGAGTCAGAAGGGTCAGAGAAGAGAACAGACTACTTACACCAGGTCCAAATTGCTTTCAGTCCAAGGACAAAGCTCCAATTGCTATTGGAGCCTTGTTCTTGTTAGAACTACTTTCAACCTGGCCAGTACAACTTTTGCACTAGTACTACCTATGTTCTTTGGTCGAGAGGAAACATTCAAAATTGTCCAATTATTCCCTTAGCGTATCAAGCACAGCCCTAGAGTGTTAACATTGATTTCAGGATACATGCATGTATTTCAACAATTCAATTTATACCAAGACACTACTCCAAAATCCTCATTCATATTTTTTAAAAAGCCCTGTGGGTCACTTTATCCTGAGAAATGCTCTTTTGCTGTATAAATGTGGCTATGATCAAATGTTCACACAACTGTACAAATCAGGTTTTGCTGCCTAGTCATCTTCTAGTGTGCAAGTCAAATTTACTGGCCATAGGGAACAAATTCCTTATCTTTTGTACGCACAATAATTGAAAAGAGCCAATCATATAAATATTTTTTTTTAAAATAAATCCAGCTTGTTGATTTACAAGTATATTTACAATAAACTCTCAGTAGTGTTCCCAGGTATAAATGTTTTAAACCAATGATGCACAGAAGTCTATAGCAGCAC
The DNA here is from genome assembly GCF_037176765.1 of Anolis sagrei. Taxonomy (NCBI): domain Eukaryota; kingdom Metazoa; phylum Chordata; class Lepidosauria; order Squamata; family Anolidae; genus Anolis; species Anolis sagrei. Next base: position 121,097,460 of record NC_090023.1, read on the forward strand.
TATACTGAAGATTGTCCAAAATGTGATTCAAATCGCAAGACAGAAAAAGTAACAAAAAAAGGTTTTTATGTCTTTTAAATTCCTCAATAAAACAAGTATATAGTTTTTCCCCACCATCCACATATTCTAACAGACTTTCTGATAAATAGCATTTCAAATACAAGGTACTTAAATACTGGCAGACCTTGGGTGCATACAGTTAAATATTTGCTTAAAAAATCATTTAATTTTTCTCATATTTATTACATGGCAATATCATGTGCAATTGGTAGATAGTGTTCACCGATGTGGACTAATCCCTAACCAATATACACTAGTTGTTTTGTAACTAGGTATACAGGTGCTTTTTAAAAAATATTGTGTAAATGATGCAGATAAAAGAAAGGTATTGAAATAACAAATGCTTTAACCATGTTTTTAGGAAACAGATGAGAGATTGCCATGCAAGTCTAGGGGACAATGGTAAAGGAAACCGATTTTCCTTCCAAAATCCAATCACACAAAGTTCACATTTAATGTGGCGGAAGGGATGGGGGGAGTGAGAAAAATGGCCTGCAAACTTTCCCATGGCTTCACACAGTTATCCCTGAGAGTTTCTTTTCACTCGGATTACTGCTGTGCTTAAAAGTTCTGATTGATGACATTATTATAAGGCACTTTTATTTACAAAGTTTCAGGTTGAGATAGAGTTGTTCTGATTTAATCCCTCCAAACTGTTTCCTTTCTTTTTTTACGTTTGCTGTTCTAAGACTTCCAGGTAATCAGGTTCAGCATGCAAGTTGGCCTTGAGTTCAAAATATTCATTTTTAGTCTGTTCTAGTAAAACTTTTCTCGGCCTGGAATACATGAGTGTCTCCATCAGTTTGAGCTCTTCGTGAGCCCCTGGATAGTGGACTTCCATATCAGGATGCAGCTGGGCAATGTTTTTCCGTAAATACTCGGTTATGCCTAATTGCTGGAGTTCTCTTTCTTTCTCAAGAATGTTCCTGTACAAGGAGCTTGCATCCTGGAAAGACAGGAATTCAGCTGATTGGTCCATAGTTTTATATTTGACATTTGACCCGGTCAGAGGTGATGAGTGCTCCCTTTCCAAGAGACTTCTGCGAAGGTGTTTGGAATCATTCACTTCCTTGTTATTCCTATCTTCACGATGATCTGCAAATTTTGGACTGAAAGAGGGACTTCGGTAAACCTGAACCATGGGACTGATCATGCGCTGTTCATATAAGCTTGTAGCTGGGTGCTCAGTTGTGTGGTGTGTTGTTTTGTGACCATACATGCTGTACTGAAGCTGAACTGGGCTGGTCTCCCTCAGCTGTTCATCTGCCTGCTTCTTTTTGTATCTTCTGCGCCGGTGTAAAACAAGAACAACAATACCAGCTGCACAAAAGATGATGGTGATAAATACAATCAAAAGCCCCAGTATTAAAACAGAAAGAGGAATGACATCAGTGAGTGATTGCAGGATAGTATCTGCTGTATTGGTGGTGGTTGGTGACGTTGTGATGATTACGAAGCTAGCTTGAGTTGGGAGCACTGGACTGTTCATTAAGCCAGGACACAGCGTGTCACTATTCAGAGATTTCAATTCCTTCTTAGCTAAATGCCTTGGAGAGGTGCAGAAAATTTCACCCATCATTGTATTTCTATTTAGCTTTTGTATCCACTGCTGCAGCCCAACTGAGTCACAAGTACAATCCCAAGGGTTGTCTTCTAGCTCAATTTGTACAAGTAGATCCAGATCATCCAAGACATTCCCTACAGGCAAATGTGCAAACTGGTTCGTTTTTAGATTTAGCCTGGCTAGAGGAACTCCAGCAAAAATATGAGGTGGCAAATTCTGAAGAAGGTTATTATTTAAATAGAGGACCTTAAGTTTAGGCATTGGATTAAATGTTCCAGGTAAAACTTCTTTGATGGCATTATATTCAAGATACAAATATTCAAGACGCTGCAAGCCTAAAAACAAATTACGATTTAGGTGGGTGAGATGGTTTCCATTGAGATATAATTTCTGCAGTCTGGTGAGATTGATAAAGGACCCTTCTTCTAGGATTTCAATACGATTGTTTCCCAAGTGAAGCATTTCTAGATTTCCATAATCTACCAGGTCTGATTTCAGTAACGTCTGGATTATGTTTCCAGCTAGAATGAGCTTTTTAGGATTTGGTGGAGGAGGCCCTATATCTGATAGGCTTTCAATGTTTCGTTCCTGGCATTGCATCAAAATCCCTGAAAGGATATGGCTTGTGCACTGACATGGAATAGGACAATATATTCCTGGAAACAGGGTTGCTGGCCTTGATACATGAAGTGTTAAACTAGATTCCCTGGTAGGAGCTTTTAAAATAGGTATCACTTTTGTTGCATACTGACTATCACTGATGGATGTGGTGACCACCAGGGGCAATGATCCTGATGGAGAGTCCAGGTCATTTGTAGGGTGAGTGGGACAGAGTGACTCTTTTTTTAACCTGCTTAAAATAAAATCTTTCAAAATGGGAGGGCTGTGGCATACAATATCTCCTATTATAGACTGAGGAGGCATGTTCTCTAGCCAGCTTTTCAATTCCAGCAGGTCACAGTTGCAGACCCATTTATTATCTTCCAACTGGAGGTCTAGAATTCTACCGATATGTTCTAAAAAGCCAACATAAGGAAGAGTCTGTAGCTGGTTCCCTCGAAGATCCAGGTGAGTTAACGGCACAAAGCGAAATATATTGGGAGGAAGAAACTCAATGGCATTATCATTTAAAATGAGCACCTTAAGCCTGTTGAGCTTGCTGAAGGCACTTGGTTCAATTATTGTGATAAAATTATTGTCTGCTTGAAGGAATTCTAGGTTTTCCAGCCCATGAAAGGTGTCTTCTTTAAGTATTTCTAAAGAATTGTGATTGATATGAAGTTGCTTAAGGTGACTTAGCCCATTAAATGCACCTGGCTCAATGTCTATGATATAGTTAAATCCAAGGTGAAGAGTGAGCGCATTGATAAAGCTAGAGAAATCATTCACATGTAACATTGTCAAACTGTTGTTTAGAAGACTAAGGTGGAAAGGCTGGGATGGTGGAACATGCACTTGAGATAACTCCTGGATGCCCCTGTCTTCACAGTTTATAATGAAGATGCCATCCTTTTCTTCACAAGAACACAACATATCACAAGAGCCAATGGATGAAGGGAACACTGGTTCATATTGGAGTAGATCACAAGCAACTCCCATCAAACATAATGTAATAATCCAGAGCTTCATGGTCATCCAACAGCTTCTGCAAAATACAATGAAAAGAGAGAGACTTTAATATTACCACATTAGTTGTGGGCAGTAAGGAGAGATAAATTAGCAAGTTGAGGGAACAAGTGTTAACTACCGAAAACATTTAATAATTCTCAAATGTAAAAATTGACCGGCTTTTGAGCCACAGAGGATTCCAAGTCCCTAAAATAATTTGCTTAATACTTGACATAGGAACATTTTGGGGCATTACTGGGTTAGCTCCATTATGTGGAAGTCACTTTATTCTGAGCAGATATGTTTAAGAGCTATTTATGTATCCAAAGCAGTAGAAAAATGTATTTGAAATCTGTATGTAAAGCAAGGTTTACGTAATCCATGGTCAAGAAACTGACCATATTTATGTATCTAAGTAATTATTGTTACTCACTTAATTTACATTCCACTTTTCTCTAGTCTTCTCTAAGGAATACAGAGTTTCTTTTTGCCATATAAAATAAAAAAAAATGTTCTAAAAACACAGGCTGCAGTGTAAATGCAATACGGACATAATCACTATGTTCTTTATTTATCCAGTGCCCCAAAACTTGGGAATAAGAATGAGAGGGTAGGGAGAGAATACTTTCCCAAGCAATGTAAGACTTACCTCATGCTTTTCAAAATAAATAATATAACTTTTAAGAAAGTAGCAGTGGAATAACAAGATGTTTTGGAGGAAATTAAGGCATAAAAAGAAGCTTTAGATAAGCAGCTTGACTGGGCATAGATTCATAAAATGTCTTTGTTCACATGGCATTTTTCGCTGTCTCAGTGAAGATTTATAATTATTTACAATAATGATACAAGCTCTATGAATGTATTTATTTAATTACTGCTCCACTGTGGAGTTGGCAAGACTGGATTTGTTCTTGGGGCATTAACTTTGCAGCATGGAGACTATTTTAGCATTTCCTACTAAAGTCAGGGGAACGTTACATGGAGAGGAAAGCATAACTTGGTTCCTTGCCCTATTATGTAGTGCTTCAACTTCTAGGAGTGACAGTACTGGTGTGGCAGGAAGATGAATCATTAGCTCCTCCCATGTGATCCCAAGCTTCTGATATTTCTGGAGCAGCACAAGAACAGCACACACTACAATAGCTTTCATGCTGAGAATCATGCTCTCTACCATGTGATCTACAGGAATCCAGGTTTCCCAGCCATCTTGTTAATACAAGCTGACAGTAAAAAAAAAAGTTTTTTTAATTCAAAAATGAGACCGTGTATTGATTTTAAATGTGCTTGCCATTATAGGATAATGTTATGATGACTTGTTCCATTTGGAGTTGCTTTCTTGCAAAATCCAAATTCTATGCACACACAGAGACTAGTTAAAAGACAAAAAAGATAAAAAGTATTGCCAAACCTCAGGCAACCAGAATTTTATACATATGTTATCTGGATTTGTCGTCAATTCATTCAAGCTCAGCTAAATTCAGTGGGACTTATTATGAGGTTGATGTAGATAAGATTGTCACTTACAACAATCATTTCCTCTAAATGCACAGTTTGAGATAAAATTATGAGTCTTTACCATTAGGACAGCATCCCATGAAAAACTGAAGAGGACATGTTCAGGGATTTAGCAGCGGATAACTAAGAAGAGAACAGACAACCACATTCTATTTATCCAGAAAATGCTGATTCTGTTGGGAAAGAATATCGGGGAAAAACAATGGAATCAGCTAGTTGGCTTATTGAAAAGTAAAGCAAAGCTGTGCCAGACCACTAGGGTTCAAGTCACATTCAACCAACTAGTATAATGCTATCTGAGAGAAAAACTTAAGTGCAGAGAGAAAAGTACAGAGAAGACTGGAAAAATGGACAGTTCCTCTATTTTCCCACCCAGTTTACTTTTACTTCATATTCCTCTTTTGGGCTCCTATGAGAAAAGAAACCAAAGAGGACTGGAGGAAAGGCCAATAAATTATTTGAGGGGGGGGGGGGGGGGCTGAGAAGTACCCAGAAGTGGATCCAAAAATGTCATAGCTAGCAGCAACTTGTGAATTCTATGGGTCTTTCTACACTAACCTAAGGCTGGGTTGGCCAGAAAATGCATACATTTATCAAAAAGCTCAAGGAAAGTCCAAGGTCAATAAAAAATGCTGGAGCTGATCCTTGTGCATTCCAGATCCAGAGACAAATCAGCTTTGTAAAATATGAAGCACATTATAGACACCTGCCCTGCTGAAATGCAGTAAAAGATCCCAAAGGGCTGCCAAAAATACTCCAAGGGCATGGCTGGGCATTAAGAGCTAATTGGCCCCCTAATAGAGGGGATTGGCTACCTGCACTTCTACCTGTCACTTACCCTTTTTCTTTTAGCCCATGTGCCTCTGATGCACTGATGTCCATTTCTTTAAGAAATTGGGAAAGAAACCCTGCAAAACAGTTTGAGGCCAAGTTCCATGTTCAATGTAATCACCTTCCTGTCCTCAAGCTGGTTATAGTCCTGTTAATCTAATGATCCCACAATGTAAACAGTTCCTTTTGAACTGGTTCTAAAATAGATTATAGTACCAGTGTAGAAGTGCCATATATCTGTGAAGCAGTTAATTCATTTCAGGTCAAAACAAGTCAAAAGGGAAATGGAAGTTGGCTTGGTCAGTGGAAGCTGGTGGCTTCTATGGCACTAATGTGATTAATCCATGATGAATTATAATCTGAACTTTAAATGAGCCATCCAAGATGCCAAATCTTTTTATAGATACATCTCATTTTGATTACTGTGACACACTGGATCTGACTTTGCAGAGAGTTCAGAAATTTCAGCTGGTCAGGCTACAGTAGTAACCACTGGTAGTTGATTTGTTTCTGGGGACAATTCAAAGTGCTGGCTGTTGCTTACAAAGGTCTATGCAGCTCAGGTTGTTACCTGAAGGATCACATTTTCCCTATATGAGTCTGCCTATTTCCTGAGATCTTCTGGGAAGCCCCTTCTCAATGTTCCACTACCCTCCCAGATACATCTGTTGGGAATGCAGGAGAGGGACTTCTGCTTGCAGGTTCTGGAACTTCCTAGGGAGATTAGCCTTGTGCCAGTCTTGTTTCTCTTCTCATGACTAGGTGAAGACATTTTTGTTTCAACAAGTCTTGAAGATTGACAGTTCATGGTTAAATGGGATGGTCATATACTTTGTTGTTTATATTTGTTATTGTTTTTAATTAGCTATTCTTAACTGCTTTTGATTTTTAAATAATAGTCTAATTGCATTTCAACTTTTGTATGATGCAAATTTTTGATAGATGTATAAACTTTGTAAGCTACCTTGAATACCAGATTGGGAAAATGATGAGATTGTTGTGAGGAGTGGAAGGAGAATTATGCATCTTGACCTAAAAGCTCTGAAGGCACCAGATCCCATTTGATCCTGGATACTAAAAAGTCAATCTTGCATAGTTAAATAGATAGGAGACCACCAACACAACTAGGTGCTCTGGGCTATATTTCAGGTGAAGGCAATAGCAAAACCATCACCCTTTAATGAAGAACAGCCTACAAAAGTCATGAGGTTTGACATAAGATGACAGGTGACTTGAAGGCTTACACATGACACATGATAAAGTAAAGGACATACATCAAAATGATGCTCCATCCACTCACTTCCAGACTGGTTACACATGTACGTTTTGAAAAACATATAGCTATATCTCTCTATAGATAGATATTTGGATATTTAATAAGATCCAGTTTACTGCAGAGGTGTTGTGATTTTCCCCATCTCTCTCCTCCACTAGTATAATAGTGAAGTAACAGCTATGCACCAAAAATGAGCTCCAACGTTTTGTTGGACCTCACTTTTTCATATTTTATTCTAATATCCCATGCCTCATATTTGCCCTTCCTATATGGCTTTCTATATGGCCAGTCATAATCTCCCAATCCAAGCTAGTCTGAGGCTGCATCTACACTGGAAAATTAATGCAGTGTAATAATAATAATATCCCACCCCCTATCCATAAGGACTCGGGGTGGCTCACAACAGAATCCTTGAATAGTTTAATATGTAACTAGATAGAAAAATGTGTTGGGTGGAAATTTCCTTGTTCTCCATGCATTAATTTGTATGAAGCATGTACACATATCATGGGTTTATATGGCACACATAATGTTTAGAATTCTGTATTAGATTTGTAAGATCCGTTTGAGAGATTCAGACTGAAATTCCCACTGAACCACAAAACTCAGTGAGTGACCTTGATCAGTCTGTGTGTGTTTCTCCCTTACTTACATACGTTCTGCCTGATCACAGGAGTGTTGGGAGAATGAGTGTTGTAGGTGCAAAAGCTGAGTATGCCCCCTAGAGTATATTAAAAGTAAGACAGGATACGGTAGTAATTATTAATTTACTACTTACTCTACCCAAGTTCTGATCCCATGCAACTGGTTACTTTTGTTGTGCACCTTCAAATCAATTCTGACTTCAGGAAAACCTATCATGGGATTTTCCTGGCACAATTTGTTCAGCATTTAAAGGAATGGGTGGGATGCTACAGAAACATATAATACTACACCAGGGTGATCCTCAGACAACAACAAGTGCACAAGGTGACAGTTCCCAAGCCTTGCCTTGTGGTCTTCTCAAATGCATATGAGAACCAGGATGCTAGATGAGACAAATCTTTCTGGGCCAACAGAACTTTTCATGTATTTCACTGGAATCCTTGTGCATGTATGAAGAAGCTCTGTTGAATTCAACTGGGCTTACTTTTGAGCAAACATGCATAGGATCAGACGGTTAACATGATGATGATGATGATGATGATGATGATGATGATGATAACAATAATAGGTCTAGACACTTGGGTAGTGTCCGACGAATGATCAAATATAAAAGCCAGCATATTGATGTTGTTTGCTGTGTACTAATCTTGTTATGTATCAAATAATAATAATAACAACAACAACAACAATAAAGACTCTAGCACAAGCCAGTCAAGGTGGTCCCAGTGGTGATCGGCACACTGGGTGCAGTGCCTAAAGACCTTGGCCTGCACTTAAACACAATCGGCGTTGACAAAATTACCACCTGCCAGCTTCAGAAGGCCACTTTACTGGGATCTGCACGCATTATTCACCGATACATCACACAGTCCTAGACACTTGTGAAGTGTCCTACGTGTGATCCAATATAACAGCCAGCAGAGTGGCAGCTGTGGACTCATCTTGTTGTGTTTCAAATAATAATAATGATCATCATCATCATCATCATCATCATCTTTATTTATCTTCTCCCCTATCTCCCCAAGGGGATTCAGAGTGGATTCCAACATATAAAAGGGCAAACATTCAATGCCACAATAGGACAAAATCCAAAATAACTTGGCAAAATAATACAGAATCACCCCACATATGAAAACAACATCAAAACCTAACATCAATAAATTAAACAAAACCTAACCATAATTCCATAATGACATAAAACCTAAATAAAGCATCTACATTGATTTACAGAACCCAAGCAAAGTTCACAAAGTCATATGGGTAATGACAACTTGGCCAAAATGGACAAACAGAGCCCACATACAATAGCAGTTGTGACCTTAAGTTGAAGCTAAGATGATGGCACACAACAACAGCTAACCTGATACTCATATCAACAGCAAGAAACCTGGTTCTTATCCCTAATGCAGGGCAGCTCCATGTGAAGGTGAGAGAGGGGCAGATTTATTACATACTGCCAGTAAAACTCATACTGCAATACTTTACATCTGTACTCAGGCTGGATCAATACTGCCATATAATGCAGTTTCAAAATGCAGTTTAACACAATTGAACTAAATTATATAAATCTACACTGCCATATATTGTAATTCAATGCAGTTACTCTGCATTCTGAAACTGCATTGTATGGCACTTCCAGCTTTAGAAGTTAATCAGACAGAATTCAGTTGGGTTTAATTCCAGGTAAGTATACTCAGTGTTGTCACTTCAGTTGGCTTTTAATATAGGTTTCATTTCTTGCCAATCTTTTACAATAGGCCAAGGTTGGCCTTAAAATCCTTTGTGGAATAAACTGTCTGCCTTGGTGTGGGATCTGAAATGGATTAAAATCATATACATAATTAGATATTTTTTTAAAAATGTTCCCCTGCAGACTGTTGGGCAAGACACAGCACGAACAACACCTAGGTCTCAAAGAACTTCCCTTAATGCCAGCCATTAAAGTATGTAGCACAAACCTTTAATATTGAAGACTTTGTTATTTTATTATCTAATTTTACCAGGAAAGCTTCTTGTACTCAATTGTCTTTGGTAAAGGCATTAATCCAACTTTTATTTTCCTTCAGCTGCATCTCTGTTAAGCAAAGAGAGCAATCCAAGTGTACTTCCTACAATGTCCTTGGGCAAAAGGAAAATATCTAAATCAACTTGCCTTAATTTAAACTGCATGTTGTGCGGCAAGACACTTGGCATGTATACATTCTCAACATGAAAGCCTTCTTGTATGAAAACAGTCAAGTTTTAAAGAATGTGCAAGCAGCTGGAAAGCATTCCCGTTTTAATGATTGTCATACTCGTGTAAAGCACACAGGAAACAACCAGACGCCCCTGAACCCACATGAAGCCCCCCTTCTCCTTTCTGCAGAAAAGATGCTTGGATTTGGTTAGGACCACAATGCATTGTCATTTAGACTTGGTGTTTCTACTTCTTCACGCCATGCCCAAGCTTCTTGAAACATTAATACCACCCGTCCTTCCTCAAGGAAGCCTATATGAGGAGTAAAAGCCAGTTACTGATATATTACAAACTTCTCCTAACATACATGGCTCTACAACCCCTTCCTATAAAGGCTAACCTGCCCTTATTATAATATAATGAAAACTTCCCAAGGGACATTTTTGAAATGATAATGTACCTGACATTAACAGTTGTCCACATAAAATGATCAAGGGTCAAGAGAAAAAGACCTATGAGAAGTGGCTCAAAGAGCTGGGCATGTTTAGCCTACAGAAGAGAAGGCTGGGAGGTGACATGATGAGGGCCATGCATAAATATGTGAGGGGAAGTTACAGAGAGGAGAGAGCAGGCTTGTTTTCTGCTGCCCTGGAGACTAAAACATGGGACAATGGCTTCAAACTACAGGGAAGGAGATTCCACCTGAACATGAGGAAGAACTTCCTGTGAGAGCTGTTTAGCAGTGGAACTCTTTGCCCCGGAGTATGGTGGAGACTCCTTCTTTGGAGGCTTTTAAGCAGAAGATGGATGGTCATCTGTTGGGGGTGCTTTGAATGTGATTTTACTGCTTCTTGGCAGGAGGTTGGACAGGATGGCCCATGAGGTCTCTTTCAACTCAATGATTCTATGATTCTGTAATTTTATATAAGTGTAAAGAACGCAGGAAACAACCAGATGCCCCTCAACCCACTTTAAGCCCTCTTCTCTTTTTGGCAGAAAAGATGCTTGGATTTGGCTAGGATCACAGTTCATAGACTTGGTGTTTCTGCTTCTTTGTGCCATGCCAAGGCTTCTTCAACCATTAATACCACCAATCCTTCCACAAAAAAGGCTATCTGAGTAGTAAAAGCCAGTTATTGATATATTCCAAACTTCTCCCATCATAAATGGCTCTACAACTCCATCCTCTGAAGTGGCATTTTGAAAATGATAATGTACTTGACCTTAACAGTTGCCCACATAACCATCCTTTCACATCTTTAGCTGAAACACTGCATGCATGAGCTTACACTCCCATAAAAACATTTCCCCAAACATGCAATGCTAATTGAGGTGGCCAGTTGCAACACTCACACTTGCCTTAAGCAGACAGGAGTTCTTTCTCCCACCCTGCACATTATTCCACAGATATAAATAAATATATATATATATACACACACACAGTCCGCTTGCCTGGTTTCCAACAGACCTCGCAACCTCTGAGGATGCCTGCCATGGATGTGGGTGAAATGTCAGGAGAGAATGCTTTTGGAACATGGCTAGAAAGCTTGGAAAACTCACAGCAACTCAAAGTATATTATTATTATTATTATTATTAAAATTCACAGCAACACAAAGTATATAATTGTTGTTGTTATTATTATTATTATTATTATTATTATTAAAACTCACAGAAGCCCAAAGTATATAATTATAATTATTATTACTATTATTATTGTATTGTCAAAGGCTTTCATGGCCGGAATCACTGGGTTGTTGTAGATTTATCAGGCTATATGGCCATGTTCTAGAAGCATTCTCTCCTGAGGTTCGGTCAGACCTACAACAACCTACAACAACACATTATTATTATTATTATTATTATTATTATTATTAAAACTCATAGCAACCCAAAGTACATCATCATCATCATCATCATCATCATTATTATTCTATTAAAACTCACAGCAACTCATTTCCCCAAACGAGTACTACCTTCAGGTCTGAGCAGGGGAGGAAGAATGGGGTGATGAAGACATCAAGAGTGAGTCCTATTTGCTATTTGCCTCCATGTTGCACTTTTAGGGGAGCTCCCTGACGGTCCCTAAGGCGAAGTTTGCATGGAAAAGAAAGCCATCAATCCTTTCTTGTAAGCACACAAAACAATCAAATACCTTTCTGGTTTCCCTGAGCCTTCTAGAGACAGGATCCTGGCGAAGTCCAGAGCCTCAGGTTAAGATAGGATCGCCCGCATAATACCTGAGAGGAGCTCCTCTCACTTGTCAATAGGTTGCAGGCGATTGATTAATTGGCGTTGAGGAAAAACATGCAGAGATACTTTCAAAAGGAGATTTCTCTTTCCAGGCGTCTCTTTGGCCAAGGCGTCCAAGCCCTATGCCCCAAGCCTGCCAGGTGAAGTCTTCGAAAAGGCTCTCGAGCCAAAGGCACCTCCAGGCGAGACAGGCAATACGGGAGGAGGAGGAGGAGGTGTCATTGTGTCGCTTCCAAGCCAAGCTCTGCCGTCGAGGAGCCGGGAAGAGGAGCTCGGGGTGGGCAGGGAGGGCGGAGAGGGGTGGGTGGGACACGAGCCAGACCTATGGGGCGCTCCGGAAAGAAAAGGGAGAGAGGCACAAGTTCCTTGCCTGCGTCAAAGTCGGCTTACCTGTGCAGCAGCTACACCCACTGACAAAAGCGGGAATGCACCGAAAGGAGCTGTTCAAGTACAATCCCGTGGCTTGCTGGCTCTTGGGATCTATCCCCAGGCGGACACTTTCCCGGGGGGTTTCTTTTCCCTCTTCTTCTGGGTTCGAGTCACTTGGCAAAGGAGGGGAGGCTCCAACACTGGGCTGCAGTGCCTTGAAGTTAGAAATCCTGGCTCAGAGGACTATTTGACAAGAAGGAGAGGCAGAAAGAGAGGCGAGAGGGACGGGGAGAAAGATCTGGCGAGTGGGGAAGAAACAAAAAGGAGAGGAGGAAGCTGAAGAGCCCCCCTACACCATCCTGCCAAGCAGGGATCCCTCCTCGATTAAAATTCAGGGCAGACTTCGCCTCTCAGGCTGACTTAACCATTTGAGGGCTTTGGAACCAAGCAAAGGAAGCAGCAGGGCAGAAAAGGGGACGGGGAAGAAGGGGAGGGGAGGGAAACCCCACTCCTGGATGGGCAAGAAACGCAGATCTCCCTCCTTCCTTCCCTCCTTCCCTCCCTCCTTCCTTCCCTCCTCAGTCCTCGTCTTTTCTTTTTGAGGCTCCAAGCTGCTGCCAGGCGTGCGCTCCCCCCCCGCTTCCCTTTGCGCCTTTCCTTGTTAGCTGGGTTTGTGTTATTAGTCAGCTTGCCAGAGGCTGCGAAGGAGGCGTCAATCAAGAGGCTTCTTGGCTTTGGAGGCAGGCTTGCAGCGTCAGGAGAGAATGCTTCTGCAACATAGCCACACAGCCCGGAAAACTCACAGCAAGCCAGCCTTGCAGCCCTTCCCCATCCCTGCGTTTTATTCATCTGCCAGTCTCCTTTAAAACAAGATCCAACGCCACCTTTAGGGAAGCTCAGCTCCTCCTCTTCTTTGGAATCATCTCACCTCTTCCTCCTTTTCCCCCTCCTCTGCCACCCTTCTTTCTCAAGCAAAAAGTGGATACTAGAAGGTCAAGCAAAAAGTGGGTACTAGAAAAAATATCATCCGAAAGCTGACTGGCACAACCTGGGGATCACAACCAGACACAGTGAAGACATCTGCCCTTGCACTTTGCTACTCTCCTGCTGAGTACGCATGCCCAGTGTGGATGCGGAATGCATCTCACCACACTAAAACAGTGGATGTGGCTCTTAATGAGACATGCCACATTATCACAGGATGTCTATACCCCACACCGCTGGAGAAATTATATGGTTTAGCTGGTATTACACCACCTGACATCTGCCAGGAAGTAATAGCCAACAGTGAAAGGACCAAGGCACTAACATCTCCAGTCCACCGCCTATTCAGATATCAGCCAACAGGCCAATGTCTAAAATAAAGAAATAGTTTTCTAAGATCTACAGAGAAACTCGCAAGAACATCTTAGCAAACAAGAGTCCAAAAATGGCAGGCGAAAAATCAGAGCCTCAAGCCATGGCTGATACAGCAGTGGATAAAGCAGTGAATGTGGCTCTTAATGAGACATACTACATTATCACAGGATGTCTACACTCCACACTGCTGGAGAAATTGTACTGTTTAGCTGGTATTGCACCACCTGACATCCACCAGGAAGTAGCAGCCAATAATGAAAGTGACATCTCTGGCCCATTCTCTGTTCAGATATCAGCCAACAGGCCAATGTCTTAAATAAAGAAATAGTTTTCTATGATCTACAGAGATACTTGCAAAAACACCTCAGCAAGCGAGAGACCAAAAGTGGCAGTCAAAAACCTGGAACCTCAAGGCATGGCTGATCCAAAATGAGAGACTTCCCTGAGCACACAGAAGATTTTTGGACACCTGGGGCAAACAAATGGGTGCACATTCAATTTCATTTTGGATTCTTTCTCACCCTGCGAGATTCTCTGCAAGCGAAAAATGCAAATGTCTCAATGTCTCACATCTATTTCATTTGCAATTTCAGGTCTGTGTTTAAAGGAAGAGTTTTATAGTACATTATAGTTTTACTTACTTAGGCGATTCCTCGATGTCTGAGTATGATGGACTTCCAAGGGTAGTGTCTTGGCAGTGGATACGTAGGTGACTATAGAGCCCTATTCTTGATCCGCGTGTTCTTCCACAGTGAGGGCATCGGTTTCCATGTGGAAGGCAGTCCTGGACAAGATTGGCTTGATGCACCTTCCTATTGGCACATTTCTTTCTTTCACCCTCCATTTGTGCCTCTTCAAATTTTAAAGCACTGCTGGTCGCAGCTGACCTCCAGTTTTTTATTGTTCCAGAAGCAACTTGAGAATATACCAGGGATGTTGCCCAGGGGATGCCAGGATGTGTTACTATCTTGAGGGAGGCTTTTATCATGTCCCTGCATGGGAAACTGGGGCTGACAGATGGGAAATCACATCATCTTGCTGATTTGAACCACCGACCTTCAGATCTTCAGGTCACCAGATGAGCCAGCACAAGAGTTTAACCCATTGCATCACAATGGCTCCTTAGCACGCTCCAATTAGAGTGCTCAAGAACCAGGGCTTCTTAGTTCTCAGTGTTTATGCCACAGTTTTTAAGCTTAGCTTTAAGCCCATCTTTAAATCTCTTTTCCTGTCCACCCACATTCCATTCTCCATTCTTGAGTTGGGAGTATAGTAACTGTTTTGGGAGATGGTGACCAGGCATTTGGACAACATAGCCAGTTCAGCAGAGTTGATGGCATAGGAGCATCACTTCAAGGTGGCGATCTTTGCTGCTTCCAGCATGCTGACATTTGTCCTCCTGTCTTCCCAAGAGATTTGTAGGATTTTTTGGAGGCAACACTGATAGAATCATTCCAGGAGTTGAGTGTGATATTTGTAGACGGTCCATGTTTTGCAGGCGTATCGCAGGGTTGGGAGGACAATAGCTTTATAAACAAACACGTTGGTATCCCTATAGATGTCCCGATCTTCAAACACTCGCTGCTCCATTTGGAAAAAAATTGTGCACTCGCAGAGCTTAGGTGGTGTTGTATTTCAGCGTCAACATTGTTTTATAAGTTTTTAAATGATTGTGCATTTGTGTATGTTTTAGTAATGCTGTAACCTGACTTGAGCCGTTAGGAGAGCTGGGCAAGAAATAAGACTGTTGTTGTTTTTATGTTGTTATGTTTTTAATTCAGATGTTCCCTGGTGGTGATGATTGGGATGTTAGGATTTGTATATGCTTATATATCAAAAACTTTGTAATACAATATGGAGTTCCTCTTTTTCTAGACAAAATTAACCATTTTCAGCACAGTCTGAATGCAGTGCTGAAGCTTCCATTCATGAACCTTTTGACCTGGGAAAAAAGTAACAGCTGGTAACAATTTCTTTTATTAATAATATGTCCTGCTCTCTAGTGCTTCAGGGACAGCAAAATAGGAAGGAAGGATGGTTGGAAGGAAGGACACAAGAAAGGAAGCTGCTGTCCACATTTGTGTAGCCTCTCAAGTCACAGATGTTCCTTCTTCATGTAATCCTCCATCCAAATCTGTGGCAATTGTCCAGAACAAAAACCCACAGATTCTCATCCTTTCATTGACTGGAGGGAATTTGAACAAGGCATGTTGGGTTGAAGGAGCTCCCTATCCCTGGTTTCTGGAAATAATATCTTGCCTGTAGAAAGAAGACAACGCATGTGTTTCCCTCAGGCCTCCTCCTCCTGGCTTTCCCTTGTGCAGAGATGTGTGTGCTTGTGCATTATAATGGTTTCAATGCTTCCAGCTAAAGCAAAGGTGGGCTTTTTTAGTCAGATTGAATACAATAAACATTCTCCAGAAATATTCCCCATACATATCATACATGAGAGATGAAATATTAACTTAATTTCTAGCTGATTTGCCCCCAATTTAGCAATGTCACTTAATTCTGATGCATACAGTAAACACAGAGGCTTGCTATGAAGATTTTCACATTTCTATCTAAAGATCACCAGCTCTTTAGTTTCTCTTACGGTTTTCTCTCTGATGGGCATATAGTTGAGTTATGGTGTTATGCCTTCAGGTTTAGAATCATAGAATCATAGAGTTGGAAGAGACCTCATGGGCCATCCAGTCCAACCCCCTGCCAAGAAGCAGGAATATTGCATTAAAAGCACCCCTGACAGATGGCCATCCAGCCTCTGTTTAAAAGCTTCCAAAGAAGGAGCCTCCACCACACCCCGGGCAGAGAGTTACACTGCTGAACGGCTCTCACAGTCAGGAAGTTCTTCCTCATGTTCAGATGGAATCTCCTTTCTTGCAGTTTGAAGCCATTGTTCCATGTCCTAGTCTCCAGGGAAGCAGAAAACAAGCTTGCTCCCTCCTCCCTGTGACTTCCTCTCACATTTTTTATACATGACTATCATATCTCCTCTCAGCCTTCTCTTCTTCAGGCTAAATATGCCCAGCTCCATAAACTGCTCCTCATAGGGCTTGTTCTCCAGACTTTTGATCATTTTAGTCGCCCTCCTCTGGACACATTCCAGCTTGTCAATATCTCTCTTCAATTGTGGTGCCCAGAATTGGAAACAGTATTCCAGGTGTGGTCTAACCAAGGCAGAATAGAGGGGTAGTATTACTTCCCTGGATCTAGACACTATGCTCCTATTGATGCAGGCCAAAATCCCATTGGTTTTTTGCCACCACATCACATTGTTGACTCATGTTTAACTTGTTGTCCACGAGGACTCCAAGATCTTTTTAACACATACTGCTCTCGAGCCAGGCGTCCCCCATTCTGTATCTTTGCATTTTTTTTTCTGCCTAAGTGGAGTTATTTCCTATCAAGGAATATACGTTTTAATGGAAGGCTTTCATAAAGATAAGTTGCCATTGTGCATGACCATGACAAGATAATGCACCCCCCACACACACACACACAAATACATACATACATACATACACACAAAGAGAGAGAACAGAGTGATGTAAAATGAGTAAATAAAATATGTGCAGAAGCAAATTGGTTCTACTTATACCAAAATGAGTTACAGCCTTTTCCAGAGAAAAGGTTTAGGAGTGCACTAATATCAACAAGAAATTTGGCTCTTCAATAAATTAAACTTCAAACTAATAACACAGCTCTTTCATTTGAGAGGACAATGCAGGCAGTCCCCAAGTTATGAACTAAATAGGTTCTGTAGGTTTGTTCTTCATTTGAATTTGTATGTAAGTCAGAATAGGTACATTTTAAAAAGTTTAGCACCAACCATATAAGCTTCAGATGGCATAGGGAAGGATTAACACCCCTCTGCTGGTTAGTTTGCTGACTGTGCTCCTGCTCAAAAGATTTCACCACACTTTCTGTCCCTGTGATCACTGGATTTCGAAAAAAGGGCTTGTTGTGGAAACAAGGATTGGTGATAAAACTTCATTGGAGACCAACTTTCCCCATGAGAACTCTTTCAGTAGTGAATTTTCCTTCCAAGGAGTACATTTCTCTCACTTCTTGTTGTCTTGTCCTCATTTGTAATTGTGAGTCATTTGTAAGTCAGATGTTTGTAACTCAGTGAACTGCCTGTACTTGAGTTGCTATTGTTCTTTTGCACCATTTCTGCTCTTCACTGTTCTAGACTCTTCTCTCCCACAAAATATGAGCAGTACTGTACTACACGAGACTGAGGAGCCTGTGATTTGCTTCCTTTCCACTTCAGTATCATCAGCTCTCCAGAAACAACAGGATCACTTGTGATAGCTAATGGTCCTATTCTAGTGGAGCAGTAAGTCTATTCTGTGTTTTATCTACATTTTAGAAGCTTTAAACTTATTTTTTAAAGGGTTCCCTGCTGGTGAAGTGGGTTAAACCACTGTGCTGCTGAACTTGCTGACCGAAAGGTTGGCAGTTCAAATCCAGGGAGTGGGTTGAGCTCTGCTGTTAAGTCCAGCTTCTGCCAATGCAGCAGTTTGAAAACATGCAAATGTGAGTAGATCAATAGGTACTGCTTCTGCGGGAAGGTAACGGCACTCCATGCAGTCATACTGGCCACATGACCTAGGAGGTGTCTGCGGACAATGCCGGCTCTTCGGCTTAGAAATGGAGATGAGCACCACCCCCCAGAGTCAGACATGACTAGACTTAATGTTAGGGGAAACCTTTACCATTACTTTTTAACTTATTTTGGAGATAAGATTCAAATAGCTTGGATAGCTCCTTCAGATAGGAATGAATCTCCACTATTGTGATATTCAGTAACAAGATTATTTTTTACTATGATTAGAAGCCACAAATGTGTCCATGTGATACAACATGCTGTCCTCCATTTCTATGCTGACATTTGTAACATCACACAAGTGATGCAGAGATGTCACTCCTGCTGTAATTCTATAGACTGCCTTTTTTTCGATCTCCAAATCTGTTCAATGCTAGTTCTGCATAGATTTTTTAAAACAAAAAAGTGGTGTTTAGCTTTGTGTGCATTTCCCCGAAAGTATGTTGAGTACATTTTAGAAATATATGCAGCATTTTACACATGTCCCTAATGTGTAAAAATTGCTGATTTTTTTCATTCACAGAATATATAAAATGCTTGAAATTATGCAGATTTTTACTCCAAATTGCAGTTATATTTTCAGCCCTTGGCCTTGGAGGTGCAGAATCAAATAATAATAAAAAAGACTCAACCAAGTGTATTTCTCATGCATTCCTAGTAATAAATATTTTCATAAGCACATTTGCTGGGACAGAGAGCTTTGCACTAAAATAGCATTTTCATACTAAAATATGTATTTGAAAAAGCAGACTTTGACTCAGATAGTAAGTCAGAAATATTAATCATCACTGTGATTTTGATCTCAAATATGCCCCCCTAACCAGAAGCAAGTGAATATACTGCATTTGATGTACTATAGATTCAGATCCTTGATTGTTTTCTTGGGGGGGGGGGGGGGGAGGAGGTAACATAATATTTTTGTTCAGAAGGATATTTCAATATTGTGTCTTCCTTATTAAACAATGAAAAAACTAGAGCAAATTCATTTCTTACCCCCTTCTCATGATATTTAGACATTAATATGCAAATGTGGTACCCTTTACACCTGTTGTGAGCTGCCAGAGCAGCAAATGAACTCTGAATGCTGCATGTAGTGGTGTTTTCTTAGGAATGCATACATGTGTGTTTAAATCAGTATTTGAATGCAAATTACTCATTCTCTTTAGCCGTCTCTGACCCCTGAGAAATGGTGTGATAAGCACAGCTGTAACCAAATCTGCATGTTTTAATTGGATTGTGGATATGACAGGAAGCATGACCACAGGCTGGATGTCAATATGAATATGATGTCAGCATTTTCAGACTCCCAGGAGAGGATGGCATTATAAGGTAGATCACATCATAATGACATGATTTATGAAAGAATTTAGTTTGCCTTTTGACTGACTAAATAGGTAAGAAAAAAAATGTTGAAAACTTATTCTCTTTGAGCCATTCTTCCTTAGTACTGGTTCCAGGTTTGTGGAAACATTCAAACAAGATATTCAGAGTGACATCCACCCAAGTGTCAAAACATGCACATCACAGTTCTACTCCCTATTGGTTAGGGTTTGGTTTGTCATAATAGCCATTTCCAACAGGATATGAAAATGTGTATGGAATTTACTCTTCTTACTTATTAGCAAGGAAGAGCTGATGAAAAAGACACTGCAGCAACCAAAATGGAACAGCACGTCCAAAGAGCTTCAGAGTTTGACCATGGGACTCATTTGTAAGGCAAGGGCTTCAGTAAAGGTCTGCCAATGATGATTCATCATGTCAGACCTGGGTTACCTGGCAGTCCTCACTCCCACCTTTTTGTGAACTTCAGAACATAAAAAATACTAGCCAGTGGTGAGTGCAAAGGGACATGTCTGCCAAGCTATTGTGTTGTTCACCTTACAAAAAGTTCACTTTCTATTTAGATACTGAGTTGCTGAAATTCAGAGGTTGTTCCTGCAGGTGTAGAAATAGGTTATAGAGGTGGAATGGGTCAGATTGCCCAGAAGACTAAAAACCTCAATGGGGGAATGAAACAAGAATGTATATCATTTTAAATTATTTGTATGAGTGAATATGGCAAGTAAGAGATGTACATCAAAAGGCAGAACACAGGATGGCAAGTGTTACAGAGGCAAATGAAACTGAGATTAAAGCAAGAAGGAAAAAGAAGTGCACAGCCCAAGTATAAAAAGATAATGCTTTAATATTTTAAAAAAACTTTGCTTAAGTAGGGAAACAGTCTTGACAGGATTCAGAATCTGAACCAGTCATTTCCAATTCCAAAATAAAATATTCAGTTTTGCCAAAAAAAATATGCAGGAGCAATATTGTATTAATAATAAATAATAAAACTTTATTTATAACCCATTCCATCTCACCGAGGGGGACTCGGTGTGGCTTACATGATGCCACACCCATTAGTACAGAAAACACAACATAACACAAAAGCATAACAAATTTAGAAAATAAAATACACAAAATTCAAAACCAATATAATAAATGACACAGCAATATAAAATCAAACATTAAAACACAAAAGATTACACTGGGCAGGGCCAAATTCAAAGATAAAATTTTAAAACACTGGGAGATAGGATAATGTAAATTATTGGGGAGGAGGAGGAGGATCCAGGGATGAGGGAGGATTTAATTGCACAGATTTCAAAGATGTCTTTGAGTGTAAGGTGCACACTATTTTCAGTACCGTCAACAGAAAATTCCCCTCTCTATATAAGCACCAGCAAATCTCAGGGCATTTCTACATAGTCATTGAAACTGGGTCAGGATGTGGATTAAGGAAAGTCAGTTTACTGTGGAGTGCTTGCACAGGTACCATGCGAACCAGTTCCAGGCTACAAGGAGCCACTAGTTGTGGATCAAGCCAAAACCAGAAGTATTTTTTTTTACCTCATTCCACATAATGTGCTAATGGGCAGTATTTGTGTACCTTCTGGCAAGCTGTGCTTCCATTCCCCCCTCCCTAAATGCTTCGGAGATAGCCATGTTCTGATGAGTGTGCCACATTTATCTACCTTGAATCTAGCTCTGTATCACATATACACTGATTGGCTACAGTGTATTTTATGGCTTCTTTAGAATTTCTTATGAGTTCTTTTTAATATGGTATGCTGTTTCTGACAGGATGCATGATGCAGAACACATTGAGGGGTTATATTTTGTAGACACCATGACCTTGTTCTGGCTTCAAATAGCATTTTATTGCATGTGTGGAGTATACCTAAGACACCCTGTTTTTAGAGATGTTTATATGGGGATAAGTGTAATTGAAAAAAAAACAGTATATAAATCTGGAGCAATAAAAATAATGTTTCCTCCTGAAGATTTTGGGAACATGACTTTCAACTTTGGGTTGAAGTTTTTTTTTTGTTTTTTTTGTTTGTTTGTTTTTTAGGATGTAGGAAGACAGGAGGGTCAAAAAAGTTGTTTGGCTTGAGGAAGAGCAAAAGCTGCTCCAAGACTTTCAGAAGTTGACAATCCTTCTTTGTATGCCTAATATTATATTTTTTTTATAAAATTGATTTGTGATTAACTGCTAGAATAATTCAAAAGCTCCACACCTTGAGGGAAAAAATAGTAAATAATTGCTAGTTTTCAGTTCTTTGTGGTTTAACTTTACCTAATACCTTGCATTTCATCCCACAGCTAATTGCTTACAAAAGGATAACAGGGTGTTTTAGCAAAGCCATTCAGGAAAAATAAAACAGTTTGATGTAGCAACAATGAGAATGATAAAAAGGACCCAGCATATTGGAGTATAAAGTAAGTTACTTATCCATGGAGTAGCATGCAGCTTGAGGCCATTATTTATCTGAGAAACAACTTCTTGCTGGGGATTCTGGTTTAAGCTTAGAAATTCATTACTTGCAACCTTTCGCCATTGTATTTGCCAGGGACACTAGTTGAAAAGTTGTGCTGAAGAAGTGGACACTTTGTAGATGAGACTGTTATGAAGAAAGCCAGCCTGTGAAATGATATGACTCCATACCAGTTGAGAAACAAGTCTGTATGGACATTAGCAAAACGGATTGTCCCAGTAGGGCCAAAGTAGGGACCATTTCCCACTACATATATAGAGCACTCTGACTCCTTTTTAACTGTCCTCCAGAATCCCCGAGGTTTGCCATTTGGTGAAGCACCATAAGAGCAAACTGGTTGAGAATTTTAAAGGGCCTCCCTAAGGCATTCTGCACTGTGCATTCAAATTTAATGTAGTGAATCAAGTTATTTGATAACCAACGTAAAAAAGAACAACAACAAGAAGAAGAGCAACAACAGCACTAAGGACCTCATCAGATGGAGATCCAGAAGCCAGAGGATAGCAGGGACAGAGTGGGAAATTATGTGGCAGCACCTAGTTTCATCCCCTTACCATCATGGGCTGCCATCCCATGGCGTTTCCCAGTAGTTGCCAGCTTTCTCCCATGTTGTCCCCAGCTTCTTCAATCAAGATATGGATTCCCTTTTAGCATGCTGCTGGTACACTTCTTTAGTGCTTTAGGATTAGAGAAGGGAAAAAAACGTTGAGTTTGAGGAATGCCTCGGATTTATTATTTAGTTTACTTAAAAGACTAATTCCTTGGAGACCAAAAGTTTTACATAGACCAAGATAGCAAAACTGCTAGATCAAATGTTGATGATCTAGGTCTACCAAGACTTTTCATCCAAATCTAAATAGAGAAGGTGTAGAATCTAATCCACTCATGATGTTGATGTTTCTATTTGTCATAATCTATAATGATATTATGGAATAATGTTCCTACATGTCTGAAGGAAGTTCACTTTCTACTAAATCTGAGATCAACAAGTAAGCATGGAGGAATGCTCAGGGATAAAGTTCTGAAACCAATTTAATATATAAAATTACTTTCTTCCCGGTTCAAAAGATCGCCAATGATATTGCTCATAAAGAAGGCAAGAGGCTTTAGGGGAAATGCCACATGTGTGTTCTGTAATGGCCAAATAGAAGAAACTTTTCAATCAATCACAATCTACCCAGTGAGGCTGCTGGAGGAATCATTACTATTCTTGGCAAGTGAGGGTTATCAGAGGTCTCTCCCGGTGCTGGAACTGAGAAATTTAGATTCATTATTTTATTCCCCCAAGATGAAAATTCAGAACAAAGAAAACATTATAATGCCAGAATCAGTTTCAAATTAATTAGGTGTTCCACCCTCACTCTGCAGGGAGGCATGTTTGCCAACGCCCAAAGGGAAGGGATTGTATTGGGCTGAAGGAACAAGCAAAGCATTCTCAAAAGAGCCCTATGCTTGGAGAAACAATAAAGAAAAATGTTGAAATCACTATATTCATGAAAAAGGCATAAGGAGACACCCCCACACAGAGAGCTTTGCCACACAATAAGTTTTTTCAAAACTTTTTGTGTCAGCATGCAATAATTTATAATTGATGTAGCTCTATTTATGAGAAAAACAACAGGAGCAGCAACAACAGCAAGAACATTTCTCCACATTGCACGGAAACCATATTTGTAGTGTTGTTTGAATTCTAGTGGCCTGATTCAATTTAGAGGATTGTGTTTTTTTTATCATCAAAGGTATTTTTCAAAAGATTATGATAGAGCACTGGGACAATATGTCTTTCCTCTTGCTCAAAAACATCAGGTCACAGAAATGTCTTGCTCTCCAATTGCAATATAGTCTATTATATGGATAAGAAAAATATTGTATCTTGGTTTAACATATTGTTTTATATTGTGTGTTTCAATCCCATTGTACACTGTTTGGAAATCATCCGATGTGTGTGGCTTATAAATATTTCTAAATAAATAAGTAAATTACCATTTCTCCAGTCTAGCCAAGTATGCATAATTCCCGCAATTGCCACTGAACTGTTACCTTGTATCCTCAGGCAGTTACAATCAGATTTGACCTTTAGTTGAATATCCTGAGGCAAGCTAGACTATGTGACCATTTCTCCATGAAAACTTATATTCTATATTTTACCATGTTCTGTGCAAGGTGTCTCTTCAGCTGGACTTACCTGGAAAGGTAGCCATGACTTCCATAAATCAGGAAGGTAGAAAGAGTCCAAGTGGCACTATTTCTGCTGCAGCTAAGAGAGGTTACAGTTTTAGCATGTATTGAGTGTATATTCTTCTTAACTGATGTGATGTTAACTGATTGCATATGTTGAATTTTAATACATTGATATTCCCTGCCTCTATCCACTGAGAAAGGAGGAAGAGGAAGTTTGTGCACTCAAAAATTAAACCAGTTTTAATAGTTATTATGACTGGGTTTGTTTTGTTTGTTTTGTTTATGTTTTGGTTTGCACTGACTGCAATGTTTATTTTCTACACATTTTCTTAGTAAATGAAATTGGTGGTGTGACTTAATCTCGCAAGATTTATATCCAAGAATCAGGAGATGTAATATAATGTTCCTCTGAGGCAAGACTAGAAAACATCTTTCCTTTCCACTCTCACAGGATTCATATTCCATCATTCCATGGACATTTAGTTGCAACAGGAGAATAGAGAACATCAGAGAAGCATCTAGCCATATAGCTGCCTATTATCAGATGCACAATGGGAACATCTTCATCTGTGACCTTTGGATGGTGCTCAGAAAGTCCAGAATGATGTGCGTGTGGGTGTGTTTTGCTGTTCTTGTAACTTCTTCAGTCCTCTATACTGGTCATTAAATTGTCACAGAAGGGAGGATCCTGCAGGAGGAAATGACTGGTATGGGAATGGGGCTTATTGCATAAAGAAGGGAATTCCTCCCTATACGACAATTAAAAAAAAAAAAACCTTCAGAACTCACATGTACCTTTTATTTATGCCTGTGGATGTAACTAACAGCTTTCTCAGTGGTTGGTCCCAGACTGTGAAACTCTATCATGGGAGGTCCAGCTGGTTGCCTCACTTTTCTCTTTCCACTAGCAGACAACAGTTCTTTTATGTCATCAGGTCTTTGATTCTTAAATAATGTGGCAGAAAGAGATTAACTAGCTACACTGTTATCTTTCTGACTGTGTCTTAAATGTGTTTAAACTATTTTCTGTTATGTACTTTTTAACTGAGTTGTTTATTTGATTTTTGTATAAACTTTTGTCTGGTGCCAGGAGATAGGTAGCGTGTAAACTAAGCACACAAACAAACAAATAACAGTATATCTCCTAATTCTAAAGGAGATTGCCTTAGCTATGCTATAATAGTTATTAGCTGTAATCAAAAAGTAGGGGTAGGTTTGTCCTTGACTCACAAAAGCACAACTAGGAAGAGAGGTGCTGTCCTGTATGCCTTCAAGGCATTTCTGATTTATGGTGCCCCTAAAGTGAACCTATCATGGTTTTCTTGGAAAGACTTGTTCAGAGAGGGTTTGCAGTTAGCTTCCTCTGACATTGAGAAAGTATGACTTGGCAAAAGTCATCCAGAAAATATCCATGTCTGAGTGAGGGTTCAGATCCTGATTTCCCAGAGTCTTTGAGACCATCAACACTGATCATTTAATGTAGTTTCAAACTGGGATTGGAAGTAATTTTTCTATATAACACAATTCTTTTTCCAGGGTTTTCTTCTGATATCACATTGCACAGCTTCGGCTACACTGTTTGCATTTTAAATGTAAATTAAAAATTCAATAAAGATTATATATATATATATATATATATATATATATATATATATATATATAAAGTAATTTTGCTGTGCTGATCATTACGTAGAAAATCTTGGAACCACTTTGAGGACAGAATAGTGATTCAACCTTTGGTCCTCCAGGTGTTTTGAATTTCAACTCCCAGAAATCCCAGCCAGCTTATTAGCTCTCAGGAATTGTGGGAGCGGAAGTCCATAACACCTAGAGAACTGAAGGTTGAGAACCACAATGATACACAAACCAAAGAGCACTGATGTACAGTAAAGACTTTCTTTTGTGGGCTTTCATAGAATTTGTTGTCTGGCGATCGCAGTTTGAAGCTAACTCTGAACTGCATTAAATGGTCAGTGCAGAGGAATTTTCAGACCATTAATGAAAATTACTACATAATGCTGCAGGCTTTGGCATTGTCTGGTGTGGGTTAAGGAATTTTGAAGGGCATGAGGGCCAGTTATCCCACTGTCAATTACTTATGAGCTGTGCATATAAAAATGATGATAAGCAAGTGAGAATAGACTTGGAATATATGTCCCCTTTGTTTTTTGGAAATTTTAGACTGATTTTGGATGTTGGGTCTCATTTTTACACTATTTTATATAAAGCCTCCAAAATGGTGACCAGTTATGAAAGAGCCTTTTGTCTGCCAACCCACGAAGAAACACGCGAGAATAAAAGACACAACACCAATGCTTTGGATTCAAATTGGGCAACTTTTATTTAACGTTACCTATTTAAGTTCTTAACTTAACTCAAGGGTGTAAGGAACTGGTGTCACCTAACCCAGGTAGTATCACTACCCGATAATAACAATTTCCGGGCGAAGCACCTGGGTTTCGGTAATCAAACCGTATCCCCATCAAGGGAAAGGAATGAGGAGTCTCTTCCAGAGCTCTTGTATCGAGACTCCTTCCCATTAAAGGCCATTAACTACACCTCACCCCTTTAAACTGTAGGTGAGTGTTTAACTTAAGGGCCTTTCACCCCTTAAAGGGGTGCCCTAGGTGCACACCGACTAAAGGAATTTCCCTATCTATTTACGCCACGGATTGGGGGCAAATGTCCATTTCGCCCCCATCCCCCACCAATTCCTCTAACACCCCTAAAATACCTTCCTGTAAATCTAACCGAAATCGTTGGTTGCCCAATTCCGAAAGATGTATTCCAACACCCCGCTACAACCTCTCGTCGTCACGAGTGATGTTTGGGTGCTCAATGTAACGACCCCTCTGATGGATCAGAACAATCACATGTCCCGAGTCACTCGTTTCATAGCTCTCCCAAGCCTTCCCATGTCGCCTCTGCACTTGCGACGAGGTATGATAATCACATGGCCTGAGTCACTCGTTTTCTGGCTTCCTCAAGCCTTCCCACGTCGCCTCTGCACTTGCAACGAGGTATGATAATCACATGGCCTGAGTCACTCGTTTTCTGGCTTCCTCAAGCCTTCCCACGTCGCCTCTGCACTTGCGACGAGGTATGATAGCAGACCAAACGACGTGCACCCTGGGCCATGACCACCAAATCCTTCAAATGTCCGCCCGTGCTTGCAAAAAGAGGGCTTTGCCTGTTAACAGGCCCAAATCGTTACCACCGAGGTGGATAACCAACACATCAGGAGGAAAACCACTCCCGGCATCAAACAACAAAGGGCACAAACCGTCCCAACGCAGGCTTCTCGTGCCTCTCCGTTCCACCGTTGCCATGGAAGAGAGACCCAAGTGCTGGCCATAGGCAGTCTTGTGGGCCTCTCTCACTGCCCAGAAGACATAACTGTCCGCAGACCAGGACCCTTCTTCTATGTGCCAGCCCTGCGTGGCCTGTGACGATAATGATAACTAGGCTGAAACGGACCGTACGTAACTTCTGGTCTGTTTTGGAAGTTCTAATTCTGATTTCCACACTATCTTGAAAAACTTTGAAGTCGGAAACCAAAAGTGCGCGGTGTGAGGTATCGTTATTGGCTAATGTCACCAATTCACTCACGCGTAGCTGCAAAACATGCAGTCCACGCCGCCGCATGATATAAAACCTGTTCATAATATGATGTGCACAGGCTGGGCCATAGTTGCTTAAGTCCCGAGCGTTAACGACCGTACTGTGGCCCTATTAACGCACCAAAGCCCAAAACCCTGCCTTCCTTAATCTCCTTATATATCTTTTTCATGACCCCAGCTTCTAGGCCTATAACCGATTTTTAAATTGGATGCTACAAAAGGTGGGGGGGGGGGGAACGTGGCCCACGGGCCGGGATCTGAAAACCCTCCTAAAGCCGCGAAGCAAGTAATTTGCTGCAGCTCTGTAAGGCTATCTTTCCGGCCAGCAACTAAGCGGACCCGCCTTGATTGGGCTGGGGCCCCCTTTGAACATTCACCTGTCCTGGGTTTTTACTATTGAACTGAGTGCCTCTTGGCCCAATTCTTGTGGGTTTTCCCTTGTAACAACTATTGGTTGCGTGGTTACCCTGGCATATTGTACAGGCGTGCTGATATTTACAGTCTTCGCGGGCGCAAGCTCCCTGGGCCGCGTATTCCCAGCACATACTCTTCTGTCTTTGCGGCTGTTGTGCTGGGACTCCCTGCCAAAAGGGCTGACTCCCCGTATCGTTCTGTATAGTGTGGCCGCTATCAGCCTTCTCACCAGAGACTGCTCTGGTTGTATTCATTACTTCCATCCACAATTGACTGTCAATGAGGTCCCATCTCTTGTTAGGCATCGTGGCGGCCTCAGAACGAAAGCGACTATCGTAAACCAGCCACGCCTGACCAGTGTAGTTGACATATGCCCCATATATTATATTTTGATATTTAAACAAGGCCTTGGCCCTGTAAGGATGAGCTTCAACTAGCAGGGATGCATATATGGTGTAACAAGCTATCCAATTTTCCCAATTTTGTTCAACCCGCCTTTTCTTTAGCCTCTCTTTACGTTCTTCGTCTAAATCCTCCTTTTCCTTCTTATCCAACTCTCTAAAGTACAATGAAAATAAATCCACATACTCATTTCTGAGTATCTTGTCTATGGTCTTTTGCGACAAATGAGCCCCCAAAGAGGCTGAGGCTGCTGTGGGAACTATCGGTAAAACCCATTTATCTGTTCCCCAATACTGGTTGTCATCCCCCGTCCTGGCCATTTCTAAGGTTATAGGGGCAACCGAAGGAAATTGAGGACCAGCCTTAGCGACTGAAGTTCCTGTTGTAACCAGGGCCGAACTCAGGAGAGTAGGTGTAGTGTTTTGCGCCTGGCTCAGGCCCCATGGCCAGACCAGTGTGGTGTTATTACCTGCGGATGTTGACGGCCCATCCATGACGACGGTTTGTATAGAAGATTGTCTCGCTGCCGCCGACTCTGACCCCGCCGGTGCCACCGAAGGAGATGCCCTGACTGGATCAGCTGGTATGGAGGCCGATGATGCCGCTGTCTTCGCAGGCTGTACCTCAACAATAACTGGTTGAGGCTGGGGGACCGCCGGGGCCTGGTTGGACTGTGGCTGGATGGCCCGCTCTCCTTTTTGGGTCCCAGCTTTCTTAGCAGACTCTGTGCAGACATGGGAGAAAGCAAACTCTTAAAGATTAGCTTATTAATAGCCCGTCGAGCCAGGCTCCCTTACTGGCAAACCCCTCTCCCTCTCAACTTATCCATTCTGGCCATTAAGGAGGGGGGGGGGCGTTTCGCCGGCCCCTTCTTGGCCGGCTCCTTTCCCTTAGGGGCTGCCTATGTTCCTCTTTGGCACCGTCCTGAAAGAAAAATTGATGTCGCTCCGTCAAATATAGCAAAGAATGCTGGTTCCCTCTCAAATGTCATCAGTTCCAGCTGGAGCTAACCTCAGAAGCTCACTTCTACTTGAAATCGCCCCATGACCCCATATCATTAGTAAACCGACTATGAACCTGATTCGTCTTAAGCAAGCCCTATGCACATGTGTTCCGCCTGATGAACTGTCGCTGACGAATGGGGGCTATTGATCTGCTCAGATTTGCATATCGCAAAGGCATCCCTGTTTTATATATATATATATATATATATATATATATAATTTTATTCATTTTTCTATTATTTTAGCAGAAGCTGGAACTAACCACAGGAGCTCTCTTTCAGACATAATTCTTTCTTATCTCTCTCTCTCTTTAACCTTTTTTTTTTTTTTTTGCTATCCGAAGCTGGATCAAACAGCAGGAGCTCCCCCTCTGATCCTATTTAAAATAATAATATTATTTATTTATTTATTGGGTATCAGAAGCTGGATCTAACAGCAGGAGCTCCCCCTCTGATCCTATTTAAAATAATATATATATATATATATATATATATATATATATATTGGTATCAGAAGCTGGATCAAACAGCAGGAGCTCCCCCTCTGATCCTATTTAAAATAATATATATATATATATTTTGGTATCAGAAGCTGGATCAAACAGCAGGAGCTCCCCCTCTGATCCTATTTAATTTTTTTTTTGGTATCAGAAGCTGGATCAAACAGCAGGAGCTCCCCCTCCGATCCTATTTAATTATTATAATTTTTTTTTGGTATCAGAAGCTGGATCAAACAGCAGGAGCTCCCCCTCTGATCCTATTTAAAATAATAATATTATTTATTTATTTATTGGGTATCAGAAGCTGGATCTAACAGCAGGAGCTCCCCCTCTGATCCTATTTAAAATAATATATATATATATATATATTGGTATCAGAAGCTGGATCAAACAGCAGGAGCTCCCCCTCTGATCCTATTTAATTTTTTTTTTTTGGTATCAGAAGCTGGATCAAACAGCAGGAGCTCCCCCTCCGATCCTATTTAATTATTATAATTTTTTTTGTGGTATCAGAAGCTGGATCAAACAGCAGGAGCTCCCCCTCTGATCCTATTTAAAATAATAATATTATTTGGGGTGTATCAGAAGCTGGATCTAGCAGCAGGAGCTCTCTCCCTGCTCCATTTTTTTTGCTATCAGAAGCTGGATCAAACAGCAGGAGCTCCCCCTCTGATCCTATTTAAAATAATATATATGTTGGTATCAGAAGCTGGATCTAACAGCAGGAGCTCTCTCCCTGATCCATTTTTTTTGGGAGCTGTGGCTAACATCGGAAGCTCGCTCCGCTCCCGAATAAGAACTATCGACCTTAGGCCAGCAACCTCTGTAGCCAAGGGTATAACTCCCCTATTACCTGTGTAACGTTGTATATTTAACATCATACCTACTACATATAACACGCATCCGGCCCAAAATAAAGTAATTGAAATACCTTTCACTTTCATTTTGCCCCATGTGGCAAACGAAACTGGGCCTATCCTAAAATGGCAGCCGCCCCATCTCCCACAATGGCCTCCATCAACGGCCCGGACGGCGACCAAAATTGACGCTGCGGGCCCCGGCAGTGACGGATGCCAATTCAACACGAACCCTATTGCCAGAACCCTCAGGTAGCTCGAGGCCGGGCCCAATCCTAGGCCACGGTGACCATGCGCCAGGGAATGTCGATGGCCGGCTAGCCGCCTGCCAAGCCGCCCAGCTCCAGGCCCCTGGCCACATGTGCCCTTGTTTGACATAACCAAGGCCTCTGTGAAGGGCCCTGAAGGGCCCAGCCTTCGTCCGGGAGGGGGGTGGGTGGGTGAAGCCTCCCTCCCCCAGGACCCCTGTACAGACCTGTAGATGCTCTTCTTATCCCCTTAACCTCTTTTCTTCTCTTCTTTGCTGAACCTCTTCAGACTTCTTGTCTTCGCTCTTCTCTGCAACCTCTCTCCCCAACTTCCAGGCACGGAATGAGCCTGGGAGGGCCTGGCCTGTGCTAGAAGGCCACGCCCCCAGATGTTCTGGAGGGTTCCTCCAGAACTCCTCCCTGCCTCGTGTGAGGCAGACAAATGCTTTTTCTCTCCCCATTTCTTGGGGAGAGGAAAACTGTAATATGAACAACACCCAAACAGTTTGCCTGCCCCTGATTCAGCAACTAGGATTTCAATTTGTAATTTATTTTGACTAGATTTGGAGTTACATTAAGGGAGGTAGGTACTGGTAGCTCCAAAGCCTAGTAATGGGTAATGCTCCAAAGCCTAGTATTTCATTGGCATAGATAGGCCTCAGCAGACTGGGATATTGTTGTGGTTTTGTTTACAAAAATATCATTAGTTTTTCTTTGCTTCTTTGAATATCAACCTTTTTTCCCATACATCTGGTGTACATTTGTAGAAAGACAGTGTAGAAAGACAGCTATCTAGACATAAATAGACATAAAATTAATGACCCAGATCTTTCCTCACTGGTTGATTTAGTTCAAAAATGGACATATATGGACAGAAACAATCTTTGTGCATCAAGATGTGAGAAATCTCACAGAAATTAATCAATGGCCATATTTGGATGCCACCCAAGAATGGACCATTGTCATCCATGCCTTAGAAATCACATGAAGTCCTGAAATCAGTTTCAGGCATAACAAGAACAGCATGGCATAAAGCACTGTGTCCTTTTTGCAAGACCATTTCTGGTTCTGCTTGAGTGATTATAGATGAAAGAGCCTCATTTGTGTATCTAGTTGAGTTCAATGGAAGCTGAACATACATCTGTTTTAGAGGGAAATGCCCCATGAAATTCATGTGATTCCCCATAAGTAAAAAGGTCACTTGACCTTACATACAAACATACATGGGGACATAGTCTCCATGTGCTGGTGAAGTTCAATGAGATTGAAAAAAGCCGAGATATATTATTTGGAAATTGCTTCTAAAAATAGGAACATTTGAGACAACAGAACAAATTGTTCATGGGTGCTGTCAAGTTTTTGTTACCAAATGTGCTTTTGTGAAAAAGATTTGGGATTTAAAGTTTTATTTCTCACAGGAGAAGAATAGCTGAGATGACTCCCGGGATGACATACCATGACACTCTTCTGTTATTCATCCTAAGAATCACATTGGCTTTTCCAGTGATCCATTAATAAGATCTGGAACAAAGTGTCTCACTTATTTCCCAAAGGACCTGAAGGTTTATGTCATTGTTCTTTATGTTCACCAGGAAGAAAAGTACATTCTTGGTATCTCACCTCAGTGCAAACCTTACCATGTAGACAAAAATAAAGTAACAAAAGTGCTACTTTGGTTACTAATGTGTATATGTATACATACATATGTGTGTGTGCGCACACACATGAAAACATGTGATCAGTATTTTTTTAACCAGGAAAAGAGACCAAAGTCCAGTCTCAAACAGAACACGCCCACTGAATTCATGGGAAGTTGGCAAGACAAGACTTTTCTAGCATGCATTGATTCAATTGGCCTGCTCTAAATTGTATTTTGCCCAAAGATAGGCAGAGAGGTATAAATTGTCTTAAGCTAATTATGTCTGTCTTTAATAATGTCTGCTTTAAATCAAGTATACTGAAATGTGTAGTTCTGGTATTTTTGTTTGTCTTGAGCTTTGTCAATTGTCTGTAGGTGTGTTAATTAGCACATGTTAGATTATGCATTGATTACTGTTTTGTTCAGGCAATTAAAAAAAGTTAAGGGAGGGAAGTGCATTATCTTTTATTTCCCTAGGGGTCTGAATTCTAATAAGACAAAGATTTTTGTGGTTAAGTACAAAATAAATTATGTTTCAAACACAACAGTCAAGACAATTAGACATATATATCAGTGAAACTCGCATCCAGGTGAATATAACTATGGATTGCAGCCCAAACAAGGTCAGTTCTATTCAGAGTTATTGCTGTCATTGCTTGGAATCCTGTTGGTTCATCATGTACCACAACGATATAGGGGATGATAGCAGGAATTAAAAAGACACATTTATTTTATTTACTGTATTTCTATCCCATTCTATCTCACCCTGAACAGGACTCAGAGTGGCTTACGAGATGTGCAATGGCCACAAAGAATGATCTTGAAGAAATGGACTGCTTGGAGCCAGGATTTGGTTTGCTTTCCATCACCACCATTGCATAACCCTTAAAAAGAAGTGCACCTCCATCTGTGTTATTTGCCTGCCTCAGGCTGCTCATAAATAGATTGTTTGGCATTCTCTCCGTGATGTGCTTCACATTCCCTCTTAGCCTTCTGTCTATTGATAAGCTCCAGCTGAGTCAGAACCCACATTTCCAGGTTTTTCCTCACATGTTTTCACCATGTGACCACCTTGAAACTACCCTGGAAATCTTGATACTACCTTGGAAAATACCTATTGCTGTATTCTAACAGTATTCATTTCAGCAGTCTTATCCACCCATGCTAGAACCTTGGTTTCGTGTCAAAGGGGTGTAAAATAATGTGCAGTTGTGTTAAGTTGCAGCAGATTATAATATCTATGCTTTTGGAGGAAGATAGATTGCAGTTGGGTCACTATTGGTTCTTACAAAATTTATATGATATGGTCAGTTTTATTATTAGCTATTCTGAGCTATCTTTCCTTTTTTACATGAACTTGGTGTTTACTAAGGGTTCCTGCCTGCGTACATATCTGGACTCTTCTACAGATGAAGAGAACAGCTATGTCTTTATTCCCACCATTTAAGTGTGTACAAGAATAGGAGTGAGAATGCTGGCATGGTGAAATAACTCCCTCCAATTCAAGATCTTTCCACAGGCGTCTGTAGATTTTTCTTTTTCAAGGGTACTTACTGAGACAATCTTTGTACAAATTAGAACTTTATGGCTCTTAATTTGATGGGGACTGCAGAAGACCAATTGCTAGAGTTTCTCTCAAAGAGGAAGCCACTACTGCATGATTCTTTACACAAAGATAATTAAAAACAGCAAGAGGTTTTTGGCAAAAAGTCAGTGCACCAACCCATCCCAATAATTTCCAATTCAAATGTGTTTTACTTTGAGGCAATTGTTGTTTTTAGACTGAGCTCCACACTACAGCTTTCAATAGTGATTTTTCTGTTGCTGTTCTTTTAAAGAGAAACAAGGGGATAAGGACAAGAAATCAATCACAGTGATAATTGGTTTCTCAATTAAGAAATGTAATTGCTCCTAATGTACATTTACATCCTCTAGGGAAGCATTAAAGCCCTTCCTATTGCAGCTCAATGGCACCTATCAATATCTTTTAAAAGGAGTCTTTTACGGACCAAAAATGTCCTTTAAAAGAAATAGGTAAATCTACAGTATTCATATCCATGTTTGAACTATTCTGAAGGAGAATGAGTCACCTTTTGTGGGATAAAACATCAGGAGATCGACTTGATAAATGTCACTATTTGATCATTGCAAGTGACATGAGGGTTGGAGGTGGTGGCATTGACCTCAATATCTTTGTCTGTACTGACCCTGCCCTCTGTGTCTGGAGGGGGCTTTTACTTATGATTGGTTGAACATGAGTAGAAGGCACTCTGTAATTGAGAGCTCTTGTTTTATTAGTTTCCCCAATCTTCTACTTGCATTCAAGCAAACAGAAGCCACATCGAACCCTCCTTGGTCTGTCTAGAGAGGGACAGAACACATAGAGGACATTGATGGCACAGGTTTGTGCACAGGTTACTTTCTCCAAACATAATGCTTTAATAGGGATTCTAGCCTAAAGCTTTTAGCCTTGAGTAGTTCTGTGGATTATACCGCAGGCAGCGAGGGGAAACAGGTTGTAAATTAGTTTGGGAAATTTGTACCTTTTTTCTGGATTTAAATTTCTTCTCTATCAGCAATTTCTCCAATATCAGTTTGTGGCATGACTCCATTGTGTCAATTTTTAGATCATGGTGAGTGACCCTTCTCAAAAGATATTGTCCTTATTTGTGCCATTGATATGAATTCCTGCGGCAGCACAGCCTCTTACAGCCTCGTGTGCAAAGGTCATACTTGGCTTCTATTTCTAAAGTGATAGATATACATAACCTATGGCTATTTTTTTCTCAGAGTTCAGTAATTCATTCATTTCACTGTTTGATTTCCATGATCTATATTGAAAGCCTCTGTTCTGAAAAATGGCCTGAAAGCTTTTTCAAAGTTATGTGAGCCGAGGTTGTGCATTGTTTGTCTTGCAGTAAATCAGTCACAATCACACAAATGTATAACCTCTGTTCCTTAATGGAGGAGATGATGATGGCAGTGATGATGATGCACATTCTCATAACACATTTTCATGAACCATTATAAGAATATCCATGGTAACCATGCTCAAGGTCATTATAGTTATTAAAGACAAGGGATATATATTTATTTTTTATTTATTTATTTAAAACTTTTATATACCGTTCTTCTCTAACCTCTGTAGAGGGACTCAGGACAGTTCACAGTAAGGATTCAATGCTAACAAATAAAACAATTTAAACATCATACATAACAATATATAAAAATACAATAAAAACAACATCTGACTCAATCTGCATTTTGTGGTCAATACATTAATCAGTTACCAGCCTCATTCTGGCAATGCCTCATTCCACAGCCATGATTTCACTTGTTTCCTAAAGGTCAGGAGGGAGGTTGCAGACCTAATTTCATTTGGGAGAGAGTTCCATAGCTGGGGGGCCATCACAGAGAAGGCCCTGTCTCTCATCCCCACCAGACGCGCTTGTGAATGTGGCGAGACCAAGAACAGGGCCTCTCTGGAAGATCTTAACACCCTTGATGGCTTGTAGGGGAGAATACGTTTGGACAGGTAAACTGGGCCAGAACCATAAAGGGTTTTATAGGTTAAAACCAGCACTTTGAATTGTGCTCGGAAGCTAATTGGCAGCCAGTGGAGCTGGCGCAACAAGGGAGTTATATGCTCCCTGTACCGAGCTCCTGTGAGCAACCTGGCTGCCAAGCATTGGACTAGTTGCAGCTTCCAGCAGTCTTCAGAGGCAACCCCATGTAGAGCACATCGCAGTTGCCTATACGGGATGTAACCAGAGCATGGACCACTGTGGCCAAGTCAGACTTCCCAAGGTATGGGAGCAGTTGGCGTACAAGCTTTAACTGTGCAAAAGCTCCCCTGGCCACCGCCGAGACCTGGGATTCCAGGCTCAGTGATGAGTCCAGGATCACTCCCAAACTGAGAACCTGTGCCTTCAGGGGGAGTGTAACCCTGTCAAGTATAGGCTGTAACCCTGTTCAGCCTTGCAACTGACCAGGAGTATATGGTGGAGTTTACTCATATGGAGTAACAGACAAATCTGGAAATATCTGCAGTGTTCTCTGGGTAAGGGAATATTCCATTCATACATAGCATCTAAAACTTAAAAAAAAAAAGAACCCTACTGGATCATGCCAAAGACTTATACTGTCCAACATCCTCTTATAAAGACCAGAGGGGTTCTTATGGGCAACTCACTACTGGGGTGTGAGCTATAAGATTCTGTCTGGGGAACTGATGAAATTTCAGTCCAAAAGACAGAACTTTTACAAGATCTGGAAAGTATAATACAGCAGGTCTGGAAAGTATAATACAGCAGCTGTGTTGGATATATAATGATTTGATAGAGTTTTGGAACACAATCCTCCTGACCTCATGATCATAGAAGTATGGATTGTCGATGTTGCAATCCCAGGTAACAGCAGAATTGATGAGAAGCAACTGGAAAATCTTACACGATATCAGGATTTAAAGATCAAACTGCAAAGATTCTGGCACAAGCCAGTAAAGGTGGTCCCAGTGGTGATCAGCACACTGGGTGCAATGCCTAAAGACCTTGGCCTGCACTTAAAAACAATCAGCATTGACAAAATTACCATCTTTCAGCTGCAAAAAGCCACTTTACTTGGATCTGTATTCATTATTCACCAATACATCACACAGACCTAGAGACTTGAAAACAAAAGCCAGCATAGTGATCTTGTTTTCTGTGTACTAATCTTGTTGTGTATTATTATTATTATTATTAATAATAATAATAATGTTCCCTTTCTACATCTCTTTCTAAAACTACTTCCTTTCATAAATATTAAATGAAAAAATTCTTAATATTCTGATAAACATGCCACTTTTTAGTTTCAGCATTTTCCCCTTTATTTTGGAATTCTTCAGGTGAATCTTATTTTTTTCTATGTATGTATGATTATTTAGTTACCACTAGATTGGAAACAAGTAATGGAAGAGGACAAATCTCCCTGAAAACATCACATCTGCATACAGCCAAGGCTGCTCATTTAAAACTTTTTTGAACTTTTTGCTGATGCATGACATTTTAGCACCCTGTGTGGTGAAAGATTCACACAGAAGGCAAAACAGTCTATTTTAATTCTTTGGATGGAAAGTACAGTGCCATCCAGTAGAACGCAAAAGATTAATTAACGTCACTGTATGGAAACTGTATGTTTAATACATAATTATCTTTCTCTATGCTCTTGGCTGGCAATGAAACTAATGCAGAGCTGTCACTGACAGCACTGCATACTGAATCTAAACATGGATCTTATAAGATTTAAGTGACAGGCCTTGCTGAATAATTTCCATGTATCTGCTAAGAAATGGTTTGCTGAAGAATTTTGAGTACCGAGGCATGTATTATTGAAATTGCTGTGTAAAACACTTTGTTTTTTTGCTCAGTAAATCTTGTGTTACTTTTCAGCTATGAATAATGCAGAGATAGTTTGGGTAGAAGAGTTTTCTTTTTATTAGATTCAAATGGGTAGCAATCCTGTATTCTTGAGAGCTGGCATAATACCTGTACAGCAGCTAATTGGTCACTAAAAGTTTACAGTTACTACACAGAAGTCCAGATTGCATTTCACTACAACTGAATACAACTTTAAAGTAAAAAAGCAATGTAATGATCTGAGGCATGCTCAGATATACTTTTTATGTCTGCTGTCTTATATTGCTCAAAATGAACAGTTAAGTCAACAATAATTCTACCTGCAATGGGTAGGAAATCAGGGGAACTTACATTGCTTATATCCCATTCCTTCCCCTGTATTCCCTCTTGACAAAACTAATACTAGATTTAGACTAAAGCTACCAAATATGATTTTGATTAAGCAGGCTTAAGGTAAAACTTACATATCTGGCCCACTATATTATTTTATTTAAATCCCAGAAGCATTCATGTTTTCAGCCAGCTGAAATGAACCAGATGATATCACATTTCTGCTGCTTTGATTTTTCATAATTATGTAACACAATGACTCTCAGGAATGCTGCAGGCCAGATCTGTCATTATATATAATCCCATGTGAACACACATAGCACAAAGGATATTCAAAATTATTGATTAACAGAAAATAGCTGTATGGATGTCTTAGATCTGGAGTACCCTTGCTTAACGAAATAGCTTATTTTCTTATCTTATTTTAAAGTGTGACTTATCACCTGAACATTAATAAATGCAAAAGTAAAGCCTAGTGAACCAATCAGTGTTCATGTAAATGGGACTAAAGGCCCGTCTTCATGAGCCACAATCTTGAAGGGAGTGAGATATTGCACTATGCCAGTGATTCTCAACCTGTGGGTCTCCAGATGTTTTGGCCTCCAACTCTCAGGAAACCCAACAGCTGGTAAACTGGCTGGGGTTTCTGTGAGTTGCAGGCCAAAACATCTGGGGACCCACATGTTGAGAACTATTGCTCTATGCTATTCACATGATGCATGGTGGCTTTTCAACTCAACACGGGGTAAAGCTGCTTAATGAGGTTTTGCCCCATGTTAGGGAAAAATGGGAATTCTCTGGAATTTCCACAAAGATCCAGAGCCCCAAACTTCAGGAAGATGTGAATAATTTGGCCAGTTTCAGTTTGGAACTGACCCCACTGTTTACATGGGCAAGAGCTGCCATCCCATTTCCTTCACACCCCATGCTATGGGGGAAAGGGGATGACACCTGGGCCCATACCTTGGGAAGTCTGACTTGGCCACGGTGGTCCATGCTCTGGTTACATCCCGTATAGACTACTGCAATGCTCTCTATGTGGGGTTGCCTTTGAAGACTGCTCGGAAGCTTCAAATGGTCCAGCGTTCGGCAGCCAGGTTGCTGACAGGAGCGGCACTCAGGGCGCAACTCCTCTGTTGCGCTAGCTCCACTGGCTGCCAGTTTGCTACCGGGCACAATTCAAAATGCTGGCATTAGCCTATAAAGCCCTAAACGGTTCTGGCCGTACTTACCTCTCTGAACGCATCTCCTCCTATGAACTGACTAGGACACTAAGATCATCTGGGGAGGCCCTGCTCTTTGTCCCGCCTGCATCACAGGCAAGCTTGGCA
Source organism: Anolis sagrei (assembly GCF_037176765.1). Lineage (NCBI taxonomy): Eukaryota > Metazoa > Chordata > Lepidosauria > Squamata > Anolidae > Anolis > Anolis sagrei. The sequence continues at coordinate 121,137,465 of NC_090023.1, forward strand.
GGGACAAGAGACAGGGCCTTCTCAGTGGTGGCCCCTCGGCTGTGGAACGCCCTGCCTGCAGATATCAGATCAGTCCCCTCCCTGCTGGCGTTTCAGAGGAAAGTGAAGACCTGGCTGTTCGAACAAGCATTTGATGAAACAGTGTAATTGAACATAGGAATACGGAATAATGGATGATGAGACTGGATTCTGATTTTACTGTTGAGGTGCTAATGATTGTTATACTGATGTTTAATGATTTATGTTACAATTGTTTTTAATTGCCCTATACTTGTCTCGTGATGTTTTGTATCAATGTTGTTCACCGCTTTGAGTTGCCTGAGGGCTGAGAAAAGCGGTATATAAATAAAGTAAATAAATAAAATAAATAAATATTTATCATCACCATAGCAGTGATCACAGAGGTCTGGAGAGCCCCTTGCCATCACTCTGTTCCTTTGCAGCAAATTCACAGATATAACTTGGAGAGAGGAGAGAGGAATTGCCTACACAATTCCTCAGATCCTCCCCACACTCTGAGTGTGGGGAGACACCTTTGCACTTTGGAGCTCTATGGCCATCACTACAGTGATAAAAAAGCAATACAGGTAAGGGAGGCCACCGGTGAAGGTTTGGTCCAACTCTGAAGTTTAGACTCATATTAGAATGGAGTATTGCTACTCTGAACCAGCCCTGCATTAAGTGGCCCATACAGATGGCTACCAAGATTGAAGCAAGCATGATAAGACAAATACCATGACTACATGAATACAATCTTGCAAAACATGGATACAATCTTGCAGTATAGTCATTTCTTTCCAAGGTGGGCAACCCAGGTCATTTCTTATTGTTCTTTCAATCATCATGTTCTCTTTGTTCTTCTTCCTTCTTCTAATCCTTCTTATTTTTCATAATCCTTACTCGTCTTAAGAATGCCAATGCGGTGTAGTGAAAATATTTACCTTGCAACTTTTAAAAATAACAATATGATTTAGAATTATTATTTTTCATAAATAGAATATTAGTGGGAAAATAGACTCTAAAATGGAAAAAAATATATATATTTGACTTTCTAATGTCAAAAGACTGGTACATAAGTTATTATTATTATTAATTATTAAACTTTATTTGTACCCCGCTAGCATCTCCCAAAGGACTCGATGCGGTTTACAAAGGCCAAGGCCTCAACACAACAGCAGTAAACAACAATACAAAAGAAAGCAAATTAAAAACATAAGCAATAACAAAACATTACACTATTACACTATTACACAATATTACACTATTACACTATTACACAATATTACCCCCTGAAGACGCAGGTTCGCAGCTTGGGTGTGACCCTGGACTCATCGCTGAGCCTGGAACCCCAGGTTTCGGCGGTGACCAGGGGAGCATTTGCACAGCTAAAGCTTCTGCGCCAGCTGCGCCCGTACCTTGGGAAGTCTGACTTGGCCACGGTAGTCCACGCTCTGGTTAGATCCTGTTTAGACTACTGCAACGCTCTCTACGTGGGGTTGCCTTTGAAGACAGCTCGGAAGCTCCAACTAGTCCAACGCTCGGCAGCCATGATTTTAACAGGAGCGGAGCGCAGGGAGCATACAAACCCCCTGTTGCGCCAACTCCACTGGCTACCGATCTGCTACTGGGCTGAATTCAAAGTGCTGGCGTTGGCCTTTAAAGCCCTAAACGGTTCCGGCCCAAGCTACCTATCTGACCGCATCTCTGCCTATGAACCCACCAGGACTTTGAGATCTTCTGGGGAGACCCTGCTCTCGATCCCGCCTGCTTCTCAAGCTCAGCTAGCGGGGATGAGAGATAGGGCCTTCTCGGTGGTGGCTCCTCGGCTGTGGAAAGCCCTTCCTACGGACATTAGACTAGCACCATCTCTAATGGTATTCCGCAAAAAGGTGAAGACCTGGATGTTTGTGCAGGCGTTTGAGTAATTTAGTGCAATCTGGTAATGGAACATAGGAATGGAACAAGGGACGACGAACCTGGACTATGCTTGGATGATGAGAAGATTGAGTACGGTTGTTTTTTGTAATAATTGTGCATTGTAATTGCTTATTGGTAATTTATGGATAATGTGTTAAGTCAATTGTTATATGTTGTATAGAACCACTGCTGTTTCTACTGTTTTTACTGTTTGTGAACCGCTGTGAGTCACCTTCGGGCTTGAGATACAGCGGTATATAAGCAAAGTAAATAAATAAATAAATAAATAAATAATAAAAACCATGGCCGGGCCAATGATGGGTACAGGATTAAAAAAGTGCTGGGTGTGACAGGAGGTGTATTGGAATTCTGGGCAAGTGCAATGTGCAGAGAGTCTTAAACTCTAGTAAAGTGCTTCTGGGACAAAGTGCTGGGTTATCCTATTCTGGAAAGGCACGTCGGAATAGCCAAGTCTTCAAGTTCTTCCTAAAGACTGCCAACATGGGAGCTAGTCTAATGTCTATGGGGAGGTCCTTCCAAAGTCGGGGGGCAACCACAGAAAAGGCCCTATCCCTCGTCCCCACCAAGCGCGTCTGCGATGCAGGTGGGATCGCAAGCAGGGCCTCTCCAGATGACCGAAGGGAGCGTGTGGGTACATAAGCGGAGATGCGGTCACGGAGGTAGGCAGGTCCCAAACCGTTTAGGGCTTTAAGTTACCTATGACTAAATTGTTAATTATTTCATGCTATCATGACATCAATAATATGAATGCATTTGGATTCAGCCTATATTGTTAATATTATAATAATAGTAATTATTTTACTGACACAAAAACACAGCATGTCACAGCAAACTAGATATACATGCTGGACTCTTCATCACAAAATCACAAGTCGAACACTTCCCAAGCGTCTAGGACTGTGTGATGTATTTTCAAATGATACATGCAGATCCAAATAAGGTGGCCTTTTGCAGTTGACAGATCGTGATTTTGTCAATGTTTATTGTTTCTAAATGCCAGCTGAGATCTTTTAGCACGGCACCCAGTATGCCGATGACCACTGGGACTACCTGGATTGGTTTATGCCAGAGCCATTGCAATTGGATTTTGAGGTCCTGATAATGGCTGAGTTTTTCCTGTTGCTTTTCCTCAATGCAACTGTCACCCATTAGGGCGACATCAATAATCCAATCTTTTTTTTTCTTTTCCACAATCATGATGTCTGGTGTATTGTGTTCCAAAACTTTGTCAGTCTGGATTTGAAAGTCCCACAGTATTTTTGCATGTTCATTTTCCACAACCTTTGCAGATTTATGATCTCACCAAATCTTTACTGCTGGTACTTGTGACTTAAGTTCCAGTGAATCATTTGAGCCACAGAGTTGTGCCTTTGTTTGTAGTCCGTCTGTGTGATTTTCTTGCAACACCTGAGGATATGATCCATGGTTTCATCAGCTTTCTTGTACAGTCTGCATTTTGAACATCTGCTGATTTTTCAATCCTGGCCTTAATTGCATTTATTCTGATGGCTGATGGGTGCCACCTTGTCGTGGTGGGGGGCTTTATTGCTCCAAGGATGCTGAGAGCTGTGCAGGTGGCAGTGTAACTACCAGTAGGTCCAACCAAGCCAGAGAGGTCTCAGCTGAGGAGTGGAACCAAGAGCACCTAATCCATTAGCACTATGAAGAAGGAAACCAAAACAAAGTCTATACTGGCTCAGTCGGCACCCAGGATAAAAAGGACCACAGTGGATGCTGCTGATTCTGGACATCCATCGACAAGTGGGCTACAGAATCAAAATACAAATGAACAATCACAGAAGCAGCAGAAATATACAATGCCAGAAAAACACATAGTTATTGTTTATTATTATTATTATTATTATTATTATTATTACTATTACTATTACTATTATTATTCCCCTCTTCTCTCTTGATCAAGATCCAAAGTGGCCGATCAAGACCCAAATCTTGAACCATTTGAACAGTTGTTTCTTTTGTTAAAAGAAACAACTATTTTGCATTTTGTTAAACAATAGCATTTACCAAAACAAACCTGCTGAAATTTGTCTGTCTAAATATTTGTAATACATATTTGTTTAAACACATGAAGAGGAAATAGATTCTTCATTCCTGTAATGTTCACATGAAAGTGCCATGCTTGAAAAAGGAGAAACTGTTCCCTAAGCAAAAGCTATATATTGCTGCACCTTTCTTTTTATAGAATGTATGCCTCTTTTTAGAGATATTATTTAGAGGTGTTATTTTTGCGTGAGGGTGTGAAGAACACACAACCCTTACATTTTAAAACAAACTTCATGAATATGTGAACATGGCTATTATTCCTATTATTTTATTGTGGACTAGCCATCCCCTGCCATGTGTTGCTGAAGCCCAGTATGTGTATACTGTATGTGTTTTGTGTGTATATATGTGTGTGTGTTTCTGTGTGTGTATTTGCATATGTGTATGTGTGTGTATGTATATGTATGTATACATGTGTATATATATTTGTGTATTTGTATGTTTAGATGTGTATATGTATATTGTGTATATGGATGTATATATGTCTATATGTGTGTATATGTGTATATTTTGTGTATGTGTGTGTATGTGTACATGTATGTATATATATGGTATATTTTTAGGGGGTTTAAGTCCATTCTTTTGGGGGGGGTGTTTTTAGGGGTGTTGGACACTTGTGGGACTATTAGGTGTATTGTGTCAAAATTTCGTGTCAATTTGTCCAGTGGTTTCTGAGTTATGTTTCTCCCACAAACGAACATTACATTTATGTGGAAGGAAGGCAAAACAAAACAGACCATACCTGGTAATGTTGAAATGATCTCAGTGTTGGCTTCTTGTGAGTAGTTCAAAATTATAATTCACATATTATTATTTAACATAGAGACCTTCACCAGATACCAAGCATCAATAACTGCAGGAATAATTAAATCAACTAAGTACACTGTGTGTCACATACAGCAGACTTCACTGTTACAATATGGACCAAACTACCTATTTTGTTCTAAGCATAAAGGAACCTGTTTGAGTCCTATTGCATCAAAGCAATATTGCATCATTGTTAAGACTTCAGTAATTGCTCTTTGGAAGTAACATCAATCAAGCCAGTGCTTATTTATTTATTTATCCTGTCAGAAGTGAGTTGAGGGCACAGTTAACATGTATTTAAAAGCACAAACAAAGTTTCAAAACTTGGCATTATGCTAAATGTCCTTTGACCAGAAGCTGGCCACTTCAAGTGCCTCTGGTGTGGTTGTGAGAAGGTCCTCCATTGTGCACGTGGCAGGACTCAGGTTGCATTGTAGATGGTCTGTGATTTGCTCTTCTCCACACTCGCATGTCATGGACCCCACTTTGTACTCTCATTTCTTAAGGTTAGCTCTGCATTGCATGGTGCCAGAGTACAGACTGTTCAGCACCTTCCATGTTGCCCAATCTTCTGTGTGCCCAGGAGGCAGTTTCTCATCTGGTCTCAGCTACTGATTAAGGTGCTGGGTTGTAACTTTTGGATTTCTTGCTTGCTGAAGTGTTCCTGTGAGTACCTCTCTTGATCTTAGGAAACTGTTTTTTGATTTGAGCCATTGGCATGCTGGCTGATATCCAAACAGAGGATGGACTGGAGATATCACTCCAGAAGAGACTTGCAGCAAGCCAGTGCTAAGACTATAAGTATTGGGGCACCAGTATTTGCTTGTACAATAAAACAGTGTCTGTATGTCCTGTCCCTATTGTTTACTGTGCAAACACATCAAATTTATGTGCCCAGAAGAACTGTACTTATGAATAATTAAAGAAGAATTAAATTCATGCCTCTGAGAACAGCTTAAATCCCATGGGAAAGACTAAAAGGAGAAGGTTGTGAAAAGTAATGTTGCTATGGCAGCTTCCAACTGACCTCCCAGACAACTTGAAGAGATGAACAATATGGAACAGATGAGAAAACTTTTACAGTGCTGAGACATGCTGGTGATGGTAGATTTTAACTATCCTGACATCAGCTGAAGTCTGAGTTTTAAACTGGTAGAACACCAAACGACTTTTTGACTTGCCCTGTTAACAACTTCATCTTTGAGGAAGAGAAAGCAAAGTGAAGGGGATCTGCTGTCCTGGATGTAATCCTGACAAACAGTGAAAAACTGGTTGATGAAATGAATGTGGCAGGAAGCTTGGGGAAAATTGACCATGTCATCTTGGAAGTGAGGATTGTGAAAAGTGTGGCTAGGCAGAAATGTACCTTAGGCTTTAGGAGAACCAATTTCGAAAAGCTTATAGAAAAGAAGGTGAGCTCTCCTGGTTAGCAATTCTAATGGGAAAAATATTCAAGATGGGTATGAAATACTATAAAAGGAGGACACAATTGAAACTACTGCCCACATAGTTTTAAATGAAGGCTGTTTGACTGCAAAGGGAGAAATATGATTAACTATGGTTAATTATTAAATATGCCTATAGGAGACAGACAGTAAGGATCTTCATGGATCCTTGAAGCAAAGACTCACTTTAAAAGGCAGTTTTCTAGACCAGCATTTCCATAGTTCCTTGGCTCCATTGACTCCAAAGAGCCTAATATGCAACCCTGTGGAAATAGATAGTTGTGAGCTTCTTTTGAAAAGTGGAGTGTGGCCATATTGCTACCACCGCCATATCACTGCTTTTGCTCTTCCATTTGTGTAAGATGGTCTTGCAAACACAGAGATTGACAAAGTGTTTCTGCAATGATATACTGAGCAAACAACTTGACAATATAAAACACAGTACAGAATACAAGTGTGAGTTAGATAATAAAACTGAGATTTCCAAATGTTTCATATTAGTGACATTTTTTTAGACATGCATCACTTTGTGACACACAAATTCAGTTTCATTAGAAAACTGAAGAGATGGACAGATATGTAAAATGTGATAATTAATTCTAGAGGGACACAACATAGCTCAGGAAAACATTTCATTTATATATATTTAAAATATATGCTTTATTCCTTATTACACATAGACTCAGAGCTTTCTCATTACATTTATATGATGCACCTACACACTGCAGCCAACATACTTAATATGTAGCGACACACTGTTTAGAAAGCTCTGTAAAAAAAGGATCTTGAGCTTTCCTTAATGTACAGATTTCAAAATGAAACATTTTTCTTTCCTGACCTGAAGGGGTGGTATTTGTAACTTTGTGTCTGGCTTCTGCTTCCAAGTTTTATGAGGATAAACTGGGATACATCTAGAAACAGGAAGAAATTATGGTGAAAGTTTTTGAAAACCTATTAAGAATTGTTGGAAAGGTGGGGCGTAACATTGCACATAACTGAATACGTGATGCTACACCACATGTAGTTTTCTGTCACCACTTTAATACCTGGGATGTACTCTGTTTCTGTCCTTTTACAGGTGCTTTTCTTCTTGACTCAGTGAGGGGGAAAAGAATTTCCTTTCTAAATCCCTTTACCGCCTTGTACTGCTGCAGTTTCACTTTTTAAATTGGCTGGGGCTTTCTTGTGAGCTGTTAAACCTTTGTGCTTTATATCACAGGCTTGAGACACTCTGGTAAGCAACAAAGTAACAAAGTTAATTTATAGCTTCTGGTTCCAATGCTTTATGGTTACATTTGTGTTTTGTTACAATCTCAAGTCTTACATTCAGTATCATTCACTCGGTTAACTTTTCCAATGAAACTCTCACTGTCTCACATCAACGAATATGTTACTTTCTTCATATACTCTTGGCTGAACTATATTCTGACTTAGGCCACACGGGCGCCTTTTTATTTTTCCTTAAACCTTGAGCTCTATTTCCCAACTACTTCTGTCTAACCGAGGTTCCTAACTGCTTCTTTTTTTTTAACTGACAAACTCTAACTGCCTCTTTCAAACTTGACTCCGCCCCTTTAGAATGTTCAGTTCTGTAACTGCCATTCTGGCTCAGTGGCCTTTTCAAATCCTGGCATACTCTCATCTGCATACGACCAATCGGCTTCACATATGCAAATCAATCCTGCCTTCACTGTTGCTACCCTATTTGATCCAATTCTTCCCTATCAACCATATTGTAACCTAGAGCTACAAACCAAAATACAACATAGATCATAAAATTCACTACAAAAGGTTATGAATGGTTGGAAAAAATTTGTATTACCCTGACCAAGATAAAAGGGAGATATGTACCAGTATTCAAATATGTGAAATGTTGTCATACAGAAGACAACTATTATTCTAGATGGAAGGACTAGAACCATTAAGTAAAAAGATTTCTCATTTAATATTAAGATTTTAGTTGGATATTGTAGAACTGATTGTTTTAAGAGATTGAATAAATTATTTTACATTCATACAGCAAAGTATAAGACAATTATTGGAGGTATTTGATATAACCTTTTATATAATTGCATTCATCTAAAGCAATAAATTGAGGACTCCCTCTGAAAATACACTAAAGCTTAGATGTTTTATTAGGCAATGATCAAGGGAAGGTGTAGAATTGTTGATGGCCTCTGGCAATTAATCCCTCTCTGTTTAGTCTAAAACACTCAGGCAAAGTGTGGATACATGCATGGCAAATTGTAAGCACTGGTAAGCACAGATTATGACATAGTACAATCTCATTACTGAATACAGAGCAGATCTCTTATGGTTAGGTTCTACATTGCTAGCACTGTAAAGTTTGAAACAGCATGACATAGGACCTCATCAGACTGGATAATGGAGCTGGTAAGGAGCCCATCATATGACCCAGGGCTATTTCTGATGGGGCTCCATCTTAGCGCCATCTCGGCAGCATGCTCAGAAGAAGCCATATCTGTATCCTCACTTAACTGGTTGGGGACAGTGCTGGAGGATGCTGGGGGCAGCCAGGAAATGCTGTGGGATGATAAGGGGACAAAACTGGACGCTGCCCCTTGGTTTTCCCCACTGCTCCATGGTTTCCCCTGCGGTCCCCCAGATTCTGGATCTCCATCTGAAAAGGTCCATAGACACTGGTCTGAAACTAGCAATTAAAAGTGAATATACAGTTACATATACTATCTCGTTCTATATCCTTTTAATCCTGACGCAAAACTGAACTAACTAGAGTGTTGCTGGATTTTCTATCTTGCATTGTCATCTCCAGAAGTCACATTTTTGATTAAATAAATATGTGTATGAGTTGCATTCATCCTATATGTACTGGTGTATGAGGTGTTTTGATTTTGTTGTTAACTATGGATTCTACAGTTGAAATGTAGGCTTTAATTTTATTGGGTTTACACATAGTACAAACTATCTGTGATGTTACAAATCAAGAATGTGGCTGTTAATTCTGTAGAGGCCATAATGCTATTGTACAGAAAATACTTTGTCTGTGGAAAGTCCCAGATATTATCTTGTTCTTTAAGGGATTTCATCCCATTTGGGGGGGAAAGTAGGTAAAAGTGGAGGGAACCATCTTCTTAACATTACCTTCTGTGTTTTTTCATGTTGTTTAAAAATGGAGAGTTTAGTCTCTCTCATCATACGTGATAGACTACTACCATTTCAACAGTAATCACTTGTTTCAGTTCCCATCACACAGGGAAGTCTCTATCCATATCGCTTTATATATACATCATCTATGTTATACTTCTTGCTTGTGGCATAGAACTATGCTATATCTGTCGATGGCAGTAAATTCTCTGAACTGACACACATCAGTATTAGTATACTGAACTGATATACATCAGATATGTATATTTCCTACATATATGTCAATGACAGAAACATCATGTAATGATTCAGCTATGTGAATGAGTTGTAGTACAGCAAGTATCTTCATATCTCTTCACATTACCTCAAATGCATGTCTTTCACATTTAGGTAGGAGTAATCCCATCTGAAGAAATAAACTGATTAGAAATCAAGTCTTACACATAGCTTCTAATTTGGTCTGTGTACAAATATTGTCTTGAACAATTTCATGCCCATCTCTTTTTAGTGTGCCCCCACACTGTGGAATTAATGAATTTTAACACCACTTTAACTGCTATGGCTCAATGCTGTGGAATCATGAGAATTGTAGTTTTATCAGGTTTTTAGACTTCTCTGCCAAAGAGTGCTGATGATTCACCAAATTACAACTGGTAGTATCCCACATTGAGCCATAGCAGTTAAAGTGGTTTCAAACTGCATTCATTATAGAGTTTAGATGCGCCCCAATTTGGGATAGGTTTGGAATGTCATTTAGTGATCAATAAATATCTCTGTGTCTAAAGTCTTTTTAAAGAGTTATTGTAGATTGCTCAAGAATACTACTACTACTACAAGACAGAGGGAGAGAGTGAGGGAGGGAGCTGTTTTCTGGTAGTAAACAGTGTACCTAAAATATTTTTTTCATTTTATACTTAGTATATCTTCTATGCAGAGAACAATCCACCTTTTCATTTTTCCTTGCATTTAAATTGGATGGTCACTTGCACAAATTACCAAATTACAAAGGTAGAACTATTTCCTTTGTCCTTATATTTTCTGTCAACAAAAGAGTAATGTTTGTTATTAAAAATAAATTACTTATGTGGCCCATACTTTATATTAGGTGAAGGACTTTTAACATCCAATGGTGTCAATGACAAAGGGGATAGAAGAAGAAAGCTAAGAGATCATTCAGTTTCCTTGGGTTGTGCCTATAGCATTTTTATTTCACAATAAGGCACAATGTTTTATTATTATTATTATTTCACCACCTTGGGAATTCAGTAGCTTTTGTTAAGGCCTGATCCCTCAAAATGTAATGTTGTTATAGTTCCAATCTGCAAGAATCCTAGAATAATTCAGTGTTGATGAAATTTCCAGGGTATATCTTGAAGGCAAGTGATGGCCAGCTTAACAATGTCATTCACATTTAGTCTTCATACAGTGATACCTTGACTTAAGAGTTTAATTCATTTTGTGACCAAGCTCCTAACTCAAATGCTCTTATTTCAAAGTGAAGTTTCCCATTGAAATGCATTGGAATGCTATTAATTGATTCCATCCACCCCCTGAACTTCCTGCTTCAATTTGTTTTGTTGCATGCTTTTAAATACAAAATGTATTTTATAAATAACAAATAATGTATAAATGCACATTCATATGGAAGAATAATAAAAAGATCAACTTTAAAATGGTAGATGGCAGCACAGAGTTGTGGCAAGGAAGTACATTAGAGGCAACAAAACGTGCGTTGGCCAGCGTAACAGCAAGGCAAAACCTGTACATTCACATAGAACAATAAAAAAGAAAGATAAACTTGAATATGGTAGAAGCACAAGGAAGCACAAAGTAAAGAGGCAGAAGAATCATTTTCTTTCATTCCAGTCTCCTTCCCTCTCTCCCTATCTCTTCATGAAGCCAAACATACCATGAATGAATAGCACACAAAATCAATTAAACCAAAGTTCCTCGAAGCAGAAAAGAGCAAAGTAGATAGCTACCTCCCAAAGTGGAGAAGAGCACGAGGCATGGAGGCTGCTCCTTTGAAGCCTGAAAGCCCTGTATCCCAGTGCTAACACTCCCTCTAGCACCAGAACTTCCTCTGGAGCTAGCTCTTAACGAAAAATGCTGTTCTTATGTCAAAGTGAAATCTAGGCCAAGTGACAGTTCTTAACAAAAAATGTTCTTATGTTGGGATTCTCTACTGTATCTGCTAAGTCATGTAAGAAGGTTTTCTTTGCAGCAACACTGTGGGAACCTTCTACCCAATAAAGTTAGGCTGGATCCAACACTTTTAAGCTTCTGATAGGGAACCAAAACTTTGCTCATCCAGATTATCTTTAATGTCTGAAATTGTTCTGTTTAAACTGTTTTAAAAGCATTATTTTAAAATTGTTTTCAAGGTTCTTCACAATTATTTAATGTGTTTTTTAAAATTCTTTTACCTTCATGCTGTTTTATTTATATTTATTCAATCCCTCAAGAGCCCCTTTTGTCTGAGAGGTGAAACAGAAACAAACAAATATATGTTTGGCTACAACTCAGGAATTTGATAGAAGAAATATGGCATATAAATGAGAGAACTTGTTGGTTTCAAAACAGTTCTAATATTCAGTCTGTATTTCAGAGGGCAAAATGAGTCACCCTGAACCACCCAGAGAGTCCAGAGCAAAAGATTCCAGGCAAAGGAGACCTCCCTGCTGCCTGCTATATGCAGAATATAATGTAAGAATTCTACATTCTCTAGAGTAAACTGATGCTGTGGCCATTATGTGCAATTTGACAAAACACCATGAGAATATGCAGAATAAGTCCTTCAGGCATAGATGTTCACAGCATACATTAATTTAAATGAAACAGATTATGTTCTTGCATGTCCGGGAATGTTTGTTGGTCACCTGCATTCTGTGAGAACAAAGGAGATTGATGGGAAGGTTGCATTGCAGTTCCTTTGATTCTTCCGAGAAATATTTCTTGGGCCTCAAATTTCAAAGGTTTGAGAAATAAGCAGGCAAGGGAAACAACCCTGCCTTTCAGAAATGTGTTTGCCTCTTTGGAGTTGCTGTGTAACCAACAGGTAAACAAGACAGAGAAACCCAACATCAGTACAATGGGGAAACTCATTCTTTTGTCTAAATTACAGGAATGCAAGTGATGTAACTAAGTACATTACTCCACAACACTGTTATACCAAATGTAATTAAGGTCTTTTATAGGCAGATGTATATAAGCAGAAATGTACATAGATATACTATATAACGGGTTATTTTATTATGTGGCGAGTGAATAATGATCATGTTACATAACAATTACAGAAAAATTACAGAAAAATGATTTCTTTCAATATTCCAAAGAAAGATTAGCATGCCCTTCAACTTCAGTCACACCTGCATGAATTTTGGACAGATTTCACCATAATTTGCCAACTGGCTCAAGGATAGGCACTCACTTTGGAACAGTCAGGTAGTAATAAGAAAAGCAGATGAGAGTTAAAGATAGGTCAATGTATTAGTAGAATGGAAGAGAAATTTAACTATTTGCCTTAGCAGCAAGATGCCCAAACTGAAGGCAAAAAGAGCATCTGAGAATCATAGAATTCAACTGGATGGTTTCTTTAACAGCGGTTTTATAACAGCCTCTTTTAAGCTGGCTGGAATCTTGCCTTCCTGTAAGGAGGCATTAACCACCACCTTCACCCACCCTATCACACCCCCTCTAGCTCCCTTTATCAGCCAGGATGGGCAGGGGTCTAGCATGCATGTGGTTGCTCTCATCTCTTCAAGGATCTTGTCTACATCCTCAATCTGCACCAATTGAAACAAATCCATTAAAATTGGACATGCAGATACTTGTGTTACTGCTGTTAACATGGGGTCCAGGCCAGAGTAGATCAAAGCAACTTTGTCCACAAAGAACCGAGCAAATGCTTCACAATGAGCTGCTGAGTTGTCAGGGATCCCGTCTTGAGAGATGGGAATTAACAATCTTCTGACTACTCGAAACAGCTCTGCCGGACAGTTCTTTGCCGATGCAATATTGGCTGCAAAGAAAGATTTCTTTTCAGTTTCTATTGCCTTGCCATATGCCTTTAAATGGGCATTCAGCTGTTCAATTTGACCTGCTAGGCTTTTTCCACCACACACACTCTAGCCTCCTCTTCATTCACTTCACCTCTGCCAGCTCCTTTTTGAACCAAGGAGATGGTTTAGCTTGGCTACTCAAGAAGGAACATTCTGGAGCAATCGTGTCTATTGGTCAGACTCAATTTTTCCAGCTTCAATACTGCCATCACAGATACCCTGCCAAAAATCAAGGGCTTTCCACACTGGCAAAAAATGTGGTTAGAGCCTGTATAAAATGTTGTTTTCAAGCTGCATGGAAGCACTAAGCTGCCTCTGAATTGGGACAGTGACCAAACAGATCAGCCATGCCAAAGCCAGTTTGGTGGAACTGGGCATGGGCAGTGTCTTCCTATATTCCCTACCCCCCCCCCCCAAAAAAAAGAAAAAACTTCAGAAAATCTCCCTTACTGTCCTTTTAGGCCCTTTCCTTCCTGAGTCAGGATCATTCAGTAAGCAATGGCGCCCGGGAGCGGTAGGTCCTCTCTCATCCTCCAAAGCTCTGATGCTTTGTGGGTGAGGCTGAGTCAGGAACAGAAAAGCCTGTAAGGATTTTAGTGCTGGGGGGGGGGGGTCTGTAGTTTTTGTAGGGATGGGGGTGCAGAGACCAGCTCCAACATCCCATCTCCCAGGACTGCAGGGGCACAATCCTGAATCCTTCATTGAGATTTAGGGTAGCAGTCTCCACTGCCCCTCTACTGAGAAAGGTCTAGATTTTCTTGGATGATTCAGACCTTTCCCAGTGTTTGGTGGTTTTTATTTAACCTGGGGTCAAGGCAGATTAATTGGCTTATCCCAGGTCTCTCTCTCTCTCTTTCTCTCTGCCTGTCTAGGGTTTTCTTTTGCTTGCCGGGGTCAACCAGACCCTTACCAATCACTCAATATAAACTTTTCAACTCAAATAAAATCTCATATTCCTACCATACTCTCATTCAAAGCCCTCTCAAACTCATTTATCTTTGCTCTCTTCTAAAACTGCAAGCAAATGATTTTATACCACTCAAACCCTAACTGCTATTCTGTGTACATTTCCTCAAACACTCCACTGATCAGCATTTTCAATATTCCATATGCTACCCCTCCAACAGCTACTTACCTCCTACTCACAGGTAATTTTATATATGAATCAAGCAATTGATATATAAACTCATGACATCGCAGAGAACAACAGAACCAACCATTATCCTGCCTCAGTAAATTTTAAAGTGTTCAGTTCCTGAAATCAACATTCATCATTAACAAACTTGGTAAATCATATTAAGATAACCACCCAATTCTAGTTTATATTTCCCACTGCACCCATTCTGCTATTACGATGTTGCAATGTTTATGTGTAGGTGAACAACACATTACCACTCCCTGAAGTGAGAATCATGGTTAATGCAAACTTTTGACAGGAACATGAGGCTTTTGCAATAAGATTCCAGATCTCCTCCTAGAACGGTTGCACTTATGAGCCACTCCTTGAACAAACTTCTGCCTGAGGTCAACATTTAAAACTGAATGACTAATTTGAATGCTAATTCATCTACTCCAGAATACACACAATTGTCATTATGGCTTTCCCTCTTTAAAATTATATAGCACTGTTATATTTTTGGAAAGAATAACAAGAATAATAACAACAGCAATATTCTGACCATCTATTCAAAATCCCTCTTAAGAGATTGGGATGAGGGAAGAGAATATGCAAGGTTTTTAAAGATTGCATGTTAAATGACCCGTGTGAATCATATTTCATTTTTTTTAAAAAAAATTGAACGAAATATGAATTTATAAAAATATAAAAATGTATTTATATAAATATCTCTTCATTACTTGGGGAAAAATCAGCACCTGTTTAAGTAACTTAAAGGAAGCCTTCATTTACTATTTAAAAAGAAGAGAAAAAATATGCCATGGTAAATAAGCATGAAAAGGTGGGTGGAATTATTATTATTATTATTATTATTATTATTATTATTATTATTATTATTATTATTTTGCTGGAGAGCAAACTGATGAAATCTGGTGAATTAGACTGGCTGGCTTGCAAGATTATATATACACACACACACACACATTCTTGAAAATAGGTGATTTATTTTCTTTGTTATTATGTGCCTCCAGGTCCCCTTCCCCCCCCCCCCCCCCCAGACCTATAGTGATCTTTACGCCTCAGAATCATGGGATTATCTTGACAAATTTTGTTCCATGTGGGTTGACTTTGTTTTTCTCTGAGCATGACTTGCCCAAGATTGCCCAGTGGGTTTCCATGCCTGAGGGCCCTTCCAGACAACCACTGAATCTGGAGTAAGGGAGCAAAATCCCATTACTTCAAGGAGAGTCCACGCATGGAGCTCTCAGTCATGGGTAATGATCCCATGGCATCCAGAAAGGTTTGGCTAACATGGATTGAAGAGAATCACAAAAGGTACAGGGGGACATCTGCTGTAAGTTTTATTTTATTTTATTCTGCTAATGATGCTTCAAGATGTGCTGCACCTCACAAGCATTTTGTCAAAGTTTCAGTGCTGATGTGGATATGATAAAAGTGCACACAAGTAGATTTTCTGTTGTTTCTCCTTACTCTCAATCCTGGTGCCTCCAAGTTTGCCCACAACCCCATTTCCTATTGGAGTCACTTGACTGCAACAGGCCACTGCCCACTCTGTAATTTTGAGCTCCTTTTCCTTTCAGTAATAAGAACAAAGGAATGGTTGGAGAGAGCTTCTTTTGTCTTGTGCTTCTATTTTGCGATCTGTGTGTCCATGGCTCCATCTGTTTACATCTCTCTATCAGTGATACATGATTTTAAAATTTGGATAAACACATATAATTTTGATATAATGCTATATAATTTTAAAGTGTGTAACAAGGAAGTATAATATTTTGCGGAGCACTCGAATATATAATGCTCTATAGAAACACATTTTTGCTGAATATTGGATTTTATGCAAACCTTTCCATCATGTGTTTTTCATGCCATCCCATGATCAAGCATGCATTGTGAGTGTACATTTTGTACCCCCCCCCTTTTTATTCCACTTTCTATTAGGTATTCGGTTTATGTAGATAGGCCCTGAACAAGAATCTGAACTCTAGTTTTCAAATTCATCATTGCAATGACGAAACCACTATACCACACTGACTCTTTGCTTAGCTTACAAAAAACAGATGGACATCTAGAATATCTGCCCTTAATCACTATAGTTTAAAAGGTATTTAATTTGATTGTATTTTAATATTATAACTTCTTTAACTGTTTTTAATATTTCTAATATTTATTTCTACAAAAAGTATTCTTGTAAACTACTTTGAATGCTAGTTTGGGGTAAAAAGTGAACTACAAATCAAATAACTTATGATAAATAAATGAAAGATATATCTGTTAGAAATTAAAAACCTTAAGAAATGTGTTTTAATCATTTGATGATTACTCCATGAAATGACTGATTAATGTGACTATGCCATTAGTGATTCACCATCCCATCTAGAGTTTTCTTGTCACATTATGTTCAATTCTTTTTAGGACCATAGGGACAGAAAAGCACATTTTTCCTCTCAAAATGCTAAGAACATGACTTTTTTTTGGTGAATAAAAGTAATGGAAGAATCTAAATTCCCCATGAAGACACAATTTGGGGGTGATCTTGAATTCATTGTTGACCCTGGAACCTCAGGTATCAGCGGTCACCAGGAGTGCCTTTGTGCAATCAAAATTTGTGTACCAGCTGTGCCTGTACCTTAAGACGCCAGATCTGGACATGGTTGTCCACACCTTAGTCACATCCTGTTTGTATTACTGCACTGTACTCTATGTGGGGCTGCCTTTGAAGATAGTTTGGAAGCTTCAACTGGTATAAAGGTCTGCAGCCAGATTACTAACTGCCTTAATTCCTGCCTCATGGTCAAAATCTACTTTAATCCCGATATTTTAAAAAGGGGATAAAAATGATCCAGCGAACTACCGCCCTATCAGTTTACTCTCAGTGGTGGGCAAACTTTATGTTCGCCATTTATATAGCAAGCTTCTAGACTGGTTAGACTCAGAAAAAGTAATAGGTGAGGAACAGGCAGGCTTTAGAAAAAGGAGGTCTAGCATAGACCATTGTATCGTGTTAAGCCACCTAGCAGAAAAATACCAAGCCCCTCCCTACAAAGGACTATTTACCGCATTTATAGATCTAAAAGCTGCCTTTGACTCTATTCCAAGAAATTTACTATGGCAAAAACTACAGAGGACCACAATTTACAAAAGATTGCTCTGGTTAATTAAGAGCTTATATTCAAACACTTCAACACAAGTAAGATGTGGAGTACAAGGCAACCTCTCAAAACCAATAGCAGTAAATAGGGGGGTGCACCAGGGGTGCATCCTGGCCCCTATTCTGTCTAACCTATATCTGAACAACCTAGCCACCCATGTTTCACTACCAAATGGACATTCCCCTAAAATCTCATCCACCAATATACCGCTATTGTTATATGCAGATGATGCTGCCCTCATATCTTACCCCAAGGTAGGATTCAAGCGAGTGCTGAGTGCATTCTACCAATACTGTGAGAAAAACCAGCTAAAGATAAACTATAGTAAAACCAGAATCATTGTCTTCTCAAAGAAGCGAGCCAGGCATAACTGGTACATAGAAGAGAACTTAATTGAACAAGTTTCCAGTTTTAAATATCTAGAGGTTACCTTTCAAGCCTCAGGATCCTGGGGATGCCACCAAAAAATGGCAGTTCAAAATGCCCTATCCAGTAGTAAAGCAATAATTCGCTTTTTTTTACAACAAAGGTGGCCAGTATATACCAGCAGCAACAAAGGTCTTCCAAGCAAAGGTAACAGCCCAATTATTATACGCAATTCCGGTATGGATCACAGGCTTCACATCTAAAGTAGAACAAGTTCAATCAGGGTTTCTTAGAAAACTGTTTGCTGTCCCCAGTTGGAGAGGGTGCACAAAGGGCCTGAAGCAGGATATACATATCTGATTCAAAAAGATCTCTTTAAATCCCACCAAATCAAAGCGCTAAATCAGAAATTCAGGCAGATGGGCCTCTCAGAGAATATATTGAGCAGTTTTGAGCATAAAAAGTTGATGCAGATCTTAGCAGAACAAATCAGTGACATAGACAAACAGGACTCAATGACTCTGGCATGCTCCATATGCTCTCCATTGAGTTTAGGCCTAACATTTAATTCTTTGGGAGGTGCCAAATACTTAGAAAATTTAAACATCCCCAAATTTCACCTTGCTTTCAGTTGGGCCCTCAAATTAGCCATACTAGAGGAAAGATACAAAGGGACTGATTATGAACACAGAGTTTGCCCATGCGGGGAGGGTAAAATTAAAACTGTAATACATGTACTTTTTATTTGCACAATTTACAAGGATGATAGACTAAGGTTAATATCCCCTCTACTCACCAAGTGGCCAGGAAGATCCCTAAGTTGGTACTGCACTTATTTACTGTCTGATCTTGATAAAAGGGTAATGGAACAGGTGGCCCAATTTCTGTTTGCAGCGGCAAAAAGCCGCAAGTGCTTCATGAATAACCTGTAAAGGCTGAGTGTAACAAAGAGTACTTGGGAGACTTATTATTAATTTGCAATCAGTTCCTGTTTTAGAATATATAGACAGTCATTCATCCGATAGCGAATGGTGATACTTGTTTTTTATTAATTATAAGCCAAATGTGATGTTATTAATTGTTAATTGTTGTATTTCATCATTCTACTTTCACTTGACTTAACCGATGGTTTGTTGACCGAAATAAAGGCTACTGACTGACTGACTGACTAACTGGGGCTCTGCACAGAAAGAGAATCACTCCCATGTTGCAGTAACTCCACTGGCTGCTAGTTTGCTTCTGGGCTAAATATAAAGTACTGGTTATTACCTTTAAAGCCCTAAAGGGCCTGCCCGGACCCTTCAATTGGCAGAGGAAGCCCTGCTCTCGGTCCCACCCCTGTCTCAAAAACTACTAGTGGGAACAAGAGGGGGTGCTTCTCCATGGTTGCCCCACCTTTGGAACTCTCTCCCCAAGGAGAACAAACTGGCCTCCTCCTTACTGTCCTTTTAAAAAACAGTTTAAATCTTTTTTTATGCTTGCAAGCATACAATGAGGAGGAGATATAAAATATGTAGTATGAAGTAAGCGGAATGGAAATTGAACTGGTATGACACTCTGCTTAGGCTGACTTTGTAAATGTTTTATTGGGTGTAAATTGTGTATTTTAATTTGTTGTACAATGTTTAGTGCCATTTTATGTTTACATTATCTCTCAGGTTATGTTTTGTAGGCATTGAATGATTGCCTGTTTTGTTGGAAACTGTCCTGAGTCCCCATAGGGAGATAGAGTGGGATACAAATAAAATTATTATTATTATTATTATTATTATTATTATTATTATTATACCTGACATGCTTGTTCATGTGGATAAATACATTTAACTGTGGGTACTGAATGGAGATATTTTCATAAGATCAAAAGTTTTAACATTTTTACTTATTTTATTCCAGCAAGAGCAGCTATTTTTGACCTTGATGTTATGCTATGTTATGTTCTTATATGTTTTAAGTACTTGCAATAGTTCTATTTTAAGTTATGTTAATTTGAACTATGTACTATTGTTTTTGTTTGTTTTGTTTTTTTTTTTTTTTGCATTATTTTAACTGTTACTTGCTGTAAGCCACCCTGAGTACCTTCTGGGAGAGGGGGCGGAATATAAATAAATAAAACTTCTTCCCCCCCCCCCCCCTCCGCCTTTATTTGTACCCTGCTACCATCTCCCGGAGACTCAGTGCGGCTTACAAGAGGCCAAGTCCAAATACAACAGTAAAAACAACAACAACAACAACAACAACAACAACACAGCAAAATAACTCAAAAACAAGGCAATAACATTAACAACACACCATGATGAAATTAAAATCTATGGCAGGGCCAAATGTAATAATTAAAATTAAAATGTGCTGGGCATGACCAGGTGAAAAGGGTAGGTGTTTGGAGGGGGATGGGCATGCAGATATCCTGGATCTCTGATAAAGTGCGTTTGGGGCTCCTCCTAAAAATTGCCAGCAATGGGGCTTTCCTGATGTCTTTAGGGAGAGTTCCAGAGTCAAGGGGCCACCACCGAGAAAGCCCTTTCCCTCGTCCCCGCCAATCGCACTTGCAATGCAGGTGGGATCGTGAGTAGGGCCTCTCCAGATGAACGAAGAGATCCTGTGGGTTCGTACACAGAGATGCGGTCATACAAGTAGGCGGGTCCCTAACCATTTAGGGCTTTGTAGGTAAGCACCTGCACCTTGAATTGGGACCGGAAAATGAATGGCAGCCAGTGGAGCTCCTTAAACAGGATCTCCTCCTCCTCCTCCTCCTCCTCTTCTTTTTCTTTTTCCTGAATCATACTTGCCACATCTCTCTCATGCAGAAACAGCCCATATATATGTATAGTGGTCTTTGTATCCATGGATTCTGCACCCATGGATTCCAATATCCACATCTTGAAAATGTCATTTCCTCAAAAAATAAAAATAAAAGCAAAATCTTTATTAAAAAACCCTTGATTTTACCATTTTACATAAGAAACCCCATTTTACTATGCCATTGTTCATAATGGGACTTGAGCATCCACAATTTTTTTTAATTTCCCAGGGCTCCTGGAACCAAACACAACATATACTTGGATTCACTCTGTGTACTGATTTGAACCAGTGGATATGGTTAATAATTTCATTCAGATCATTTTTGCTATATGTTTAACCAAATCTATAGATTTATTTCTTCAAAGCATGAAAAGACTTTTTTTCTTTTTTTAAAAAATAAAGGCAATATACAAAAAGGTAAAACAAATACCATATTATTCAAATCTAATGTTCAAATTTTGGATGAGCAAATTTGAGGAGCACATTAGATTTGATGTCATTTTAGTACTGCACACGTAAATCCACCTCTGCCATTGGGCAAGAGATCCTGACTGGGGACAGAGAAGGGAGAGTCAGTTGTGGCTGCGAAAAGTCTGGTCGGAAGTTGTACCCTTCCATCAGGCTATTTTGTGGCCAATACTGCTTCTCACCAGCTTTTTCATGGCCACCACAATCTTTCCACGACACCTGATAGAAGGGTGCAGCTTCCCACCAGCCTTTTCATGGCTACCACCACCCTACATTTGAATTTTTTTTGTAATACACACTTTCAAAATTGAGGTATGTGTGGCACATTATACTCATGCAAATATGGTAGTTTAATTTATTTCTGAACAGTTGTACAGATAATCAACTGAGTTGATAGGTCTAAACAACTCTTCAGCCTTAAAGAAAATTATTTCTGGTGCACATATGGAGAAAAATCATTTCAGGTTGATTGGATGTAGACCACACACCATGTTCTTCTGTTCATACACACATACAAAAACCCACCATAGATCATCATGTGTGACTGGTGACCATATGTATTGTAGCTATTATCTCTTTACTTGATGTGATGTTGATGGGATAGAGATGAATGAACTGGCAACAGATAAATATTCTGATGAAAGAATTCACATGATGAAGAGTAAATGCTCCCAGGAAATTTCTTCATATAAGTGGCATTTAAATGAACTGCATATGTGGGGAAACATATCTGCAAAGTTGTAAGACATTGCAACATGGTTTCATAGAAGATATGTGCTTTCCCTTTGTGTATTGGGCTGAGTCCTCTTTGGCATATCAGAAATATTGTTGTAGGTTTCTGTGAAAGGCGTAGTTGAATTTACAAATGGGTTACTGCATGTACGTGAATTGCCTAGTTATGGCAGAAACATATATCCTGGTTTTGACTTTCATTTATTCTTTAAGCTGCCTTTTCAAAATTTCCTAATTTAGAACACCGTTTGAAATTTGGAGTTGGGAGCAGGGAGAGAAGAAATAATTGGGAGGTGAACAGGAATAAGCCATTTCACACTACCACGTTAAGAGTTTCACTTATTGCAGATATTGCAATATATTAAGAAAGAAATGACTTTATAGCTTTCTTTGGACACCCACAAAATTTCAATGTAACAATGATTGAAGAAGGAAGGAGGAGGAGGAAAACCTCACTACATTATTGCTTCTTGTTCTTGTTTTGGTTCTTGTTGCTATTAATGATTTAACATGAAGCATGTAAGAAACATCTGGCCAAAAAGTTTCAGTCATGCTTTTAGTTTGCTACTATTTCACTCCCTTCTCTTATTTGGTTATGAGAACCAATTTATCTTATATTAGTTATTATACCCTGTCCACCTGAACACCTAAAAACCCCAATCCTGGGGTACATTTAAATGGGCCACAAATGACAATGATGATCCAGTTGCTGAGCAAACCCAGTATCTTGATGGCCTCTGCACAGCTCAGTGGCACCAAAACCAGTTCACTGTTTTTTAAACCACCCCTATCTTGCTCCCATTGTCTGGGTTTTGTGGCATCCATCAGGTATGAAAATGGGACAGAGCATCAAAATGGCACTGCTCAGTGCCTAAAATGATAATAGGCAGAGTGACAATACATTATGAAATGAGAAAGGGGGCTCTATCTAGGAACGATTGCACATTTCCAGATCCTTCCACACTCAGCACTTAGTTTTTCAGCCATTATACTGTTTTTAAAATGTGTACTGTGATGTAATGTTTTTCTGGTGTTATTTTTATTCGGTTTCATTTTATTTTATTGGTTGTGTTTTATCTGTATTTTTGGGCTTGTCCCCTTGTAAGCCACCCCGAGTCCTTTCGAGGAGATGTTGTTGTTGTTCATTTGTTCAGTCGTCTCCGACTCTTTGTGACCTCGTGGACCAGCCCACGCCAGAGCTCCCTGTCGGCCGTCACCACCCCCAGCTCCTTCAAGGTCAGTCCAGTCACTTCAAGGATGCCATCCATCCATCTTGCCCTTGGTCGGCCCCTCTTCCTTTTGCCTTCCACTTTTCGAGGAGATAGTGGCAAGGAATAAAAATAAAGTTGTCATTATTATTACTATTATTATTATTATTATTATTATTATATAAGGAGAAACTACTGCAACGCTCTCTACGTGGGGTTGCCTTTGAAGACGGCCCGGAAGCTCCAATTAGTCCAACGCTCGGCAGCCATGATACTAACTGGAGCGGAGCGCAGGGAGCATACAACTCCTCTGCTGCACCAGCTCCACTGGCTGCCGAGCTGCTACCGGGCTCAATTCAAAGTGCTGGCGCTGGCCTTTAAAGCCCTAAACGGTTCTGGCCCAACTTACCTATCCGAACGTATCTCAGCCTATCAGCCCACCAGGACCCTAAGATCTTCTGGGGGGGCCCTGCTCTCTATCCCTCCTGCTTCACAGGTGCGGCTGGCGGGGACGAGAGACAGGGCCTTTTCTGTGGTGGCCCCGCGGCTTTGGAACGCCCTCCCCATGGAGGTAAGATCAGCCCCC
Organism: Anolis sagrei; assembly: GCF_037176765.1. Lineage (NCBI taxonomy): Eukaryota > Metazoa > Chordata > Lepidosauria > Squamata > Anolidae > Anolis > Anolis sagrei. The sequence goes on from NC_090023.1 coordinate 121,161,352, forward strand.
TCATTGATGGTTTTCCGGAAAAGATTAAAAACCTGGATGTTCGAGCAGGCGTTCGGTCAACTCAGTGCAATAAGTGTAATGATTGAAGGACTGGCAATTTGGACGACGAAACTGGATCGCAATTTTAGTCAAGAGATGAATTGGATTGTTTATTGATATATGTATTGTGGATCGTGTTTTTATGCTTTTAAACTGTATACTGTTGTTTGTAATAAGTTGTTGTAAACCGCGTTGAGTCGCCGGCTAGGCTGAGAAACAGCGGTATACAAGTATAGCAAATAAATAAATAAATAAATAAATCACTTCTGCTTTTTGCTCCTCCCTCCTCTGATCAGGTCATTGTTCCCACTGTTGCTGAGTCCCAACACCCCTTCACAATCATTTATGAGATTTCAAGCAAGATATATGATTTTTCCTTTATTTTTAAAGCTTTTTCTGAACTTTTGAAGTTCCACAATGTCGGAACAGCTCGAAGCTCCAGAAGAACCCAGCAGCAACTGTACCTTGAACTATAGCATGGCTAAACCCCCTAATAAATGTGTTAAAATGATATTTCTTGTGTAACTTGTATTGTTCTAAATATATAAAAGTGTATCAAGTATATCCTGAAGGCCCTTTTGCATAGGCTCCTGGGAATGGAGATGGTTTAATAATTGAGGAAGTTCCTCCAGAAGTCTCCCAGATCAGATAATATCAGTTCATTTCAGTGTGTGCATGTGAGACTGATAATCCCTTTATCGCCAGGGCTGTCTTGACACTGTTTATCTGTTTCACTATGACTGGGGTCCCATGGAAGGAAAGGTTAAAATAAAATATGAATACATTCACCTTCTGAAAGGGGAGTCAAGCCTCTAGTTCCCAGAATGATCATCTTTCATTCTCTGTGCCCTGGACCTTTGTCTTTATGGAACTGGGCACTTAACTCACTCAAGAAATCACCTGCATACCCACAACACCATCTACTTCAGTTTTACGCCCTCCATGGGGGCATCTCTGCAACAGACTGGACCTTTAAACCTACCAATAATCAGCTGTTCTTCTTCCCATCATAGAGATCCCCTACTCCTGTCTGACATCATGGAAACTTCCAGCCAACCCCTACATGTATCCTTGCTGGCATTTCCTCCTGGGATTGTTTTTCAATGACTACCTTCCAGGAGTGTGATATCCCTGATTATCGAGATACTCTTCAGACATTCTACAGTACAGATTAATAAATTCATATGAAGTTGTAGTTTTCTAGGCCAAAATCCATTGCATAAATTGGTTGCTCTCACCCTGCAGACAGCAACTTTCTAAAAAGGTTACATAACACAAATATCCACAAGAGGATTTACATGTTGATCATGTTATGTGTTTTTTGTTTTGAATGGCAACATTATGAAACTAATTGAGCAAACTAATGTGTAACCCAATTGTAGGATCAAAAAGTATTATACTGTGAATGTCAGTAGAAATAAATAGATGTGCAAACATATGCAGCTCTCCTTCTGTAATCGTGAAAAAAAGGTATGAAGTTAATTTAAGCTTGACATGATAAGAATAATTTTTTGATACTTGGGAGTTGTAAATACTGGTTTTTTGGGTTTTTTGCATAAAATTCCAAGAATGATGACAAAAATCTACACAGATGCCCTATTCTATTTTTTGCAATATGCAATGATAATTCTCAGAACATACTTATATTTACTGAACTGCTAAATGGCAAAAGTATCAGTGCTAAATCCTACAGCCTATAGAGTTACATTATCTCATATCCTGCTCAGCTCTACGGCTTTGTCTCATGAACCACACAGGCCTGCAGATTACAATGTATGGTATAATTTGTTGTCAGGGTCTTGAGTAAATCCTCCCATCCAAGAGGAACTATAAAAGTTGACATGCACTTTTTCTGAAGCATAGACACAAGCAACTGGCCTGCTTTGTACCAGATTTTCCTCAATCCCAGGGGCTTGATCATCCTGCTTTGTTACTCTGTCTTAGCTGCCAACAACACAGCATCCAACACCAAGACTGATTTTGCATACTGTATGCATAGGAAAGGCAAACCTGTTGGGTGGAGGGGTATGAGAGAAATTCCTACCAATTAAAAGTTCATGAGAAACAAAGTTGCTATGGCTTAATTGGCTAAAAGGAGCAGAAACTTGTTTTGTTTTGATTCTGAAAATAATCATTATACAATGGTGTAAAATTGTAGTATTTGCAATCCATATATAGCCCCATAGTTTCGTGATCAGAAAAAATGGGTGACAGTTTGACAGAAATAAATAAATAAATAAGGGAACTTAGAAAAATGCAATTTAATTAATTATTTTGAATATTTAGGGCATGGTAGCAATTAATGTCTTGTGGGTGTTATTTCTTTCTCTCGATAGATGTGTGTCGTCTGCATTGCTGTCATGAACCAATTAAAATAGACATTGTGTTGTTGTTTTGTTTAAAACTTCTTTTCAATGTGCCATGTTAATAGACATTCTCGAGTTCAAATCCACATCAAACTCAGCCACACTTCCCAGTGCATAGATCAACAGCACCCTCTTCTGATAGAATATCTGAACTGTTACAGATAAACAGATTGCCTAAAATAAAGCAACTCTCTGCTCAAATACATAGAATTAGTCAATCTTCCAGGAGCTTGCAACAAGACACATAGCCCCATGAGTGCACCCTTAGACTTAAGCTGATCTATTGCTCACAATTACTTCTGAATAGCATGGATAAGATTACATTGCAATTTATGAGCCTGTCCCAAACATCAAACAAAGTAAGAACAGCTACAGGGAGCCCCTGGTGGCACAATGGGTTAAACTCTTGCATCTGCAGGACTGAAGACTGACAGGTCACAGGTTCGAATCCGGGGAGAGTGTGGATAAGCTCCCTCTATCAGCTCCAGCTCCCCATTGCGGGGACATGAGAGAAGCATCCCACAAGGATGATAAAACATCAAAACATCCGGGCATTCCCTGGGCAACATCTTTGCAGAAGGTCCATTATCTCACATCAGAAGTGACTTGAAGTTTCTCAAGTCACTCCTGAAATGAAAAAAAAAAGCTACAGGGAATTTACATGCCCCCTCTCTGATGAATAAAAGCCCAGGATAGTTCTACATTGTAGAATTAATGCAATTTTGCATGATTTTAACTGCTATGGCGCAACACTATGAAATCCTGAGAGTTGTAGTTTGGTGTTGTTGCACCAACATTCTTTGGCAGAGAAGGCTAAAAAGACCTTTTAAAATTACAGTCCCCATGATTCCATAGAACTGAGCCATGACAGTTAGAGGTTTTTTTTGTCGTTTCAGAAGTGACTTGAGAAACTGCAAGTTGCTTCTGGTGTGAGAGAGTTGGCCATCTGCAAGGATGTTGCCTAGGGGACGCCCGGATGAATTGATGTTTTTATCATCCTTGTGGGAGGCTTCTCTCATGTCCCCACATGAGGAGCTGAAGCTGATAGAGGGAGCTCATCCGCCTCTCCCCGAATTCAAACCTGCGACCTGTCGGTCTTCAGTCCTTCCGGCACAGGGGTTTAACCCACTGAGCCACTGGGGGCTCCTGACAGTTAAAGTGACATAGATGCACAACTACCAGTTTACTTGGAAACTGTCCCAGGTAGAATGGATGCTCTGGCATATGACACTGAACAACGAGGGAAGAGACATTAGCTGGTTGCACATTCTGACTCCCAGGAAGAGAATCATGGCAAGGTTCACCAGAGGAAAACTGATCTATGAGGAATATTCTCCATACAATCAACAGAGAACGCAGTGAGCGGAACCTTTGAGACTGTGGATTCCTGGAGTCCATGTGATGGAGCCATGACTGTTGAAATGGCACCAAATTGCTACAAGGGTATATCAACCCATTTTATCTCAGACTGCAAAGATGAAAGGAAACACACACTGTCCTCTGATATTTGTCTTTTTTCTTCCTTCCAGAAACACTACATAATCTATTTTAAAGATATGATGTCTTTGCTTTGAAAACACATTTCTTATATGATGGAAGTAACAAAGTTAAAATTTGCAAATGCCATGTAAAATACAGAGCAGGGTTTGTAATGTATAAAACATTTGAATACATTTACGTCGCAAATAGTGACACCAAGATCACTGGCAAAACAATTTGTATAACTATTGCTGATGTTGGAAGTGCCACACTAAAGCAAAAATCATGCAAATATTTACTTTCTTACTCACTAATATTGTGTACACACATGCAAAACTGCAAAGTATTTGCCAGTTTGAAACAAACATTATAAAATGATCAGGTCAACGCAAAACAGCCAGACAGCATAAAATCAGATTGTCGGAGTATACAATTCTAAGTAACAACAATAAAATTCACATTTTTTTTCCTCATTCGAAGCACTGTCACATGCAATCATTTCATTCTGGTGCCTTAAACTTGACAAGCTTTGTAGCAAGTGAATTCTTTACGCAGCAATTCCACAGTTACAATGCAACACAGTGAGCAAAATTTGGGTTGAGATATCTGTGCACACGTCTCCTTTATGTGTGTGGAAATAATAATAATAATAATAATAATAATAATAATAATAATAATAATGTACCCTGCCACCATCTCACCATAGGGACTCAGGGTCACTCACAATGCACTCTGAAGTGCTACACATAAAATAAACAATACATAGACCTAAAAATGATAAAACATGAGATTACAATCACCCACACACACAAAATCACACACAAAATATTACAATTCATAAATCAATCATAACTGTGAATAAAACTGGTTGTTATCAATTAATGAACCTAGTGCCAAGGTGAGGAAAACACTAAGTCCTCAGACTAACCCTTACAATCTAGTCAAGATCAAAGGTTTGTTTTAAAAGCCCTATTTTTAGACTAGATCAGAAAACTTGGAGAGAGGGGGCTAACCTAATCTCTCTAGGGAGCGCATTAGGGTTGGATAGGTTGACTCAGAAATGACTGAAATTCAGAAAAAAACATAAGAATTTAGACATCCAAAGCAGTTTTGAACCATGCAAGAAAGGTGTGTGTGTGGGGGGGGGGGGGGGGGGATCGCCCCGCTTACCATTTTTTTCGGAAATATTCCACTAACCATTAAGCAACTTTAGTAAAGGCAGGGAATTTTTAAAATCTCATTCCCATGGTGGGTGTGGCTAATCACAGCCATCATAACTGTATTATGTGAAGACCAGGCTCCCAATGGTAGAGATTGCAAAAGGCCCTGCTGTTAAACTACACTTCCCACAATGAACAACTGCTCATTAGCCAAAATGTCTGAAAGACCCAACATAGCTGTATGTAGCAGTCTTTGTCTAAATATAAAATAAACTGATTGAATCTACAAAGAAGTCTAAAGAAGGCAACAAAGCAATGAGCAACTTTTGCAAAGCCAAGAGAACATAAACTGCTTAAAAAACCAATCCTTTTACTTTTGCCTGATTACCATGAACAAAGCACTGAGGTAGCCAACCACAGCCAGCCTTTTACAGTCAGTAAGTAATGATAAAAAAATATAATTGATTGCTTCTGCAAATAGGAATAAATGGATGGATGTGTCTTGAGGGTCCCCTCCAACTCAGTAGAGGAAGCAAATGGATGTCAGGAGAGTTTGGATGGTGCCTTTCTGTCCAAAAGAAGGGGGTCAGTCTAGATGTCGCTTGATGGGGTCTGTACTATGATTTTTCCACCAATTTAACACAGTTCACCAATTTAACACAGTTGAAGCCACACAAACAAAGTTTCTGGAGTATAACAACTACTTTCAAAGTAAAGACCACCCAATGAAACAGGAAATGACACTTTCAAACCCAGAACAGATTTTTTATTATTAAAAATGTTTTTTATAAAAACTTTGAAAATTTGCCAAACATCCATGGATAAGTCAAAGGTTAAGAAATTTGGTAAGCTAACAGTGCTCTATGTGTTCTACCACTGTAGCAAGTCTCATCAGGATTGGTCTAAAAATGAGGTAGGGAGAATCCCCTGAAATTTTCCCAGTACCAGTTGCTGCTTTCCCCTGCTGCTCATGCGTGTCCGCATTAACAAATCAATTCAGAAGTTTTGGACATTTCTAAAAGTGTCCAAAACTTTTCTAAAAGTTTCAATTTTTTTGGAGAAATTCAGAAATGACTTTACAATCGAACCACCAGCACCCCCTACATCCAAAACGAGTTTTGAACCTTTTTTTTTTTATCAAACAAGTCTAGGAGGCATTCCAGAGCTGAAGTGAGGCACCGCCAAGAAGGCCCTCTCTCATCACCACCAACCATATTTGAAAGGGTGGTGGAGCCAAGAGAAGAGCCTCCCTGGCAGATCTCAGAGACTGTAACAGCTCATAGAAAGAGATGCAGTCTTGAAGATAGATTGGCCCCAAAACAATATGACTTTTTAGACACTGTGGAGGTTGGTCTTACACCTTTCTTTCTGCAGTTCCCAAAGACCTTCTTCTGGAAAACCTTAAATACCCAACATCACATCATACAAGAAATCTATGTTTCACAATGATCATAGAAGCACCAAGACCTCCAAAGGACCCTCATACGTCTCAGCTCTGTTAATACTGATGATGGATTGAATAGTGAAAATCCTACACCCTTGGAAAGTAAAAGTCAACGTTCCCATGAGAACATTCATTCCGAACCGAAAAGAGAAGTTTCACTCCCTTGCGGAGAAGTTTCACTCCCTTTTTCTCCCACCCTTAGATCCCCAGAGAATCTGACACCTGGTCAGCCTAGTGAGGGAAGGAGGGGGCAGATTCGGCAGAGCAGGGGAGAAGCACAAAGTTTACGGAGGTTAGAAAGATTGAGAGAAATTCAAACAAAAACTTCAGGCGTGTCTCATAATAGATTTCTCTCCTTTAAGAGTGGGTTTGTATATCTGTGGAATGGCTGGGATGGGGCAAAGAGCTCTTCTCTGCTGGAGCTAGACGTGAATGTTTCAACTGACCACCTTCATTAGCATTTGGAGGCCTGGCTGAGCGTGGGAAAATCTTTTGTTGAGAGGCGTTAAGATGTGCCTGGTTATTTCCTCTCTGCTGTTTTGCTGTTGTAATTTTAGAGTTTTTTTTAATACTGATAGCCAGATTTTGTTCATTTTCATGGTCTCTTCCTTTCTGTTGAAATTGTCCACATGCTTGTGGATTTCAATGGCTTCTCTGTGTAGTCTGACATGGTGGTTGTTGGTGTGGTCCAGCATTTCTGTGTTCTCAAATAATATGCTGTGTCCAGGCTGGTTCATCAGGTGCTCTGCTATGGCTGACTTCTCTGGTTGAAGTAGTCTGCAGTGCCTTTCATGTTCCTTGATTCATGTTTGGGCGCTGCGTTTGGTGGTCCCTATGTAGACTTGTCCACAGCTGCATGGTATACAGTAGACTCCTGCAGAGGTGAGAGGATCCCTCTTGTCCTTTGCTGAACGTAGCATTTGTTGGATTTTCTTGGTGGGTTTGTAGATTGTTTGTATGTTGTGTTTCCTCATCAGCTTCCCTATGCGGTCAGTGGTTTCCTTGATCTAAAATTAAAATCAGCTCTCCTAAAGTCCAAAATGCGGGTTTGACTTGTCTTAGTTTTGGCCTTCCTTTGTACCTCAAATTGCAGGAGCACATGGTCACTTGCCCCTAAGGATCCGACCACTTCCACCGCATCGATCGGGTCCTCTGCATTTGTTAGGATGAGTAGACGACCCCCTTGTTGCATTTTCTACCTTCTGGACCGTGAAATTGCCTGCAAGGCAAGCGAGGAATTTGTTGGACTTTGTACTCTTGGCTGAGTTTGCTTTCCAGCAAATATCGGGATAGTTGAAATCGCCCATGACTACTACATCTCTTCTCTGTGTCTGTTTTGTCAACTGTTGGCAGAATATTTCATCAAGTTCTTCTTCCTGGCTTGGAGGTCTGTAGTAGATGCCTACAACAACATATTTTTGAGTCCCAGTTCCCTTGATTCTTATCCAGATGCTTTCAAGCTTGTTTCCCGGTTTGCTGTCTTGAATATCTTCTGCAGCGTAACAGTTTTTGACATATAAGGCTACTCCACCTCCTTTCCCTTTTGTTCAGTTTCTGTGAAAGAGGTTATAGCCCTCCATGTCTACATTCCAGCGATAGGAGTCATCCCACCAGGTTTTAGTGATGCCTATGACATCATATTTGTGGTGTTGTGCTAAAAGTTAGAGTTTGTTTTGTTTAATTCCCATGCTCTGTGCACGAGTGTAAAGACATGTGAGCCCCCGAGATCTTCCCCTGAGCTGTTTATTTGGGATTATTGTGCTTTTGGTACTTGATCTTTGTTGTGTTTGTGCAGCCCTCCGTTTAGCCTTCTGGCGGTTCCCTGACATTGTGGGTAAAGTACTGTTCGCAAGGCTGTTGTCCCCTCCCCCGGTGGACCTAGTTTAAAGTGTGCCTAATGAGGTTTGTGAGTCTGTGAGCAAAAAGGTGTTTTCCTACTTGTGTGAGATGCACCCCATCCCTTGCCAGTAGGCCATATTTGTTTATTAATAAATGGAAGCAAATTTGGAGATGACAGATCTATCAATCCACTATTAAATCACTAGAGATAACTCATGGAACTTAAAATGTGTTTCTGTATGTGTTTCAGTCTCTGTGTACATCTACATTACACACTTAAAGCAGTTTGAGAACTACCTTAACTGCCTTGAATCCATCTTATAAGATACCAGCATTTCTAGCTTGGTGAGATAAGATAGCTTTTCTGCTGAATCTTTGGGAACTCAATTGTATGGAATCCCAGGCAGTGAAAATGATATCAGATTGTTCCCATTGGTGTAATGCAGTTGTCCTTTCTTTGTCTGGTGTACACTCAAATTAAAAGGGGAAATCTGTGTATCTGACACTTTGCATTACCTAAGGGATATCTCCTTCCAAGAGCTAGAAGAAATGATTCCCCAGCCTTCAAGGCATATCTCTATATTCTTTTGCTAAACTCCATGCTGAACGTTCAGAAAGTGCCTTGTTGAAGAAAATGCTGTTCCACACATTTTGGTATAAACCAAAATGTCAGAGAAAATGTTTTGAATGAGGTTGCTAGTCATTCTTTTCAAACATCAATATTACTGGCATGAGCTGTCCTTTGCCTTTCAAATGAGTTGCCCTAAGACATCTAGATATGCCTGAGCAGTATCATCCTTTCAGATACTGAAAGCTCTTGAATTATTGATTTGATGTGAAATATTGGTTGCCAACAAGCTGTAAGAATGAAGTGTATAAATAAAAAAATAGCTGAGTTATCAGAATACAAAATAACTCATCTGGACAGCAGGGTGAGATGACATCTCTTCACTTTCCTTCCATGATCACATGCCTCAGTGGGCTCTGCTTTTTTAAATTTTTGTTTCGTCTTCCTCCTCCTCTCTACTCTTCCAACACTTGAAAGTTCCATCATCATCATCATGTCAAGACAATAAAGTGAATTGCATTCCACAGATTTTTGGTCAGAAAGCAATGTGTTACTGAGACCATTCACTGCTGAATGCTGAATGGTCTCAGTAATGCCAATTAAAGTGCAACTGCATTAAAGTTTGTCAAATTAGAAGGATGTTTATAACATCTACACCTATATACCTTTGCATTTTATGACCACTAGCGGTATGTGTTCATCAGGGACATTTCAAATATTGCTACATTTTAACCATGCTTATTGTATCAAGGACTGTGTTCAATTGACTGGTAAAGTCAATGCTTATCCTCATCCAAATTGTGATGCGACTTTGCAGATGTAATTGCATCTAGAATACATGCCAACAAAAAAAAATGTCTTGTTTTTAGGCCTGTTCCTGGGGTATGGGGTATGGTGTTTCAGAAAATAGCATTGGATAGATCATAACAGCCCTAGTTTCTTAGATATGGTGATCATGATTTTCTGTTGGAGAACAGATGGAGACTGGTATATGGCATATGTTCTGTATCTCAAAAATTAGTGCTGATAGCAGAAAACAGATGCCATTTTGGGAATCAGCAGGTCAAATATACTGATATAACATTATACAGGTCCAACATTTAAGGAACCAAAATGTGTGTTGGCCAGCAGAATAGAATTGGGGCAATGTAAGATAAGATTTGTGAACGTAAGGTAAAGATAAAGGTTTCCCCTGACGTTAAGTCTAGTTGTGTCCAACTCTGGAGGGTGGTGCTCATCTCTATTTCTAAGTCAAAGAGCTATTGTTGTCCGTAGACACCACCAAGGTCATGTGGCCAGTATGACTGATGGGGCACCATTACCTTCACACAGAAGCGATACTTATTGATCTACGCACACTTGCATGTTTTCAAACTGCTAGGTTGGCAGAAGTTGGGCCTAAGAATGGGGGCTCACCCCGCTCCCTGGATTTGAACTGCTGACCTTTTGGTCAGCAAGTTCAGCAGCTCAGTGGTTTAACATGCTGCACCCCCAGGGGTGCTTAGACATGCCAAAAACTTGTGGAGATTGAGCATACATTCTATCTGTCCTGATTTGGCAAAGACAGTTAATGCATTGTCATACCACTTTTTTAGATATCCTTGAATTTCTGTTGTTGCCTCCAGCTTACTTCCATTGCTGCAAAATGAATTGAAAACTGTAAAAATAGTTTGCACTTAGTTAACACATAAGTAAAGGTAAAGGTTTTTCCCTGACATGAAGTTCAGTCATGTCTTACTCTGGGGTGTGGTGCTTATCTCCATTTTTAAGCCGAAGAGCCAGTGTTGTCTGTAGACACCTCCAAGGTCATGTGGCCGGCCTGACTGCATGGAGCTCAGATAAAAACAATATGTTACATCTTTTCTTAGCTTCTCTGTGTTTTCATCATTAATAGCTTTTGCCATTTTTGACCATATTTTAATGTTTCTTGACAATGTGTCCTGACATCTGTGAAATCTTGTAGGTTATGATTGAGTCTATCTTCAAAGGATGGTGACATGTAAAGAGATTATGCAAATGGACACCACTGCTATTTCCTGAACCCCTTGCCCTTTTAGATAGCAGTATAGATAAGATATTATGAAATAGGATTTTATTTTACTTTTGACTTCTGACTTAATTAACTAAACTAACAGATGATCATGTTTGCTTCTAACTATAGCACACCTCAGTTATCTGGAGGTTATCTGGAGAGGAGCGGGGGAAGAGGACCGGTAAAAGAGTATGGGGAGAGGCCTACTTGGAAGCACACTAACAATCATAGAAGATTTCCTAACCTTTTCTACTAGACCAGTGGTACTCAACCTGGGGTCCCCAGATGTTTTTGGCCTTCAACTCCCAGAAATCCTAACACCTGGTAAACTGGCTGGGATTTCTGGGAGTTGTAGGCCAAAAACATCTGGGGACCCCAGGTTGAGAATCACTGTACTAGACTCTTAGAATCTGGAGATGATTTCCTTTGTGGCTGACTATATTTGAGACCTGAGCCTTTAAGTTTAGAAGTCTTCCTCAACACATAAAGGTAAAGCCAGAAGGGCAGAAACCAGAAATACACCAACTGCAATATGGATGAGACCTCTCTGTCTTTTGGGTGTGGGCACAATATCATTTCTGTTAGATTGGTGGCACTTTAGGCTATAATTACAAACCTGGAAATTGGTATGATTACTATCCTGTTTGAAGTGCTACATTTTGACACTAGCTTTGTGCCTCTATTGGGTTTTCAAGCATTGCTTCTGTCTCTCTTTTTCCTCCAGCAGTCTGTAATGTCTAAGTACAAGTGAAGTGCTACTCAAGCTGATGTCAGACAATTATGGCATGTTGATTTTTACTGAAGGACTGTATATTGTCTGTTTCAGTAGCAAATCTTTTCCAATACTCACTTAAGTGAATGGTCAAAATGTCTATGGATACATTTGTCTCTGAAGTGAATGACATTTGTATCCAAGGAAAGCTCTTCTCTTCTTTCAGCCAGATAGCCAATGATTGCCATACCAATTGCATTCCTAACCAATTTGGCTGGATGACACTTCACATAAGTTGTCTAGTTGGTGTTCGAGGATCAGTTCTGATCTACACAGAGATGTTTTCTCTTTAAATCACCATTCATTTAGGATGGTGAGGACTATATAGGAATGGAGGAGAAATTTGATGAGACCATATTTTGATATTAAAGCATCTATTTTTGTACTTTCCCTCAAACTGGAATTCAGTTACCCTTCTAAACTGCATATTTCTCTGAATTTTTCAACAAACACCTCCAATTAGAAATGTATATTAACATAAAAAAAGATAAATATTACTGAAAATAACAGTCAGAATGCACTATGTTGGTCATTCTTCCTGGAAAAAAAAAAAATCTGTGTAAGGCAAAATTGCATGCAAAAACAAATGTAAAGGGAGACATGTGCAGAAAAATGTGTACAAATGTTCATACCAACTGTAAAAAAAAGACTTGAAAAAAGAATCTCAAAGGTTGAGATGAACTAAAAAGGAGAAACTGAGACACTGAAAATGGCAGATCCACCCATCTGATGGATTGAACATTCATCAGAATTTCTCTTTAGAGCAGCAGCAGTGTTATTGCTAGCTCCAATTTACTCTTTCATAAGAATAGGAAAAATGGGGGGATGCTACTGTAGAGAAAAGAAAAAATAGTTCTGCTTTCATAATGTTTTGCTGCTTTTCTCAATATTATATTTCAAACGTAATTATTTATGTTTTTAGCCATTGGGCGATATGATGGTTGTGTATTCAGGGACAAGTAAAAACAAGGCTAGCTGACTCATCAGCTTTTCTGCCCTTCCCAAGTGACTTTCCTACTCTTGTAAACTGAACTCTTGTAAATAAACTGTTGTGCATGACTTTTTTTAAAATGAAGAGTTTTTTTCCAGAAGGAGATGTTTGTGTCATCTGTCTGTGCATTTTCATGATTTGTCGATGGTGGAAAAGAGAGAAAGAAAAGGCACGCTTGCTTTAGTTTTTCCACTTGATGTACTTCAAAATGATCTGTCATTTCATATCAGCCTGCTTTTGTTAAAAAGTGGCTGTAGCCTTGAGTTTGTTGACCTATTAAAACAAATGCATTCTAAATGCAGTGTGGGTCAGTAAAGTTTTGTGTTAAGTAGATGAAGTGAGACTTTCTCTCATTTAATCTAAGAAATACTGGTGCTGCATTTATAGCCAGTAGCACCCACAGTTCACTGTGAGGCACCAAATGAAATGGCAACCTGAAAATGGCAGATTTACCACTGGTTTCAAAATGAATATTTCCTGACCCATGTATGATTTCCAATTTCAGCTGTCTTACAGCAGGATATGAGTCTGTGCTGACTGTCAACTTTGAATAAAAATTGGCATTGTGTCTTGCTAGTTGCATTGGGAAACCAAGCTATAATTGTTTTTTCTTCCATTTTGTTGTATTCTGAACATTCTCATTTGCTTGTTTAAATTATGCTGACATTGCTGTCCATGGACCTCTTCACACAGGCTATTTTTCAGTTTTGCCACAGAGCTTGCCGTCTCCCAACACACCCCAGAGAAGTACTTCTGGGGTAACTCCATGACAAAACTGGGGGGGGGGGGGAACCCTGCCACTGCCGAAAAAAAGCTGGTGGCAAAAGGTGGGAGGTATCTGGTCTTTCCATAGAAATCTACTGTGAGAGACGGCTGCCTGATGCTGCCCCCATATGATGAGGTAGGGGGAAAGCTGGGATGGTGTGGGGCTTAGGGTGCTGGTGTAACAGCAATCACCACAATCTTCGTCAATTCTCAGGGATTCCGGTAGCACATGTGAGGAAATCCCATAAACAATCTAAAGTTATTCATGTTGCATTACAGAATCTAATATAGTGGTCTTCCATTGATGAGTTTCTGAGGCCTACGTTTGTGCTTACTTATTTTGTTCCTCTTCTGGATTATCTATTTATCTGTTGTTGTTTTTTTTAAAAAAAAAATCCATAATTTTGAAAGGACTCTTAATGTTTTAACAATGAGAGATGAAGTCCAACATATTCTGCCAAATTTTCAAAAAAATAATAATTAAATATTTGTGTCACTCTTCCACAGATTCATGTTCTAGGTCACCCTCCAGCAGAATGAGGTATACAGTCTCATGTTGTGGTTGACCTGTCCCCACTAATGCAGTGAAAAATACATAGGTTTCATGTTACAGCTATTACGGCCAGTTTTGCCCAATTAAAATCAGTTGAACAACTAAGAACTATTCATATAAATTGGTAGGTAGTATCAATACAACTCCTCAGCTTCTGCTTAAAGTTATTCAATAGTAGATGTTAAACGAAAACCACAATTACATGATGTCAAATGGTCACAATAGACGTCTTCACCAGTGTGCCATTAGGACAATGGTTTCCAAGCTATGGCCCATGGGCCGGATGCCAGCCCTCACCCTAAAAGTATTTTGGGGGAGGTTCAGGATCTAGCCAAAAAATTACATATATATATATTTGAAAAGTTGTTGCCTATATTTGAAAAGTCATGCTTTATTTCATTTTAAAATTGCATATAACTGCTAAGTATTATTATGAAAACTTTGGCTGACAGATTCAGTAATGAGCTATAAGGGTTTGACTCAATTCACACACACACACATTCAACAAACATTATAATTTGAGCTCAGGAAAATATATGTTTAGAGCTGCGGTGAATTATATCTCCATATTTTTCATATTATTACTGATAATTTGATATCCATTATAATTTTAGACTTAATCCTTCCTCTAGGCTATCTTTCCCTTTTCCTGTGCATATATTTCCCACGCTGAGCTATGGCCTAAGAGATTTTGCAATCATCTGCAAAATGTACACTCCAGTCAGAAATAACTTCTAGTTCAAGGAGAAGTAGTTAGTGGGGAAGTCAAAGAGCTTCTGCTGTTCACAGTTACAAACATGGGCTAAAATACTGCCTCAGGTGCACTTATTCCATTGTACAGTCCTCAATGTTATCCTCCAAAAATCACCTTGTAAGTCATGTGGATTTACAATGGCCATTTCTGGCTTGTAGGACAGTGAAATCATCAGGAATTTCCTGTACTATTTTCTTGCAGCTGGATAAAATGTGACAGATATCTGCAGGGTGGTGTGGCTTTGGGTTGTCTATGCAAGTAATAAGCAAAGAGATCATACAGTACATTAGAGTCTAACTGATGTCCTATATATCCACTGATCACTTAGTTTGATGTTGAATTGTATCAATCCTGCAGTGGTAACATGCCACATAGGATTGTTCCAGGTTAACATTGGGGCAAGGCCACTATAATGCAGCCTTGTCCTGTGATACCCAAAGTCAGGGGAAGTCTGAGTTCTACCTTAGAATTTGGGCTTCCCTGTGACTTGGGGCAGTGAGAACAGTTGGACCAATTCCCAACTGGAACCAGATGCAACTGGCATGACTGCTATCCACCAGTCCCCTGATTCAGGTGGCTTGGTGGGCATAGGATAGCTGTCCCCTTTCCCTCTACCCCATGTCCTGTGGCAGCCATGGCATGGCACCTATCTCAGCAAGAGTATCAACGAGAGAATGAATTTCCTCCTCTCCCCTTTCCCTCAACACCATGACACTGTGGCTGATGTCAGAGCAAGTAACAAGAAAAAAGGAGGTGTTGTCTCATGGAGAGGGACTGGGGTGGAGTAAGGGGACACTTAGGATGCCCACCCAGAGGTGATAAAGTGCATTTGCACCTGCTGGGCAATGGGGACTCTTTCCCATCTGTGCGATGGCTCAGGTTGTCTTTCTTGAACTGTATTCAGCATACCCAACTTAGGAGTCCATGTAGATGCATCCTGAGAGAACAAAATTGGTAGCATAGGCTTTCATAGACTAGGGGTGCACCTACACTTCAAAATAATTTCAGTTTGACATCTCTGTTACTGCCATGGATCAATGCTATGGAATCATGAGAGTTGCAGTTTGGTGAGGTAGCAGCATTTTTTGGTAGAGAAGGCTAAAAACCTTGTTAAAGTTGTGTCAAACTGCATAATTGTACAGTGGAAATGCAACCTAAGTCTGCTTCCTAAGAACTGGCCTTTATAGGCATACTGCATGTGTGGATGGACATAAAAATACAAAACATGAGGGTATGATGATGACATAAAACATTCAGTATTAATAATGGCCATTGAAGGACAAAGGAGGAATGGTGTTGCCTAGAGGCAATCATATCAATGGTTGAAGGAATTATTGGAATGTGGTGTGATTTTGGATGGGAATCAGAAAGGAAAGTTGATAAACTTACTCAGGTTGGATCTACACAGCCCTATATCCCAGGATCTGATCCCAGATTATCTGCTTATTTCAGATTATCTGGCAATGTAGAGTTATATAATCCAGTTCAAAAAAGATAATCTGTGATCAGATCCTGGGATATAGGGCAGTGTAGATCCAGTCTCAGGAGCACTCATGAGTTTGGGCTGTTAATTATTGTTATATGTAGCGTCCTTCCAAAAACCCTGGTTAAAAGAAAATAGCTGAATGTGTTACCTCAGATCTCCATAATCTCCGAAAACTATTTTGGTGAAACTATATGGCTAACAGGGTGGAGTTTGAGAGCTGAGCCCTTGAAGGCTGTGTGGGCAAAACAGATTTTCCCAAACTAAAAAGTACTCCATTATGGTGGAAGCCCTACTTATGTCAGCATAATTTAGTAATAGGGATCCAACCATGGCAAATATTTAGTGTCTTTTATTTACATATGTAAGATTTCTGATAAAGAAAAAGGATGGGAAAAAATTAAACAAAGAGAACAGGACACTTCAAACAGAAAACCAACTTCATTTGGACCTCCTGTACGCTTTAATGAATACAGATATTTGACTGCACAGCAAAAGCTTCATCTTAAATGCATTTTTAGACTCCGTGCAAGAAACCTGCCTGCATTTGCATCTTAATGTGTTTCTTAATGGGTGGGGTTATTTTCAGCCCAGGGACTCATGATCATATTTTTTTTTCTGGGAGAAACAGAAGCCTTACTTCATAAGACATCACAACTTAAACTATATTAATACAAAGTTTAGTTCAGAATTCCATAAGAATGTGGTTGGAAAACTCAGCAACCCAGAATGTGGTCTGTTTCACCCAGAAAGAGTAAACGTTCAATTTTGACTAAGGAAATGTATTATTACTGTTAAATATATATAGTTGAAGGTCTCCTAAACATCTATCTTTTCATATGACCTTATTCCAAACGTCAGGCAAAGCATCCCACTTTGCCTGGCTTTGCTGAAAAAAAGAAAGGCAGCAGGGCGAATCAGTCACTCCACACACTGCTCCCTTGAGGCAACACTTCCCCCATCACATGTGTGAAGTGTTCCTTGATCTACATGAAGCCGCTGGGGAAGATCATCCGGAGTTTCGGGGTACGGTGTCATCTGTATGCGGATGATGTCCAACTCTGTCACTCTTTCCCACCTGCTACTAAGGAGGCTGTTCAGGTCCTGAACCGGTGCTTGGCCACTGTAACGGTCTGGATGAGGATGAACAAATTGAAATTGAATCCAGACAAGACAGAGGTATTCCTGGTCAGTCGTAAGGCCGAACAGGGCATAGGGTTACAGCCTGTGTTGGACAGGGTTACACTCCCCCTGAAGATGCAGGCTCACAGCTTGGGTGTGATCTTGGACTCGTTGCTGAGCCTGGAACCCCAGGGGAGCATTTGCACAGTTAAAACTTGTGCGCCAGCTGCGCCTGTACCTTGGGAAGTCTGACTTGGCCATGGTAGTCTACGCTCTGGTTACATCCCATATAGACTACTGCAATGCTCTCTACGTGGGGTTGCCTTTGAAGACTGCTCGGAAGCTTCAAATGGTCCAGCGTTCGGCAGCCAGGTTGCTAACAGGAGCGGCACTCAGGGAGCATACTACTCCTCTGTTGTGCCAGCTCCACTGGCTGCCAGTTTGCTACCGGGCACAATTTAAAGTGCTGGCATTAGCCTATAAAGCCCTAAATGGTTCTGGCCCTCCTTATCTCTCCGAACGCATCTCCTCCTATGAACCGGTTAGGACACTAAGATCATCTGGGGAGGCCCTGCTCTCTATCCCGCCTGCATCACAGCCGCACTTGGTGGGGATGAGAGACAGGGCCTTCTCAGTGGTGGCCCCTTGGCTGCGGAATGCCCTGCCTGCAGATATCAGATCGGCCCCCTCCCTGCTGGCGTTTCGGAGGAAAGTGAAGACCTGGCTGTTCGAACAAGCATTTGATGAAACAGTGTAATTGAACATAGGAATATGGAATAATGGATGATGAGACTGGATTCTGATTTTACTGTTGAGGCGCTAATGATTGTTATACGGATGTTTAATGATTTATGTTACAATTGTTTTTAATTGCCCTATACGTGTCTCATGATGTTTTGTATTGATGTTCACCACCTTGAGTCGCCTGAGGGCTGAGAAAAGCGGTATATAAAGAAAAGAAAATAAATAAATAAATAATCCATGTTAGAAGGGAAGCACTGTATGATGCTTCCACTCCAATTGTGGGCAGGGCCTCCGCCGGAAGTCCAGCAATGTTGTGGGATGACAGCATGCCCATCCATTGTTGGACTGGCAGGGAAGCATCCTAGGACATTTCCCAAGTCACATCTGATGCGCTAATAAGAAGATACATTGTGCATAAAGAGATCTAAACAATATCCAGTGAAAATAAATGTTTGCAGATGAGGTTGATAAAAAGAAAGTCTCAACCATCTCCACTGGCTCAGATTAGTACAGGCAGTCCCCAAGTTACGAACAAGATAGATTCTATAGTTTTGTTCTTAAGTTGAATTTATATGTAAGTCGGAACAAGTACATTTTTAAGTGTAACTGTCTCTACACACATGTGTATGCTTTCACAGAAAAGGGTTAATACCCTTGTAGTGTTTGTTTTGCTGTCTGTGTCTCAGTTCTGAAGATTTCACCCACTTTGAGTTCCTGTGACAATTGAATTTTGAAAAAATTGGCTTTATTAAAAAAAAAACAAGGATTGGTGAGAAAGCTACAGTGGAGCCTCTTTTTCCTCATGATAATTCTTCAGGAATGAATTTCTCTTTTTAAGGGAGATTTCTATCACTTCCTGTTGTCTCACCTCATTCTTAACTATGAGTCATTTGCAAGTCAGATGTGTGTAACTCAAAGATTGCCTGTACACATGGTATATGTAGTAAGCTTTTGCTATCTGCTTGGTGCTAAGACCCTGCTGTGGATGCCAAAATCCATGGATGTTGAAGTCTCATTGTCTACAATGGTGCAGTAAAATGGTGTCCATTGCATTGTGAAGTACTGTAAAACCCCTTCAGCAAAGCCAGACCACATACAAGGGAATCTTGGAAATAGTCTTAATTTGCATAAGTTTCTACATCCAACAAAAGTACCTAATGGAACTTACATGTGAAAGCTCTGATTTTCTACCTCCTTAACCATCACTCCTCCTCGAGGTCTGTACAAATCAGTCCAAAACAATTTCCATCATTCCTCCCTCCAAGAGTCCTTATCCACGATAAGCTCTCCAGATGTCCAGGTTCCATTTCTCACTCCTCCTTGGCACCTCTCTCTTGCCTTGAACTGTCATGGAGAAATTATAGTGGTTTTCACAACAACAGAATTCTGATTATGATGGCAAAATGGCAAAATCAAGGTTTGCTTTCTGGGTATATCCAATAGTAGATAGTTGGATCTGTGCAGACAAAGGGTAGACTGTAATGATAATTGCACAGAATTTCTTGACTTTGGATCCCATTTGTCGATTCAGTCAGCATTGCCAGCTTGCATATGTGCAATGCCATAGCAAGGTTGGGTGAAAAAAAATACTGTGTGCAGCATCACTCTACTACACTATTTTGCTGAGCAAGTGAATTAATATATAATATGAAATTGAAAATGTGATCTAGGTTTTAATGTAACCTATCAGATAGTTTTGAGAGGCTTTATTAAATTCCAGGGGTATAACATCCAATTCAGTTAGGCTGACAATTGAAAAGGTGGGCTACCAACATAAGAATGCCAATCAATAAACATATTTTTTGCTGTGGAGTAAGTGTAACTGAAGCAGCTTCTTTTTTAAAAAAATGTGCTGGAAACTGACAGTTCTCACTGAGTTGTCTGTTGGACAATTCCGAGCATACACTAGAATTATTATTTACTTCATGTAAGAAAAACAATCTATCATGAAGGTGGCTTTTTGTAAATGGGCTTAGTTTTATCCACCTTATGGTAGACAAAGGGAATCGGTTGGTTTTAATGAATGGAAAACATTACCAAAAACACTAGTCTTCGGGGTAATTGAATTTGGCAAATGAGAGGAGTAAAGAAACATTTTTTCCAGTTGGATTTGATGGAGTAGAAGGAAATTTGAAATCGGACTTTGGCTGAAGCTAGCTTTAGTGGATTACAAGAGCTAATAATGCAATATTATGCTGCCTGATTTGGGAATCTGCTTTCTTCTGCTGTGCTGTAAATAGCCAAATGCCATTTTAAAAAAATCCTATGTCTAAATAATAGGGATTGAAAAAAATATTTGAAAAATTGTAAAAGAAATATGTTTTTGGATGTCAAGAAACTGAGGAGAAGTATATTGAACTTGTAAGAGACTTCACAGTTTAGAACTCATTATGTGCAAAATTGGCTTGTGGTTGATTTGCATGGAAACCATTTTTTTTCTTAGCAGTAAGTTTCTGTGGTTGATATCTCTAGGCTAGGCAAGAAGCAGAACAAAAAAGCACATACAGATAACAAAAGAACAAAACAATGAATAATGAATAATAACGACAACAACAAATTTATTTTTCTACCCCGTC
Source organism: Anolis sagrei (assembly GCF_037176765.1). Classification (NCBI taxonomy): domain Eukaryota; kingdom Metazoa; phylum Chordata; class Lepidosauria; order Squamata; family Anolidae; genus Anolis; species Anolis sagrei. The sequence goes on from NC_090023.1 coordinate 121,182,039, forward strand.
TCCATTCCCCCAAAGGGACTCGGGACGGCTTACATAGGGGCAAGCCCAATCAACACAGTTAAAATGTTACACATTAAAATGCAGTATAACAGTTTAAAACAAAATAAAACAACAACATTGTAGCAATATATAAAAACTGGCATCAAAACCAACAACCAATAGTAAAATTCAATAAGGTTCAAATTCCTCTTTAATCATGAAAACCACTGGGAGACCTTGGATAAGTCCCAGCCTCTCAGCCCCAGAATAAGGCAGGAACAAACCTCCTCTGAATAGATCTTGCTGAGAAAACCCTGTGACAGCATCTCCTTAGAGTTGTCAGAAGTCGGACACAACTTGAAGACACACTTCAGAAATGAATGTTTTATTAAGCCCAGCACATTTCAGAATATAAATTCCTTCTTCAATTTCCTTTGAAATAAAGACTAAAACATAAACAGTACCCCTGGTTTTAGTTGCCTGCCATATACAGTTATTGTGGTTGTCTACAGAGAAAAACCAGACACAATAAATACTGCCCAACAAATCTATTGCATTTTGCCAGTGTAATATACTTGTGCAAAAATGTATTCTGCCATTTTGTGACATGATGCAGGGAAACTGGTATAAATATCAGATGAGAAATAACTCCTCTCAGTACACTGACAAATAGAAACTGGAAGGCAACGTTAATATGGACTGCCATGTGCATAAACTGTTATGCACTGTTACTAATATAGAAAGTTTTCTTTATGAAGAAAATATGCAATCAAGTATTTACATCCAGGCCAATAACAGCTTTGAATATTCTTTTGGAGCACCAAACTTCCTTGGAGACTAAGTGTATTATTCTTCCATCAGGGGTAAGTGTGTTTGTATACATTTCCAAATTATTTTGTTGGGGCCTAGATAAGATGGCTGGGTATAGTAAGTATAGCAATATTATTGTTCACACCAGGAGTGGATAGCAACCCAGTTATACCAACCATCTTTGGAGGGGAGCGGGGTGCACTGTTTGGCCCTGATGCATTTTTCCAACTCACAAAGTAGGTTCTGGCCCTATTGCCCATTACTGTCCTAGTGCACTATGCTCAAATTTCCAATGATCCTGAATGATTGGTTATTGTCCTTAAAAAGGTCTTCAGAAGAAGAACAGTATGATGTAGTTTCAAGGGTAGCTAGTATTATAGTTTTATGCATATTGCAACAAAGAATTATTTCTGTTCATCATGTTGAAAATATCTTGAAGGTATATTTCCAGTTCAAGTCCAAAGATGTATCTTTGGAAGATTTCCCAGGGCAGCACAATGATGAGCATCTCAAAGTATCATTGTCAATGATACACAATAATTACAGAAGAGACCTGATCAGCAGAATTGCCTCGAGGAACTAAAGGCATTTAGGTCATGCATACTTGTTCTATATTTGAGTATTTTCAATGTACTGCTTCAGGTGTAATATATAATTTAACCAGAAACCAGACTTGCCTTATTTACTGGTCATATTTGATGTACTTACAAAAATGCTGTGCATGATATGATATTATGACCTTGTGTTAACTTCACAGAAACTCTTATGAGGTGAGAGTTAATGGCAGAGTAGAGTTTTACACTCTGAGGCATTTTCACATTGCACAATTATAGCACTATATTTCACTTTGGGTGTCATTGCAATGTGCTATGAAATACTATGGCTTGTAACTTAGAGAGGAATGTTTAGCTCTTTCAGACAGAGGATTCTAGTACTTCAATGAACTACATCCTCAGGATTCCATATGGCTTAGCCAGTCTTGGCCCTGTAATCCAATCATTATTAAACCATGACTTTTCCATAATATAGTACAGAGGTTCTTGGAGTACAATTCCTTTATTGCTGGTCAATGGCATGCTGACTCAAACCAAAGAGAGAGCAAACATTTCATATTCTCTAGCTCTTGTATAGGTTATGATAATTGCAGACAGTCCTTTCAAGATGATCACTTAAGTGTATGTGAAACATGGAAGACACTAACCAGCCTCTGTCCCTATAGGCTTCTTGTAAATTTTTGAAGGAACATGTATTCTTGAACCACTTCAAGTTTATCTTAACCTCTCTTTGAATAAACTTCAGTGTAAGCTAATTAAACCTAACATCTTAAGTATGCTGCTTACCTCTCTATAAGCTTCTCAGTGTGATTTATTATTTCAAAAACATCACAATCACCTTTTAATAATGTGTGTGAATCAGGTGGTTTTCTAGAGCTTGTTGGACTGTAACTTCCATTATTCCTCACTCTTGGCTGTTGTGACCAACACTGACAGCAAGGATGAAGAAAATGAATTGTCTTCCCCAGCATCCAAGCTGGAGTCGAAAACAGAGCAACAGCATCATCAGCCAAACAGTGGAGAACCTACCACTTCTTAAGCTATAGAGAAAGAGCACCCTCAATTGGACAGTGCCGAACCTACCATGGCTCAGGCTACAGATCAGGAACAGGTTCCCAAGCTGCAAGACAAAAAGTTAAGCATTCCAGCTCAGCTGCAGCTGAGTAAAGATGGAATTCAAGTTTGCAGGTTCAGTTGATTAGCAGAGAAGAGGGCTGGCAATTGAGAGAAGCCGTGAGACCAGCATAAATAGTTGAGAGTAGAGTCAGTCAGTTGTTGGCAGCAACATCTTTGTTGGAGCTTTAGCCTTGAGACCTTATGTGTTTCCTTGCAGTTCGTGTGACAGACTATTTTGGCTGTGGATCATACCTTGGACTGTGTTTGCAATGGATTTCCTGGCTACAGACTTTTGGAATGGCATCATGTTTTGCTTTACTGTTTATCTCTTGCATGCTGATTGACTTGTATTTTCACCTTGGACTGACTCTGGCTTACTCTTATATGTTTGTGGCTTGCTCCATAGCCAAGCTTGGAAGAAACCTGCTATTATTGCTTAGCACTGCATGGAGTTCCAGTCTAAGTGTATTTGTACAATATTGGATGATTATTGAAATTCTGAGTGTGTTACATCTATTGTAACTTAAAAGGATATAGAACTAGAAGTGATGAAGCTAGACCTTAGACACACAGGGGAAAGTTAGATGAATATTTTATGGGCCCTGCTGGCAGGGTGCTGATTAGGAGAAAAAGATCTCTGAGATTAGCTTTGTAATATTCACAACATACTGTAGCTCTATGGGATTACATGATAAGACACAGTATTTTATTTTGCTTTCAACATTTTTGTATTGTATTTGTACCAGAGTAGCATACTGTAATAAGAAATTCAGTGTGCAGATTTGACAAATATAAATTTAATATGATGTGTGGGAATGAATGGAAGGATGTATTTTGGAAACACCAGCATAATATTAAGGCCTGCGATGACTAACTACCTGCTTGCTGGAACTGTGTTCAAAACCTGCTAGAGAAATCCTGATAAGAACTGGGACAGTGATAACAGAAATGCACAAGCCTTGTATTTGTTAACACCAATCAAGAAGATCAACACTGAGATGGATCCAGGATGGAAGATGTCTATCCTTAATTTACAACTTTGGGACTACATCAACAGAATATTCCTATAAAAGACTCAGTCTAATAATGCTTAAATTGTGATAGAGACGCTGTTCACCTGTCATGCTCTGCTCCATGGAAAGGAGAGAGATGGTGTATTTGGAGAGTGGCAGATTTGCACAGGAACAGTCTGGTCACTTTGGGGCTTCTTTCTCAAGGGAAGAAGAAGAAGTGCGCTTTTGGAGTCTTAGATTTTGTGCAGGGAGTCAGGTTCTGCTGTATGGAAAACAGATCTGGTCCTTGGCATTCTTCTTAGGGAAGAAGTTTTGGCAATTCAGCGTTTTGAAGATATGGCGTTACGGAAGTTATGGACTATACGTTGGCAGGCTGCAAGAAAGCAGGATCTGGCCTAATGGGTGCTTCTCCAAGGAGGGAGAAAAGGATATGGTAATATTTTGGATGCATGTGGATGAATGTGTGTACATGTGTGTGAATGTTGAGTGAAAATGTAATTCCCCTTTGTTTGTTTGTTAACCAATGTAATTGTAAATCCAATGTAGTTGCATAGAATCTGTATGTCTAAAGTCATTCTTTGTCTAAATGTTTTTTGGTAATCTGATATACCGTCTCACACTGGAAATTGCAATAAAAAGAACCTATGCTTCAAAGTTATTGAAAAGTCATTCATGACAATACAACTGACACCAACTATTATTACTATGTTGACAGTTATCATAAAGCACATTAAATCATGAGAGACAAAAAGAGTTACAAATAAAACTATAATAAAGTCAGACTTACAGAGATCTATGTACCGGTTTGAATCATTAAGGTAATTATTCTTTTACAAAATAGGAACATTTCTGACAACCAATGTGCCTCCAGTTCATAAATGTAGTTTTACATTTAGGGGAATACATAAAAGTTGTGAAGCAGCATATTCAGCATGTTTTAGTGTCTTTTACTTAGCCGCTTTTTGTCTTGGCCGTGAGATCAAAGTGGAATAGAAATAAATGTAATAATAATGATTATTTGATTTCTAGCTAGATAGCAATCATGGCTAGAGGCTTCTATATAATAACTTAATATTTATACCCTGCCACCATCTCTCCGAAGGGATTCTGGGCTGCTTACAAAGGGACAAACCTGGTAAAACAGGTTAAAACATGACACAATAAAATAAAATCAAAAATAAAATCAAAATAAACAAAAACAAAATAAACACTTCCCAATAGCACAACACAATATCATAAAACAATCCCTAGCCTGAACAATAATAAATACTGAGCTTGGAGGGCTAAGAGTTTGTGCAATAGTTTCAGGACAGGGCTAATGGAGAAGTGCAAAATACGGTAAAATTTAGGGCTGGAAGGGTAATATCATTTGACATTAGAATGTCAGGTCTGTAGGGTAGGAGGCAGTCTTAAAGTGCAGGAGCTATTGGTGAATCACAGTTAGGGAACAGTTATCAGATGAACTGTTTAATCGTATGCACAGTGGAACATCCACTTGTTTAGATTCTTGCAAAAGGTTGACAAGGTGGGTGCCAGTCTAATCTCCCTAGGGAGAAAGTTCCAGAGCTGGAGGACACCACCGAGAAGGCCTTCTCCCTCGTCCTCACCAATCTTAGAGCTCGTGATGATTTGTAGAGGAAGATGCAATCATGAAGATGGACTTTAGAATGAATGTTAGATCTATCCATAGTGTTGAAACTTTTTGAGTGCTGGGATTTATCACCCTGGATACATCCTTTAAAGTTGTGACTAAATTTTATTGTGAATTCACCATTCCAATAATCTACCAACTAACATGGCTTTTTTTTATCAACGAAGGTATAATATTGTTATATAATGCTATCTATATGTACAAAACTCCCTAGACTGATTTTTTTTCCTAAATAAGACATTAATCATTATATTAATATCTGCAACATGCCTCAGTATATATACAAATATAATTTCAGGGAATATACATTTCTACAAAACACTGCAAACACTGCTAAACATTACTTCATCTCCCTTGATCAGAAGTTATATTTGATACAAGTTCAAATTTCCATCATATTATAGCATTCTTGCACTTCTACACATTAAGTATCCCTACTATCCAACAACTGCTATTTTCAGACTGATAACTGACAATGAACTGTAGTCTCCTAATAAGGGAATGCTGATAGACTTCAATTTTTACCAGATGCTAGAAACTGTTGACCTCACCTGGTCTGGTCAGAGATTGAAAGGCAATTTGTACAGGTGGAATTTGGTAAGACAAACACAAAACGGAGTTCTTGCAGCCGTTATGGAAGCAATTTTGAAACCTCGGGGCTGCTGCTGTCACTTTGAGATGACAACTGCCTTTCAGTTCTGATAGCTCTCTTGCTACCAGCTGGTGTTGTGTGTGGGTGCTCTTTAAACCTACAAATGTAGTTTGTAAAACTATCCCATATATTTCCCACAGCTCTGAAGACTGAAGTGTACTGAACGAAATTACATTGGTGCATCATATTTTTCTACTGTGTTCTCCCTGCTGAGACCCTGTGAGTGATATCTTACCCAGTCATTAGATTCATTGCAAAAAAGCATGAGAGAATGTGACTGTTAGAGGAAGCATTTGTTACAAAAAGTTTGTCTTTAAAGGTTCCCAATACTGCTGATACTCAAAGAACTACTTTTTATTTAGTTCCTGCAAAACTAGATGATACACGAGGGAGTGATTGCAATGGATAAGACCCATGAATATTTCAATACTACAAAGGATCTTCCTCAGCATATTAGGCATCATAAAACAAACTGCTGTTTAAACACTGTCTAGTGAAATCCCTAAGCTAAAAGAACCCTCACAGCAGCATATGGGAAGGTGCCAGAAGATGGCTGAAGTTGCTGTCTGAAAATTCTGGTGCATCAGGATGACAATAAAGGAGGCCAGCAATCCTCATTGCATGGCTTTGATACTCAAAATTACCTAAGAGTGATATAAGGTTATGGTTCAATGGTAAATTTTTACTAGAAATTTCTATCTCCCATACACAGTTATACAATCACAGAAAAAGAGGGTGTAGGGAGAGATAAAGAGAAAGAATGAGGAGAGAAGAAACTTTCCCATTCCTGTGCAGCTGGGATGGGGGAGAGGTTTGCCTCTTCCCACAAAGGGAGAGAAAAGTAGTTCCGGTTGGAACTACTTGGAGGGAGTGGATCCAGGCTCTTTGCACTGGCCTGCCCTTTTCCTTAATCGGAGGCCGAACGTCGACCCACCACTCCCACTCTTTAAACAGTATATTAGGGTTGCCATTAGGGGGCCGGGTAGGGATTTTTTCCCTCCTATGTTCTAGGAGGATTTTTTGCCTACCCTATACTGTTGCAAGGCAAATTGGGATGGTGTGGCGTTAAATAGGTGGTCATGGTAAACAGTTTGGAAAAGCTAAAATTTGGTATATGCCCAAGGCACCCCCTTCAGGGGTGAAGGCCATTAACTAAAACACTCACCTAATGTTCAATTTGATGGCCTAGGAATAGGGAGAGTATGGTCTCACATATACTGAAAGAGACGTTTCCTACATGTTTCCTTCAGAGGTTTCCTGGGTTGGGTGTCCAGGGGACCCGGGTGTTTCGCCCTAACTAGCCAAGGGGTAGGCCGGAAAGGGACGCTACCTCAGCTTTGCCACCAAGTTCAGGATCCATAGCTTTAGATCCAGTCAAAGTTAAACAGATAAGTTAATAAAAGTTGCCCATATTTTAAACCCAAATATTTGTGTGTGGTCTCATTATTTTGGTGGTTAGCAGGCAATGAATTTTGCCTGAGTAGGAGGACAGGGCTTATCTGCTACATGAGATGAAAGCAGCAGAAGTGGACAAATCTGCTCTGTATTTTAGTCCAAACTTTATGTCCAGCAACTTAGATACTGTCTACAAAGTTGGACTGAAATTTGGAGTCTCTGTTTGAGTGGCATGCAAGCCAGCTGCCAGCTCTGACCCACTGCTTCAGTGTGTTACTTGCGTACTCTTTCATTGGTATCAAACCGGATTCTTGCACTACAGTCTCCCTACCTGAGCTAGCAGGAGTGGTCTCGGACATGGCGTTGAACTCCCAACGGCTCTTGGTCTTGGGAGATTTCAACATCCATGCCGAGGCCTCTCTTTCCGGTGCGGCCATGGCAACCATAGGCCTGTCCCAGCTAATATCTGGTCCCACCCATAGTGCCGGACACACCTTAGATTTGGTCTCCACCCAGGGATGGGATGAGGGTGACGGGATGGAGGAGCCAACCATCGCTCCTTTGCCATGGACTGATCACCACCTGATCAGTTTTAGACTAACTGTGCCTTCTAACCTTCGCAGGGGTGGTGGACCCATTAGAATGGTCCGCCCCAGGAGACTTATGGATCCAAATGGTTTCCTGACGGCCCTTGGGGATTTTTCCACCTCCTTGGCTAGCGACACTGTCAACGCTCTGGTCTCTGGCTGGAATAGTGAGTTGACCAGGGCAATCGACACTATCGTTCCGGAACGCCCCTCTCGAGTAACCGAGCTAAACCAGCCTCTTGGTTCACCTGAATGCCTTTTTAAGGTCCTACGGTGTGGCAATAGCGGCAGCTCAGAAAACATTCATCACAGCCAATATTGCATCAGCGAAGAATCGTCCAGGGGAGCTTTTCCGAGTTGTCAGGGGCCTGTTAAATCCGCCAAAAAGCGAGGCCTCGGATAACTCGGTGGCTCGCTGTGAAGCATTTGCTCGATCCTTCGCGGATAAAATTGAGCGGATTCGGTCAGGTTTTGATGTCACATTAACGGCAGTCTCTGGGGATGTAACGAGAGCATCTGCTTGTCCAGTTTTGTTGGATTCGTTTCAATTGGTTCAGCTTGAGGATGTGGACAGGATCCTTGGAGAGGTGCGACCCACCACATGCATCCTAGACCCCTGCCCTTCCTGGCTGATCAAGGAAGCCAGAGGGGATTTGGCAGGGTGGGTGAAGGTGATGGTTAATGCCTCCTTACAGGAAGCAAAATTTCCAGCGAGCTTAAAGCAAGCTATTATAAAACCGCTGTTGAAGAAACCATCACTGAATCCCACCCAATTCGACAACTATCGGCCGGTTTCCAATCTCCCCTATTTGGGCAAAGTCATGGAACGTGTGGTGGCAACACAACTCCAGGGGTTTCTGGTAGACACTGATTATCTAGACCCGGCACAGTCTGGCTTCAGGCCGGGTCATGGAACTGAAACAGCCTTGGTCGCCTTGGTAGATGATCTACGCAGGGAACTAGACAGGGGGAGTGTGTCCCTGTTGGTTCTGCTGGACCTCTCAGCGGCCTTCGATACTGTCGATCACGGTATCCTTCTGGGCCGCCTCATGGACATGGGGCTCGGAGGCACTGCCCTGCGGTGGCTTCGATCCTTCCTTGAGGGACGGACCCAGAAGGTGTCATTGGGTGACACCTGTTCGGTGCCGCAACCGTTGTTGTGTGGAGTCCCACAGGGTTCAATTCTGTCCCCGATGTTATTTAACATCTACATGAAGCCGCTGGGAGAGATCATTCGGAGTTTCGGACTAAGATGTTATCTCTATGCAGATGATATCCAAATCTGTCACTCCTTTCCACCTGTCACCAAGGAGGCTGTCCAGACCTTGAACCGGTGTTTAGCCGCTGTGTCGGACTGGATGAGAGCTAACAAATTGAAATTGAATCCAGACAAGACAGAGGTCCTACTGGTCAGTCGCAAGGCCGAACAGGGTATAGGGTTACAGCCTGTGTTAGACGGGGTTACACTCCCCCTGAAGACGCAGGTTCGCAGCTTGGGAGTGATCCTGGACTCATCGCTGAGCCTGGAACCCCAGGTCTCAGCGGTGGCCGGGAGAGCTTTCGCACAATTAAAACTTGTGCGCCAGCTGCGCCTGTACCTTGGGAAGTCTGATCTGGCCACGGTGGTCCACGCTCTTGTCACATCCCGGTTGGATTACTGCAACGCACTCTACGTGGGGTTGCCTTTGAAGACTGCTCGGAAACTTCAACTAGTCCAGTGAGAAGCAGCCAGATTGCTCACCGGAGCGGCGTACAGGGAGCATACCACCCCCCTGTTGCGTCAGCTCCACTGGCTGCCGATCCAATTCCGAGCACAATTCAAAGTGCTGGTTTTGACCTACAAAACCCTATACGGTTCCGGCCCAGTGTATTTGTCCGAACGGATCTCCCTCTACATCCCACCTCGAAGCTTAAGATCTTCTCGGGAGGCTCTGCTCTCGACCCCGCCACTCTCACAAGTGAGGCTGGCAGTGACGAGGAGCAGGGCCTTCTCAGTGGTGGCCCCCCATCTGTGGAACTCACTCCCCGGGGAGATTAGATCGGCGACCTCCCTTCTGACATTCAGGAAAAAACTGAAGACCTGGGTTTGGGACCAAGCCTTTGGACACACTGGCAGCTAAATTAAGGATCTGACGATAGACAAGGACAAATGGAATGGAATGGATATATGGACTCTGAGCCCGAGCATGAGACTGTTTTAATATTTTATTATGTACTGATGTTTAATTTTAACTGCTGAATTGCTTTTTGTATTTTATATTACTGTCAATTGATTTAGGCATCTAATTGTGCCTCCTCTGTAAGCCGCCCTGAGTCCCCCCCGGGGTGAGAAGGGCGGGGTATAAGTAAATGAAATAAAATAAATAAATAAATAAAATATTATAGATTTCTTGGCCTCCCTCCTTGGCCGGCCTATTTCTTTTTCTATCATGTACATTTTCTGTATTGTAAAGCTTAGGAGTAAACTTTAGTTTCAGCAGCCCCTTGATAAAAGCAATGCCTGGGTTTACTGGTTTGGAGGAAAAGCTCTTCCAGTCACTAATTCTCTACAGGATCTGATAAGATTTTTAAATGGGCAAAGGTGCTTAAAGGTGCTTCTGACTATGGCATTCATTGATTTTCTCACCCTCTGATGTGAAATCCAAATAAGGTAGAGAAGATTCTGCATGAAGATGTGTATTCTATAGAAATTTCTTCTTGCTATTGATGAAAATCTACTTTTACTTCTGTATGCTGGAAAATTACTTGAAATTACTTTACTGCCTGCCATCTAATATGGTCAGGATGAGGCTCATGTTGTCTCAATAACAGTCACAGTCATTTATGAATGTGAGGTCCTATTTCACTCTGCAAGTTTCTACCTGCTGCGAGAAGAGATGGAAGATGACAAAGACATAGATTAGTCACACCTCTAAGGTAAAGGTAAAGCTTTCCCCTGATATTAAGTCTAATTGTGTCTGACTGTGGGGGGTGGTGCTTATCTCCATTTCTAAACCAAAGAGCCGGTGTTGTCCGTAGATACCTCCAAGGTCATATGACTGCATGGATCACTGTTACCTTCCTGCAGAAGCGGCACCTATTGATCTACTCACATTTGCATGTTTTTGAACTGCTAGGTTGGCAAAAGCTGGGCCTAACAGCAGAAGCTCATCCTGCTCCCCAGATTTGAACCACCAACCTTTTGGTCAGGAAGTTCAGCAGCTCAGTAGTTTAATCCACTGTGCCCTCAGGGGCCCCAGTCACACCTTTAGGTTTATACATTTTTTTATCATTCTCTAAATTGGTAATATGTGTGTTTGTTTGTCACAGGAACAATGAGTGATATGATATTCATCTTCAGTTAAACACTTCACCTTGATATCAATGTATATGAAAGTATGATTCCATAAAATGATTTCAGGACAAAGCAGAGATATTTGATCTGTCACTTGGAATAAACAGATAAACACTATTCATTGGTATTGATAAAAAATGCAATGCTGATACTCATCTGCTTCAGTATCTCAAGGTAAAATGTGATTTAAAATTAATTTTGATTTTTTTTTCTGATAGCTTTTGTTATTCTTTTAAAAAGTTCATTTCATCTACAGAACTGTGTTGAAAGCAATCTTGGTTTTCTTTTCTTCTGTATTTGCTTTTGTTATTTACACAATTTCTAAACCAATATATTACGGGGTTTTGAAAGATTTCCCCCTGAAACTCAGCGTTATTTGATCTCTAACAATTTAACACAATAGCTTTTCAACCTTTGGTCACAGAAGACAAGGTAACTTTACTTCCCACTTCCTTACATTTCTTTATTTATGTTAGGTAGTTATAAGAACATAAGTTGGACTTGCAATCTTGTAACTACTAAGGATTTACATTTACAGTTGAGCATCATAAACATGCATTTTCACACAGTGAAGGCCTGAAATCATGTATCAAAATGTGCCTAATTGAACACAACTATTCTGTCATCATAATGATGTCAAATTTTACATTTCCAGCTTAGCAGTGTCCCAATGAATGGTTTCCAAGGTGCTAGAGATTATGGTATTGGGAACTTTCTGTTGGAAAGTCATCATAGCTGCATTTGACAGTGTACAATCTTGGCCATCATGTTTCAAGACTTTCTGTTGGGGACAAATCTAACCAATATAATTTTATTATAAAAACAATAGAGGTTTTTCCATATTATATACATTTCCAATATTTTTATCACTTTTGGGAGCATTTGACAGAGAACTATCAAGAATCTATGAGGGGTATGAGGAAAATTACATAATCCCAAAAGTGATGCCAGAAACAAATGTTTGGTGAATGTATGGGGAAAAGGGTTAGGGTTAGACCAGAAGCTTGTCTGTGTAACATAAAGATAAGGTAAGCTTGGTAATAAAGAAATTGTTTGGACTAAGAAGATTTAAGATCACACAGGGATCTGTGTTTGATGGGACCTGAGAATGGAATGATTTTGGTGGCAAATGTCACTTTGCTTTAACAACAGCAGCAGCAGCAGCAACAATAACAACTTTATTTATATACCGCGCTATCTCCCAGTGAGGACTCAGGGCATTTCCAACTAAGAGGCATTATTCTGTTGCCTGTTCAGCTATACGTATGTGGAAAGATCTTCATTTGAGAATTAATGGGATTTGGGAATTAATGAGATGCATCTACATTGCAGAATCGATGTACTTTGACACCATTTATCTGTTATGACTTAATGCTATAGAATAATGGGAGTTTTAGCTTAGTGAGGAAAAAGCACACTTTGGCAGAGGAGGCTAAAGACTCCCATGATTCTATAACATTGAGCCACAGCAAATAAGGCGGTATCAAACTACATTTCTATAATGTAGACACACTCTTGGTTTCACCATACAAAAAGGAACACAACAATAACCACACTTCTTTCTCCAACATAGTAGTCACTTTGGAGTCTGAGTATTTGATCCAGTGAGGGATCCTAATGATGTAAAAGAAAAGTGAATGATAAGAGCTCAAAAGTTGGAATTGGGCTGAGGGTGGGGGGCAATCCTGGGAGGACACTCATCGCATATAGCTTGAACACACACCATTTAAAAATAAAGATTGGGATTCCTTAGATGAATCAATAGTTACACTGAATGTTGGACTATTATATTTTCCATTTCTAGAGTGCCTTAAATATTCCAGGATTTTATTTCCATTCTTCTTTTTTCTGCTTAAGGTGTGGCTAACTGTAAGAATAGATTTCCTCCTTTGCCTTTGTTATCCTCCCCTCCATTCTATGACCTCATCAGACAGGGCAAAATTGTGCATCATAAAATGCTCCCTCTTCTCTTGTAGCTCCCATCTCATGATGTAGATCATCTTCTGGCAGGCATCAGTGGCACAAGTGAAGAGGGAGAATCATAAACAACTGTGGCAGTAACACAGGAAGATTTATGTGTTGCATAGACAACAACAGGGAGGGGGGTGGGCAGGTGGTGGATGCTTCCCCCCATGGGATGGGGTGAGGGGAAAGTTGGGCATTGCAGAGTGCTGGGTGACAAGTTCTCCCTGGGCCCCTCCAGATTCATCACGATGCATGGCAAATGCTACCATTAATGTGATTAGGTAGCTAATCTTTAGATACCTTATCACAAACTTTTAAAAAAAATGTTATCATGTTAAAGTGCTATATTGCTTCTGTACTGTAGCTGTAAAAGAAATGGAGGGAGAGAAACATACAGTATACTAACCATAAATGTAATGAGAGAAGGAAGTTCAGAAGAAAACATTTGTGCCAAAGGTCATACCATTTTTCTCTTGGGCTTGCCTGAAGTACAGGGAGAACCAAAAAAATGGATAGACATTTGGGAATATGCCACTGCTTGTTTTAAAAATTCTTGGGACAGAGATATCCCCTGACCTTTGTTTAAAGAAGTGACGAATCCCACCCTCCACTCACACATACACTTTATGCTTATAATTACTTTTCCGTACAAGCCTATGGGGTGGAGTACTACTTCTACTTCTACTACTACTACTACTACTAATAATAATAATAATAATAATAATAGCCATGATTATTTTGTGCAGAATATGTATGGATAAACATTAAGATGGAACCAATCATACATTTTATTTCTTACCAACTGTATTGCAGTAAAACATTTTTAGATAGTGGATGAACAAGTATATGTAAATTTTAAAATGTATTGGCTTCCACATCAAATCAAGGAATTGTATGTTGCAGCAGAAACAACCTCTCATCTATTTCTTCCTTGACATGTAGTGAGGCAAAATTTGTGATATGTTATGTACAGTATAGTGATTTCTCCCACTCAAATAGTGACCTCCCAAGATATTTGCAATGGTATGATGTTGTATTTTGTGTTTTCCTATTAAGACTATAATATCTAGGATAGTTTTGATGGTGTGGTGATTGAATTAGAACCAGACATCCTGAGGAGTGAGGTTGAATGGGCCTTAAGAAGCAAGGCAGCAGGAGATGATGGGATCCCAGCTGAACAGTTTAAAATCTTGAAAGATGATGCTGTCAAGGTGATGCATGCCATATGCCAGCAAATATGAAAAACACAAGAATGGCCATCAGACTGGAAAAAAATCAACTTATATCCCCATACCAAAAAAGTGAAATGCTAAAGCCTGCTCAAACGTTTGTACAGTGGCACTTATTTGTCATGCTAATAAGATAATGCTCAAGATCCTGCAAGGAAGAATACAGCAATACATGTAGTGAGAGTTGCCAGATGTGCAAACTGATTTTAGAAAAGACAGAGGAATGAGAGACCAAATTGCCAATATCCTCTGGATAATGGAGAAAGGCAGGGAGTTTCAGAAAAACATCAATTTCTGTTTTATTGATTATTTTAAAGCCTTTGACAGTGTGGATCATAATAAATTGTGGCAAGTTCTTGGTGGTATGGGGATACCAAATCACCAGTTCTCTCTCTGGAGGAATCTGTATAAGGATCAAGTAGCAACAGTAAGAACTGACCATGGAACAACAAACTGGTTCAAGATTGGGAAAGGCGTATGGCAGGGTTGTATACTTTCACCCAAACTATTTAGCTTGTATGCAGAACACATCATGTGATGTGCAGAGTTTGATGAAGCCAAGGCTAGAGTTAACATTGCTGGAAGAAACATTAACAAACATAGATATGCAGATGATACCACTTTGATGGCTGAAAGTGAGGAGGAGCTGAGGAGCCTTCTAATCAAGGTGAAAGAAGAAAGTGCAAATGCTGGGTTGTAGTTAAACATAAAAAACCAAGACTGATTGATAACTGGCAAATAGAGAGAGAAAATGTGGAGACAGTGACAGACTTTGTATTTCTAGGAGCAAAGATTACTGCAGGCACAATCTGCAGCCAGGAAATCAGAAAACATTTACTTCTTGGGAGGAGAGCAATGGCCAATCTCAATAGAATAGTGAAGAGTAGAGACATCACACTGGCAACGAAGATCTGCATAGTGAAAGCAATGGTATTCTCTGTAATGACCTATGGATGTGAGAGCTGGACCTTAAGGAAGGCTGAGTGAAGGAAGAAAGACACTTTTGAACTGTGGTGCTGGAGGAAAATTCTGAGAGTGCCTTGGACCACGAGAAGATCCAACCAGTCCTTACTTCAGGAAAGAAAGCCCAACCGTTCATTGGAGGGAAGGACATTAGAGGCCAAGATGAAGTACTTTGGCCACATAATGAGAAGACAGGAAAGCTTAGAGAAGACAATGATGCTGGGGGAAATGGAAGGAAAAAGAAAGAGGGGCTGACTAAGGGCAAGATGGATGGATGTTATCCTTGAAGTGACTCTGAAGGAGCTGGGGGTGGTGACAGCTGATAGGGAGCTCTGGCATGGGCTGGTCCATGAGGTCACGAAGAGTCGGAAGCAACTGAACAAATAAACAACAACATTAAGATTAGGGGGAGAAAATAAGCAATGATTTTGGTCTATGTAGGCATCCATCATTCGTATAACAAGTGTGAAAGAGACAAAGGGAAACAGAGAAATGTGGACATTTGAATTCCATCTGATGAAAAGTATCTTAATGAAACAAGGGGGAAGAAATCAACAGTAAAACTTCTTTATATATGCATTTGCAAAAAATATCTGAGAGTTATGGAAAGTTCTCACTTTCAGAGCCATCGCATTTAATTAGTGTAAGTAATCTTTTTACTGCAATGCATTAATGATTTTTAGATAAATAGTTGGGTTATATTTTATGATAAAGGACCTAGTGCCTTGCCTCTGCTGTTTATCTCTGCATGTTTGGTCTCTTAGTACTTTCTTTGCCATTTGGAATTTTTCAAAATCAATTAAGTAAACCAATGCACACTGATAATTAGATTTCAGAGACAGTTAAAAGTCTGCATGAAGATTGAATCAGGGGATTTATCCCTGGACTCAAATTAACTTTACTGAAAATGTGGAGCTGGGTATCATGTGGAAAGCCTTATCTCTTTAATTGTTGTAATTAGACAGTGACATTTAATATTACATAAAATGGAGATAGTGGAAAGGAAAATTAATTAGAGTCACATTGTAAATATGCTTGTTAAACTGAAGCATCAGTGTATTTGTTCACATGTTTGAGAGTCCTACCATGAAGGTTGAAGTGTTGTTTTAAAGCCTTTCTCTTGCCCCCTTGCCCTTTGCTAAACTGGATCCCGCACCAAAAAATATTTGGAGACTCTACAACTATAAGATGCAGATCTTTCAGGGTTTGAACACCCACTCTGCCATGGAAACTCACTAGGATATCCTGCCAAAATCATATTCTCTCAGCCTCAGGGGAAGATAATGGTAAAAATCCTCTGAAAAATCTGGGCAAAAAAAATCCAATAAAATACCATAATTTGGAATCAATCCGAAGACACATAGAACAACAACAACAACAACAACAACCAGCTCTTTGAGGCCTTTCCCTAATAGGTTCTCTTTAAGCTGAAATAAACAACAAATAACAACACGGAAAATCACGACAACAACAAACTGAAAGTAATTGTTTGCACCAAACCATTTATCATTGTAGAGGGCAGTATTTGCCATCTCTTTCAAATAGTGCCCAAAAAGCTTCAGGATAATTTTCCAAATACAAGAGTATATTTTAATATACCTGTGTATATCTGCTTCGCCTGTGAACACTTTTATGCAAACATATGTGGAGCACACAAAACATTGTACAGTTAATGTTAAATTACAATATACAAACATGCATGTATATGTGCAATGGGACATATACCTCTCATGGCAACAGACTGGGGAATTTGCTCTCTTTTTTTAGTCTGAACATTAAAGGAGTAAAAGTTTAACATATTTCAGTAATATGTATTGAAATTATTTTAAAGCAATTTTCATTTGCCTTTTTCTGGGAATAAAGCAAAGTAGATAATGAAAACAAACCCTATAGGGAGAACCAGTGGCAATAAGGCATATTTTACAAATTGATTACCAATGGCAGCCAGACTTCTAATACTCATTAGAACCTCCAAAAAATCTACACAACTACTGAATTACCTCAGACAAAGCTTGATCTAAAACCCATTAAAGTAATTAAGATCCTCACCATTTAACATCAGAGGGTTTTTAGATCAGGTCCAGGGACAGAAAAGAAGTCACTCAGATAAAATATTTCAGGAAGAAAAAGAGCCTTTATACAGTATCTAGTCCTTTTACTTCTTGGGAGGAGAGCAATGTCTAATCTCGATAAAATAATAAAGATTAGAGACATCACACTAGCAACAAAGATCCGCCTAGTCAAAGCCATGGTATTCCCTGTAGTAACCTACAGATGTGAGAGCTGGACCTTAGGGAAGGCTGAGCGAAGGAAGATAGATGCTTTTGAACTGTGGTGTTGGAGGAAAGTTTTGAGAGTGCCCTGGACTGCGAGAAGATCCAACCAATCCATCCTCCAGGAAATAAAGCCCGACTGCTCATTGGAGGGAAGGATACTAGAGACAAAGTTGAAGTACTTTGGCCACATCATGAGGAGACAGCAAAGCCTAGAGAAGACAATTATGCTGGGGAAAGTGGAAGGTAAAAGGAAGAGGGGCCGACCAAGGGCAAGATGGATGGATGGCATCCTTGAAGTGACTGGACTGACCTTGAAGGAGCTGGGGGTGGTGACGGCCGACAGGGAGCTCTGGTGTGGGCTGGTCCATGAGGTCACGAAGTGTCGGAGATGACTGAATGAATGAACAACAAAGTCCTTTTGGTTTAACACTGAAAATATTAGGTAACAAATATCTATTATTGACCAACTGTGGAAAAATAAGATCACACTCATGAGATTTGGGTGAACTATGGTTCTCTTTATTTAAACCAGACAGTTAAAGCTAATCCTCAAGATATGTTAAGGAAGAAACAACAATGTATGAGAAAGCAGAGACAAGAGGTCTTTTCCAGATCAGCTCCCCAGATTCTTCTTGTCAAAACACCCAAGCCCCAAGAATAACCCAAAGGCTGGTTGACCTTCTATTGGATCTAACCCCCAAATTACATGATTTAAGGGGAGGTCAAAAACATGAGATCATCTCCAAGGACAGCTTCTTTCCTCACTCCACCTTGGTCTAATGATATAAAGAAACAGTTCCAGAAATGTCTCCTTCACCAAAAGGATATCCATAGGGAGTTACTGAACAGTGATGTTTCCTTCCCTAGGCCAAATATCCAACTCCCAGTTCACAGTCTGGAGTAGACAAAACAAAACAAAAACCATGGAAGGGGGGCAATTCCTATCTGGCCACAAAGTGATCAGCAAGCTTATGCTGTGTCAGACATGGGAGTGTGAGCCAACAAAAGTTTTAAAGGGAAGAAGCAGTGGTCAAGACAACTTTTAACAACTCTGGCTCCACCACCCTTATATTCTCAGCCATGATTCAGTGTCAACCCCCCCCCCCCCCAATTAACATGGCTTCCTACTATTGATGACTAGTAAACATATCTTCTTCCAACAACACTGTGGAGAAATTGTGGGGATCTGAATTATTACTCTCTATAGCTTTTAAGCTGATGTATCTTTGATTTAATAGCATCTTACAACATTGGAGAATAGTTAAAGTAGACTTTCTTCTTCTCATAAATAAAGTACTGCAATGGTTCTTTTGCTCCCCAACCACCGAAATAATGAGTCAACACAGTTTGGGTTAAACTATGGGTAACTTTTATTAATGTTACTTATTGATCACTATGTGAGCTGGCAACCAATTTAAAGGGCATGGACTTGGTGTGTACAAAGCTGAGGCAGTGGCCATCCAAGACCTACTCCTCAGCTATGATGGGTGAGACACCTGGGTCCCCAGATACAATTAATTCCAGGGGATATTGAGAACATAACTGTCCACACTCAAGGACATTTCTGTTCACCCTCACCTCAGTTGTTTAAACCACAGGTGAGGGCTCCCCTTCATGGCCTACACCACAAAGGGGTGCCTTAAATGCACACCAGAAGTAAACTTGTCCCTCTTTTCCCAAATGATTGCCTATTTAAAACTCACACACCCAATTAGCCCCAAACAAACATTGTAGGGTAGACAAAAGCCCCCCACCACAATAAAATAGGGGGAGAGGAGTCCTACCTGGCCCCAATGGTGATCCTATAAAAAGTACACTGTTAATGGATGGGAGGGTGGGTAAGCACTGGAAACCAGAATGAAGAGCAGGGGAGGAGTCACACAGCCATGTGGACTCTGCCCCACAAAGTCCCGGCCAAGATTACTTTCTTGCTCTCCCTTCAGTGGAAGGGAGCAAAATGCCTCTCCCCTCATTTTGGGGGAAGGGAAGCCATTTTTTCCAAAGGTATTTGCAGTCTGATAGTAAATAATTATTTTTGGAATAAATTCTTAGGAATAATAACCTGAGAATCAGGGATGAGGAAGAGATAGTCTAGGTTTTCATTTCCATATAGAAGGTCAATTTCTTTCTTTTGGAAATTGTAATGGTTTGTTCCTTGTTGTCAGAGCCTGTTCTGTTGTGTTTTCTTGTGGGAAGGAGAGAAAACTAATCATAATATCACACCTACATTTTTAAATGTCCAACTATAAATAAATACATATATTTGAAAAATATACCCAGACACCATTAGATAAAAACATAGATGCAAAAATGTACACAAAATGTGAATTGGTTTGCTCAGGATTTCCAAAACCCTATTCTTGGTTTGGAAATGATATCTCAAAAACCTTAGAGGGCAGCATACCTCCAGGAAAAAGAGTTTTAATACTATATGGCTATGAAAATGTTTATAAAAGGTTCTCTGTCAATATATGCTAAATCAAATGTTTAATTGCAGTTAATTTGGGTTTCTTGAGCATTTGAAAGGAATTTATTCTTTTAATAGAAAAAGAAAACAACTCAAGCAATCATAGTCAAAATAAAAAAGTAAGCAAAACAGGGAAGTGTGGTGTTATCAAACTCCCTTGGTGCTTTTATAAATTAATACCTTCATTTTTATTCCTTGTTGAATTTTGTAAAACAAAGCAAAACAAAATAAAACAAAACAAAAAGAACAGATTTCTTTCCCTCTGTAACATCACACCTGCACATAACTCTCTGAAGCAGCTATCCAGTAGGTTGTTGTATCTTTTTCAGGCAGTATGACCATGTTCTTGAAGCATTCTCTTCTGACGTTTCACCTGCATCTATGGCAGGCATCCTCAGAGGTTGTGAGGTCTGTTGGAAACTAGGAAAATTGGGTTTATATATCTGTGGAAAGTCCAGGGTGGGAGAAAGAACTCTTGTCTGTTGGAGCTAGGTGCTATCCAGTATTTTCTAATTTTGCTTCAGTTTCTTCATTTTGTATATATGGGGGGCATTTTTGGCAATCTGGGCAAGGTCCCAGAACAGAAGAGTCCCCACTGTTCCACATTCCAGCAGCCAAGCAATGATAAGAATAAATTTCAAAAACTAACTAACTGCTTAATTTTTATATTAGCAAAAAGTTGGCTGCCTTGGCAATTCTATCCCAATAACATTTTCACTTAGCCTCCAGATTTCTAGCATTGCAGTAATGTAAAATTACAGCCAAGCATTTAAAAATTCAACTTAGGAATCCAGAGAAATTTTTACCAAGGGTGTGCGAACATAACCAATATTAGAAATCTCTGTGTGATTGATTTTCAATGTCTCATCCTCTATAATGCTAGAAATTGGGTACTGAATTGAAATTCCACTTGTGACTGGAATTCATATTGAGGAAAAAGTTCTCCTTTTTCTCCCCCTTCCCTGGCAGGACATATGCTTGAAGTTAGCTTGCCTTACATTAAAGTATTTTTTCTGGCTCTGAGACCACAAATAAATGTCTGATGGACTATATTTATGTCACAACATAACGTAGGCTTAGAATCTGAATGCAACATAACTTTAAAAAACATGGATATACAGGTCTGTTCCTTGATCATTTTCAGAAGCATCTGCATTTTTTTTTTTACTTCTAGAAACCATTTTCTCCTTATGACAGGAGCTTTTGGCATGAGTTTATATGCTGCAACCTAAGGAAGACATTCTACCAAAAACAACATCCACCATTAAAGACAGCTGGTTGTATTATGATTAAGACTAGTGCATCTCTGTGTGTGATCAAATCCCTTTTTCATAAATCTAGCTTAATCTTTTATAATATATCTCAAATATTTGTGTCTTTCCAGATCTGTGGAAAAGAAACTTGTGTTTAATATATCTTAAAAAAATAGTTGGAATTTTTGAAAAATAGGGATATTTGCAAGAGCATAATAACAATATAAGTATGTCTTGGGTAAGTGGTAAAATTGAAAACAGCCTGTTTGGGAAGGAATCAATGCATTAAAGTAGTCTATTGATCTTTTTACAATATTGTATCATCAAACTTTGTGTGTGCATGATGGAAAGTTTTCATATAAGAGTTGTTCAGGCAACTATCCTCAAAAGAACACCGGAACAAAATGGCCAAAGGAAATGTTAGGCAAAGGAAGAGTAAACTCTAAGAGTAGCTGTATGATTCTATTCTAGAGTATTACATTTCAGTTGTGGCTTACCAGAATTTCCTTCCAATGTGCTGGTATATTTGTGTCCAGTGGTTATAATGGCTCCTTTTTTCCTGAATCTTTCCAGGAACTGTCAACAAATAGCTCAGTGGTCCATTAGGTACCATTTTGAGTGGTCCTGTTATAAAACACAAATGTTCTGAAGGTCACAAGATTGAACTTGTCCACTCTGCAGAAATCCTGTTTTCCTTTATTTTTCAGTCCTTGATTCCCATACATGAAAGACTACCACCCATGACAAACTTCAGATCCTATAATCCACTGAAGATCAAGCTAATCTTATTCACAACAACAAATGTGAAAGCCTAGTCAGCTAATGATATACTTTTTGTATCAGAATCACATTGAACTTTAAGTACTCTTGAAGTGGTGTCCAGAGCTAAGTTGTTGGACCATTAAGCTTAGCTGATTTTTCTCCCTGAGGTGAGAAAAAGAACATTAAAATAAACAGTCATTGATCAATATCCATGAACCATAACTATGCTGGTACTTAGAAACAACATTTTTTTCAGCTGTTTGCTGACACAGTTATCTAAAACCCTGCCTTTGGCTAAGCAAAATAAACCAGTCAGGTGAAATATAATTTTATAAACCCCCTTATCTCTTTGAAAGCTGCAGCAGCCTTGGCCTTGGCAGCCACCCCAATTTTTATGGAAACATTATAGAAAGCAGATAAAGCCTTTAAACTGTCAAAACATCATTTGTGGTGATTTGTAGAAAGGGTTTTGGCTGTAAAGTTTACATTTTGTGATGCAGAACCTGCCATCATAATATTGAGCTTCAGGAAGGTAACCTTCAGGAATACCTTAGCAAGATCTTCTTTGATAAGCCAAACAAAGAAATTGCAAATATTGACAGGTATATTCCATTGCTTCCCACATAATTTCTATCAAGAGAAAGAATACAACCATATTTATGACCTTTATTCTTCTCAGTGCAACCAATTTAATTCCTGTCAAGTTGTTACTAAATTGTGTACCTTATCCTCAGTGGCTTATCTTGTCATTAACTTTGGAAGCTCCTAATACGGTACTATCACTGACACACCAATGCTGCATTACACAAAGGTGGTATATTTTGATTGAGTCATCATAAACTACTAACCTTAAAGTGGTGGTTTTCAAACTTTCTGTCCTCGGGCGACTCTATCTATTGGATGACTTTCAGGGAACTCTTCTGCACCAACCAGAGATTTCTAGACTTCACAGAGATTCCTGTTAAATGTTCTAAGCCACACACACACACATATTAGAACTTGGACATGCCTTTTGGTCTTCAGATACAATTAATGTGCCCTTGACATTTTTGTGATACATAATAGCCACAATTGGATGTTGAAGGAGAAGATCAGCACTGAATGTTTACCTTTTCAGGAAAACTTGTTTTTCATCAGTGATCTTATTAGGGAACCCTTAATAAGTGTGTGTATGTGTGTGTGTGTTGGACTTCTATGTACTAAGAATTCATCCACATAGAGACTTGAGTTCTGAACCACAGAACCAAGTCTCTATGTGGATGAATTCTTAGTACATGATTAGAAGAGAGAGTGTGATGTATAAAGGAAATTTTAAACACAAGTAACAGTTGGCTGAATTGATCATTGGTTTGACTATTGAACTAGGACTCTGGGAGACCAAAGTTCAAATTCTACCCAGCCATGGAAACTCACTAAATTTCATCATACTTTCTCAGGACCCTTACAGACAGGCCCTATATCCCAGGATCCAATCCCAGGTTTTCTGTTTATCCCAGATTAAAGCAGAAAACCTGGGATCAGATCCTGGGATACAGGGTCTGTCTGGAGAGGTCCTGAGTCTCAGGGGAAGGTAATGGCAAACAATGGCTGAACAAAACCCCATAAGTTTGGCATAGAGTTAACAAAAGTTGGAAATAACTTGAAGGCACAGCACACATTCAATTGATAGTAAAACATAATGTGTTACCTCAATCAAGCTCAAGAGATCTGTTTGTAGGAGGTTTTCCAAACACCCATCAGGATATATAGTGACCTCTGCATTGTAATAATTCTTCAAGTCCTAATGAATAGATGAATATGAAGCTGAAATGAATATGCATTCATTTCTGGACCCCCAGTTACTATGGGTGTTTCTTTCTGTACTGCTGGAGTGGACTGGAGCTTCTAGTTACGTATAATATCATGTAACAAAACTCATTAACAAAAGATATATGAAATCTGTTTCGGGGCAGCTCTCAGTCACAACAGAACTCATATACTGTATTTCAAAAGCTCACTTTCCTCCCTGTTGCAGCATAGAGAAAAATATTTTAAGGACACACATAAGTTTAGAATAATTTCTTTGGGGAAATCAAGGTAGAACTCACTTTTGGTCTGAGTTACAAACAGAAAAGTATAAACAGTTATTTTATTATTCATATCAGGCAGTAAATTATTGTAATAGCATTTTCTTCTCTAGTCATTTTTTAATTCAGGAGCACTAAGCTGAATAGTCTGAAGTCAGACAGTTATCCAAATATCCCTAAAGAATAAAAAGATTCCCCAATAACAACAACTTTGAGAGATTAAGTGATATTTTAAACCTTGTGCGTATCATGTAACATCTGAAATCAGTCTAAAACATCAAGGTCTGTGTAAGTTTTTATTGGAATTACAGTTTATCATCCCATAGACCTTTCTGGGTCTCATTTTAATTCCCAGGGTTCTGCTTTCTCAGAAAAAAACATCACTAATTTCACATTGGAACTGTGAGGCAATTCTAGCTTTGAGTATTTCATTTGAGGGTTTCCATTCTGGTGGTTATTATACACAGGTTACATGGATATGCTCATTAAGGCTAGTAAATTTGGGCCACTCCTGTTGGGGTATAACTATGTGTATTTTGGGATACATAATGCTTTCCCTGCTTGCTCTCTGGGGATGGAAGTTGAAGAAGTCATATTCTCTGTGTTGGTATGATTGCATACAAAGACTGTGAGTTTTGTTACTCTGAAGGAAAGTTATTTTGATGCAATGCCACAAGTTTATTTTAATGTTTTAGAACTCTGCTGAACAAGATTTCCCTCTTTTGTGTGTTGCTATTGTGTTTTTGATGGACAAGTTTCTGTATAAACCACAACAATATTCACAGTTCTTACTCATTCTTGATTGTTACTAAATAGTTGATCTAGGGTTTTAGCTTATAGTATTCTATATTTTGCCCATATTAATTTCATATATATTTCATTGTAAGTCAATTCATTCATTTTTCATTTTTCCATACAATTTTCCATAACAAAGCTACTCAGTTTTCACAGTGTTTTCCAACTTGCACCCATCTTTCCCTGATATATCCATTTTATAGAGCTGGATAAGAAAAAAATCTAATCTGTCTATTCATTGCAAAGGTTTGAGTTAGACTATCAGACAGGTTAACTGAACATTTTAGAAAAATTCCATAGTAAAAAAATCACACATATTTATTTATTACGTATGAGTAGACTCCAGTTGTCACATGAATTGACTCCAACCTACGACCGGTTTTGACTCACAAGAGCCTTTGTCAGGCGGTTGGGTTCAAATTATAAAACAGAAGCTCAACTTTTGAGGTGAGAAATTCACCAACAGTCTTCTGGAGGGGTGGATCAGCTAGTTTTTGTTGAGCAACATACTGTGCAAGGAGTTTTATTCTGTGGCGAGTATACTCACAGAGTATGTTGCTCAACAAAAACTAGCTGATCCACCCCTCCAGAAGACTGTTGGTGAATTTCTCACCTCAAAAGTTGAGCTTTTTGAACCCAACCGCCTGATGAAGGCTCTTGTGAGTCGAAACCGGTTGCTGGTTGGAGTCAATTAATTGCTTACACTATTCCCTGAAAACATGTGCAATACACTCTCTTATCCACAGACTTGATATCCCCACTTCAACTAGAGACCCTCCCAGGATCTGATCCCAGGAATTCTGCTTTAAACTGAATTATACAAGTCAGCATTGTCAGATAATCTTAAATAATCGGAAAACCTGAGATCAGTTCCTGGGATAAAGGGTTTGTCTGGAAGGGCCTTAACCCACTCTCCCAAAAATGTTCCTCCTTGAAGTGTTTGAAATATAGGGATTGCTATTATCTGTGGTTTAAGTATATTCATATGTCCTTTGTAATTATGATGTTGTTTATTGTTTGCATTTTTGGTTTGCGTTCGGTCGTTTTTTTATTGTAATTGTTGTTCAGGCTTGGCCCCATGTAAGCCTCTCTGAGTCCCCATCAGGGAGATGGGGCGGGGTACAAATAAAGATTATTATTATTATTATTATTATTATTATTATTATTATTATTATTCTCAGGGGTGTATTGAAATATATTCTCTGTGGATACATGAGTCAAACCATTCAGTTTTTTTATTGGTGCTTGAAAAGTGTTTGGAACCAATAACTATGATAGAAAAGAGCTCCACAATGAGGGTGTCATCACCAAGAAAGTTCTGCCATGTAGTCTGGTGGCTTCATAGGAGACAATACTCCACTCCTAGACATTCCTACATTGCCAGTGGGTTAGTTGTGGTCCAAGGTGCTCTTTATGTACTGGATTTGGAGCCATTCATGGCTTTCACTTTTAATATGAACACAGTGGCTCACAAATAAGCAATGTAAAGATTACACAATTAGGGTCATTTTGTTGCACCTTGTGTTTGCTTTCTGCATCATCTATAGTCTGGAGACCAGAGAAACCCTATGCAAAAGGTAATCCGATATTCCAGACAGAGATCCTGGTCTAGAAATGTCCATAGCTGGTGGGCTCAGCTGGCCATAAATATTCTTTACCACAGAACCAGATGGACATCCAAAATCACAGGTTTAAATTAAGGAATGCTTTGAAACTTTGTATAGGGAAGAGGTACTCCATCCCATTTTAATTCTGTATTGTCTATGAATTTTAGTCATGTTTGTTTAATTTACTGTCTGGCTCTATTATTATTTGGTATTTGCTGTTTAGTATGTTTTCACCTGTTTAAAGGTAAAGGTAAAGATTTTCCCCTGAAATTAAGTCCAGTCATGTCCATCTCTGGGGGTTGGTGCTCATCTCTATTTCGAAGCCAAAGAGCCGGCATTGTCTGTAGACACCTCCAGGGTCATGTGGCCAGCATAACTGCATGGAGCGTTGTTACCTTTTCATCAGATCTACTCACATTTACATGTTTTTGAACTGCTAGGTTGGCAGAAGCTGGGGATAACAGAGGAAGCTCATGCCGCTCCCCATATTTGAACCTGCAACCTTTCAGTCAGCAAGTTCAGTAGCTCAGCAGTTTAACGCACTGCACTACCAGAGGCTCTCTCTCACCTGTTTACAATTGTTTATTGTTTTCCTGCACTATACGGCATTAAGTGTTTGCCACTTTATGTTGTAAACCGCCCCGCGTCCCCCTCGGGGGAGAGGGCAGGATAGGAATAAAGTTTTATTATTATCCAAAACTGGGAACCAACTATCCACAGTTATTCCACAGTGTCAGGATTTAACTTAACCCTGATTCAATTCACCGTTGAGTCTAGATAGTAGTCCCCCATTTAAATATTCTCTAGATTTGGATGGAAAAGAGAAATAGAGCTAGGTTTCATGTGCATATTTGTGGCAAGTTAAATAGAAGTCATATACAGCCATAAGATACTTATTTTCACTAGTCAGCTGGGCTGGCCTCCTGCTACCTAAAGAGAAGAAAGCACCACAAAATGCTGCAAACAGTCATACTAGCCCTTGCTGTGTCATTTTAATTCCAGTTTTCTCCTTCTTCACTCTAACATGACAGACTATTCCCAGCAATACAAGGCCTTTCTGTTTCTCTTCATGAAGCATCCAATGACCCACTCTTCTCTAGGTCCTTAGGGTATAGTCCTTTCAAAGAATGATGAGGACTATATATAAGAGTGTGCTGACAGTTGGTCCCTTCTGCCTGTGATGAATTGCTTTGCACATTGTCACTCTCCACATAAAGCAGCACTCCTGAACTGAGAACATGGCAGGGGACGTTAATTCCAAACAATGATGGGAACCCTTTCTATACACTGCATTTTCTTAGTGATCAGAAAACATCAGCAAAATGATGTTCCACCCAAAAAAGAATAATTGTTTTAACTTCGTATAAGCTTTCATATACTAAAGCAGACCTGCAAGACTGGACAAACAGAGCCCATTCATCATTTATCATGACTAATCCAGAGTTTTAGATAAACCTCTTTTTTGCCATCAGCATGAATCAGAAAAAGGAGGTGGGGATCTAAGCACTTCTTGGGTTTGATATGTTGTGCACTGTGATCAGTGCCATAGTTACTGACACTAGTCTATTTCTACATTTGAAGAATATGACAGTCCTGAGACACCTTTTAAGAACAAGAAGGTGTAAAGGAGAAAGGCTAACCAGCTTCCCCAGTCAGAACTAAAGTTCCTCTCATACTGTATTTACTTTCTTCTGCTCTTTGATATTGTTATAGTTCAGTCACTGAAATTGCTTGGTATGGGAAGCTGAGAGCAGATAGATAGATACCTTGTGCAATCAATGAAAAGAAAATATTTCAGTACTCAATACTAGGCTTGTGTCTTTCAACTGAACCATGATCTGTTTCTGCTATTCAAATTTCAGCAGGCCCACAGATCTTTTTGCACACCTCCAAAAAACGGGTAGCCATCCGAAAAGCCCTTTTCTGTCTACTGCCAAAAAATGTGACTAGATCCAGCTCATTGGTGGCTATGGAGAGGCTCCCCTTTCCATCAGTTTAGGGCTATTGGGATGAAAATGGCCACAATTGGGAGACACACATCCCACTGTTAGGTGACCAAGTTTCATAACATTTGGGTCATCCCCTGATTTTTGGAATTTATTTTCTTTCTAGAAATAAAATCATCTTTAAATATCATCTAAAAAGTATTTTAGGGAATTTTAACCAACATAAACTTAACAGTACTATTTCACAAGAAGACCCCAGGGGCCATCCAGTCCTGAAAAAGCAAGAACAACCAAAGCACCCTCAATGGATGCCCATTCAGCCTTTGAAATAATAATAATAATAATAATAATAATAATAACAACAACAACAACAACAACAACAACAACAACAACTGGCATTTGGAAACAATAAACATTGACAAAATCACAATCTGTCAACTGCAAAAGGCCACTTTACTTGGATCTGTGCGCATCATTTGAAAATACATCACACAGTCCTAAATGCTTGGGAAGTGTTCGACTTGTGATTTTTTGATATGAAGTCCAGCATATAGCTCTTGTTTGCTGTGACATACTGTGCTGTTGTGTCAATAATAATAATAATAATAATAATAATAATAATAATAATAATATAAAACCTACTAGGTAAACTTTGAAGTTACTGCCTCTCAGCTTTGCCTACCTCACAGGGTTGATTCAACTTCCAACAATCCCCTTTTATAAGGAAGATCAACAAAACCCTTGGCAGGGGGGAAAACTAATCCACCCACTGCCCACCAGTTTACAGGGTTTAACGTTCAGCTGGACACTACTTTAATGACGATAAACAACTATGACAAGGGGGAAAGACTCTCTTATCCCACCTCAGTAATATTATTCAGTGACCAACTACGTTAACGATGTTAATTGCCAATGTAATTGATAGACTCGCCGCCACCACCTCAATTAATGTCTGAGGAAAACATAAGTGTGAATGTGAAATAGGTAAAGTATATTCAAGCCCTTAGTTCTTCTTTGATAACTGCTTCTCTTGCTGACTGGACTGAAATAGAGTTGTTTTTAGACTTGCTGAGATCTAATTAGTGTGACAGACCGAGGCAGACACCAGTTTAAAGATGAAATAAGCAACAGGTTTATTGAAACTTGGTGAACAAATCAACTCTTAACAAGAGTGGTACAAAAGCGTATTGCTGTTACTTGAGGCTTAGCTGGTTAGACAGGCAGTCTTCTCTTAAGACTTTAACTTTTGTTCCCTGTGAGTTCCTTGTTTCACACTGTTCACTAACTCTGACACAGTGTGTTCCTGAGAACAGCCCCACTGACTGCCTCACAGAGCAAACCAGGCTTTTCCTTCACTGACCCTACTCTGTACAGTGTTTCAGGAACCTCTGCCTCTCCTATGCTCTAATCCCAAGGCTCACTTCAAAGGTTTTCCCTGTCTAAATTCCTCTCAGCTCCCTCTTCCTAAAGTACTACTACACTCTTCGATGTTTAAAGCTCAACTCCCAGCTTGTCAAAAAGACACAGCCTTTTTTCCCTCTAAAACCTAACTCCTCCCCTGACTGCTCTAGCCAATCAGGAGTCGGCTGACTCCTCCCTCTTGCCTCTTAGCTCTCCTGCCTATCTCTGAACATGACAACTACTGTCTTCCAGGCCTCGGCCTTCCTGGCAAAAGGTTAGATTCATGACACCTTTCATCTCAAAATTCCTTTAGAGAATGAGCATGGGTTTTCCCCACCAAAACTTTCAGGGAAGAGGAAGAGGAGGCACAAAGTAGTAAGTTTGGGAAGGTGTGATGAGATTTAGACTTTAAGTACTGTGATCATTCAGGTAAAAAGGCCAGTGCACAACTTCAGGTGGTAAAGCAATACACTACTCCTAGAAGTGTAGGAGCAAAACACTGGAATGAAAATGATCAATTAAATTCATGTTTACACACAAGG
This sequence comes from Anolis sagrei, assembly GCF_037176765.1. Lineage (NCBI taxonomy): Eukaryota > Metazoa > Chordata > Lepidosauria > Squamata > Anolidae > Anolis > Anolis sagrei. Next base: position 121,212,402 of record NC_090023.1, read on the forward strand.
AGGACACGTTTCAAAGTTGTTTTTTTCGACTGGGCAAGCTTGGGAAATTTGAATTCATTTTTCTTTATGATTTTTTTTTTTACTGTTGGATGATTGTTTAATAAAAACCTAACATAGAAATTAATAGTCTGCATTTTGTGTTTGGAAATCCTCTAATGCACTGCACTGGGACTGTTTTTTTTCTCCGGTTCATACATGATATAAAGCTAGAATGGTCAGTGAAACAATGAAGCTCACTCATGACACCAAATTATTCAGGATAATAAAATTAAAAAGGGAAAAATGATTTCAAAAGAATCACCAAGAAGGATCTTTCCAAATGTGTGAATGGCCATTACAATGCCAAATGTAGTTCCATGTAAGTTACTGTAAAATGATGTGCATCGGTGCAAAGCATTCATATATTTATGGTACCAGAGAATTATAGGATACAAAAAGCAATCTTGGGTTCATAATCATAGTTTATGAAAATATTGATCCTTTGTGCACCAGGTGTAAAAAAAAATCATTAGCTATAATATTGAAAATAGCATTGCCAGTATGAGAATACTTCTGAGCAAATGTACAATCAGATAGGATTTCGAATTCAGGGTACTCTTCTTGCCAAAGACATGGAGCAACTGGATTTGAAGTGAAAGAGGGACTATGTAGCTGGAACAGAAAAGAGCAAATCAATGGCTAAGTGTTGTTTGGTGAAAAGGTTACAACATTTGAAGCTTTTTTATTCAAAAGGTAAAAAGTAAGAAGAGGATGATATACATACAAGTATGCATGCCTTGGAGAAAGTGAAGAAGTAGCTCCTCTCTAAAATGATAGAAGTCAGTAGCTTCAGTAAAGGCTGAATATTTTAAATACTTTACATGAAACAGAAACTATTTGCATACACAAGATATAGTGATGATCACCAGTGCAGATGGCTTTACAAAGAGATCAGACAAATTCATGAATGATAGAAAGTTAACATGGCTAGTTGACCTGAAAGCTATACATTATGACCAGTGTTAGAAGCAACATCTATATAAATACTAATTGCTTGGGTGAAACAGTGGGAGAGCTCTATTATATTCATGTTCTGCTTGTGACCTTCCTGGTTCGCCACTTTAGAAACAGAATTTTCAACTTGGTTGTGCTTTAGTCTGGTCCTCCAAAATCAGGTTCTTGGGTTCTTATGCATCCCAATGCTGGATGCCATTTTTATTGGTCATGAACATTTTAAATCTCCTATGTATGGTGTCATGCTACCTGTCCCTTTTGCAACAGTTTGGGAAAGACAGTCAATGTTAGCATATGCAGTGTATGCCAGACCAATGTTACCAGGATGGGCTAAGGTTATCCCATTGACCAGGGGACTTGGAGGGAGCTCACAAAAAATCCAGAGTTTGTACCTGTTTTGTCATTGATATTTTCATTGCAGTCAGACACAGTGGGACAGAAGGGATTGTAAACCACCACAACTGGTTAATAAAATGGCAAAAAAGTTTTAAAAAGTGATTTATGAAATTGTAGAAAACTAATACAAGAAAACATCCTTACTGGTGAGTAAATGTAACTTCTTCTGCTAAGATCTGCAAAAATATTTTTGCTGGAGTGAAATGAGTTCCTAGTCTAGATATAGAAATTGAGGTATGATAATATAATAAGTTTGTAACTTAATGAGATTTTTTTCACTTTAAATGTTTTATTAACTAATGAATTTTATGAGTGGTTTAAAAATAATGAAAACAAGTATTGTTTGGAGCGTTTGGAAATTTTATGTATTACTCTTAGTAGTTACTTGGATGTATTATATATTACTCACATATTCAAGTGTTTTGTATTAAGAAATGGAGGGGAACGTTTTGATTTTGGATTTTGATGAATAGCAGATTTCAACAACAATCAGAGGGAGTAAAATATGTGACATTTGTAACAATTGGCTAGGACATTTGAATCTATTTCCTTTTTCTTTTCGGCAGGCATGTATGTTCTAGTTAAGTTTAGTTGTTCTACTGTAGTGTTGTTTTGTTTGTCTTGTTTATGGTGTTACACCTTATTTGTTGTTTTTTATACATTCACATAGTATTGTGAGTAAAATTAAGTACTAACATTTCTATGTATTGTTTTTCCATTATCCAATCTCACAATAATTTTTTTAAAAAAATAATTTTGAAAGTGCATGTTTATGGACACTAATAAACCGCTATGGTAGGGCTATGGAATGCCCTACCAGCAGACATCAGACAGGCACCTTCGCTGCTGACGTTTCGGAGAATGGTTAAGACCTGGCTTTATGAACAAGCGTTTGGTTAAGCAGTGCAACCAATCATAGGAAGACGGTAAATGGAACATAGGAATGGCACAAGGATTATGAGAACGGATCTGATTTCAACTGAGGCGTTATGTTATGTCTGTTTTGTTGATCTGTCTTGTTGATTGTTAACTGTTGTGGATTGATGCTGTTGATCCTGTTTGTTGCATTGTTATGTTTTAATTGCACTGACACTGTTTGATAATTGTACCATGTAAACCGCATTGAGTCGCCTGTTAAGGGCTGAAAAATGCGGTATAGAAATAAAGCAAATAAATAAATAAATAAATAAACCGTTGATACATGTCATGCTAGCCGATATTTGTTATACACCAAAGGATGCACAATTTATTTACACTGACTGCATTCATTGCAAAATTTGAGATTATGCTTTGGTATGCCTGGTCTGTCATATTGTATCCTTTGATGTTTCAAGAAAATCAATGTTGGAAAATCAAAACTGTATTTTTTTTTCAGAGAGGAGGGTGTATGTTTTTCTTGAGGCGTACCCTACAAAATATTACAAAACGTTGATGCCACTGCAGTAGAACTCAATAACAAATTATGACATTTAGTCTTGCTTTGATCTAACATGATCATAGACACTGTAAATAAAAAGATGGAGAAAGCCTGATGGAAATAACATATTGAACATTGTAATTTTGGCAGTCATGGAGTGTCCTTTTTTGTGTCTGAAAACCCAAAGCATAATGACATAATAGATGTTGGTTTGTTAATCATGCTTTTATCATTAAGACAACAAGCACTAAAAATTCTGCTGAAACAAAAAACTCATTTTTGGATATGACTCAAAAATGAAAAGCAATGACACTGTGATGAAGAGACAGTGACTTTAGATCTTGGAAGTAATGCATATAAAGTTTTTCTACAGCACAGCAAATATATTTTCCCAAATAACTCATGTGTAAACAAATATAAAGAAAGCAGAATAGCAAATGAAAAAATAGGAAGTTAACAGGCATGTGGGAGAAATGGCAAATTAATAGTTTGCATATTTATGAGTTATAAATCAGCTGCACTTTGAAGTGATGCAAAACAGTTTAATAAAAACGAGAAGTGTGTCAGGACTTCAAAGCAATGCTCCATTAAATCAATACTAATCCAGTGCTTTCTGTTATTCGGCACAAAAGTTTGTGTTAATGCAACATTAAATTAGAACATGTGGAAGCCAAGAAATTACGAGCAGGAAAAAATATTAATTTTCAACTATATACCTTCATCAACACTGCTGCTTTAAGACCAAATCTATGTAGACTCTGGCAAAACTGATTTGAGTATTATTATTAGGAAATAACTCAGCACATCTTGTATTTAACTGGGACCCATCATTAAATTCAATTAGAAAATGAATAGAAATGTTTCAAGGTCATTCCAGCTTGATTCTGACTAAAGAGGAATACCTGGGATATTTCTACAAGTACACACACACACACACTAACTATACAACATTTTGAAATATATTACCAAATGCTAGCACTTAGCAAAGGTGACACTTTCATGTGACAGGCAGTTAAGAAGTAACTCATTTTCTAATGAGTATCTTTGAGAAATACTTATTTTTTGCCCTAATAATACAGAAGAGAGGTTCTATTTGGATGAAATAAGGGCCACTTTAACTGACCTATGAACCACTTAATATTAAAATCTGGAAAACTTGACGGGGGGGGGGGGGGGTCTTGGCTGGAGTCCCAAACCCTCTCTAGTCTCCTCTTGAGTGAAAACATCTGACCCTGAGGGCAATCCAATATTTTGGGATTGCGCACCATAAACTTTAAAATATAATGATCCGCTTAAAATAACTGCTTATGATTTGCACACCCAATTATGAAGAAGACTATCAGCATAGAGTTGTTGAGAAACTGGCCTATCTCTCAAGTACACTGGAGATGGGAATGCAATCTAGATAGGTTGTCTGTCTGATAATTCTCTAGAATGCACTACCTGAATTTTCACTGAAGTTTTCATGTGATTCCTTATGATTGGACACAGCAATCTTTCATCAACATTATTTGGAACAATGTGTACCACAAATGCTCTCTACTAATCAAATCAAATCAACAAATACAAGGAGCAATTCTTTATTCCAATACATTTGTGGTGGACCAACCAAGAAATTACAAAGCAGTCATCAACCGTTGAATTTGCTTCTTGCAATCCTCTAATCTGTTAAAAGACTTGTCATAGGTCAGTCCTGTTTCTGATGGTGTCATCTATTTGTAGGGCTTGCATGAGTTTTTCGAAAGAGAGGGGGGACACTGATGTTCCTCACAATGCCTATTAACTTATTATTACCCTATGAATATCATAAAGATTTTTTTTCAGGGAGGTCTGACCACAGCCAGTTCCTTCCTCTGAAATATAGCCTGCAGCACTTGATATATATTTATGGTCTCTCATATACATACTAACAAAGGAAAATAAAGGAACAGAAATAAGGTAAACTGATGGAGAAGAAAGACATACATCTAATATACAATAGGACTATTATTTCCCCAGTCCTGACAATAATCATGTTTAAATTGGCATTTTGAAAAAGAAACAGTTGTGTAGTTGACTCTCCATATGCACATATTCTGTATCCATAGATTTAACCATCCACAGCTTGAAAATATTTTTTTTTTTTAGAAAAGGCAAAATCAAACATTGAGTGCCCACACATTTTGGTATCCACAGAGGTTCTGGAACCAAAACCATATACCAAAGGCCCATCATAGACACATTTATATATTTGAGAACATTGAGGCCACTCAAACATTTCCTCTTCCTTTAGAGTGCCATAATTAAAAGTCAGTCACGGTAGTATCACAATGCTCGTTGTACTAGCAATATAGGATCATTAAGACAACTGAGAACAATGTCACTCCAGGCATTTATGGGAAATTAAAATGAAAATTCACAGACCCAACTGTTGGAGATGGGGGCACTATGTGCTCTGGTCCCCCCTTGATATATGTCCTAAACTAAACTATGCAAGGCAAGTGAACTAAGTCTTTGTGTGTGTTCAAATTGCCTGTCAATTTATGATAACCCCATGAGCATGATAGGTATTTCTTAGGTAAAGAAGACTCTGGGGTGATTTTGGTGGACTAAATGAAAAATGGATAGTGATTTAGTTCCTATTGCCCTTCTGATTGTGTCAATGAGTCATGTTGCTTTGACTAATTAATATGGTAATTAAAATCAAAACTTTCCTCAGAGGAGCTGTTATATAGGTTAATTGATGCCAACTATTAGAAAGTATTTTAACTGTTGTGGATTATAGGTCTATATCAGTGAAAGGAGTAGATGCATTCCTACAATATGAACTACAGTTTCCAGAATTCAATCAGCCAGCATTACCAAGAAAAAGAAAGAAATCCAACCTTTTATTGCATCCACACTATTTGCGCCTTGTATTCTTTTTTTCCTCTGTTGTCTATCAAGCTGTCATTTCTTTTCTAAAGGGTTTCTAAGATTTAAACATTTGCATTTTGCTTCACCTCCACTAAATTTATGTCATGAGCTTATTTTTACAAATGGTAAAAAGAAACATCCCATCTCCCTCTTTCAAATGTTCACTTTTTGTGAAGGATGGTTCACTACTTAGAATATTTTTGCATTTTCTTTGCATATTTCATTCTCCCCTTCTGTATGTTTGTCTTCTTTCATGTCATACTGATCCTCAGATAGTGAGCCTTTGGGCAGAAACTTGTCTTTTTAAATTCTGTATGAAATCCTTTGCTTGGTTACATAAATCAACAGATCTGTTTTCCAAGTCAAAGGCAGCTTTGGATAATCTTTTCAGGGCACTCTCTAGCCAGAGAGGGAGAGGTTATCAAATTATTGCATATTTCATTTTTAGTTACAATTGTTTATCTATCAAAATCAAATAAATCTGACACAACAACAAAGCAGAAAAAAACAGTGATTTTGTAAAAACTTAGCAATTGTGGGTGTGATAATTATAACTGCCCCCCATTGCTATATTCCACTGCCTCAACTCTGTGGTTGGAATGTTTACAAACACTCAAACTTCTCATGGGATTAAAAATCTGTGAACACAAAACATATAGGAATCCAAAGAACTGTGCGTGTGAGTGGAATAAGTGACTTCTACACTCCATCCTCCTGTCATTCAGCTCTCCCAAATGTCTCCCCAGAGGATCAAGGTGTCTAGCTGAATATGATAGGCTGTGCTATGGGAGGCATAGAGAAGAAAATTGCCAGAGGCAATTTTCATGAAACAAAGATTGCAAGAGCGTGCAGATGCAGAATCGGGCTAACTTTGGGCTGAAGCCAATATGAATATTTTCTAAAGCTGCAATCTTTTGAAAGCTTACCTGGAAGCACGTTTCCACTTCACGCAGCAGGATATATGTAAGTAAACTTAAGTCTACTCAATTCAACATTGTCATGATAAAATATCTATAATCTATATCTATATCTTCTATATATATCTTTACCTATAGCTATCTATATCCATATCCATCCATAATAAAAGTGAAAGTTTGTACGTATATGGCTGGGACTCCCACTTCCACAGACCGGCTCCCACTTCCAAAGACAACTATGGTCCCCCACTGCTGAGGAACCACCAAAGGCTCTTCCTCCAATGACACTGCAGGTTATAGAGAGCACCATGAACAAGTACAAGAGCCACCAAGCCCTGCCAATGTCCTCTACAAATATAACACTGCCCATCACCCAAGTGACTGCTTTCATAACGGGTATAATTTCATCCTAGATTATATGTGTTTCTTCCACCACAGACATCTCAGTGTTTCTTACTCTCTCAATTAGTGTGGAATTTGCATAGTCCCACCAATGGCCTCTCCCATAATCCTTTCCTACTCTTTTCTTTGGTGCACAAACAGAGTGAAATTGATCAGAAACTGAACATACTGGAGTGGTTTAGGGGACTGACTCAACATGATGGCAGCTGTAGTTCACTCTGCATCAATATTTATATTTATTATTTATTTAAAACTTTTATATCCTGATCTTCTCACCTCGGTAGAGGGACTCAGACCGGCTTACATCAAGGATTCAATGCTACTAATACAAATTAAAACATCATACAACAATACAAGATTAAAATACATATGGATAATATATATATATATACCAAATCGTCAAGGTAAAATCATGTTCAACTCAGTCCGCATATGTGGTCACTCACTTTGTTCTGTAATCAATCTCAGCCATATGTTCTCTGTATGTTATTGTATTGTAATTTCCAGGCACACATAAGGATGTTTTTATAACAAATTATTCGGATGTTATAAGGCGACAACCATGGGATTTTGAAAACTACTGTAATACAGGTTCTTAGGAAATAAGGGGAGACTATGATCTGGATCATATAGTAGGTTTACGTTGGATCTATTTTAGGATTCAGGCCCATCTGTGCCTTTTTCATTTCAGCAAAGAAGCAAAAGTGCCCCCCAGAGATTATTAAGAGCTTAGAAGAAATAGAAGTGCCAAACTATTTGTGCAACACTGAACAGAAACTTTCCCCCCTCTCATTATCTGTGAAGGCATAGAAAGCTGAAAATATTGCTTTCTCAAATACTATGCCATACCATGAGCTGCTTGGTTGTAAACACTATTTTTCATACCCTCTCACACTGAAGGAAATACATTAGGAATGCCCTGCTGAGCTTGCAACCTCTACAAGCATTTCCCCTCTTTTCTCTCCAGATAGGTCAGTGTGTTTGCATTGTGGGCAGGTTTGCCAAAGTCCATTCATCTCTAAGATTAATAGAACCCTTCGTAGGATTTACTCCAATGCAACAAGGGCCAATAGTTCTACTCAAGTACCAACATCATCTCCTAATGCTTCTTTGAAACTCTTTAATGGGTGGAGAATTGGGTCTGGTGTCCCGTGAAGGCACACTCAGAAAGAGATGATGCCCATGCAAATAGTGTTATTATTATTATTTTATTATTATTAAACTTTATTTGTACCCCGCTAGTACCTCCCGAAGGACTCGATGCGGCTTACAAAGGCCAAGGCCTCAATACACAACATAACAATACACCTAAAGCAAATTAAAAACAATTAAAGCAATATTAAAACAACAAATCAGCAAGCACTAAACAATACACCAAAACACAATAAAACTGGGCCGGGCCAGAGTAATGGGTACAGGATTAAAAGTGCTGGTGTGATAGGTGATATGTAAGGATTATAGGGCAAGTGCTTATGGGACTTGGTATTGGAGATTTCCTATTCAGGGAAGGCACATCGGAACAGCCAGGTCTTCAAGTTCTTTCTGAAGACTGCCAATGTAGGGGCCTGTCTAAGATCTTTGGGGAGGGTGTTCCAGAGTTGAGGGGCCACCACGGAAAAGGCCCTGTCTCGTGTCCCCACCAAACGCGCTTGCGACGCAGGCGGGATCACGAGCAGGGCCTCCTCAGATGAATAAAGTGAACGTGTGGGTTCGTAGACGGAGATGCGGTCACGCAGGTAGGCTGGTCCCAAACCATTCAGGGCTTTGTAGGTAAGCACCTTAAAATGGGCTTGGTAGATAAACGGCAGCCAGCGGAGCTCCTTGAACAGGAGGGTTGACCTCTCTCTGTAAGGAGCGCCAGTTAACATCTGGCCACTGCTCGTTGGACCAGTTGGAATTTCTGAGCCGTTTTCAAGGGCAGCCCCACGTAGAGCGCATTACAGTAATCCAACCTAGAGGTGACCAAGGCATGGACCACCCCGGCCAGATCAGCCTTCGCGAGGTACGGTTGCAGTTGGCGCATGAGTCTTAATTGTGCGAAAGCCCTCCCAGACATCGCCGATGCCTGAGCCTCAAGCGTAAGCGATGAGTCCAAGAGGACTCCCAAACTGCGGACCTGTGGTTTCAGGGGGAGTGTAACCCCGTCCAACACCCCGGTCAGGTTTACGATCGACCAGGAGCACCTGTCTTGTCGGGATTGATCTTCAGCTTGTTCCTCCTCATCCAGATAGACACAGCGGCCAGGCACTCCTTGGAGGCCTTCTTGGAATTGGATGGAAATGAGTAGTAGAGTTGTGTGTCATCTGCATAGAGGTGGCACCTAACTCCAAAACTCCGGATGACCTCTCCCAGTGGTTTCATGTAGATGTTAAAAAGCATGGGAGACAGAATAGAGCCTTGCAGGACCCCCAGGTCAAAGGCCAGGGGTCCGAGCAGGTGTCTCCCAGCTTCACCATCTGGGATCGACCCTCCAGGAAGGATCAGAGCCACGACAAAACCGTGCCCCCGAGACCCATCCCAGAGAGACAACCCAGAAGGATACCATGATCGATGGTATCGAAAGCCGCTGAGATGTAAACTGTGTTTACAAAACTTAGCAAATTGAAACTAGCTCATCATTAGAACCAGTTATTACTAACAATTTTTGAATGAGTTAATATTCATTTCTTTATATCCTGTCCTTTATCATAGGATCTCAAGATGGCATCGAAATAAATACATAAATAAATTAGGATCAAGAATCTTTAATAAAAAGTAACATTTTGATTTGGCACTGGAAAGACAACAACATGGGGAAAAAAAGAAACCAATTGCACCATCAAGGGGAGGGCATTCTATATCTTAGGTACCAGAGCTGAGAATGTCCTCTTCCATATTTCCCCTTTTAAGGGGAGGCACACTTTGGAGTGGAAATGTGCATAAAGTTATTCCATATCAATCACATGAGGCAACTACTAAGACCATAGATTGCTGTTATATCAGGACCACCAGTTTAGGATCAGCACTGATTGTCACAAATTCTTTGGAGTTTCAGACAGATAACGAGGACTATAGCTGACATACTACTATTTGGCCAGAGTTCATTTCAGTTCTAGTCATTTAACCATTAGCTGCTCTGAATTCTAACCTTTCACTCCTTTTTAATTATGTCTGTAGTACTTTGGGTAGCCATGAAAATCTGAGGACTGTTAAGGAACCTGTTCCACTACAGACTGCCTACACAATCATCCCAGAAACTGGTTCAAGGCTAGGATGGTGACCATAGTATCTGCTAGTTGTGGATCGGAACCAAACCCAGGAAATTTTTTACTTCCTTACCCAGTTGGTTGAAATATGCTGATGGTCATATTCATGTTCGTTTGGGATCAGCACTCAACCATAGCAGACACAAGAAATGAGAAGGAGTGAAAAATGAGAGTTACTATAAGAATGATATGGTTTCTTTTTTTGCAAAGTGCTTGATTACCTTTCTCCCAGCTATATTTCATGGGTTTTTTTTAAAGTGTGTTAGCATTAGGGCTCTCCTGAGACATGCATCACATTTTTCAGTCTTGAATTCAAGATCTGCATGGGATATCCTCTGATCAGCTGCAGTGGACTTTTTTGGCTCAGGTTTGACTTTCTTGTGACTTTTGACTTAACACCCGCTTTAGTGGGCATTGGGGGTGTTCCCAACTGTATTATGCTGTCTGAGAAAAGTAGAACCCATCATTTTGTTAAAAGGAATCTTACAACTGCCTTTCAGTATTCTAGCAAATGAAGTAATTCTGTTTTCACTGGAAGGTCAATTGACAGGGTTGTCAAATCTCAGGACCTGTCCCTAAGTCTTCAGTTTTCATTGGTTGTTCCAAGATGGAGAAAAAGTTCATATTCCTCAGTTTGAATGTAAATATCCAGGTCACTGAGTTAAACAGCAGCTGGATACAATTTTCAAGAATTAATTCATTTATCACAAAGACCTTTCAGTAGATCTATATGTATTCTTAGTTTTCTCTTTCTCCCCCACTCAATGTTGTACCAAGGCTCACCTGTCACTCTGCATCCACTCTCTGTTTAGAAGCAAGATTAAATGTTACCCATCCTACATCCCTAGGTAAAAGAGAAAGAATAATCCCCTCATTCCTTGATCTGGGACTGGGAACATACCCTTTGAGTCTTAATCTGCAAACAGGAAAATATGTTCTCTCTCTTGATACATAATGCTTTACAGAGCACAGTGTCATAGAATCATAGACTAATGCAATGATAGAGTTGGAAGAGCCATCTAGTCCATCCCCTTCCATGCTGCAAAATGCTAAAATTTAAAAGTTCCTTAAATAAATGTATTTTGATGTCAGGAGAAAGGCCAATCAGACTTCTGTTTCCTTTATGGAAAGGGAAGCCCTTTCCATAATTAGGACAAATGGCAGAAATTGATGTTTACAGCTAAAGTAATACCTAAATGTCCTTAAAATGCTAGACAGAGGTCAAAGTATCAAACAAAGTTTCAGCAAACTTGTAAACTTCTGAGGTGCTGCTTAGTAAACAAACAGTTGTAGCTTCAAAGTGATTTTAAAAATTTAAGGGAACCTCTGGAACACTTTATAGTTTAATAAGAAAAGCAATAGCATTTGAGACTATCCTTTCCAAAGTCACAATCTGAATTGTTAGTCATTCTCAATAGAAAATCTGGGCCTCATAACAAAAACACTTAATATGCTGGCCTTTAGGATTTGTTTTATTTTCATTAGTAAAATTTGTAGATTAAATATAATTAATTTCCAATATCCAAAGAGAATGTGGAATTGTCAGTTCTAATTCATTTGTTGTTCTTTCATGTAGAATAAGTTGGAGTTTATTAATTTGAATAGGACAATTAGTTTGGGTATGAAATTGAAGTTCATCAATTGATATTCAGTGCTTTGTGAAAACCACACAGTTTCAAGATATTGGATTATTAATTAAGTTTGTGATTTTATTGCTGATGAACTGAGCAAGGTAAACATTTCACTACCCCTTTTCTACTCTGCAAAATGTAGAAATAGGATGTGAATCTCATGTATAATTATTAAATGAAAGGGTTTTGGAGTCACAGATTAAAAGACAAAAAATTTGGGGAGAAAGGTCAGGTAAACACTAAAAATATATCTCCTGGGCATAAAGGCTTGAATTCAATAAAGTGCATAGAGAATTCAATAAAGTGCATAGTGAAATGTAACAAATGAAAATAATCTTGTTAATGATTTGGGAAGAGGGGTGGGAGTTTAGGGTGAAAATGAATTTCATTTTTACTTTTTTTTTAAAATAAAAATTACAAAATTTAGTAATTTCCTCAATGCATATATTGATATGCCTCAGCAATCAGACTTGCACATTCAGACCATGCTTATCTTCCAGTGACCAATGACAAAACAACATATGCTGGATGCAAGACATATGAGGCCACTTCTACTGAAGCCTTAACATCTGGAAGAAACTGGGAAGAAAGGGAGATGGCTATATGACGCTCATCGAAAACATGCACTGCATCGTGGAATCGGCTGATCTTTAAAAGGTGTTAAAAGGCTCATCTTTAAATTTGCGATTGGAGAAAAAATCCACTGCTATGGAGGACTGTAGTCCAAAACCCCCACAAGACTTGTTGTGATAGGCTGGTGTGGGATTGCTCTAATCCTCATTATATAATCATGCAACTGATGAGGTAAACAAATGGAGCCATAGACACACAGGTGACTGAATAGAAGCAGAAACTTTATAGTAAAAAAAAATTCCCAAAAAACAGTGGATTGGTGAAGTGTTCTGAAACTTGGCAGGATTGTAGTCATAAATGTGGCCTACATGCTGTTTCATGCTGATAGGCCTAAAATGATGGTGATACAAGCCTCTAAAGCAGTGGTTCTCAACCTGGGGTCCCCAGATGTTTTTGGCCTTCAACTCCCAGAAATCCTAACAGCTGGTAAACTGGCTGAGATTTCTGGGAGTTGTAGGCCAAAAACATCTGGGGACCCCAGGTTGAGAACCACTGGTCTAGAGTTTCCCCATTGGCACCAATGGACCTATCTTCCTTCCTAATTTGGGGCATTTCCTCGGCAAATGAAACAGGAAAGGATGAGGGATCAAAAACATGACTGAAAATTGTACTTTTTTGACAAGTTGGGCATCCCTGTCTCTTTCTATACAAAGTATTTGAGCAAATGGCAAGACTCAGAGTCCTCCATTTTTTGTTCTTCCATAAGCCTAGACAGAGGCGTTTGCTGTACATTAGATAAGTTAAATATATAGGCCCTGGGTTAACTTTCCTATTTAGTAATGTTGTTCTTTGACTAAAGTGTTATACAACTTTTTAAGCTTGACTCCTGTATTGTTGAAGCTTAATCACTCTACTGCTGGCACTAGAAGCTTCTGATCTGCTACTGCAGCTTTACCATTGTTGAATGCTTTTTCCTTTTTGGAAATTACTCCCCCCCCCCCCCAAACAATTTACATACTTTGCCCCTAAAATATTTTAGTTAGCCATAATTTCCCATGTAATAGTTCAGTGTTTCCATTAGCTCTGTTTGCCTGCAATAAAGTATTTAGGTAGCTAAAATGGGATATGTATGTAATCCCTGTTTTGTTGGAAACTAGTTCTGTAACAGAAAGCTGAGAAATCATGATTGTGAACTGCTGTAAATTCTGAAAAATGAAAATGCCCCACTCACTGCCCCTGATTACCACATCCTCTAAAACTGCATCATCTTAGATTTCCTATTAGGGTGCCAAAATATCAGCAACCACCCCTATCATTGTCTTGCCTTGCTACCATGCTGTCATAAAAGCAGATAAAATAAACTGCTAAAGATCACTTTTTATTTTCTATTAAAAAGAAATCTCACCTCTGTCTGTTGATGGAACTACCTTTGGCACTGTATTTCTGCTTCCTTACTGAGAATTTGGACCGTCCTAAAACATTTCTATTTGATGCCATAAGGTTTTGACAAAGACCATAAGCAGTTGCACTTTCCCTGACATCTGTGGAGAGATTATCCCCACCACCAGAAGCACTCCACACGTACTTTTATTTTTCTTGAATTGCCTTGGCATTATAACATCCCCATACTTTGGCCTTGGCAGTTGCTTAGAGACAGATTGCTGATGACAGAAAATGTCAGGCAAGGTAGCAAAGTTTTTGGTTGTCATCTCCTCCACCTCCGCAAATATGCTTATCATGCTCAGGTAAAATCCTTCCTAGGAAATGCACTATTGAATTCTACTCACTAAATCCAGTGCTCTGCTCGGTGCAACATTTGTCTGCTTCATCCTTTCAGTGCATCCTTAATTCCTACTGGGAATGCTATTGTTTGCTCTGAAAAAGATGTATTATTTTTAAAAGCTGGTCCAGGCAATCTAGTTAAAAAACAAAACTGAGGAAATACATTTGTTTTGCCCACAGCAAAGACATGACACTGAGAGCTGGACTTCTCATTTGCAGGGCCAGACAGACATTGTTAGGAGGATGATTTTTCTTCACAAATAAAAATTGGAGAAAAATAACTGGACCCTTATTTCTGGGTTTGTCTTTCACTGAAAAGGTTTAGAAGCATTTGCTTTGTATCATTGCTAAATATAGTTTGTTTTTCAACTGACAAAGAAAATATGGTTGCTGTTGTTGCCATGTATAAAATGGTAGTGATTTTAATTAAATCTAATTTTTCTTCTTCGGGTGATAGCTTATATTTGTATATCGCGGGCTCCACTGTAATTATAATCTTCCGAGTTGAATATTTCATCAGGAGCTTCCTTTCAATGGCTCACCACCAACAAGCTAGGTTTATGAGATAGAGCTTTCCAGCACCTTGTTATTGTAACTCTCTACCAAAGGACATCTGATTTGTGCCAACTTTATTGGAGTTTTAAGAGTTGGCAAAAACAATAGTATTTCACCAGGCAGAGTACTTTTCATTAATGTGTATGGAGCATGAGGGGTTTGAATGTGGTATGCATCTTGTTGTGATATTGTTGTCCAACAGTGTGAAGGTTCTGATGGGTATACACAAATATATTTTCAAATACTATGCACGGACACATGGAAACATTTGTACATAGACTCCAAATATGGAATGATACATGTCAGCTGCAAATAATGGCCAATGTCTTACTTTGAGAAGGCAGAGTATGATACTTAGCTTGCACTGTTCTATGTCCTAGCAGGAATCCAAGCTTTAGATGCTGCTAGTAATCCATAGAAAATGGAGATCCAGTGGAAGAAAATCCACTGGAAGAAAAGAAGCATCTGATGTCAGTTTGGAGGCCAAATCAAAAGAGCACTCATAGATGGAGCACTCTCCATTTCCTTCCTCTAGGAGCCCAGAGCATACAATCTTTCTTTTCTGAATTGTTTCCTGTCTCCCTCCTCTCTGCACTGGTATGAATAGGCCTATGTAACATATATGTGAATTTTAGACTAATGAATATGTCACTAACAGGAAGCCTAAATCCAGTGGCAGAATACATTCATGGGTATCAATTGGATTTACATAACTGTTGACCTTAAAATAACTAGTTAGTGCCTATACTGGTTAAGGAACTTTTTCCTAGTGGTGCCAAAGACAGATGGACAGATTATTTTTTGATCTCCAGTCAGCCTATTTCTCTGATGCCTTATTTCCTTCACAATGTCTGTGCCCTTTTGCTTAGGTTGCTACTACCTAGCTTAGCATCATTATAAACTAACAGGGTTCAGCCTTAATATTCAAAAATCAATTCAATAGATTTGCTCTGTTGAGACCAGCAAATTCCTTTAGGTGAAAGCTTCTTGAACTGCGGATTGCAACCCTATTTCAGTCCCTTAACTGGATGTGGAAGACACAAAACTTTGTGTAGCTTGCCACCTAGTGGCTGTTTTTACATGAGTCTCTAAGAAATTATTATTGTTATTGTTGTTGTTGTTGTTGTTATTACCCCACTTTATCTCCTCCAAAGGGAATTCAAAGAAGATTAACAAAAAAGCATCAGCATCACCATTTAAAATATGCAAGTATACAAACATTAAAACAGGAATAAATGCAAACAGTATTTTAAAATTCCTAGTTAAAAATCTTTAAAACAAATTCAAAGTTTTAAACCATAGTACCTCCTGAATTGATCTTAAGAACCTTGATCTAAATAAGCCTATCTAAACAGATTTTAGCCTACTGTTGAAAAGACAGCAGGAAGACGACCATTCTGCCTTCAGTGGGCAGGGAGTTCCAGAGTCGAGGGGCAACCACCAAAAAGGCTAGCTCTCTCATTCCCACCAATCAAACTTGAGATGGAGGTGGGACCAAGAGAAGGCCTCTCCTGAAGATGTCAGAGCCCAGGCAGGTTCGTACAAGTATGTAATAAACCTCTGTCCACTCAAAACAGCTCAGCTGGACGGTTCCTTGCAGATGCAGGTAGTAGCAAGGAACAATTTCTCTGCTGATACTATTGCTATGGAGTAGGCTTTCAAATGCACTCTAGCCCATGCTCAGTCAGATTCACTGTGAGTTCTCTGCCAATGTCGCTCTTACTTACTTAGGCGATCCCTCGTTGGACGAGTAAGATGGTCTTCCATCATGGGTTTCCTTGTGGGTCCGCATGTGGCTGTGGAGCCCTATTCTTGCTCTGCATCTTCTTCCGCAGTGAGGGCATTGGTTTCCAGGTGGAAGGCGGTCCTGGTTGGGGTTGGCTTGACGCGCCTTCCTCCTGGCACGTTTCTCTCTTTCACCCTCCACTCGTGCCTCCTCGAATTCTGCAGCACTGCTGGTCACAGCTGACCTCCAGCTGGAGCGCTCAAGGGCCAGGGCCTCCCAGTTCTCCATCTCACTTGCTTCATCACTGCCAACTTCTTGGGAAGAGGCTGGTTTCGCTCTGCTCCGTGAGAGGGGACGTTCAGGAGTGATTATGGCCACTGCCCTGGACTTTTCCCCATTCCAGTGGTCAGCCAGAGCTTAGACAGAATGATGTGCAGCAGATGCTTCAGCTATAACTCATAAGAAAGGAAAATCAGCCTGCCTTGTTTAGCAAACCTTGCAAATGCTGATTTTCCTTTATAGCTATTTTATATGCCTACATATCCCAGGGTCACATTAAAAATTTCTTGGGTAAGAAAAGGTTGCAAGAGGAAAAAAGTTTTAAAAGCCCTGATATAGATCATCTTCCATTCCTTGCATTTTAAAATAAACATAATAAGATAGATATTAATGCTGTATTTGCTTTATCCTACTACATACAGTCAAACTTTCAAGGAAACATGTCCAAAGTCTTTTATGAGTTGCTGCTCAATGCCAGAGTAAGCTATTCCCCATAAAGAAATCACAGCCAGGCTCTTTATATGGCAAGAAATGGGCTCTCTTGAGCATTTTCCCTTGGACATTTGATTGTGAAAAGGCCTACAAAACAGAATGACAATATCAAGTAACTCTAAAGATTTTTCTAAAAGTGGCATGGAAATAGAAGACTAAAGAAAGAAATACAATCAAACATAATGTCTGTAGTTTCTTTTCTTTTTTGCCAATTTATGGCACTGAATTTCTGAAGGCAATGTTTCTAGAAACTATGAAAGAAACAAACAACAGGCGATCAAAACTGCCATCAGCTGATGAAATTCCTAGCATGAGACATCTTCAAGAGATAAAATGGACAGAAGATAAACCAGGAGATGTGAAGGATATTCTGAATCCACGTCACTTTTTTAGAGATGAGTAAAAGATAATGTGCAATCTGGATATAACTCCTACTCATATCATAATATCACACTTTTACATGGAAGGAAATTTCATGGAATTCAATAGGACTTTTTCCAAAATAGATGAACACAGAATTGCAGCTACAGCCTGAGTGCTCATATTGCATTGGATTCAATTCTACTTGGCACGCTTCCTGGTTAGTACATCTTATATTAGACATATTAATTTGTTTTCTATTAGATATACATAATGCAAAATATATGCTATAATGACAGTTTACAACTTTGAAATTATGATGATGATTGATGATACCTTTTTCTAGTCTAGTACTCAAGGTGACTTGCATAAGTAAAACAGACAGAGCTAAAAAGTTCATCATACAACTAAAATAAAAAGTATCAGTAAAATTATAGACAGTTTTTTAAAAAAATCAAAAAGAACAAGAAATATAAACAGCATAACACATGAAAGGCCATTTCCTCACTGAGCAGTTAGCCTCAAAGACATCCCAAACAAAAAGCTCTTCCAATGGATGAGGAGATATTGGAAAAATAGATATTTATTTATGTATAAATAAATTGTATGTACTTTACAGGCACTGAAATGTACAGAAAAATCAAGTTCTCTCTCTGTATAGAATGAATGCTAATGGACAAGCAAGCTGCATCCAGGCACAGCAAGGGAGGGGCTGAAGAGGGAGGCATGTTATCTATACATTTCAAGAGTGAGATAAGCCACAGAGGCTGATACAAAAAGCCCAGTGCCTTCCTTTAGGGAAGGAGCCTCCTGACAGGTCAAAAGCAGGCCCCTGATGGATGCAAGCTGCTCCTAGAAACACACAAACATGCCTTTTGCATGTTAGAAGATAGAATTTGATGCTAAGGTAATGCAGTGAGTGACGTTAATGTATGTAGAAGCATGTTATTTGTTTGCTTGAATCTGAAAGGTATAAAGGCACAGTCAAATGCCTCTATCACTGCTCTGGTTTGCTTTTGGATGCAAGTCCACTCCAGGGCCCCAGCTGGAAATAAAATCCGTGTTTTTCTTAGACCTCCGGAACTCTCTTTGTCTTTTTTCCTGAAACCTTCTCCCTGCCATTTCACTATGTCTACAAAAGAACAGTAAGGAAGGTACCAACTTATCATCTTTAAGGAAGTTCCAGAGCTAAGAAGAAGCTACTGAGAAGGTGTTCCCACCAGATGTATCAGTGGACATAGCAGGGTGGACACATGGGCCCCCCTCAAAGTCTGCAAGACATACGTAGACTCATATAATCACCAAAGCTATCTTACTCCAAACTTCACTAGTAAATATGAAAAGATTTGTAACTTTTTATAAATATGACAAAAAGCTTCATGTTATTGTAAAATGCAGGTTTTTTAAATATATGCAGGAGTACTGAATGACAAGTTGATTTCATCAAGAATGGTTCATCATTTGGTGGCCAATTTCAATGAGATATTTTTTTTTTAATATTTATGTTAATATATATTTATAACAAGAAATTTAAGAATGAACAATAATGCACATATAACTATTAAGCATGTTATCTGTCAGTCATTATTTGCTAAAGTGATCATTCTTTCTTATAGATGATGATTAATTATTCACAATAGAAAAATTAGAAGGCAGTTCTCCATCTGAAGAAATCATATGAAAGACGGTTATGTCCAAGCCTGGCTTAAACATGAACAATGTTCAGAAGGGACTTGGAATTTGACCATCAAGTGTTAGCACCAGGGAAACAAACTGAAAAGATAGACATGTCTCCTCTTCACAGTCATTCTTACCTTGTGTTTCTGTTTAAACTATACTAATTGTTCTAGGGCTGAACTTAAAGTCCCCCACTTGCATTGGAGTTTGATTTGATAATGAGGATCGTGGGTCAGTTCAGTTTGGATTGATCCTACCAAGTCTAAATCAAGATTCAAAAATTCAGATTGGTAGTGTCCCAGACTTTAATAAAAATAAATATTATTCATTTTTTAAAAACTACACTTTCACATGCACATTTAGAAATAGAAAAGTCTCTAAAAAGGGATTAAAACAAACCAGTTTGCAGTTAAATAACTCTAGGGGGGTTGTGTGTGTGTGCATGCACATGTGCGCTATGGACCAGCAAGTGTTTGAAAACAATGCCTTTTGTTTGTTTGCTTTTTTTTTGGGGGGGGGGGTAGTTTTTGACTGCTAAATCTTGGTAATATGTGTTTTATTTTGTTTGTCCTGGCAGAGTTTCCATACAGCATAATTTCTAAAATTTTGTTCATAATAATTAACTAAAATGTATGACGGGTGGATAGATGCATGATGGATGTATAGACAGATACATGATTAATAGATAATTTTATTCTGCCAGCAAAGCAGTTGGTAAGGTTCAAGGAAACATAATAAGTAATCAGGGGGAGGCAAGTGATGAAAGAATACCTGACCAGCCATTCATATGATGAAATCCCTTTGATTATTTTTAAGCTGAATTTGCATGTAAGAATAGGTACATTTTAAGTGCAATTCCATATATATAGAGAGGGGGGGGGAGGGAGAAAAGGGGAGCGGGAGGGTGGGGAGGGAGGGAGAGAACGCTTTGGGCACCCCTGTGGTGTTTGCTTTGCTGTCTGTGCCCCTGTTCAGAAGATTTGTGTGGAATCTTCTGTGGAAGGAAGGAATAAGCAAGCAAGTAAACAAACAAACCTGGTCTAGTCTACAAGATAAAGGGAGTTTCAAAAGAGAAGACTGACAAAAAACAACTCAGGACCCCATCAAACACCGGGTTCTCTCCATTTCTTTACGCTTTACATACAGAGTCCCATGGAGTCCATCACATGATGCGAGAGTTGTTCTGTGAGTTGTCGTCTTTAAAGTGTATAGAAACGAGAGGACTGTAAATTGGGGGAGGAACTGGCTCTACTGTTCTTCCTGCATGTAGAGGTGACTAATACTGGATATTTTAAGGTGGAATAAGAAGTGTTGGATTTTAAAACAAACACCACAGAATGCCATGCTAAGAAGACTATTCTACCCACTTTCCTGCCCTTATAGGATGAGGTCTTCAGTGGCTAAATTTAGCAAATGAGCTGAGATATGCACAGGGTGCAGGGTGTATGTGTGTGTGCATAATTATATGACATAATTGCTTCTCCTATTCAATATGATTGCAGAGTGCTGGTGAATATTTTTGTCTCAAGTTGCAGAATAGAGATTGAAGAATAGAGCTGTCAATGTCCAAAGCTGAAATCCCACCTCTGCATCATATCACCTTTTGTAGCCATTTTGCAGACCTAGTGTTTGGCTTTACCTTCTTATCTTCAATATCTAGGTAAGTCCAAAGTACTTTGGACTGTTCTATTCCACTCTGGCAATGAATTTATTTAAATCAGAAAGTCTTAAATTATTTCTAAATCTATTTGTATAAATTGGCCCATACAAATTGCAGAATTATGTCCTCCACCTATTTATTTCAGTTATACGCTAAAATAGAAGTGAGCAAAATTACCTGATTCTGTAGTCTGGCTAAAATTTTGCAGACCCTTATTATTTATCAAAGTGTGTGCTGAAATTCTACTCATTCTGCAATCAATTTCAGATTCCAAAGCGACAGTTTGTGTGATGAATGCACTAGAATCTAGGAACTAAAATCCTTGACATTTGATGGTAATTGTTACCTTAGCTGAAGTGATACCATGACATCATTATATGATTGCAAACCCCACCTTATGAGTAGGATGGATGATCTGCAATGCAACATCACTAGAGGGCTCAACCATTTTTTTTTCACAGTAAAATATTCAAAAGACTTTTGGATCTACACTATTTAAGTGTTTCAATTTGTGAGTTAGAAATTCTATTTCAGAAAACTGCTAAACTATGTATCAACTCTGGTGGGTTTATTTTCTGAAATTGGCCGATATAGAAAGATTACTATTGTGCTGGATGTTTTCTTGTAGCATGCTGTTAAAAACAGATTATATGGCATACTGTCTTGCTTGATTGTGGATGTGCACCTAGAGAAGTACTTCAGAACTTCTAGAAAATTACTTTAAGAAATACAAAGTCATTTGTCTCATAGAAGGACAATTGCTGCCTCTTGCATACTACCAGTAAGGGATCCATTCCTATAAAAGAAATGTCCCACAGATGGCCAATGGCTTTTTATTGAACATTTTTGGCCTTTTAAGATCATGGGATATTGGTTTGTGATTTTCTCCCCATCTGTTTCTAATGCATTATGGTGGGAGGTTTATTGGCAGGAGCAGGTACACCTTGACATTGAACTTGAACCTCTGCTTTACAAACCACACATTTTTAACAGATGAATAAGGATACAATTTCAAGAAGTTTTGGATTGTCTCCCATAAAATTGAGGTTCACTATCAGCCAGTATAAAACGTTATTCTTTCATTAAGGATCAATCTGATCTCATTCTGTTGGGGTTTCATTATATTTTAAAGAAAAACGATGCTATTACAAGCTATTGCCATGGCAACTTTCCTTTGCATCTAGTTGTAAACAGATAGTTAGAATGCTCATTTCTTTTCTACCCTGGTTAAAAGTCACCATTATGACATTTATCCTTGATTCTATAGCAGTGGCACAGCTGGCCTCAAGAAGGTGTGACAGAAGTCCACAGGAGTATAATTGCTGTCCTCCAGAAGTCATACCAATTAAGCATGTTTGTTACAGGGAAAAATTGGAACTCTCCTTTCTTCTTTATTAAGCCAAAATCATATAAGAACCAGTATTCTGCTACATTCATTACACTAAGGGAAGGAGGGAGATTAATTTGGCATCCTATTTCAGGATTACCATACTCATCCGATTAGACAGGTGAAAAATCAGTATGAAGGAAAAATTGTATCACTAATCCTTCTCCTCCCCCCCCCCACTCCACCGCTTAGACAATTTCTATTTTATTAGGTGATGATTGTGATAATAATCTAGGAATGATAAGAAGGAAATCATGGCTAGCATCATTTATATGAATAACATACATATCATTAATTGTACCTAAAAAATCTTGAAATCTTATAGTTTTTCTAAAATTTAATGTGAACAGCGAGAGGAGCATTTCTGAAACAGCAACCAGATGTCACATGGAGCACTCTACAGTGGCCTCATTAAAATATGAAACAGAGCACATCAATGGTTTTTAGGTGGATATATCACTTCAAAAGAAAGAATGAAAGAGAAAATAAGAGCATGGTATAGATAAAATTGCATAGATTTTAACTAACCTCAATATTCATTTGAGAAATTTGTATTGGGTTGCAGCATTATCATCTTGCAGAGTGACATTTTTATATGATCTACAGCATATTAGATTTATGCAAGCACTGTATAACACTGTCACTTACATAATTGTAGACTATTTGTCCATATTTCGATCATTTGCCATGAGAGTTAAATGCTGTGGTCAGAATTAAATATTTTTGCAACGTAACCAGAATCCTCAACCAACATACTATACACAATGACCATGCTGATAGGGAGGTCATTTTGACTATAGGGAGCTATAGTCAAGAGAAAGAGAAAGAAGGAGAAAGAGAAAAAAGAAATGAAAAAACGCTAGATTGGCGCAGCCTTCATTCACTACAGAGTTAAGCACTGATTTCAATCCTGAACCCTTGTCAGCAAAAGGGAGGGGATTTTAAAGGAAAATTCCAGTCTTTTTTTCAAGTTGGCCAGAGACCTAGGATCTCATACCCTACTCTACCAGTATGCCTCTTACAATGATTTCAGAGTATGTCAAGAGAGAGCCCCTTTTCTAACAAATAAAAACCATTTTGCCGTTCATATTTACCAAGTACAATCCATAATATGTGGGGATGCCCACTGCTATGCCATGACCCTACTGAATTGCGTAATGTGCCACTGAATTGCATAATTTGCCACCTTAAAATGGCAACAGAGTTTTTTAAAATGTTGGAAGCTTCTAGTTACACTTTCATAGTCTGACTGTTTTCCTAATATAATATATGCATTTTGGTGGGGGTCATGTGGTGACTATATTTGACAAAGTAACACTGAGCACATACATTTAAGTCTGCAAAAAATCCCTAAATAACTCTAGTTATTAACAACTTCTATCTCCAACTTTAAGATGAATGCATTAGCTCACTGGTCCTTTGGACATCTGTGTCATTGTGACAGCAATTATATCTTTTACTAAAAGCATATCCATGTTGTCAAAAGATTACATAGGAAAGCCGAGTAATAAAGAATAGCCCAAAAGCTTTTTGTAATTACAAAATGTTTTATTGAACTTTTAGAATAATGAAGGAAGGAAATAATAAATGGATGGAAGACACACTCTGATTTACTGAAAGAGAATAGTAGCATGTTTATGACCATGTTAGAAAATAAAAGAAGAGCAAAGGAAGAGCTTCACTATTTTCTTTTATACAGGAAGGTAAATACATGCAACCTTAGTGTTGCATATATTTACCTGCCTGTATAACTGCCCTCCATCCCCCTCTCAGGATTCCTTGCCTCATTCGCTGTCTGTGCTTAATAGGGAAGTTGGGAGAAGTTATCTAACACATTTTGAAGGCAAGTTTTGAAAATTTGTTATAGTGCACTTCATGGTAAGGCATGACAAGTCACACTGATAACACAAAACAAACAAAAAATGGTTTCTTGGTTGTAAAGCCGTTTCTGGGGCCCTTGGGGCAATGATTCAGAAAATTACATTGGATAGACCACATCAGTTCTAGTTTTTTAAATATGATCTGTGTAACACTCAGCCGAAGCTCTAAGGAATAATACTTCTAATATATTCCCTAGCACACACACTCTCACGTTTCTTCAGCTGTTATATTGCCCACAGCTGTTCACCAATGTAAACTGGACTGAAAGACCATTCAGCCGTTAGTACCAATTTGAAGGAACGGAGTAGAAGACTTTGTTTTCTAAGGCTCCAACTGGACACCTGTCACAAAGCTCGATGTGTATCAAGGTATTACTGCCACCACTCAAATAGATTTTGAGAATTTAACTTGATGTTATGTCTGAGGTAAAAGTTGTTGTGCCCCAGCCCTTCCTTTGACTCCCACTAAAGTGTCTGAGGCGAAAAAGGTGTTAGAAATTTACTGGAACAGGCTTAATGGAATGAATCCCTGTGAGGACTTCATGTAAAGTTGAACTAGAACAAAGTTTATTTATAATTACTAGAACAAACAACTGGATTCTTCTTTGAGTTACAAAAGCGTATATGGTTATCACAGCACAATCTTCTTGAACGGTTCCTAAGTCCTAACAAGCTTACTGAACTTCCCAACTGGGTATCTATTCTTCGATGTGAGCAAATTCCCTCAGACTCAACCTATCTGTCCACTCAGCGTATCTAGATCCCACTAGAATACTCTGTCCTTTAGAGTGTATAACAACCAGTGTGTTTTTCCCCCACACCAGTTAACAGGCGGCTATTGACCCTCCAGGCCACTCTATAGCCACACCTGCCTTTCAAACACTCTCCCTCAGGAAATCTTCAGCTTACTCAAGAACTACCCTCTCCCTACAGATCTAAAATCCAATCTCTCTCTTCTGCTGGTTAAAACCCTTCTCTCTGTGATATTAAAACCCTTCTCTCTCCCTGACAGAAGCTGCCTGCCTCTTTTCACTGACAGCTCCAGCTCCTCCCATCTGTCCTAGCCAATCCTGGCATAGCTAAATTCCTCCCCTCTGCTGATCTGACTTTCCTTGCATTTCCCTCACCAAGATGGAGGCGGCTCACTGTCTCTAAAAGCTGCGGCCTAGCCAGAAAGGTATGAGTCCATTACAATCTGTATCATAAATCTGTGCTTTTGGTATAGAATAAGTGAGTTTTCATGTAGTACACTTTTCTTTTAATGTTTAATATGTTTTCTTCAGGCTTAGAAGATATTAATGTAAACACTACAAGAAAATATCCTGATTTTTATAGATAAGCAGAGTGAAGAGTGGTATATGGCATATGTTATGTATCTCCCACACTAGAGCTGAAATGGGGAAACTGATGTCATTTTTGGAACGAGCAAGTCAAATATACCCAGAAACATATGATGCTCCAAAAATTGTGCTGGTTACTGTTAATCAACTGATAAGTTTTTCAATGAGTTACTCTTCCAAACCTAGCACTGTTTGTTCCCTGCAGTGATATCCTTCATGAAGGAGAACATCATTTGAATCATGTAGTGACAAATTTCTTATAAGGCATTATTTCCTTCAGTCTAAGGCAGTAGAGTATGTTCAAATGAAGGTAGCCTGATAACTTTATACCCAACCATTCTCTCAAAATTGAAACTCAAACAGCTTACACACACACACATACACATGAATAAAAAGGCAACAAATAGGAGACCATTCTAATTCCTAGGAAGGCCATCCCAAAGTATAAGGAAAACTATTAAGAAGGTCCTTTATCATGTTTCCACCAATCACCCCTTATGGTGTTAGAACTGCGAGCGGGGCCTCTCCTGTGAGTGCCAGGGCCTGGGTAGGTTCGTATGAGAAGATATAGTATGTCAGTCTGGAATTAAGCTGTATGGGATGGGCATGCATGTGCAGTTAAAACCTTTTTGCCAGGGTTAGCCACTTTCTGCGATGTCAGATTGAATTGTATCATATTGGATTATTGCACCATGTTTTATGTAAGACTGCCTGTTCAGAAACTTCCACAAATCCAAAATGCTGCTTATGGGGAACATGTCTCCCCCATCCCCACCTCTGCCACCATCTGTTGAAGTAGCTTCACTGCTACTGATTCATTTCCAGGAAGAATTCAAAGTACTGGTTATGTTCTAGATGGCTTTGAGGCACACTGTCTGAATGCCTATATCTTTTCTATTAACCTACCTGATTTATAATATTTTCAGGTGGAAGTTTTCTTTCTGTTCCCATTCCATTATAGGTATGTTTGGTGATAACAAGAGTGCTTTTTTTTTTTTTGTAGCTACTCCTGATTTATGGAAATCTGTCCCATGGAAATAATAGTTCACCTATCTTTTATTTTTTGAAGCAGGAAATATCAGCATTACATGCTTTTCATCAAATGAGATAGCTGAATTTCTTGAAGTCCACATTTCTATTTCATAGTCTAGAAAATATTAAAGAAGAGAGGTATCAGGTCTCATAAAGGACATTTTCATTCCTACAAAACTTTGGATTGTAATGTATTTAGCAAAAAGAACTATGAAAGGCATAGAGATGTTATCTATTTTTATGAGTTTTCCCATTTATCCCTATTTTATTTGTATATTTTATTGGTTTAATTTTGTATTTTTAACTGAACTACCATCTGCTTTTTGTAACTTTTGTGTGCATCATTTTTAAAAGTTTTACCCTGTTTTTAAAAAGTTTATGAGTTACTGTGAAGTCTGCTTAGAGAGAAAGGTGGAATGTTGAATGAATGAATGAATGAATGAATGAATGAATGAATGAATAAAGGCCAAGTATCCATTTTCTGAAATTCTTGGGACTAGAAGTGTTGGATTTCATTTTTTTTATTTTTAGAATATCTGTATATATGAGATACCTTGGCGATTGGACCCAAGTCTAAACATGAAATTAATTTATAGTTCATATACACCTTATACACACAACCTAAATGTAATTCTATACAATACTTGTAATGATTTTGTTCATGAATCAAAATGTGTGCACTTTGAACCATCAGAAAATAAAGGTATCATCTCAGCCTTTCACTGTGGATAATTTTGAATTTTGGAGCATTATAGATTTCGGAATCCCCTTTTGAAATACAGTGGAGAGACGCATTAGAAAATAACAGGTTTCTAAGGTAGGATACAGTTCATTTCACTATCAATCTTGAGAATAAGAAAATTGACATTCCTGCAAGGAATGAATGTCTTGTTTTATACAAAATTAATATTGAACATTTTCAATGCAAATATATTGAAACTACCAATGCAGAAATACCACATTTGTATGCTTAAAACAGAGCTGTAGAAATGAAACACAAGAAAGTACTTGTGAAGTGAGATATTCTAAGGCAGATTAAGTAATATCATATAATAACCGGCATAAGTAGTAAATTAGTTACAATGCAGGCATATTATGTCTTCAATAACTGTTAGGACAAATATCACTGAAAGCCTAAATTTGATTTTCAGAGAATGATTGCACTCATTTATGCAAATTGAAAGTATCAATTTGGCTCTTAGAAAGAGCTGAGGGGTGGGGGAGGACAATTTCCATAGACAATGGATTTTCCATTTGTAAGGAAAGTAGAGCTCTGCAAAAAAAATATATCCAAAGGATTTCAAGCATTGATTCAAAAGAAAATATTTATTTATTTCTTATATAAAAAGGAAGTAATCATGGATCTCAAAGTATATTTTAATCTTGTGCATCAGAGCCTCCAAAAAGGTTCATTTGCTTCAGAAGAGCTAGAAGGTATTACAAATATGAAAAACCTAGATCACTTATTTAAAGATTGTTTTAGCGTGGTTTGTAACTCCACAAATATGGAAAACACCGAGCTGGAGAAACTGGAGCAGTGCTAATACAGTCAAATTATAAAGAGATTTGAGTATTGGACTATGACTATGGAGTCCAGGGTTCAAAGTCTGAGTCAGTCATTGAAACCCACTGGGTGACATTGGGCAAGTCACTCTTGTCCTCGAGGAAAGGAAAACTGCATCTGGACAAATCTTGTCAAGGAAATCCCATGATAGACACTTCATGCTGTCTACTGGCCCTGGTTGGGAAATAGGAGGGTATAAATAGATATTATGATGCTGATGCTTATACCACAGTAGTTCAGGATGTGTTTGTAAAGCCAAAACAACCCTTTGAGAATTGTTTCTATTGTTTTATTCCTGTCCCTAACTTCATGTTAGGGATTTATGATGGAGATACCAATTGATGTGAAACAAAAACCAGTAGTAACAACTAGGGGTGAGTGAAATGGTAGAAATCCCTACTGATTTTGGTTCGATTTTTGGGAAAAATTGGGACATTTGGGGGGGGGGGGTTGGATGTGTAATTTGAAATCTGGAGTTCCATTTTCATTCCAGGAAGATTCAGTCAATTGGAACCAATGGGGAAAATTTAGAGGCTCATCTCTCTGTCTTTATTGTGGTTATCTAGATAAAACTTGCCACACTTGTAGGACACATTTACTACTGCAAGCTTGTCAAGTTTCAAAACATTTCACTAATCCACTGATTTTTTGGGAAATTTCTAAAAATTTTACCAATAACATTTTAAAAAACACACAAGAGACATTTCTGGAATAAAAAGTCCAAGTAGTGTGTGCCACAAGAGGGGAGGAGAATGGATAGAACAAGGCCTCTGGTTGTCTGATAAACATGACACAGCAAGTGCGGCTGAGTTCACCGCTCAGCCCCGTCACCTTATTATGGAGAGGTTGCTGCTTATGCTTGTAAAACAAACAAACAGTCAAAATACTAATGTGAAAAGTTAGTATGAATCACCAATTTTTTAGCCAAAAGATTAGGCATTCTATTTTTCATTCTGGGAAGGCTCCAAACTGCCAACCCATTTCTGGCAGTTTGGTTGCTGGATCTCCAAAATTATCCAAAATCTGAATCAAGCAGTAGAATTTTGCCTACCCCTAGTAATAACGCAGTCTATGACTGGCTAATCACAGCCCTTCTAAACTTTAGTTGCAACTTTGTACACAGAGCAGTTTGGGTATCTGAACCAACACAGAGAATGTCAGGAAAAAAAACACAACCATGTAACAGACTTTGTGAAAGAAAAAACCAAATGCAATGAATTAATATTGCTATCCACACAAAGACTCAGGGAATAAATATAGTTGTGATTTGGATTGTGAAGTATTAGAGATCTCTTCATCATCATCGTTTCACTATTTCCTGAGTTTCTGACTGATATTCCTGAAGGTATTAAAGAGCAATTTCTGCGATATAATCCATATTAATTTGCAGAAACACCTAAAATGTGTTTGTTGATTAAATATTCTCTTTTCCCATTATGAGATCACTAAGTGGCATGCAGATCAAATGAATTTAAACAATTTAAACAAACTAAATAAAGATAATACATAGTTTTACAGCAGGTATATATACTGCTTTGGATGAAATCAATAAAGACCCAAATGCTCTGGGACAGAGTTAAGCTAATGTTGGTACCAACTTGTCCTTCCTGAGAACTCCAATATTTAAGAAATATGTGGGCTACTGGAATATCATCTGTTAAGGGGGCTATACTTAATTACTATTTCTCCATAGTGGTGAAAAGATCCATCATCCTTAGCATTTTTGTTGAGCAATAAAACATGTTTTTATCTAATGAATAAAATATTTTAAAGGCAAACCACTATTAAATAGTGCTTCACTCTTCTAGGAAATGAAGCCTTACCAATTCTTCAACTCATTCTATCATATATACCACACTAGAGAGAAAAAAAATCCACTTAAAATCTGGTTTCTGCCTCCTACAGAATTCTGAGGTTTGTAGGAGGAGCCTTCAGCAGCTAAACTCCCTAAACTACAAACCCCAGAGTTCTGCAAGAGGCAGAAACTGGATTTTAATTGGATTTTCTTCCCTCTAGTATGATGAGGCCTATATAGACCCAAATCCTACATCCTTTTACTGTAGTATAAATGCATACCCACCAAGTTAACACAGATTCCACACAGGCAACTTATTGTTCAATAGATTTTGTGAATTTAATCACTTTAGAAGTGTACCTTCTCAATCAGTGGTTCTCAACCTGTGGGCCCCCAGATGTTTTGGCCTTCAATTCCCAGAAATCCTAACATTTGGTAAACTGGCTGGAATTTCTGTGAGTTGTAAGACAAAATACCTGGGGACTCACAGGTTGAGAACCACTGTTCTAAATCAAGACTAGTTTCATGTGCCCTTGAAAACCGATTAGTTGTAGTTGGACCATAGTTATGCAGCCTTAGAGCAGAGGTGGCTGGAGGCTTTGACATGGAATGGTGAATATGTTCCAAGTTGCAGTCCAATATTTATATGGATTATCTGAGGTGATCAACCTAATACCCAAATAATTTCTGCACTTCAGATAGCTTTCTTAATGTCTGGAAAAAAACTAGAAGTGAATTACCAGTCTTGCTATCATTAGAGCCACTGTCTTTCACAAACTTTATGTTTTATTATTCACACAATAATTTTTATTATACCATGGCATTACAATAAGATTTATGGTCATTGCCTCAACTAAGCTAATTTAACATAAGAGTACGAAATGCCGCCTCCTCCAGTGCACCTACATTGTAGAATTATTGCAGTTTGACACTACTTTAAGTGGCATTGCTCAGTGCTTTGGAATCATGTAGTTTTATACAATTTTAGTATACTCGGCCAAAGGAACACCAAATCTCAGAATGCCATAGATTGAGCCATGGCAATTAAAGTACTGTCACATTACATTAATTCTGCAGTGTAGATGCACTCCTTCTCTTTCATGTCTTCCTTCTCCTCCTCCTTTGGTCCCTTTACATATATAATACCATGCTAAAATGAAGACTGAATATAGACTGAAATTCTCTGCACATTTACCTGAAAGTGAACCCTAATGGAACTGGTGGAATTCATGACTGAGTAGACATGCTTCTGCCATTCTCCTGCTGAAGTGTGCACTAAGTCTACATCTATTTAGCTTCAAGAGTGCTATAGAATTATGTCCTCAAGACCTATTTGTTGTGCCCGCTTCTTTTCTGTGTATTTGATTTGAACTTCTGAGTAGAACATCCTTAGCATTACATCTAATGAAGACCTCAGGCAATTTAGGTGTAACAAGCCAGAGCCAGCATGAAATCTACTTTCAGAATTCATAATATAACAGGCCAACTTAGCCTGAAAACCTTCCCCTTTACTTGGCTATTTTCAATGTTCTGCCTCTGCTTATTATGAAAGAGCTGTGGAGGCTGACTTCCAAACCTAGGTGAAATTATGCAAGAGAGGTTATCTCATAGCTCTCTAATAACATTTACTGGATATATAAAAGGAGGAGTTATATGTTCATTTTGGAATACCAAAAGTTTCTGCCTTCTGTGTTATTGATGCTACTTGGAAGCTTTCAAGTGCTGGAAAGAAACAAGCAGAATATGAAGACAGCATGCTTTCATGCTGTTGCAAGCCAGGGATTGAAATATTATTTAATAAACGGATATACCAGCCAATTTAGAAGTATCACTGACAAGCTCTGCAGAGATACCCAGGAAATTATTCCACTTATTGGAATCATGATGGCTGAGAATCAAGGCTTTGAGAGCTGCAGATGTATGAATATGGGAGGGCTATGGAATTATTCCAGGCTGTTCCATGGAAAGTGCTCATTCATTCAATTTTAATGTTGTTCTGTAAGATTTTATAAAAACAGAAAAATACAATACAATTTTGGGGGTGTGTTTTTTGTCAGACTGCATAATCTATGCCATTATGCTGCTTATTGCTATTAATTATCTTACTTCAAGGAGTTATACAAATGTTATCCTCTTTTTTATTTCTCACCCAAACCTGCTTAGTGACTTTTAATTTGTATGTATTTAAATATTTATATCTCCTACTTCAAATCAAATTATTGAAACCACATTTCTTACTGTGAATATGAGTATTTACAGAGTGGATTACAAAGGGGAATGTATATGTGTGTGTGTATGCTGTGAAATCAGTGACAGATCAATGATATTAAGCATAATATATTAAGTAACAACCACAATAGCTTAGCAGTGGTGTCCGGCCTTTGCTCTTCCAGATGTTTTGGACTCCAACTCCTAGAAGCCTTGGCCTACCTGTCCTATGGTCAGGAATTCTAGGAGCAGAAGTTCCAAACACCTATAGGATCATAGGTTGGACAGCAGAAGAGAGAAAAGGGGATGGTGATGGCCCATGCAGACAGTGGACTGATCTGCATTGGACCTGGTCATGCTGTCCACACTGTGTCAAAACTCAGGATACTCTTGAGCTTCAGTCAAATTTCAGAGCACCCCCACCCCCCGACTTCTCATAACATGAGGCTATATCAGGTTAACCTGATTCCCTCCGTAATAGAGACCAAAATTGAAAGAGCACTATGAGGACAGACAGAAGTCTCTACTATCAAGTTTGTATAGACAAGCCCTCTGAAGGAGAGAAGAGCAGTCAATATCTGCTGGGTGTAAACACTGTTATCATCCTCCTTTTATTGCATGTCATGCACCATTAGACTGTAAGCCTGAGAGGAAGAAAGTATCAAATGTATGATTTTTGAGTCGCTCTGGGAGACTTTTGGCTGAAAGATTGCGCAAAATGCTGCAAACAAGAAAATAAATAAAATATCTGCACATTTAAGAAACACAATCGCCATCCAGGACTAACAGCCATAAACCTTTGGAGCATTCAGCTACAAGGTTATCCTCTGGGTGAGCCTCAGAGAAACTAGTGTAAATGAGGCTTCTTTGACTTCCTATTCAGGAAGCTGACATCTCTTTTCCTCTGTGCTGTTTCTCAGGTTACACATTCTTTTCCACCTTACTGAGTGTTTAATAAATTAAATACTGCAGGGAATGTGATTATTCCCTAATAGTAACAACCAAGCACTTTGTGAGGCATGGTTTCTGCTAAATCTATCTGTTCCTGTGGATTTACAAGATATTAGTTGTGGCTACCTGTTGATTTTTATACCTTGATTCTTGTTACTAGAGCAGCAAGAAAAACATTGAGTCACAAACATCGGTATGTGTTTTTTTTAATTTAGCACTGTTGTTGTTCATTCGTTCAGTCGTCTCCGACTCTTCGTGACCTCATGGACCAGCCCACGCCAGAGCTCCCTGTCAGCCGTTACCACCCCCAGCTCCCTCAAGGTCAGTCCAGTCACTTCAAGGATGCCATCCATCCATCTTGCCCTTGGTCGGCCCCTCTTCCTTTTGCCTTCCACTTTCCCCAGCATAATTGTCTTCTCTAGGCTTTCCTGTCTCCTCATGATGTGACCAAAGTACTTCAACTTTGTCTCTAGTATCTTTCCCTCCAGTGAGCAGTCGGGCTTTATTTCCTGGAGGATGGACTGGTTGGATCTTCTCTCAGTCCAAGGCACTCTCAGAACTTTCCTCCAACACCACAGCTCAAAAGCATCGATCTTCCTTCGCTCAGCCTTCCCTAAGGTCCAGCTCTCACATCCGTAGGTTACTACAGGGAATACCATGGCTTGGACTAGGCGGATCTTTGTTGCCAGTGTGATGTCTCTACTCTTTACTATTTTATCGAGATTGGACATTGCTCTCCTCCCAAGAAGTAAGCGTCTTCTGATTTCCTGGCCACAGTCTGCATCTGCAGTAATCTTTGCACCTAGAAATACAAAGTCTGTCACGGCCTCCACGGTTTCTCCCTCTATTTTCCAGTTGTCAATCATTCTTGTTGCCATAATCTTGGTTTTTTTGACGTTTAGCTGCAACCCGGCTTTTGCGCTTTCTTCTTTCACCTTGATTAGAAGGCTCCTCAGCTTCTCCTCGCTTTCGGCCATCAGAGTGGTGTCATCTGCATATCTGAGGTTGTTAATGTTTCTTCCAGCAATTTTCACCCCAGCTTTGCATTCATCCAGCCCCGCACATCGCATGATGTGTTCTGCATACAAGTTAAAAAGGTTGGGTGAGAGGATGCAGCCTTGCCGTACGCCTTTCCCAATCTGGAACCAGTCTGTTGTTCCGTGGTCAGTTCTTACTGTTGCTACTTGGTCCTTGTACAGATTCCTCAGGAGAGAGACAAGGTGGCTTGGGATGCCCATCCCACTAAGAACTTGCCACAATTTATTATGATCCACACAGTCAAAGGCGTTAGAATAGTCAATGAAGCAGAAGTAGATGTTTTTCTGAAACTCCCTGCCTTTCTCCATTATCCAGCGGATATTGGCAATTTGGTCTCTCGTTCCTCTGCCTTTTCTAAACCCAGCTTGAACATCTGGCAACTCTCGCTCCATGTATTGCTGGAGTCTTCCTTGCAGGATCTTGAGCATTACCTTACTGGCATGAGAAATAAGGGCCACTGTACGGAAGTTTGAGCAGTCTTTTGCATTTCCCTTTTTTGGTATGGGGATATAAGTTGATTTTTTCCAGTCTGATGGCCATTCTTGTGTTTTCCATATTTGCTGGCAAATGGCATGCATCACCTTGACAGCATCATCTTTTAAGATTTTAAACAGTTCGTCTCCTGCTGCCTTGTTGTTAGCAATGCTTCTTAAGGTTCATTCAACCTCACTCCTCAGGATGTCTGGTTCTAACTCATTCACCACACCGTCAAAACTATCCTCAATATTATTATCCTTCCTATACAGATCTTCTGTATAGTCTCGCCACCTTCTCTTGATCTCTTCAGCTTCTGTTAGGTCCCTGCCATCTTTGTTTCTTATCATACCAATTTTTGCCTGAAATTTACCTCCAATGTTTCTAATTTTCTGGAAGAGGTCTCTTGTCCTTCCTATTCTGTTGTCTTCTTCCACTTCCATGCATTGCTTATTTAAAAATAGTTCCTTATCTCTTCTGGCTAACCTCTGGAATTGCGCATTTAACTGGGCATATCTCCCCTTATCCCTGTTTCCTTTTTCTTTCCTCCTTTCTTGGGCTACTTCCAGTGTCTCAGCAGACAACCATTTTGCCTTCTTGGTTTTCTTTTTCTTTTTCTTTGGGACGTACTTTGTTGCCGCCTCCTGAACAATGTCTCGGACTTCTGTCCATAGTTCTTCTGGGACTCTGTTTATTAAATCTAGTCCTTCAAATCTGTTCTTCACTTCCACTGTATATTCGCTAGGAATGTTAGTGAGATCATATCTAACTGGTCTGTGTATTTTCCCTGATCTCTTTAGTTTTATTCTAAATTGGGCAATAAGAAGTTCGTGATCTGAGCTACAGTCAGCCCCAGGTCTTGTTTTCACCGACTGGATGGATGTCCGCCACCTTTGGCTGCAAAGGATGTAGTCAATCTGATTTCGGTGTTGACCGTCTGGAGAGGTCCATGTGTAAAGCCGTCTTTTAGGTTGTTGGAAGA
Source organism: Anolis sagrei (assembly GCF_037176765.1). NCBI lineage: Eukaryota > Metazoa > Chordata > Lepidosauria > Squamata > Anolidae > Anolis > Anolis sagrei. Next base: position 121,248,053 of record NC_090023.1, read on the forward strand.
GAGTGTTTGTTATACACAGCGAGTTTTCCTGGCAAAATTCTATCAGCCTGCGTCCTGCTTCATTTTGTTCTCCCAGACCATGCTTGCCTGTGATCCCTGTTGTCATTTGACTTCCCACCTTGGCATTCCAGTCTCCTGTAATGAAAATAATGTCTCTTTTTGGTGTATTATCCAGTAGTTCCTTCAGATCCTCATAGAACTGATCTACTTCTGCTTCTTTAGCAGCTGTGGTTGGGGCATATATTTGGATCACTGTAATGTTGAAAGGCTTTCCTTGCACTCGAATTGAGATCATTCTGTCATTTTTTGGGTTGTATCCAAGCACCGCTTTAGCTAATTTCTTATTAATTATGAAGGCTACTCCATTTCTTCGATGTTCCTCTTGTCCGCAGTAGTAGATCTGGTGGTCATCTGATGTGAAGTGGCCCATTCCAGTCCATTTCAGTTCGCTGACCCCCAGAATGTCTATCTTTAGTCTTGACATCTCATCAATAACAACATCCAATTTGCCCTGGCTCATAGATCTTACATTCCAGGTTCCTATGGTGTGTTGATCTTTAGAGCATCGGATTCGTCTATTAATGATGTTATTGCCGCGTCTCTTGTGGTTATTACTCTAATAATGGTTATGTGGGGGGGCATTTTTATCCAGTTATTCAGATAAGCAGAGACACTAGAGAAATGTCTAATTCAGTTTTTTTAGTCCTTTTATAGTAGACCCATGGAATCAATGGCCATTTATTTGAAGTCAATATTCACATATAATATTCTGATTCAGTGGGCCTGCTCTGGCTGGGATTTCAGCCAATGCATTTAAATTCAGTCTATTGTGTAGACTGAAGGAGATGGCTTGAATCCAACATACCTTGACAAATTATAGTATGAAATTAGCCTTATCTATGGAGGAAGAACACTCATCAAAGGTTGTCCCTCTCCTTACAGCTCTCTCATAATATTTAAATCTATCCCTGATATTGGTCTTCACTCTGTTGGTTATGTGAGTTGTGATATTGCTCTGAGTAGAAATTTTACACAACAATGTTCTTAATATTGTTACCCTTCCACTGTTGCGATTTTGGAAGTGAGTATCAACCTATACACTATGTTGTGCGAAATGGATTGCAGTAGGAAAAGAAGAACACATCACAAATGAATGTATTCATTCAAGGAAAGCTCTTGGGAGTTCTCTCAGGGTCCTTACAGAGAGCCCCATATTTCAGGTTTTCCATGAGGGGCAAAAAAACTCGGGACCTGAGAGAATGTCCACACAGACTTTTCACCAGTCTCATTTCTTGAGGGGCTGACCAAGGGCAAGATGGTTGGATGGTATCCTTGAAGTGACTGGCTTGACTCTGAAGGAGCTGGGGATGGTGATGGCTAACAGGGAGCTCTGGCGTGGGCTGGTCCATGCGGTCACAAAGAGTTGAAAACGACTGAACAAATAAACAACAAAATTTCTTGTAATGCCTAGAGAAACTTGTCATAAGATTGACCCTCCAAAATGTCATGTATGAAAACATGGACATCTGCAAAGCACTTGTAGAATAAAGTGGGACAAAAACAGATTAAGCAGGACTGTCCCTATCAAATTGGGACATGTCATGTCTGGTAGATTTGATTCCTAGCTCTTGTATATCTGGAAAACTTCGAACACATAATGAGATTTGACTCACTGGTTGTCTGAATGCCCAATCACTATCTCCTGAAGCAGTTACTATACTCCCAACTCAGGAATGGAAAACAGAATGTCGATAAACAGGAGAAGAAATTTAAATATGGTCTTAAAGCTAACCTTTAAAAATGTGGCATGGACACTGAGAACTGGGAAGCCCTGGTCTTTGAGTGCTCTAACTTGAGGTTAGTTGTTACCAGCAGTGCTGTGGAATTCAAAGAGGCACAAATGAAGGGTGAAAAAGAGAAGCATGCCAAGAGGAAGGCGTGTCAAGCCAACCCAGACCATGATCGCTTTCCACCTGTAAACAGATGCCCTCACTGTGGAAAAAATATGCGGATCAGGAATAGGGCTCTACAGTCACCGACATGTCCACCACCAAGACACTACACTTGGAAGGCAACGGACAATGAGGGATCACTTAAGTAAGTAATCCCTCTGTTCCCAGGTCTCACAATGAAGAGCTGACATCAAACATAAATTGGAATTAGGTTCTTGTGGGTTTTTTCCCGGGCTATAGAGCCATGTTCTAGAGGCATTTCTCCTGACGTTTCGCCTGCATCTATGGCAAGCATCCTCAGAGGTTGAGAAGGTCTGTTGGAAGTAGGAAAAATGGGTTTATATATCTGTGGAATGGCTGGGGTGGGGCAAGGAGCTCTTCCCTGCTGCAGTTAGGTGTGAATGTTTAGCTGATCACCTTCATTAGCATTTGAAGGCCTGCCTGAGTCTGGGAAAATCTGTTGCTAGGAGGTGTTAATCTGTGCCTAGTTTTTTCCTCTCTGTTGTTTAGCTGTTATAATTTTAGAGTTTTTTAATACTGGTAGTCAGATTTTGTTCATTTTCATGGTCTCTTCCTTTCTGTTGAAATTGTCCACATGCTGGAAACAGCAACCAAAAAGCCCACGATATGTTTCAGATATGTGGATGACACCTTCACCATTTGGAGCCATGGAGAAGAAGAACTCAACAGGTTCCTGGACCATCTTAACAGCATCCACCCAAACATCCAGTTCACCATGGAAAAAGAAAATGAAGGAAGACTGCCTTTTCTAGATGTCCTAGTCATCCGCAAACCAGATCAACAATTGGGTCACACCCTCTACAGAAAACCCTTAGACACAGATAGATATCTACATAAAAACTCCAACCATCACCCAAGTCAAAAAAGAAGCACCATTAAAGCCTTGGCAGACCGTGCAAAAAGAATCTGCGAACCCCACCTCCTCCAAGATGAACTGAACCACCTCAACTGGGCTCTCCAGGCCAATGGATACTCCACCTCAGACATCAGAAGAGCTGCAAGACCAAGAACAAGCCGCAAGAGTAAAGATGAAGATCCACCCAGAGGAAAAGTGTTCCTGCCATACATCAAGGGAACCACTGATCGCATAGGGAAGCTGATGAGGAAACACAACATACAAACAATCTACAAACCCACCAAGAAAATCCAACAAATGCTATGTTCAGCAAAGGACAAGAGGGATTCTCTCACCTCTGCCGGAGTCTACCGTATACCATGCAGCTGTGGACAAGTCTACATAGGGACCACCAAACGCAGCACCCAGACATGCATCAAGGAACATGAAAGGCACTGCAGACTACTTCAACCAGAGAAGTCAGCCATAGCAGAGCACCTGATGAACCAGCCTTGACACAGCATATTATTTGAGAACACAGAAATGCTGGACCACACCAACCACCACCATGTCAGACTACACAGAGAAGCCATTGAAATCCACAAGCATGTGGACAATTTCAACAGAAAGGAAGAGACCATGAAAATGAACAAAATCTGGCTACCAGTATTAAAAAACTCTAAAATTATAACAGCTAAACAACAGAGAGGAAAAAACCAGGCACAGATTAACACCTCCCAGCAACAGATTTTCCCAGACTCAGGCAGGCCTTCAAATGCTAATGAAGGTGATCAACTAAATATTCACACCTAACTGCAGCAGGGAAGAGCTCCTTGCCCTACCCCAGCCATTCCACAGATATATAAACCCATTTTTCCTACTTCCAACAGACCTTCTCAACCTCTGAGGATGCTTGCCATAGATGCAGGCGAAACGTCAGGAGAAATGCCTCTAGAACATGGCTCTATAGCCCGAAAAAACCCACAAGAACCTAGTGTTTCCAGCCATGAAAGCCTTTGACAATACATAAGTTGGAATGTTTCAGCAGTTAAGATTAACTACATTCAGATGTGTGCTTTTGCCAAACAAAATGGGGAAAATGAAGGTAAAAAAATAGGGTTGAACTAATTAGGAAAAGAATGGAAATGTGCTGTTTAAATTCTAAACACATGTGAGTGCCTGCTTTATCAAAAGATGCATGGATGTTTGGCATTTGTGGCACAAACAGGTAGCTAAGGTAACAACTGTATTCCTATGCCTTCATTTATTATTACTTCTCCAGTTAAAAACGGAGGCCTAGTAGTCCTGCTTGCAATCCTTCAGATATTAATTGGTTTTCTTCTACCTAATTTTCCATTTATTAATAATGTACAAAAATTGGCCAAGCACTTTAGGACTACATGTGGCTGACTGATAAAAGGAACAGGAGATTTTCACTTGATGTTGGAATGCTTAATTATTTAAAAGGCAAATGGGCAGGGAGCTTGGAGCGCAGCAATAATCATTTGGTAATAACTAATAAATCCTAGAAAATGTGTGAGCAATATGAACCAGGGTGATTTATAATTGGCATTCTGGTAGTGGAAATGCTTTTCCTCAGCACTGCTTGAGTGTAGGGAGGAAATGAGTAGATGAGTGTAGGAGGAGTATTTTGTGTTTCTTTGGATGACTGATGCACTAGACTATGAGTACAATAATGACAAGACTTGAAGATGATATCCTGCTACCTTACTGCCCACGTATTCACTGCCTATTCTCTGTAACTTCTCGGTCATTTCCCATCTGCTGTTCTCACTTCCATCGTTCTTATACATCCTTCCTGTAGCTAAGTCTGTATAAAGGTGTCCTTCTTCAGATTAAGGCACACTGTGTGAAATGAAATGGCAATCAAGCCCACCTGTGCTAACATGGCACAAGTTATCTTTGAAGACTCTCTGTCCAAAATGTCTTCCTCTTATTCTTCAGAGTGAAGCATTTGCAGCTCAAAGGGCTCAGAAAAAAACACACTGAGAGTTTGACAGGAGGTTGGACTGGATGGCCATTGTGGTCTCTTCCAAATCTATGATTCTATGAGTTTCTTTTGGGGATTATGTTGTCATTGTTATGTGCCTTCATTTCTTACTTTTGGCAAATATCAAAATAGTAAAACTGATCACCTACCTACTCAGATCAGAAGAGGATTTGCCAGGACTCTATGAAAAACTCACCTGGCTTCTTCTCAGTGGTGGTATTTGGCACAAAGTAGACTGCAAGGCTCTCTGTAGGAGTTGTGCACATTCTCTTCGTCCTCTCTCTCAATCTCTCTCTCTCTCTCTGTGAGTGAGATACTCGTCACCTTTGCACACAACCACTTGAAGTGGATGATCCATCCTGTCTGATAGACTTTCGTTAATAAAGTAACAGCATCTGAATTTCACAAAATAGTCAGCAGAGGGAGATGTTTACTTTCAAATAGATATATTCATTTTGCATTTCAGCTTTTTTTTAAAAAAAAACCCTCTTATCAGAGGAGTGAAATGGGATTGCAAACCCCTTTACCAGCTGAATTTAGAAAAGTCAACTCTAAACATAATAATTTCATTTTTGAAAATACAAAACGAGTCACTTGTTCCTTTCTTGTGCATCTACTTTTTTGTCTCATATGATGTGTCTTGTAGAACATACTTCTTGCTCTGTGCATATCAAAATAAGTTCATGTCATAATAGTGATATTGTTAATACACTATGATTAAATAATCATTTTTTTTCATAATATTTAACTATTTTTAGAATCCTCAATATTCTATCAATGCCCAAAAATAGCCGATTCTTCAAAAACATGGACAGAAAAAAATACAATGCTTTCAATGAAATTGATATCGCCAATCTCATATGAGATCAGTTGTGGTGACTAAAAAGAGTGCTCTGAGATTATTCCAGAGTCTTTCAGTCATCCTAGAAATGGAAGTCCCATCTACACTGCCTTGATGGTTAGTGTAAACTCATGCAATGCAGATTGGACCACATTGAGCCTAAACTGCCATATAATCCCGTTTGATGCAGTTAATCTGCATTCTTTTTCCCATATCATTTTTATTGCAAAGATATGATGAATGGGGAAGGGTAGAAGAGTTGATATAGAACATTTTTAACATCTTACATCTTCACCTCCTTCCATTGTTATCAAATACAAAAAGGTTTCTATGATGCTAAAAACGAAAAAGAACATTTCCAATCTAAAACAGAAGGATAGAAAAGTGAGTGTGCATTGTTTTGAAATAAAGGAGACAAAAAAGGTGAGAAATAGAAAGCCCTAACTACTACTTCATACCCAGTCTCTACTGTCTTGTTCATAACAAAACAAAAATCTGTCTTTTTGTCATAAATCTTCCTATTTCTGGTAGATTAACTTTCCATAATTCTTTAGATATCAGTGAGTTTCCTGTAATTCTTGTCACCAACTTCTCTATTTTTTCTTGTTATTTCTATATTCCTGTTCAACTAATTTTCCCTTATGCTTCAAAAAAATCTAATATTTTCATTTTCTTTTCTTCTTTTGAATATTCAGTAAAAGGCTGCCATTCTTCAGATTTGGAAGGATCTGGTGATTATATAAGCCTAGTCAGTTTGCCCATCTCTGCCATAGTTGTCCATCTTTGCCATATCCAACATTTTTGTAATCCATAAATCTTGGGTGGGAATTTCTTCTTGTTTCCAACAATAAGCATAAATAATCCTTGAGGCAGTTACCATGTATAAAAAGAGTATCAAAGAGTATCAAAGAGTAGTGTTGAATTTGTAATTCTCAACAGAAAGGCTTCTGACTCCAGTAGTACTTTAATGTTTTAGATGTTTTCAATGTTCTTTTTCTTTTGATTTAGGACATGTTCACCACATATGGTAAAAAGTTCCTTCTTTTTGATGACATTTCCAACAACCATTTTTTAAAAAAAAAATGGTTCCATCTGCTAATCCTTTTAGCATCATGTACCATCTATACATCATCTTGTAGAAATTTTCGCATAGTTCATAACATCTTGTGAATTTAATCTTTGCATTTCACTTCTTTTCCCATTTCTCTAGATAGATATTATGGCACACATTCTTTGAGCCTTAAATCATAAGTCTTTAATTAGATATACTTATGTGTCTAATTTTAATAATATTTTAATATATAATAGACTTTTGCAATTTTATTTTCCTTAGACTTTAAAAAATATTACCTATTTCAATACTTTTTTGATTCTGAAATGGCATTCTGAAACTGTATTATATGGCAGTGTAGTTTGAGCCTGAGAGAGAAAAGTTGTTCCTTTTAATCATCAGCACAATAGATCATGAGAAAGTGTTTTCATACAACAATGTAACCTGATGTACATGGAAAATCCTGGATGTTGACTAATAATCAACTATCACAACATGGTGGTACCTCTCAGCTAATGAGATGTCTTTAGTTAGTTCTGCACCTTGTTAGCTGAGAGTTACCACCATGTTGTGATAGTTGATTATCAGTCAACACCCAGGCTTTTCTATTTAAGTTATCATATAATGCTAGTCTGTCTTTCTCTTTTGTCCATATTAGCCTTTGGGTGAAATGATTTGAAAATATTACAACTGATGGCTATGACAAAGACTGTCAAAGAGACTGATTGTCAATGGGCCAATTGAGTCGTTCATGCTTTCTTATTGGGACGTCACTTAAAGACCTTTTTTCTTGAGTGTTAGAAATCAGAGTTTTCAGAGTATGATTCCAATCACACAGTTGCTGATATAAAGTGTGTGTATGAATATACAAAAAGCAGGCTGTTTTGAGGCAGAGGCAGAGATGAATGAGAGTTCGGTGAAAGCTGGGAACAGCTGAAAGCAGAGAGCAGACTGGATTCTATTAGATGCTAGTGAGGCATAAAGTGCCAGCAGTGTACTTATCCTAGAAGTCTGGAAATGCAACAGCTATAACTTGAGTGATGATGCAGTGGAACTGTTCTTGTGAAGCTCCATGGCCCATCATAGAATCATAGAGTTGGAAGAGACCTTGTGGGTCAGTCAGTCCAACCCCCTGCCAAGAAGCAGGAAAATCGCATTCAAAGTATCCCCGACAGATGGCCATCCAGCCTCTGTTTAAAAGCCTCCAAAGAAGGAGCCTCCACCACACTGCTGGACAGCTCTCACAGTCAGGAAGTTCTTCCTAATGTTCAGATTCATCGCCTTTCTTGTAGTTTGAAGCCATTGTTCCGTGTCCTGGTCTCCAGGGCAGCAGAAAACAAGCTTGCTCCCTCCTCCCTATGACTTCCTCTCACATATTTATACATGGCTATCATGTCTCCTCTCAGCTTTCTCTTCCTCATGCTAAACATGCCCAGCACTTTAAACCACTCCTCATAGGGCTTGTTCTCCAGACCCTTGATCATTTTAGTCACCCTCCTCTGGACACATTCCAGCTTGTCAATATCTGTCTTCAATTGTGGTGCCCAGAATTGGACACAGTATTCCAGGTGTGGTCTAACCAAGGCAGAATAGAGGGGTAGCATTACTTCCCTGGATCTAGAAACTATACTCCTATTGAAGCAGGCCAAAATTCCATTGGCTTTCTTTGCTGCCACATCATATTGTTGGCTTATGTTTAACTTGTTATCCACAAGGACTCCAAGATCTTATTCACACTTACTACTCTCGAGCCATGTGTCCCCCATTCTGTATTTTTGCATTTCATTTTTTCTGCAAGCTTGATGATCATGCCGTCGAACACTTCATCTAAGTCATTAATAAAGATGTTGAACAGGACCCTGCAACACTCTGCTCGTCACTTCTTTCCAGGATGAAGAAGAAGCATAGGTATGCACCCTCTGGGTTCATCCACTTAACCAATTACAGATCCACCTAACCGTAGTTTTGTCTAGCCCACACTGGACTAGTTTGTTTGCTAGAAGGTCATGGGGGACCTTGACAGTGGCTGTTTGAATCCAGGGTGTGAAGTGTTGGGCAAGGTGATACTGGCAGGTCCCTTGCATACTTATGATGTCATACCATTGTGACATTTAAATTAATGTAAATCACCAGCAGGATTCTGGACTACAATTGAAAGTTTGCATATGCTTTCAAGCTGTTGATTTATTGTGACCCCATGATTGTCATGGGATTTTCTTAAGGCAGAGGATACTCAGAGGTGGTTTTGTTAGTTCCTCTGAAAAACAGTCTACAATATATAGTATTTTGGGTGGTCTCCTATCCAAGTACTAATCAGAATTGATCCTACTTAGCTTCCAATATCAGACACTGGTGCTTTTAGGGTATACATGAAGTGAAACAGCACAGATGAAACCTGATAGTAGTATATGTGTTATTGACTTCCATTTATATTTTACTCATATGTATGTTTGGAAATGAAATATCCTAAAGCTCAAATAATATATCTCCTAAAGGAACTCAACTGAGTGTGAGCTTTCTACCATTAAAGCTCCACCTACACCAATGATTTAATGCAGACAAAAATGCCCACCAAAGCATGCAAAGCATGCAACCAGACAAAAAAAAAAAACATCCACCAAAGCATGCAAAAGAAAGCCCTTAATGTGTATCAATGCTCTGTGGCTTGCATAATCACCATCCAGGTTCAAATTAGTTACAAGATTTTTTTTAATGTATGTAATCATCTGCACCTGTTTGAAACTGCATAAAGTGGTCAGTGTGGATTGAGCCTAAGAGAAGTGTAGTCTGCCTATTAGGGAGCTCTTTGCATATGGATGATACCCAGCTCTATATTCTGTGTTCAGATGATCTCAGTCTTGTCTTGGTTCTCATCTGGAAGTGATCATGACTGGATACTTAGAAATATATGTGGGGCATTTTAAAATCCAGATTTTTCAAAATGAAGGGGACTGTAACACCAAATTTTGAATTTTATGCCTTCCTCCTTGCCAGGAAATTAGATTGTTAATAATAATAGGCTCTTTTTCATGACTGCTTCTTAAGTCTGGAAGTTGATGTGTGGTAGAACCATAGAATTTTAGAACTGAAAGAGACTACAGGGGCCATTCAGTCCAACCCACTGCCATACATGCCCAGCAAATTATCTTGGCTTAAAAACCTCCGGAGAATGAGATTCTTCCATGCTCAGAGGAAGCATATTCCACTGCTGAACATACTTTAACAGTTATTCCTAATATTCAGGTAGATTCTCTTCTCCTACTATTTGAACCCATTACTCTGTGTTCTGATATCTAGAACTGCAGAAAACAAATTCTCTCCCTTCTCAGACTTCTTTTCTTCAGGCTAAAGATATCCATCTCCCTTAGCTGTTCCTCATAGGCTTGGCTTCCACACCTCTAGTCATTTTGCTTGCCCTTCTCTGGACATGATCTAGTTTGTCAGTATCCTTGTTGAATTGCGATGCCTGGAACAGGACATACTATTCCAGGTAATCAAGAACAATAAAATCTACTTGATTTGGTTGAATATAATGGGAAGATTAGAACCTTCTCTCACTGAGTTATCAAGCAGTATTGTCACAATGTTGTTATCTCCCTTTTTCTGGTCTGTTCTGTATAAACACTTGTCCATGGATTAGGTTTCCTGCATGATTTGGAATCTTCCTTTTGCAGGGATCCATTTTTGGGCACATATATGTTCATGAAACTGATAAATGGATAGAGAGGTAGAGAAGTTTGAAATAGAAACAGTGATTGTGATGTGCTACCCCCTTAATATAATTATGTTTATAATTAGAAGGTACACCCCACCCCTAACTGAAAAATAGTGATACTTGTTTCATGTCTCAAAACTCTTGTGATGTAATGTCATGTGGTTTAGATCTTTTTAGAAGTAAAGTCTTCAATCAACAATATAGGAGCATATCTACAGCAGCAAGTTAACCTGATATAAATCTGCCCTGGAGAAACCTGATATCCAGCATATATATTGAATTTGGAGCCATTATCTAGACAACTTGGGAAATGCATCTGCCTTGATGAGCTGTCACCTCCTTTATGTTCCCGCCATCAGCTCCTAGCTGACCACTGACCTCAATTCAAGCATCTAGTCACCATGGTCATATCTTGTCAGAATGGGGCACCCAAATGATATCATCAGAGGTGACTGAGGAACTCTGTGGCCATAAGCAAAATCCATCCCTTCTTCCTTCTGATGGACAACAATTCAGACTGAATTAAACCAATCTAGCTATCCAGACTTTCCTGAAACCCCAGGATAGTCCATAGTTCCAAACAAACTCCAGAATATCCCCTGACTTTGCCTGAAGTAGGCCAATGTTGGAGTACAGCTGAAAAACCTGGAGTACTTACTAGAAGCTACTCTGCGTTATGAAGACTGTCACTGATCAATTCATGCTGAGTATAGGTTTCTGGCTCTTCCTAAATGGCCACGTACTGTAAACCCCATTCTGGACCCCATTCACTCTCTATAGGAAACTTTCAATAGGATCCACCAGTGAACAGGAAGGTTCTATAGGAGGATTTATCTAGCTTATTCAAATGCAGTTGAAAAGCTTTACCTGTAGAAAAGACCAGGAATAAAAAGCCACAGGTCAGATACAGAACCTTACGGCTTACTTCACACTGAACTGCTTTGACATCAGATACCTCTTGATTCTGACTTGAGAACCCTGAATCTTGTTTGAGGTTGAGAGCAGGACATTCTTATTGCCTGCTTTAGCTGTATTATGCTGGTTGTGATTCTGAAATTTTGCCATCAGTCTCTGATAGCTCATCATGCCTTGCTCTGAGTTTTTATCATCCCACATTGGTTCCAATTTAAAGCCTTGCTCTGTCCACCTTTTGTCAGCCACTGCTTCACTGTAGTGGCGACAATAATAAAAAACAGTATGGGTGATAACAGGAGTTGCCATCACATATAGAGATTGCCACAGAATGTTCTAGTTGATGCCAATGCCCCTGCGGAGGATATTTCCCACCTTCTATAATTGCCCAATTTGAACACATATTGATAGAGCATGTCCAAATGCTATTATACAATACCATCTATTTCCCATGCCAACTTATAGATATATAAGGCCTTCATTGTTACAGGTGAAGATTAAATTCATAATTCTTTCTTTGGCTAAAGTTTTCCATTGCCATTTTTTTTCTTTTCATAAAAGAGTGTTGCATTAACATTGAAACCCTAGGGTGACCTACCTGAAGCTTATGGGAGATGAGTTAGAAACCCAGCTGCTTATTGCCATAGGATTAATACAGTCATCCTCATATTCTCCTCATGAAAGCTCCTTCAAGGCACTCCTTGGCAATGAGATAAAAAATGAAATTCACTTAGTTACACTTTAGCTACAAAGGCACACTTATTTTCCTGAAGCAGGAGTTTGTCTTGAATTCAGATGTACCATTCCAGGAGAACACATATGCTAGTTTCATACTGAATCAGTCCAATCAGTGAATAATAATTTTAATAAGAATATGTGTGGCAAAGACAGCTTCATTTGCATGTCAATACTTCAGCTAGGAGTGCAATTACAGAGTGTGATCATGATCACAGATACCAAATAAACAAGCTGGAAAACAATTATAAAGTTAATGTTTCAATGTCAACAGAATTCAATCATAGTCCACAGGTGAATGGTTAAGCTGAAAAGCTCCCCCCATCCTGGCTAAAAAGATCATCTTATATCTGCCATATTTTCAGTGTGAAAAGGAGCCCCCGGTGGCACAATGGATTAAAGCTTTGTGCCAGCAGGACTACTGACTGACAGGTTAGTGATTCAAATCTGGGGAGTGGGGTGAGCTCCCGTCTCAGCTCTAGTTCCGCATGCAGGGACATGAGAGAAGCCTCCCACAGGATGGTTAAAAACTAGGGCTGGGCGGTTTCGTTCGTTAATTTCGTAATTCGTTATTAGTTCGTTATTTTTTTTATAACGAAGCGATATTGAAACATTCAGGAGCAACTAAAAAATGAAACGAATTTTTCCAATTCGTTTCATAATTGTTTGGTAATTGTTTGGTAATTGTTTCGAAATTGTTTCGTTATTATTTCGTTATTATTTCCGTATGTCTGGTGCAAGTCTTATAGTCGTTGTTTGTTTTATCAGTGATAAAAAAATAAATTGTCACACCAACAGTCAACAACACAGGGAGAGGGAAGCTTCAGAAGTTCCCCCTGTCCCATTTGGAGGGTTTTTTAGCATATTGCGCAATCACGTCCGCCATTAACGAATCGATTCGTTATTGTTTCGAAATTGTTTCGTAATTTCCGAAATTTTGTAAATATCGAACTTTTTTAAAGAAAAATTTCGGAATTCTTTTAAATAACGAAACGCAAAAACCCCCTAAAAATGAATCGAATTTAGAAACAAATTTTTCTGTGGTTGGACAGCCCTATTAAAAACATCAAAACATTGGGTGTCCCCTGGCAACATCCTTGCAGACGACCAATTGTCTCACACCAGTAGTGACCTGCAGTTTCTCAAGTCCCTCCTGACATGAAAAAATGTGTGAAATAGAGAGAGAAGGTATAGAGTTTTTGAAACCTGCTTATTTAATCCCCAAAGTCATCAAATGCCAACTATTAGAGAAAGCAGCCTAAACGGCCTAAAAGCATCAGATAACACTTCTCCAAAAAGCAACACAAGGTTAGGTCTGGTTTGTCCTTGCATGCAAAATTGCCAATGAATACAAAGTTCTTTAGGATACATTTCAAAGTAAGTACTGGCAGAGTATTCCTTGCCTATGAAAACACTAAGATTTCCCAGAATTTGAGCAGCTATTCCTTCTCTCTAAATAGGTGCCAAGGGTGAAAGATGGATTAGCATATGATAAAGGATACTATTTTTCATTTTCATTTGGGTAAGTTTTTTTTAGTGAGTAATGTAATGCAAATATTGATTAATGCCCTCTTTGAATTCAAATGAATGTCTTGTTTTTGTTGCAGAATAAATAAAAATAAGGGTCATTTAAAAAAGGTTTTCTTGTAAATATAACAGTCTCTCTTTTTATCATTATTAAATTTCCCATCCCAGATAATTCCTAAAAATGTCAAATAAAGAATAACAGACATCTTAGGACATTGTCTGAACACATCCTCTTTCATAATCCAAAGAAGGCATTTTCTCAGATCTATCAGATTTTGCTGCATGTTAAAAAGGATAATCCTCCATACCTGGTAATACAGGTAATCAATTTACACTCTGTGATCTCTGTGAAAGAATGAAGCTTATTACACATACTAATTTGTAAATATGCTATAATGTCCACCTTGCAGGAAAATCATTTCCATATCACATTCTAATGGCCCCTTATAATATTATCTAACAACAACCTCATGAGATGTGTACTTCCAGTATGTTTGGTGGTTTTATACTATACTCAGGGATGTATTTAGAATGCAAGGCAGGATATGCCCCTGGCAGCCCTTTCCCAGTCTGATAAGCATAGTCTTGAATATAGTCTGAGAGATTTTCTTTGTATTTCCTCTCTGCAGTTTTTTTTAAATCTTTTTCATATATGTTTGGAATCCTTTGCACACTGAAATAACTATGATTATCTCCTGTTTTGAAAAATATTAATAAACTTATTTTTAAGATAAGCAAACTCACATATAGACACACACAGAGAGAAAGAGAGAGAGAGAGAGAGAGAGGGAGGATGGGAGAGAGGGAGGGGGAGAGAGGGAGGGAGGGAGAAATGCATCTGAGTAAGAACCAAAATGAATTATAATAACTCCGATGTGACCTGCTATACTATTTTCTTTCTCTCCTTTTTTTTAAAGGGAAAAAGTCAGAAACACATTGGGTGGAGCTTCAACCTCCAAGAGTGTCTTTATCACAGAGCCTTTTTGGATGTTCTCATCAACAGTTTGAAGTGAAGTGTTGTCAGACACACATTTCTCCCCTCCTTCCCTCTCCTCCCACCCTGATTTCTGTTCTTTTCTTCAGATGCCACTGAGGCTTATCATTCCCGAACTTCTGCTTCTGCTATCTCAAAAGCTCTTGAGAAGTGTGGATAACATTTTGAGCAGAACAGGGTCATGATGGGAAACATAATGGCTTTTGGAAATAGACCCTTTTCCTCTTGCTCTCCACGTTTACTGGTACCATTTTTTTTCTTCCAGTTTTTCCAGAATTGCATTTGCTGTTCAGGGGCTCCTCTTCAGTTACTAGCATTACAGTTAGAACTATAATAGGAAGGTTTCAATATCAATATCTTATTTATCAACATACTCGCGCCATGTTATTAGTTCTTTTTGAGGGTCATGAAGAGATTTTCCCAGGATGAATTGTTTGCTTCCTGAGATTAAAAAATGTAGTGAATCCAGCTAGAGCAGGCATGGGCAAACTTCAGCTTTCCAGATGCTTTAAAAATCAACTCCTACAATTCCTAACAGCCGGTAAGCTGACTGGGATTTCTGAGAGTTGAAATCCGAAACAGTCAATGAGCAGAAGTTTGCCCATGGCTGAGTTAAAGTGTATATGTTGAATCACACTTCTGCTTTTATCATGCTGTAGGATTACAGGCTAGTTTAGGGGTAAAGGGAAGGTAGTATTGTATTCATATGGCACCAGTATTCCACCTCCATGCCCCATCCTGTATGGTTCATTATCTGAGGACCATCTTCATCTAATGGTACTGGGTTAATTTGATGCCTTAAGCTATGAAATGTGTAAGAAGATAAAAGCAGGTATTTAATATCTCACTCATATCTATTCATTGAATTGAAATGGAGGACAGCAGGGTGCTGGTAGAAAGAGGATTTGCTAGCAACTTATACAGCACAATCACAAGGTTCTAAGTAATCAAAACTGTAGCCACATGGGTTCTGTCTATGCAGAAACAAGACCTGACAACCCTTAATTTTGAGCATTCATGGAATGGAGATTTCTCAAAGGAAAAACACACACATCATGTTGCCCATTGTCTTAACTGAAATTCACATGTATACAAGTGTTTAAATACTAGGCATGTGCATGATATTGGCTTGTCATTCTGGATTGGGCAAATTTAGCTAAAATTGGCAACCGAATCCCCAGATATGAGATGGGCAGGGCAGCTGGAGACCGGCAATAACGGGACATGTGGCGGCTGATCTTCCCCTGTATTTGGCTGTCAAGTGAGAAGAGCAGCCACATGTGTGTTCATGGATTCTCTCCCCCAGCTTTGCATTGCCAGAGCCAATCAGAAAAAGAAAAGGGGATCATGTGTGTTTTGACAAAGCTGGTCTACATATACAGGGTGAGCTCCACCATTATTCAGTTGTGCTGTGGCGTTTTAGAGGGAGAGATTGCTCCATGTGTCTCTCGGTGCCACTACTCTAGTGCTAGCTACTTGTTTAGGGAATAAAGATCACTTTTTGAGAATTCCTTTTTCTTCTGCATTAATAAATTTTCATAGTTTAATATCTTTCTTAGTAATTATTTTATTTTACTAGTAATTTTGCAATGAAGGAGGGGTGAACAGCAAGCTTTTGTTGGGGTGTGTGTGAATTTAAGGGCTTTTGTGTTTTTGATGTTTTTTTGTTTAAGTATTTCAATTATTAGGGCTTTTTTGCTTTAAGTTCTAAGTGTTTTTGCATGACTGCCCCTCGCATTTCTAAATATTGTTTCCTATGTACAAATCTTATGAAATGGTATGACCTACAAGGTAAAAGTATAATATATATATTAGGGCTGTGCAAAAAAGTTGTTTCTACTTCATAGGCCATATAATTTTGTAAAATTCATGCATACATGACAATATTTAGAAACTCAAGGGGCAGTCACACAAAAACCTTAAGAATCAAAACACTCACCTATGACTTTTTAGTACAGTTCATACGTTTCCCAAAGTCAGTGGGCACAAAGCCAAAGTGGCCATTCCTCTTTAAATAAAGGAGAACCAGATTGCCTGTTGCCATTTGTGGGGGGGGGGGGGGGGTCATGCTAGCTGGGAGAGAGACTGAAAATTCTGAGAAATGTAGTCTGGGAAGGTAAGGACCCCTGTGGCAGAGAATTCAAAAGGCCCTGCCCTAAGCTACATTCCCCAGAATTCTGCTTGCATCCCCAATGTCTGTTTGTAGCAGCACAATTCAAATACATTGTTGAATCTGCATAGAGGACTGAGTAAGTAAATCTGTGCTGGACTAGGAGGAAAATCCCTAAGTTAAAGTTCTATGGCATAGCTGTTGTGGCTTTTTTAAATGTCAAAACTTTAAAATTTCCAAGGTTATCTTGTGTGGTTATATATAGTGTAAAGCAGACAATTCTTTTAGGGTTTTTTTAAAATGTTGTTTGTAAAAACTTAAATTTTCCCCCAAAATGAGTGGATGACTGAAACGTTCTGAAATGAGGGGGGGGGGGAATATAGGTGGGTGGGGGTGTTTACAGTGGTAAATGTGTTCTACAGTTGTAGCAAGTTTCATGTTGATAGTTCTAACAAAGACGGAAGAAAGGGTCCCTGACGTTTCTCCATTGGCACAATTACTTAACAAAAAAGTTTTTTAAAGTAATTTTATTGTTAATAGTTACATTATAGTTAATTTAGAAACACTTTAAAAATTATTCACATATCTATCTTTCTATCTCTCTATCTATATATCTCTCTATCTATCTATCTCTCTATCTATCTGGATCTTTATGAAAGTTAGCAAGAAAGTTGGCAAGATTTTATTTGTAGAAACCTTTAAAATTTCCTTAAAATCAGTGGATGACCCAAATGTTTTGAAACTTGAAAAGCTTGCAGTGGTAAATGTGTCCTCAAAGAGTGGCCATTTTTGTCCTGATAATCCTAAAAATGATGGAAAGGGTGGCCTCAGAAGCCTCCCATTGCCACCAATGAGCCAAATCTTACTAAAGTGAAAATGACATCAAAGAAACAGTGTTTCCCCTCTTCCAATATTGGAAAGTGCCCCCCCCCCCAAAAAAAAAAAAGGAACAGGAGGAAACTGAAAAACAGGACCGAATATGGGATGGGTTTTTTGACGAACTGCACACCCAATTAAATATGAACTACAGCAATATGTGAACAGTCTCAGGGACAACTGAACTTTAACATGTAAACAGCAATTATAGATAGGTGTTTTGTTCATGCTGTGAGTCATAAAACTAGACCTCCTCAATCATTGTGCTCACAACCTGTTTGTGTGGATCAAGCCATTTTTTATATATATAACAGAAAATGTCTATTGGTTGTATTTCAGCACATTAAGACAGATCTAATTTGGCTATAACATACTAGATTTTGGTAGCTTACATTTGATCTGCACCCTGAACAGATGATACAAATGTGACTTGGTTTCATTTTTCATAATTTCCAGTATTTAGATTTTAGCAAGAACAATTTGGAACATCTTGCTCACACGAATTAACTAATTCTCTGCCTTTTTTATTTTCCAATAGCAATCTGTCACAGCTTTTCTGCATTTTCCATTTTTATTCATTAATTTCATCACCAGTTTCATTTCCGAAGTTTCATTTTCTTCAAAACCCATTGCTCCCTCATGCATTATACTAAAATTATCAAACTCATGGAAGGTAAAAATGGATAAAAGCATTTTCTTTTAAGGGACAGCCCGAGAATCCCACTATAGTTGGAGAAATATTTTTATATTTGATTTTAGACAACAGATAGAACAGGAATTTCTGTCAGCTATATCTAATCAGGAAAAAAATACTTTGAGAGTAAATTACAGTGTGTACAGGTTAGATCCAAAGAACTACAATCTTGCTGTATTGAATAGACTTGTGTAAGTTGTAAGGCTTAATATTTGTAAGTTGTGAGGGTACTATTATATGCATCTTGTGTCTTTTTGTCATGGCCTTGAACTTGTACAGTAAAACTATTTGGTTGGAGAAATGTGAATAATACACTTGTTAAATGGATGGGTATTTTTCAAGATTTGCTAGCAACTGGAATAGATTTCTGCACTGCGATAACAGGAGCCAAAAATGTCAAGTGACGTAAAACATATTGACTAATACAGATCATGTGCAACACTACCTTGTTTACTTTGATTTGATTAGAAAAATACCAATAATTTTTCACTATTGTATTGATTCACTCCTTTGTAGGCTGCATATTAAAACATAAAACTTTCATTGATTACACATTGACTAGGGTGTGTTTTCCTTGCATTAGTTGCATTAAGGGCAATAAATGCTGATTTGTTGCAACATGAAATTTCAGGACAATACCCTTCCCCCACCTATTTTTAAAAACACCTTACAGAAGACCTTTATATAATGATCACATCCATTAATTTGTCACTCTAATTGGTATAAAGTTATGAGCATTCTGGTAATTAATTGCTCCGTGTCATAAATGGGAATAATGAAGTCATTATGTTTTATAAGTACAAGAAACCAGGGTTTAATAAACTTCAGGACTCAATGGAAGGAGTAAATTTATCATTTGCCAAAGCTTAACTGAAAATTATTTTTGCTTCTTTGTCCCCATAGCTTTTTTGGAACCTCTAAATCAATAGGATTTACTGGTTACTACAGCATTCAGTTAATTACACTTTATTTTTCATAGAAATCTGTTTATGTGAGCATATGAGAGAATTTTGAATTTTGTTTCCATTCAAGTACAAAGGTATAATGAAACAGTTAACATGTCCCATCTGACCCTTGATATGCAAACTTTTGAAACTTAAGCACACTTAAGATTCAGAAAACAAATGAAATCACTATAGCATTGGCCAACATACATTTTTGTGCTTCAAATTCTAACCCTGTTTCTGCATATATTTGACCTGCTTATTAAAAAAAAAAAGGCAGTTTCACCCTATTGGTCTAGTATAAGTACCAAGCAGTGAGAGGACAATAATCCTAAATAAACAGGGATGTCCCACAGGCTTAGATGTCTTTACACTAATGCCCAGAGTATGGAAAATAAAATAGATGAACTCAAACTTTTAGCACAACAAAACAGTTACAATGTAGTAGGCAGGCATAACTGAAACCTACTGGGATGAGTCCTATAATTGGAATGTAGCAATGGAAGGGTATAACCTATTTCAGAGATTTTATATGTCAAAAATATTTACACCAGTGAAGAGATGCAAGACTTTAATCCTGGAAACCAGGTTGAGAGAATCTGGATAAACATGAAGGGAACAAGGACTGAAAAAGATGTCATTGGGGGGGGGGGGGGGTCTACTCCAGACCTCCAAGCCAGACAGAAGAACTGGGTGAGGTCTTTCTTGACCAGATAACTAAATATGCAGAAAGAAGAGATAAAGTAGTTTATTTTGTTGGAAAATAAAATTTGTTCAACAAATTCCTCATTTGCCTTCCAGACAATTTTATTGTCCAGAGAGTATAAGAGGCAACAAATGGGTTAGCTATTCTGGATCAGATCAAAACCAACATTGAGGACCTGGTCAATGGAGTGGAAGTGATGTGATCTTTCGGTGGGAATAACCATGTGTTCATGGAGTTTGTGATACAAATTACAGCAAAGGATATTCTATGTCAACATTAGGAAGAACTTCCTGACTGTAAGAGTTGTGGAACTCCCTGCCTCGGAGTGCAATGGGAGGCTTTTAAACGATGGTTGGATGGCCATCTGTCAGGGGTACTTTGATTGTACTTTTCTTTCATGACAGGGGGTTGGACTCGATGGTCCATGAGGTCTCTTCCAACTCTATTTTCTATGCCCTATACTAGACACCATCTGCTCGCCTATAGAAAATCATGATAACCATATCTGAGAAAGTAGAGCTGATGTGGTTTATCCCGTGCAATTTTCAGTATCAGCTCCCCAAATTACCCAAAGAACAGGCCTAAAAGTCAAGGCACCAATAAAAAAAATAATATTGCAAATTAGTCCCCCCCCCCCCCCAAATGATATATGGTAACTTTGTTAAATTGCAGCAGCATTATTTAATCTGTGGTTGCATGCAAGATGGTGAAAGGACAGTTTCTTTCAAATGAGAAATGTGCAATTTACCATTTCATCATCTTGAGTTTTTATCATATAATTCCCTTGCGTTGTTCATGGGATTTTACAGTGTGTTGCTCTAAACAATACCTTTTCCCATGTGTAAAATCCAGGTGTTTCTGGGCAATTTATTTTGCAACTGTTCTGGCTCCTTTGTGGAGTCCAGACAGCAGTATTCACCCACAGCTCCTAGTTTTGCCACAGTTCTGTCATCAGTTTTCCTTTCAGAGACAGTAATTCGCCAGAAGCTACTCTTTCCACCTATTTGTAAAATATCTGAATGTGCACACATTTGCTTTAACTGCAGTTGAGATGGTTGTGTATGTGACATGCAAACCTCATTACCCAGGCAACCAAATGTAAGATAGACCTTCACACAGTCTTTAGTTGAATTGTATTGAGTTAGAACTTAATATTTCTCACAAATCTCCCATTGGTGTGGGCACCCAACCTTAACATAATTCACAATCATGGATACTTTGCATGTGTTCAGCCAAATCCAGTTGCAGGTTCACTCACCAGTCATTTGTATAAAGGTCTAATTTCTATCCCTACTTGAGGACACAGAGTGAATTCTGTTTCATGTCTCCAACATACTTTTCTGAATGGTTGAACAGATCATGTATCTTTAACAAATGAAATATTGTTTTGTGGTGGTATACAAGAAGTTCCCCATAGCTGCAGTTCCCTCTTATAAACTGTGAAATGTTATCCAAAATAGCCCCTATTGTAAATGAATGAAAACAAAGTTGAAATAGAGGTTTAAAAAAGCAAACACCTTAGAATGGAACATCTATATTCAGTGGAAATGGAAGGCCACCAAAAATGGGGAAATGAGGTACAGAGATCTCTCATTGTCTCAGGCACTTGTGCTTTTTAAATGTTTTTGCTCTGTTTGAGGGGCTTACTGTATATCCTACTTTACGTATTGTTAGTGTTTACTAGCTCGCCGGCCCTGATCTGTGTGCTTTATCTAAAGGTCTTGTGGTTGTGTTCTGTCCAGAGAATGATTTGGTTCATCTACCTAGCAATCAAAAGAGAAAGATTTAGTTTGACATTTACATTATACATTTGTTGGATGTGATTATATATCATAACTGCTATGGCATCCTGAAATGCAGTATTTCAGAACATTTTGTTTGCTCCATCTGTTTTTGTTTTGACTTTCTGCACACATTTTGACCACATGTTCTTGTGCTAATGTTGATGGTTGTATCAAGTCTGTACTTTTGCACTGCAAATAAAGTATTTAAAAAGTATTCAAATATTTTTGAAGTTTCTTTTACTTATATTCTTTACTTCCATCAAGCTTAGCACCTCCTCTGCAAGACACTCCCGCCCCTCTGCACCTCACTGTTTGTCCCATTTATCATAAAACAACAGTGTCTTCTATTAGCTGCAATATTATTTATCCATGGTAATTCTAGGAATATATTCCACACAGACACTGGTGTTTTACTGTTCAGCTATATACTTGATATTGACAGCTATGTAACTGACAGCTATATATTGATATATGCCTGGTCATGTTGCTAATGTTGTTTTAATGGAATGGCGATTCATCACTTTGTGGCATCACTTTCTTAGGAGCCCCCAGTGGCGCAGTGGGTTAAAGTCCTGTGCTGGCAGGACTGAAGACCAACAGGTCACAGGTTCAAATCCGGGGAGAGGTGGTTGAGCTCCCTCTATCAGCTCCAGCTCCTCATGCGGGGACATGAGAGAAGCCTCCCACAAGGATGATAAAACATCAAAAATTATCCGGGCGTCCCCTGGGCAACGTCCTTGCAGACAGCCAATTCTCTCACAACAGGATGCTCCTGACACGACCAAAAAAAAAAATCACTTTCTTTATTTTTAATACAGCCTTCTTCAAATTGTTATTAGCATGTTTAAGTAGTGTTTTGTGATCATTGGAAATACGTACATTTTCTAAGCATATTATTCCAGCACATATGTTTTTCCCCAGAAACATTCACAGCTATCTGTTAATACAAGTATTCCAGACCTGAAATTGTCTCCATCTCACAGACAGTGCAGAAGATGAAGACTGTTCATCCCCAACAAATTTTGGATTAAAAAAGATTCGTCACACCTCCTTATCTTGGATGAAACCAGAATTTCAAGCTAGTGAAACAATCATACCCGATTAACTTGCAATCGCCTATTGTAGCCTGGACAAAAGTGCTTAGTTGAATCCTATCTCTTCAACACTTCAGCTCTTACCATTTTATAAAAAGTGTGGTGTGTTTCCTGCAATCACTCTTTTTCACTTATATGTGCTTTTTAAGCTACTGACAAAACTATCTCACAGAGTCACTTAAAAGTATCTCTGGGATTGCTTTTATGTGGTTTGCTGTCTTATCACAACCACATAATTGCTGTTCTTGTCCCTTTCCCTAGAATTGCAGTTGTGAAATTGCTGACGTTTTTAATACTGCCAAAGCCTTTGAAACTCCTTTTTGGATATTAGATACAAGAGAAAAGGAGAAAGTATTTTTAGGTAAGGAGGAAGTCTGGAGGAAATGCATTGCCTTCTGGGTTATTCAATGATGCATATTTAAAATTCATTATAGTGTTACAAAGGTCCTCTTTGTAGCTTTTATGCAAGGCTTGGATGGGGACTGCTGTGCACCATCACATGATGCATGACAGGCCCTGCCCACATTCCTCCCAAAGTGGGAGAATTCTTTCCACCACTACGGGGAGGAAAATGTCTGATTGAGCTACCTGCACTTTCCTCCCCTTTTTTCCTTGTGATGGCAGAAAGGGCAGTGAGGCAATGCATGTTGCCGCACGTTGCCACTTTTTTCTGCCATCTGATGGTTTGGGGGGGGGGGGAGTGTGCCAATGCAACCTGTCCTGTCCCCACTGTGTAATGAGGGGAGGAGGGGAGGTGTGCAGGGAACCATGAGCCACCCTGTGCACCTTCCCTTTATTGGTCAATGGCATAGTCCAAAAGAGCTATGTGAAGAGGTGGTGTTCTCTTTTGGGAATCTCCTGTGGTGGCCAATGACTCTCGTGGCAGTTTTGTGGTGGATCAAGTCTTCCGTTTAGTCTGATATTTCAATTAGTTATCCATTATGATCAGTCTGTTCGACAAGGAATTTCTTCCTCCATTAATACCAGAAAAAATATTCTGGTGAATCAAGGATTCCATTTCATTGAAAATAACACATTTCTGTCTCACACTCTGATAGCTATGTTGTTGTACAAAATGAGAATACTCTATAAGTGGTTCATATAGTCTAATATAGTTTCCAAAAAAATTGTGAAGCCCTTGTATATTGTGCATGTACCGAGGAAATTTTTCACCAAGTAATGCAATTAAAATGCATGATTTAGTTATCAATCAGGCTGGTATCCATCAATTTATTCTGAATGAGCAACTTATTCTCTCAGGAAGTCATCTCTTCCAGTGAAGAACCAGATGTGCCATATGAAGCTTTCTATTGCTAGCAGTTCAAGTGGAATTCTGTATGGCCTATAACATATATTATTATGTTGATATCACATCTTAAGCCAAAGCCAAGCAAATCCTCTCCAGATACCATACTTAAGATGTTTACAACAAATTCTGGAACTGATTCATTGCCCTATTGATACAGGAATATCCAGCAACCATTCGGTATGCTTAAGATTTCAATGAATGCAATGTGTTTTTAAAAGACAACTACAAAACACTGGCTAACTAAAAAAAACATTAGCTTTAAAGACAAAACTTTAAATGTAACTATTCTTCACTGCCTGATTTACTGCAGATTAGTGTTTGTATCTTATATGCAGACCAATGCATATTTTTTAAGCTTTTCAGATATAAGCTCTATTTTTGACATTTGATTCATTTGCAAAAGGGTTTGCAGAAATGAAGAGATAAAAGATCTGCTCTGTCTCCTACAATATGCTGTTAGTACTATGTTGAACTGCCTAAAAAATATTTTACCCACCTAGCTGGAAGAAAGAGACAAACACAAGGGACACTCTTTAAACCTAAAATGTAGAATGGCTGCAATCACTGCAGAATAAACAAAAACGGGGCTATTTCTACCACCTCTTCAGTGTATGAAAAATGAAACACTGAAGTCAGAGAACCAAACTATAATTAATGAACAACTATGATGCAACGAGACCACACTCAGAAAAATGGGTTGAAAATAGGACACTTGATTTGCTCTATAGCCCAGTTGAACATGGAGGTAAGCAAAGAAATGTGAGGAACAACCTGATGAAAGTTCTAGTTGGGTTGTGGTGAGTTTTCTGTGCTGTATGGCCATTTTCCAGAAGCATTCTCTCCTGATGTTTCACCCACATCTATGGTTGGCCTCCTCAGAGGTTGTGAGGTATACTGCAAACTAGACAAGGGGGGTTTCTATATCTTTGGAAGGTCCAGGGTGGGAGAAAGAACTCTTGTGTGTTGGAAGCAGGTGTGGGTGTTGCAATTAATCACCTTGATTAGCATTGAAAAGCTTTGCATCTTCAAGGCCTGGTTGACTCCTGCCTGGAGAAATCCTTCGTTGGGAGGTGTTAGCTGGCCCTGATCATTTCATGTCTGGAGTTATTCTTTATTTACTGTGCTGATTTTAGAGTTTTTTTTAAATACTGGTAGCCAGATTTTCTTCATTTTCATGGTTTCCTCCTTTCTGTTGAAATTGTCCACATGCTTATGGATTTCAATGTTTAATTGATTCCAGGTATCAGCCTTTGATGACCTTCTCAGTCTATCCTTTGGGTGAAACACCTGACCCTGAGGGTAAATCCAAAGTTATGGCATGTTTACTTTGGGCCATCATTTAATGGAAGACTAAGCCAACATACCCCCCCCCCCACCGCAAATCCCTAAGGCTTTATAAGAGAGAAAACCCACAGGTTAGCCCCAAGGACAACCTTCTAAATAGGTCATTCCAAGCCCCCACTCTCCATCAAGATGTAGCCCAAACTCTTCTATCTCCCCAATACCTGCTTGAGGTAATGTATTCATCAATATTACCCTTAACAATTTGTTCAAGTTCCACCAATACAATAGGAGGTAGGCAAAAAAAAAAAATAGAGTAGAAAATTCCTACCCAGCTCAGAAGTGACCAGCTACCTGACACTACACTGAAAGTGGAAGGTTGGATTATCAACTGGAAGCAGAATTCAAATGGGGCAGACTGGCCTTAAATGACTCACACTCCAACCCCTACACATGTATAGCCTTGTCATATCATTCACAGAGGTCATCACATAGCCCCTTCTCTCACAGTGCTGATCACCATGTGGTCTTGGGAGTGTAACCTAGCTTTCTTCCAGCAAACATATATATAGAAAGTCTTCACAGGCTGCCTTTATGCTCAACCCCAGTCATCTACAGCCCTCAACATTATTTCCTTTCCCATCTGTGATACCAGGAGCCAAAGAGCAAATCCAGAGAATGTCCTTTCATCAAGAAACACCATTGGATCCTCACTGATACCTAACCAAGGTTTGCCTATAAATAACCAAGAAAAAGGCTTTAAAAGTCAATTAAATACCTGTAGACAATTAAACTAACAACATCCCTTCCCCTAACACACCTAGTTTAACAAAGCTAATTGAACCAATTAGGGTAAAGCACCAATTGGTTATGAGCCAATAGTCTCATAAATATCGTGGTGAGCCAGTACGAGGTACAAGATAAGTAAAACACTTTCTTCTCTGTGAAGACCAAAGAGGAGGCAAAAAAATTACCTGGCCCTAAAACCAGATTATCCACAGGATAGTTTAGATCATCATCCCCTGGCCTTGGTGTCAGTGGGAGGCAGTCCTGACTGACCAGTGGTGCTGAACCCACTGCTGGAGGGCCATGCTTACAATCTTATCCCATTTCCATTTAATTCTAGTGAGTGCCGCCCTGTGTCCCTGAGACACCCTAGCTATTTACACAGGTGGCTGTGTAAATAGCTCCATGCAGTTCCATCTCAGAACTAGACCAACTGTTTAAATGGTTGAAAGTTACAGTTCATTCCAGTTTCTTGGGGAGAAGTCAGAGCAACCTGCTACTTTGACTAATGTAATTGTTCAAAGCTGAGTTAAGCAGTTTTGGCCTGTACTAACTCGGACCTTGAAACAACAGACTGGTTCAAGATTGGGAAAGGAGTACGGCAGGACTGTATACTCTCACCCTAGCTATTCAACTTGCATTCACAACACATCATGCAACATGTGGGGGGCTTGGTGAATCCAATCCTGGAGTTAAAATTGCTGGATGAAATGTTAACAACCTCAGATATGCAGATGATACCACTTTGATGACTGAAAGTGAGATGTTTTGGGGGGTCAAGGGAAGAGGAGCCTTTCAAACAAGGTGAAGAAAGTGCAAAAGCTGATTTGTAGTTAAACATAAAAAATACCAAGATTATGGCAACCAGACTGATTGATAACTACCAAATAGAGGGGGAAAATATGGAGGTAGTGACAGACTTTGTATTTCTAGGTACAAAGATTACTGCAGACGCAGACTGCAGCTAGGAAATCAGGAGAGGCTTACTTCTTGGGAGGAGAGCAATGTCCAATCTCGATAAAATAGTGAAGAGTAGAGACATCACACTGGCAATGAAGATCCACATAGTTAAAGCAATGGTAGTCCCCATAGTCACCTACGGATGTGAGAGCTGGACCATAAGGAAGGCTGAGCGAAGGAAGATAGATGCTTTTGAACTGTGGTGTTGGAGGAAAGTTCTGAGAGTGCTTTGGACAGCCAAAAGATCCAACCAGTCCATACTTCAGGAAATAAAGCCTGGCTGCTCATTGGAGGGAAGGATAGTAGATGCCAAGATGAAGTACTTTGGCCACATCATGAGAAGAAAGGAAAGCTTAGAGAAGACAATTATGCTGGGGAAAAAGGGAAGGAAAAAGGAAGAGGGGCCGACCAAGGACAAGATGAATGGATGGGATCCTTGAAGTGACTGACTTGACCTTGAAGAAGCTGACTTGACCTTGAAGGGTGGCTACGGCTGACAGGGAGCTCTGTTGTGGGCTGGTCCATGAGGTCACAAAGAGTCGGAAGCGACTAACCAAATAAATAACAACAAACTCAGATCAGCTCTATATGTCTGTGTAGATATGTCCCAGGTTCTCTGTGTTTTCTCATTCAAAATACTCTGAGAGATTTCTAGCTATTTCAAAACTACCAGCTTTCATAAAGAGACGTCAACTGATCACCCGTCCTAGACTATTAAAAAGATTAACACTATTCTCTCAAATTTCAGATGTTAGGTTTGGCTCCAGTATTACTAAGGCAATGCCATAGTGACAGGCTGATTGAGAGTTACTAAGCTATTCACAGTAATCAGACAGGAAATCCAAACAGCCCTGTTCATTCAGGTCTAACAATGGTTGGCATGGCAAGTCTAATATAACAGTGCTTAGCGTGGCTAATGAAAGTATTTGGAGCTATATGAGAGACAATAAAAATATAAATTAAAGCAGTATTGAGAACAGATTTTGATTGATGCATTAAGAATTAGCCTTAAAGATTAACACAAGTAATCAAGCTTTATTTTTTTTTACATGCAACTATATTATGGCAATAATTCACAGATTGACACTGGGATCCTTTAAGGACCCATTCCTTAAATGTTGTACTAATTTTAATTGAACAGTTGTGGTGAGCACTGAGCAACTATCTAGCCCCCAAAACAAAAGAGTTTTCATAAATTCCTACAAAACTTGGATGAGAGATTTACCTCTAGAATCTTTATTCATTATAATCTATAGCACTATTGTCAGGGATGGGAGGGATAAATAAACATTCAACTGATGTATTTAAATGTAAAATTTAGAATATAAAACTATGCATACAATTTTACAACAAGTGAAAATCAGTATATCATTTTAATATGCACAATTTGAAACAAAAATATCTCAAAAATGAGGGTATTCAAATATGTCAATCAAATCACTACAGAATTGCTCATAATATTATTTCTTTCCGAAATAGTTGTTTTCTTCTTCTGTACTGTGTGTGGAAGTGGTGGGGGTGGTTGATGGGTGTGTACAAAGAAACAGTTGTTAACACCTGCATTGTAAAAATGATCCTGTTTTCCCTTTACCTTGTGTAACTTCAACTCCTCTGTAACTTGCTTATTTAACTAATATTTCTTTTAGAATAAGCCCTCAAAGAGAAAACTGCAATAAAAGAATCATTAAAACGTATAATACATTTGTGAAATCCTCTATCCATTTGTTAGTCCCAGCAAGATCAGAGCATTAATTTGACACTGGGGCTATATAATGTTCAAATGGGTAAATCAACAGTTTTTATATAAATACTATTGATTCAATGGGTCTTTTCATGTTTGGCATTGACAGTTGGGTTTAGACCAAGGAACTAAATTTAATATTAGTCCCAATTGGAGTAGACTTGTCAGTCACCACTTATTTCGGTAGATCTACTGTAGTTGAGAATAATGTTGGGTTTTGTCCCACATAATTGAACATTTCTAGCTAAAAGTAAGAGGGCCAAGAGGATTTCTCAGGGAAGAATTTCACAACTGCAAGTCTATTTATGAAAATTGTCAGTTTGCCAGATTAGCCCTAGTGCTAAGGATAGAACAAGACCTCTGAATATGATTTAACATCCCAGGTATCATATATAGAGTCAGACAATCCACCAAATGAATTGATCCTCAATGATTCAGAGTTTTATCTTAGAGAGTGCTAAACTCAGTGCATCAACATACAACAAACTCTAGGATTCTGTAGGATGTTACCATGGCAGTTAAAACAGAATAATAGTGTAATTGAGCATTATGAATTGAGCATGATTTCTGGCATTCCTCTTGTAAGACTATTAGCAATGTTATTTGGGGGTAAGTTTCTGTTTCTCTGATGAAACTTGAAAATGCATAGTAACAGAGTTTCATAGTGCACTGCATTTAGTGCACATATCAGTCTTCATCTCTTGGGGTGGGATGAAGGGAACCATAAATCTTTTTCTCCAATCAGAAAAAAATTGCTGCACAATCCCCACAAATTAAGAGGCAACAGACGTGAATGGGTTAACAACGGGCAACTTTTATTAATGTTATCTAATTACAATCTATAATTTTTTCCCCAGTGTAGGCCTGGAATGCATAATGAACTTGACTATGAGCTTGACCATGAACTTGACCATGAGCGTTACCATGAACTTGGCAATGAGTTGGACTTGGTGAGGGTAATGCTGCTTTTAGGAAGGCCCTATTATTCTTCCTTATTGCGTCTCAGAATCCTTGAACTTCAAAATGACATGAAAAGCATGGATGCACACAACCCACACTCCTCTGTCAAACTTAATTAATTAATTATCAGACAGAACTCTTGAAGCTTTTTCCCCCAGAACAAAGAAAAATGAATCACCTTTATGACATGTAAATATCACCCTAATACTCTTGCTACAGAATGAGGCCTGAACATCTTCATAAGCATATGCACAGAAAACAACAGTTGGGTGACTTGATAAATTTAGCAAAGCTTTGGCAAGAAGGAAATAAAAATGTCATGTATATTGATATATAACATGTGCATATTGGAGAAATATGCTGATCCAATTTTCTAACTAACCTAATACCTAACAACATGCAAATTTCTTCCCTGTCCTCTCCTGACCTCTCTCTTTGTTTGCAACAAAATATTTCCAGGTATTTGAGCATAATGATAAGAGTCTGCCACTTGATTTGTATAATGGCTACATGCATTTAAGTTAGCTGTTAATGTACATCCTTTGGAGACTATTAAAACCCTGCACAGAGCATTTCTAATAAAAGAGTACTCTAGTGACGGGTTCTGGCAAAAGAGCCTCATTTGACCTGAATTGAATTAAGGAAGAAATAAACAATTTAATATGTAAAGCTGTATTGCTAATCTAATGGTTGTTCTCATAATGAACAAGGTAAAAATGTCTCTGTTGAGCATTAGGAAATATTTGCAGGTATGTCTTGTTTGTTATTTCTCTTTTCTACCTTTTTATTGCTTTGATTTTTTAAGATTCTATTGAATTGTTAGATGTATTGGGTTGTTGTAGGTTTTTTCGGGCTATATGGCCATGGCCTACAACAACCCAGTGATTCCAGCCATGAAAGCCTTCGACAATACATTGTTAGATGTATTTTCCTTTCAAACTAGCTTTCTATTTAAATCTAGAGGAGTGTGCATGGGAGAAAAAATGTAGCTGTCCAGCATTTATTCAGGTAGATAATTTGAATTCATAGGCCAAAATGAATAACTTTCAGGATCCAAATTAAGAGAAAGAAAGACAAACACTGACCAACAGCTATTCTGTCCAGAATTCTACTCTCAGGTAGCTTGTGTCAAACAAGCTTTATACACCAAAATGGAACTACATACATTTAAAGTACCCAGTGTTTTCCATTACAGGTGTCAGAATAATGAAAACTATTACTTTTCTTCCTTACTTAAACAACAACTTTGGGATGCTGCAATACACTATTCTATAGTACAAAACATCCCCTCAAGTACCTTGCCACCTACAAGAAAGCAAAATACAATCCTTAGCAAAATCTATATTGACTCACTAGGCTCAGGTTGATCCTTCTCTGCTTCAGAGATGAGAGGAAATTGCTTTCTCCTCGCCCCCCCCCCTCTCTTGATGGATCACCAAGTCATTGTCACAATAGGTGGTGGCCAACTGGGAGGACCCATATTATGTCTGGTGACTGCTGTGACATGGAGGACAGTAAGTGTCATCCCTTGACCTGGGCCAAGTCTGAGGAATATGGGATGACAGTGAAAACATTTGTGGCCAGTTCCATCTCAGAACTTTGATTAATGCAGGACAATTTAATCTTTAATTAACCGCATTTAATTTTGGATTAACTCTTTAGTTAACCTTAACCTGATTTCATCTTGGATCAGCTCCATACAGCACTTGGCTGTGCTAAAGCTCATCTGGACCCATTGCTGCAAAGTAAATAGTCAATGTAGATGTGCCCCTGACTCATGTAATATTATTCCTCAACCATTTGATGAGTCCACTTCTTGTTTATTCATTCTGCCACTTCCGACTCTTCATGACCTCATGGATCAGCCTGCGCCAGAGCTCCCGGTCAGCTGTGGCCACCCCAAGCTCTTTCAAAGTCAAGCCAGTCACTTCAAGGGTACCATCCATTCATCTTGCCCTTGGTCTGCCCCTCTGTATGAGGCTGCACTCTATAATATTTAAGATAATGGTGTCAAACCCATTTTTACTGAGGGCCACAACGGCCTTGTGGTTGCCTTCTTAATTGTAAGATTGTGTAAATGTTAATATGTTGCTCTGGCCTTGACAGCCTCATGGGTCACTTAAAATGATGTGGCAGACTGGATTTGGTCAGCAGGCATTGTGTTTGACATATATGATTTAAGACATTACAGTTAAACCAAACATAAATAAACATATTTTGTGTAACTGTAAATGCAATGTAATGTAATATCATTGATCAGATATGAATTTCATGTGTTACCATCCCTAACTAGGGATATTCTTACGCTACTGTTTAACTTGAGTTTCTCTATACACAGAGGAAAGTTTACACCATTGCATAATGTTGTCCTCCATTCATAGCAAGGCTGGCTGCATCCTCTCACCCAACCTTTTTAACTTGTATGCAGAACTAATAATTAATGGTCTATATTCGGATGAACTTCAAATTGAGAAGGGAACTAGACAGGGATGCCCTCTCTCCCCCCTAATTTTCATCTTCGCCCTGGAGATTTTATTGAGGGAAATAAGGGCAGACAAAAACCTATGTGGATTAAGAATTGATAAACAAGAGCTCAAGGTAAGAGCCTTCGCAGATGACATCATTTGCGTAGTGGAAAACCCAAGGACAAATATAACCAAATGGTTGGAGAAAATCGAGAAATACGGAAAGGTGGCGGGGTTTAGGCTGAACAAGGAAAAAACAATATTGTTATCAAAAAATATGACTAAAACTAACCAAGAGAAATTAGAAGAACTTACGGGTATTAAAATATCAAACAAGATCAAATATCTGGGAATATGGGTAGCCCAAAGGAATCTACATCTACTTAAAAATAACTATACAGTAAAGTGGCGAGAAATTAAGAAGGAACTGGAGAAATGGAGTAAATTAAACTTATCGCTCTTGGGCAGAATAGCGGCCATTAAAATGAATGTCCTTCCGAAATTGCTATATCTTTTCCAGAACCTACCAATCATCCGAAATAATAAGGTATTCAAAGAATGGGACAGAGAGATTTCGAAATTCATCTGGAAACACAAAAGGCCAAGAATAAAATATACACTTATGACTATGCAAATCAACAAAGGAGGCTTTGGTCTACCGAATCTACGTCTGTACCATGATGCGTGCGCCCTGTCCTGGGTACGGGATTGGTCAAGATTTTCCAACATTAAAACCCTGACCATAGAGGGCTTTGATCTTCGCAAAGGGTGGCACTCGTATCTTTGGTATGGGGGAGGGAAAACCGAAAGTAACTTCGGGAACCACTTCGTTAGATCGGCGCTCCTGAAGGTGTGGAATAAATACAAGGGACATTATTTCCACAAAACACCGCTATGGATCTCCCCCCTGGAGGCTAAGCAACGCAGACTGTTAGGGTGGACCTATTGGCCGTCCTACAAAGATATCTTGCATAAAAATAATGGTGTCATTGAATTAAGGTCACAGGAAGACATAGCTAAGGACTTTAGCAACGTTTCGTGGTACCAGTATGCCCAAATTAAAGAAAGTTACAAAGAAGACAAGAAAATAGGTTTTGGTGATGAAAACGACCTATGGGGAAGGATTCTGAAGAAGGACAGGAAAGTAGTAACATCTATATATCAGAACTTATTGGGATGGGCTACTGAAACTGAGGCAGTTAAACATTCTATGATTTTGTGGGCCAAAAATATAGGAAAACCTCTCCTCTTAAAGGAATGGGAAATAATTTGGATGAAACGATTAAAGTATACCTATTCATCGGATATGAAAGAGAACTGGCTAAAAATGCTGCATCGCTGGTATCTCTCACCTCAGATGATAGCTAAAATGTATAGGAATACGGACAACAGATGTTGGAAATGTAAAGTGAGGGAGGGATCCTTTTACCATCTTTGGTGGCTATGCCCAAAAGCGAAAGAATATTGGAGGTCTATCCATAACGAGTGTAGGAAAATCCTAAAATTAGAAATTCCAATGCTCCCAGAACTATATTTATTAGGAATGTTTGATAAAAAGCTGTTCCCCAATAACAACATGGAAAAACT
Source organism: Anolis sagrei (assembly GCF_037176765.1). Lineage (NCBI taxonomy): Eukaryota > Metazoa > Chordata > Lepidosauria > Squamata > Anolidae > Anolis > Anolis sagrei. Next base: position 121,281,944 of record NC_090023.1, read on the forward strand.
ATTTATTTTCTTTACTACAGCCGCTAGAATGATATATGCTAAAATGTGGAAGCAAGAATTGACACCAACTATGATCCAGTGGCTAGGAAAGCTGATAGAAATTCAAGAGATGGATGAACTGACCTTTTGGTTAAGACAAAACACTGGAAAAGGCTTTGAAATGACAGACTGGAGTTTGCTTAAAAATTACATCGAGAATGAAAGATATGGGAATACCGGGTCGGACTAAGGCCGCTCTATGAGAGGATGTAGCAAATGTACTAATGTTTAAAACAAATGTAATATTAAAAATAGGAATCGCACTTTAAGGAATGCAAATTTAGAATACTAAGAAAAGGAAATAAGGTTTTAAGAAATAATATGTATTGTTACAAAAAAGTTAGTATAAAACCATTTTAAGAAATGAGGAGAGAAAGGCTGTAATAACTTTATTTATTGTATAAATCGTCTCCCATGCGGGAGAACTAACCATTGTAAATGATTGGTGAGGGGAAGTCGGTTTTATAGGGGGGGAGGGGGGATCCAAGGGGCACCGTATATACGTTTGTTGGCTAGATATGTATGTGTTCCACACCTAGGTGTAACTCGCTGTACCTCTAGGCGTACTCATTACTAGGTTGTATTCGTAGTTCTGTTTTGTCCTTGTCACGTCATTGTTTCACTGTTCTCCTCTATTTATTGTAAGCGCAAAACCAATAAAAATTATTTAAAAAAAAAAAAAAAAACTTGTATGCAGAACACATCATGCGATGTGCGGGGCTGGATGAATGCAAAGCTGGGGTGAAAATTGCTGGAAGAAACATTAACAACCTCAGATATGCAGATGACACCACCCTGATGGCCGAAAGCGAGGAGGAGCTGAGGAGCCTTCTAATCAAGGTGAAAGAAGAAAGCGCAAAAGCTGGGTTGCAGCTAAACGTCAAAAAAACCAAGATTATGGCAACAAGAATGATTGACAACTGGAAAATAGAGGGAGAAACCATGGAGGCCGTGACAGACTTTGTATTTCTAGGCGCAAAGATTGCTGCAGATGCAGACTGTGGCCAGGAAATCAGAAGACGCTTACTTCTTGGGAGGAGAGCAATGTCCAGTCTCGATAAAATAGTAAAGAGTAGAAACATCAGACTGGCAACAAAGATCCGCCTAGTCAAAGCCATGGTATTCCCTGTAGTAACCTACGGATGTGAGAGCTGGACCTTAGGGAAGGCTGAGCGAAGGAAGATCGATGCTTTTGAGCTGTGGTGTTGGAGGAAAGTTCTGAGAGTGTCTTGGATTGCGAGAAGATCCAACCAGTCCATCCTCCAGGAAATAAAGCCCGACTGCTCACTGGAGGGAAAGATACTAGAGACAAAGTTGAAGTACTTTGGCCACATCATGAGGAGACAGGAAAGCCTAGAGAAGACAATTATGCTGGGGAAAGTGGAAGGCAAAAGGAAGAGGGGCCGACCAAGGGCAAGATGGATGGATGGCATCCTTGAAGTGACTGGACTGACCTTGAGGGAGCTGGGGGTGGTAACGGCCGACAGGGAGCTCTGGCGTGGGCTGGTCCATGAGGTCACGAAGAGTCGGAGACGACTGAACGAATGAACAACAACAACATCCCACTCATGAATGTTGTCAATTTCTGCTTCATATAGGAAATAGAATGTTATTGTCAATTATTGAAACATCAAATATTCTGTTATGCAACAGGTTTTTTTATATACAACATTGAAATACAATTCTTATCTCTATAACAATTCTTATCTCTATTATAACAGTGTTCCTTTAGTAACTCACTCCTGTTCATTAGTTGTGTCTTTCTGACAGCCATATCTAATATCTTTTCCGGGTGTCCTCTCTATGTAATGCCAGAGACTTAGCTCCTATTGAAATACCAAGCAATACTGGAAGGAACAGAGAAGAATGGATTACCTGAGAAAGGTGTACCCACAACAAATGCCGAAACAAGGAAATACTACCCGGGATACCTTGTAGTAACCTCTATGACCTCTTATAACTCTTCTCTGATACTACTACTACTTATGTAACAAACAGTCATCCAAGAAACTTAGGATTGATTTTTTTGAACCTTCAGACAGATCCTGTCAATACATTGGACCTCTGAATTGCTTTTAGTAAGAGGAGATTGATGTCTCCCACCTTAAATTGATGGAAATAAAGACATTTACTTGTAATAGAGATAAAATTGTATTTGAATGTTATATTTATGTTACAAACAGCATATTTCATGTTTCAATGATTAACAATAACATACTATTTTCTATGTACTCTGATATATAGATATCTGTGCTCTAAGTACATTTCTGCTTCACAGCATCCAAGATGTTGCTTGTGGTCCTGACGTCTAACCATTTAAGAAGGGAGAGGAAATTAGATTGCTACTTATAATTCTCAATTGAACATGCTCTCCAACTCCTCCTTCAATTCCCTCTTTTCTTGGTTGAGGTTCAAGAGAACGACTGCTATGGGGCATAGAGCTGTGTGAAAAGATGACAAAATTAATACACTAGAAGAAACATTTGCCAAAAACACACGATAAGCACTGGAATAGGCCATTATGCCAATTCAATAGTGAGGCTGTACTCCTTTTGACTTTATAGCAATTTTTACCTGGGTGATTTCAGCCTACCTGGAGCTCGCTCACATTCCTTAACATTGGCAGGTGGCCCTTCACCTTCTTTATCAGTACAAAGCAACACAGAGCTTTCTCTCCCAAGGAGTACTGCTTCTTCACCAAATGATAACTCCCATGATTCCATAGCACCAAGCCATGATACTGTTAAGCGTTATTGTGTTGTTATCATTTCTCTCCTCCTCTCCTACACTTTCAAGTAGACTTTACTGGTGTTGAACTTTATTGACAGCATTTTTCAGGAATAGGTTTATTGTGTTAGACCAGTAGAAAGGTCAAATACATGTTTTGTCTGATATAAGTGTAAAGTTTTTGTACTCTTTTAAAAATATTTCTAAGCTACTTTGAGTTTTCCTTTGCAACACAGATAGACATTTCTGTTACTTATCATGTGAATCTTATTAGGAATGGCTGGGAGGTATAGAATGAGAATGAATGTGGCAGATTACCAGGAGGGGGTGGGAGATAATGTAAATAGTGATGGGCAGGATATATGAAAACATTTGAAAGATGGTTGAAAAATATGTTTCTTAAATCTCTAGTAACCTGAATTGGGGAGAATCTTTGCAGGTCAGGACTTATTCTGATCAAAAGTAGCTTGTGGTTGTTTTCCGCACACTCATGTTCAAGACAGCATTTTCAACATAAACATTACTTTTTTGCAGAAAAGTTTTATTTCCTATTCAGAAAATGCTGGGCAAAACTAGCACATGAGAATTTGCAAAAAATAGTGTCTTAAACTGCAAAAACTGTTTTAAAACTGCAGTTTTCAAAACCATTCTTACAGTGTAAACAAAAATATAAATATTTATTGTTTCTAATAAGAAAATTAGTGAAGAATTGTTATGTCAGTTAAAGCAGGCACTGAGTTTTGGGAGAAATACATAAGCAATATTACTTTTGTGTGGTCATTTATGCCACTGCTCTCATAAAACAGGGGAGGAGATCTATTCTTTTTGTTTGTTTGTGGGCTTAACTCTAGATTAGCAAATTACATGCCAACAGTGACTGGGGAAGCATTCCAAAATCAACTGGGCTTCTCCACCCACTACTGATACATTCACCCCATCACAAACATAAGACTGTTTAATACAACAACTGAGACCCAATTTGCCTGCTAACCCAGATGTACCAGAACACTTATATACACAAAGACACATAATTACTCTCATTTCTCTCTCTTTCTTTCACACACATGCTCTTAATAATCACTCATACATATAAGTGATATGTACAAAGATGCATTCTGCTACATGGGTAGTATTTGTTGCCAACTGGATACATAAAATGTGGGCTGATGGTATTTCAATAGTTTATAAGAAATAAAGAAGACCTACAACTCAGTCCTAACATAGCAGTGAAAGTACAACTTATCACAACACAAGATACAGTACCTTTGTTGTTGTTGTGTGCCCTCAAGGCATGTCCAAGTTATGGTGAACCTAAGGTGTCCCTACTGTGGGGGATTGAAGTGTGCAATTCACCCAAAGTCACCTGGTGGATTTCCATGACCAAAAAGAGAATTCAACTTGATCTCCAGAGTCAAAGTCCAACACTCAAACCATTACAGTATCATATCCATATTAGGTAAATGAATTATCTTTAAATAGCGTGGCTTGTAAACCACAATAACTGAGAAAGGATGGACCTTGAGAGAGTATGAGAAACTATCAATACAACATCTCTGAAAGCTCTTTGTCATGTGCTGCATTATTTTAGTATCACCGGAACCTTTTAGAGTTGTTGCAAAGATTTATATAATACAACTTGTGTCAACTCTATTTCCAACTTCTCCTCCCTTGAGATTCAGTTGTTCTCCAATAAAGCTTGGCTGAAAGAAAATGTTATACCTTTACTGCTTTATGTTTACAGACGTTTTGTCCTAAAGAACCTGTATTTTGAATTCTCTCCACTCTGGAAAATAATCATTTCAGTTATAATGTCAACGAATGATTCACCTTGTTCAACTAATAGGGTTTACCTTGTCAAAAGTCTCATCCATTCCATAGTTAGATGACAGGTTTAGGATTCTTCCGGTACAGAAAAAAAAATTACTTAGTACAAGCAAAAAGTGCAAGCTGTTTATAAGATCAAACAGATTCTATCTGTGTCATTTCACAGGTGCCAGTTCTCTTTGCTTATTAGCCATGCAAGGGAATGTGGACTCACATACTATTATGCTGATTATTTCAGAGTATAGAAATAAGATGGTCATTGCTTTCTCCAAGCTTGGCAAATTCATAATCACCATTTATAAATGATAATGAAATTATCCTGGCATTCTTTGGTCAATGCCTAATATGGGAAATATGTATTGAGAAGCATTGGCAAACTGTGGTGACTGCATTTATAAAAGAACTGAGAAATGCCTAAGTATATTTTTTGATATCATTTTTATTTCTGAAAGTTCTAATCTGAATGTAAAGGCATTAAACTTTTGGCAAATCAGAGGAGATATATGTATGCCTGTAAGAAATTGGCCCACATTGCAGTCCATTGACCTAGCCAAACTAATTAGTAAAAAAGCTACTTTCTGTTTTTATGAATTGAATCCATAATATAAAATTTCCATGAGCCTTACTGCTGTGATTTTTGTGTTTTTTATTACCTAATAAAATAAGCATGGATACCTTGCAAGCTCATCTGTTCAGCTTTGATGTTACTAATGGGAATGTTATCCATTAAATTCATTCTTCCCAGTTACATCATTAGTTTCACGGTAAACTCTCTTTACAAGGGTGTGCTCTCTTTATTCTTTCATGTGAACCAATCAGACTTTCTACCCAATGTAGAAAATGCTTCACAGGGTGCTGATTATTGATTTAACTACACATCTAAATAGCTTTCCAGTGTATCACATCATTTGGAGGTTCTGTTTAAGGATATAGCTCCTGTTATAAACCTTTTCTTTTCAATACATATAGTGAACACTGATCAAAATACAGCAAATATTCGCATGGATATCTAAAGCAGTTCCAGACCACATTGCAGTTCTGATTATATTCCCTACTGGCATGAGTCCTCTCACTAATTCAGATGCTATCCTGACATGGCCATTCACACAAATCAACAAAAATGCCATTTGAGCTTTTAAAAGTCTATGATAGAAAATAGACATTTTATTTGGAAGGAAGTCCCAAAGTCTGGGACCAGAAATGGGGATGGCTGTTCATTTTATTCTCCATTTCTTCGTACCCCACAAATTGCTTTCCTGCATCCACTTATATAACAAGAGCCTGGCATAAGGGGAGAAAAAAAGAGATACATTCCCATATTGATAGTGTATAAGGTTGGTTAAAATTTATTCCTGTTCTTGCCAGGTCATACTAGCTGTTCAACTAGATTCTGAGTTCCATTGTATTTGTCATCACTGAGAGGTGCTGCAGGACTGAAGAAGAAACAAGTGCAGCATGAAACAAGATTAGTATAACATGATTCAAAGAGCAAGGACTGGGTGCCAGGAGGCATTATGGTCACTGTATTTTGCACTGTAATTTCTAATCTTTAAGGAAATCCCCACTGATTTTTTTTTGTTTTATTTCAGTACTCCAATCTGGAAATGAAAAGGGTCATGTTTAAACTCACACAATCGTTCTGGAATGAACTGTCCAGAGCAGTCCTCATGCAGCTCAGGAGTGTCCAATCTTTTCATTGGTGGGAAAACCTGTCAATGAGTCCAATGTTGCTCTTCCTTGTATGATAATGTCCTACTACAAAGCAGAGAAATGTCTCAGAACAACTGCAGCTGTGAAATTGTGGAAAATTAAAGGGGGAAAATAGTAAAAAGCCCCATTATGCATGTATTGTGTGGGGCAAAAATGACTTGGAAACAAGGCTGTGTGGAAGACTGATAAAGGGAATTTATATCAACCAAGTGCCAACTTTGCACAATTGTAGCAAGGCATGAAAGTGATCATTCCAATAGCACCAAGTTTCTGTTTGCTTGAAGAACACAATTGTGACAAGACAATAGGCTGGTGCGATAAAGACTTAAATCCAAGGCACTTACAGATGTATTGATTTTCAGGTATCCATTGATGTAAAAATTCTTGTCTAATTTGGCTTGAGAATTGGGTTTAGTTCACTGCAAGTGTGGCCAAATGTACTCTTTTATAGATTCTGAATATTTGATGACATGTCTTGTAATTTGGTAATATTATTTGACCCGTTCACATCTGCTTTCCCCATCTGACAGAAATATGAAATGCAATATATGCATTTCAGTATACATGATACTCTGGGTCTATTATGATAGAAACACATTTCATGATGCCTATGCATTGCCATTTCCTTTTAAGAACAGATCTCTTTTTTGAGGATTCTGGCAATCCTAATCTCCAATGAAAATGAGGCTCCTTTGCCCATATTCATCCTTTGTTACTTTTTCTCATTCCTTCCCATCCTACTTTTATCTTTCGCTACAGTCTTTTGAAGGGAAAAGTAATGAGGACCTGGCTTTTGCTCACAATCTATAAAATACCACAAACATAAATGATGATAAGGCAGTGAGAACAGAGATAATCATATTTGAACATGAATAAACTATGGAAGTTGTTTCCATGGTTCTCCTTAGCCCAGCTGCAAGGATGCAAGTACTATTCCTGCCAATGTCACAATTTATGAGATGCCACAGTATGTTGCAGTGACAAACTCTGATGTGATGTATTCACAGTCACGCTGATGTACAAATGCCTGCATAGGAAAATAACAATGAATTTGTAGGTTGGAGAAGCTGGCTTGCCTGAATTTGTAAAAGGAGCCAAGTTCTTTTATCTTTGCTAACAATGCACACATATACAATTTGCATCACTATACATTGGATTAATTAGGAGTGTTTACATCCTCCTTCCAGCTACACAATGCAAAACAAATATGTGTGCCCTTAACAGACTCAGCCTTGAATAAAACTGGAATTAAAAGACCAGCTTATATTCAAATGTTCCTTGTTACAATACAACAAAATGGGCTGCTAAGAATGTAACCTGTGTTTCTCTGGATTCTACTAAGCTACTGCAGCCAAATGAAACCTTCCCTGAGGACACTATCTGGGCAGTGCTCCTAAATGGCATGCTGTCACATATGTCAAGCTCTCCTGTGGCTTCCTTATCCCTCAGGGACAATAGTAGTGATGGCATTGACTTGCACTGACATAATAATTATTTGGCACAATTGTGGCTTCTTTCCCCTTTCGTTCTCAACAGCAACTGCTTGCAGTCAACCTTGTATTTTCCCCCTTAAAGCTTTTATGAAGACTGCCTTTCTGTTAGTACAATGAGAACAAATATATGACGTTGAGAGCTACAAAGGCTTTGCTAATTGCAAAGGCTAACCAACTGTAAGGTCATGTAACCATAGAGTCTTTGATGACCACCATTAAATGCTGTTTATATTGGGTTGGAAATCCTGGATACCTATCACACCAGAGCTGGAAAGGCACCTTTAAACTAATCTCACACTCCAGAACTCAGTTTTAAGGAAGGCAGTTTATTAATGAATAAATGTAGCTTCAGCAAAAATAGATAAAGAATCAAAGTCAATGAAAAATATATTCCATGTAAAATAAGGCACTTGAAGTAACTTGAAAACAACAATTCATAAATCCAAGAAGCAGGGAAGATCTTTAAACTGGAGTCTTTCACAAAACACAAGAGATCAAAAATACACAGCTGCTATAACATGAATCCAAAGATACAGGAGACCTGGGAAAATTTGAGAAAAGAACTGGAAGCTTCTAACTTGAACCCAGATGTTGACATCTCTAAGGAATAACCCAAATCAAACTTCATTTATACTTAAGAAACTATGTCACTTTCCTTGGGAACTCTCTGCAGGGCCCCTTCTCATTAACAGGCACTGAGAGCAGCACCTCCATTCAGCTGCCTGTCTTTGTTGACAAATTGCTCTTCTCCTATCTAACTCAGGAGAAACAGGGGAGTGAGGAGACACGTTTGCATTTACCACATTTTGATCAGAACTGATTTTGGTTCTCTTGAGAAATCTAACTCAGGTCTGTCAGCCTCTGAATCTGTCTCCAACTGCAAATCCATTGCTGGCCTAGCATTCCCAGAATCCTCCGCTCCATCAGGAACAGAACCAGGCTCCTGTGAGTCCTTAGATGCTGGCAAAATGTCCTCTGAAACCTCAGACAGTGGTACAACCACAACAATAACCAACATCTAAGTTTCAGTGAACATTGAGTAAACTTGCTGGATCTAGTTTCAAACCCACTCTTAATTTTACTGCCACCACTTCCACACTTGGATGTTATTATTCCAAATTATGCAGGACTTTTCTCAATGCTGGGCCCTGTCCCTTTGGAGATTGATATATCTGCCTCATTTTTTTTGAGTTTTTCCTTGGACATCTGGACAGTTACTTGAATAATACAATGAATGAGTCTGTGCCTTTTTTCTATAGAAATTCTCCATTGACTTACATGTCTTCACTGCATGTCCTGGGAGAGGAGGCAACTCCAACAATACCATCCTTCCTACCAGAACCCCCCCCCCCCCCAAAAAAAAACCCAACAACAACAAACAACCAAAAACAGGGATGATACCCAGTATAATCACACACTTGGATAGCCCTACTATTTTCTACAAATTAGGGGTTCTTAATATGGAATTTGCCCATCCATCACTGAAATAACGAGACCAGACAACTGTGTTGGGCAAAATATGGGCAACTTTTATTAAATTGTTACCTGAGAGGGGCAGGCACCTATATGTTTTGCTCTGCCCCCAGAACTTGGTCTCAGTGCATCAGGGTGGACAAATAGCACTTTCCATCCTATGTGGCTGGAAGGGGAACCCAAATGTTTTAACATTAAGGTTCTGGAAAAGCTGAACCTGCAGAGGCAGTTTAGCAAGTGAACATTTTCAGATTTCTACAGCATTGTGATGTGATAACACTATCTTAGCTTTAGCTCTGTCCCTTCTTCTGTTGATAGTCATGTATTGTATTTTCACAACTGAGATTCACCTAAACTGATTTGGGTAGGACTTTAGCAATGCATATAATTTGTTTGATTTGAAACCAATAGTTGTTGTATGCCTTCAAGTGATTTCTGGCGTATATAAATCCTAAGGCAAATCTATCAAATTTGCTTGGCAATATTTATTTTCTTGGCAATATGTGTTCAGAGGGGATCTGCCTTTGCCTTCCTTTGAGGTTGAAAGACTTCCCAATGTGACCTAGTGGTTTCATGGGATTCAAACCTTGATCTCCGCAGTCACAGTCCAGCACTCAAAAAACTACATCATGTCTCTTGTTGAAACCAATAGCAAACATCTAATGAATTTTAGCAGTACTGGAAGCAAACATTTTCTGCATGGAGCAACAGATGCACACATAATATGTTGGCACCCAGAATCAGAATTCATTTGTTCAAAGGATAAGTAACATTGATTAAACTAAGCTTAGTTTTTGGATGAATGCTAAGAAGAATAGACTAGGAAAACTTCTTTTAGGGGACAGGGAAAGTTATTGTGCCAGGCAGAGCTGGGGGCAGCTTGATGTGCCCCGAAGAAACTGCAATCTGTAATGAACAGTGGTCCACTAGACAATATATAAATATCTTCATGTTTTCTTCAGACAACAAAATTATTGATATTTAAATCTAAGAATTTCAGCTCTCCTTTAATTGTTACCTGATAAGGACCTGTCAAATGTGCAATTTTTTCATATTTTTTCATAATTTGTCAAAAAGGATTCCATTATTTAATTATTTATTTATTTAGGTCTGAATCTATAAGAAAATAAAACTAGAGAGTGACTCTTCCAGGCAAATTTCTGGTGGTGTTAAATTATGACTGATTCCTTCTTCTTCTAAAAGATTCTTGATCTGCAACTGATGCATGGCAGGGAGACACAACACAGTCCTTTGCATATCACGGGTTCTTTATGTGTTAGTGGTTTATTTTAGAGGAGAACATGCCATTTTTCCAATTTATTTATAAGTTCAATACAGACAATCTGAATTCACATTTACAAAAACAGCAGCAGTGAAGATCTATGTTGGCACATTTTTCTATCTCAAGAAAGTGGAAAGCCATATCTTCTTCCTGGTTGCATTTAGCTCAGAGTTGTGCGGACTTGTGTAGGTGCAGTTTTCCTGCCCTTCTCACATTTTCTTCCAACAGTAAAGCAAAAATGGAGAGAATGTTTAATCATCCATGTGTTACATTGCAAGTTGGATTAACCTAATGCTTAGCAAAGCACAATTCAATATGGATTTCTTATCCAGAAGATTGGCAGTGTAACACCACGGATTATAAAATGATAATATTTAGTTTGGTCTTTAACCCACATAAATTAGAACAAAGAGATATGCTTTATGTGTGTTGTGAGACTTTTTTTAGTCCAATGAGAATTCCAATGATATGGGGTGTCCTTTTTCCTTTTTTTTTTTTTTTTTTTTTTTTTTTTTTTATAATTTTTATTCGAGTTTTCAAGCAAAATACAATAAAATAAGATCAGTATCCTCATAGACATCAAGTAAATACTCAATATCTAAATCGGCAAGGAAAGGATAAAATATAGAACGGAAAGGAGAGAGATAAAGAAGAAGAAAGAGGGAGAGAGAAAGAGAAAAAAAAAAAAAAAAAAAAAAAAAAAAAAAAAAAAAAAAAAAAAAAAAGATAAGTTCCCCCCAGGAGCCCCAACACCCTGTGGCGACCTCCATTCTTCTTACTTTGAACTACCTGTTAAATCCCTCTTCTTACAAACTTTGTTATGGCATAAACCGTACTGTCCAACTTTGCCTTATTTAAGGACTTTCATTCCAAATCTACTAATCTCCTTTTGTTCTATTTCAAATCCAATTGTCTTTATTCTCTATATAATCCTGCAAGACCGACCAGTCTGTTTGTTTAGTTGCTCGGCCCTTATGTTGCCTGAGCCAGTATGTTAACTCGTCCATATCTTTAATGTCTTTTATTTTACCAATCCAGTCTATTTTATTCGGTACATTTTCCTGCTTCCACATCTTCGCATAAGTCATCCTTGCCGCAGTGGTGAAGAAAGTAAAAAGCTTATCCTTATTTTCATCCTTAAGGAGGTCTGAGTCAAACATCCCTAGTAAATAAAATTCCGGCTGTAAAGGAAATTCTGTCTGTAATATTTTTTTGCATTCTAAGTGGATCATTCTCCAATAGTTCTTTGCCTTATCGCAAGACCACCACATGTGGTAGAAAGATCCTTCATGGTTTTTACACTTCCAGCAATTTATGTTTATTTGTTTGTACATTAATCCTAATTTTTGTGGGGTCATATACCACCTATGCATCATTTTTAACCAGTTCTCTTGTAAGTCCGAGGCATATGTATACTTTATCCTTTTCTCCCAAATTAGTTCCCATTCTTTTAGGGAGATCGATCTTCCAATATTTCTAGCCCAAGTAATCATTGAGTCTTTTATCACCTCTTTTTCTGTGGCCCATTCCAGCAGTTTAGTATATAATTTTGAAATTATTTTTCTTTCTGATTGTTGTATTTTCCCCCAAAAGTCCTCTTTGTCTGCAAAATGTCTTTTTTTATCAACATTATATGCTTCTTTAATTTGTGCATACTGAAACCATGATATATTCTTGAACTGAGCAGTAACATCCTCCTGCCTTTTTAATTCAAATGAATCTCCTTTTTTATAAAGTATATCGCTATATTTTGGCCAATGAGACCAACCTAATAATCTCCTTTGTCTAGCCTCAAGAGACGAAACCCAAAGAGGGGTTTTCTGATAAAGATAGTTTTTATATTTTCCCCAAACTTTTAATAATGCTGAACGCACAAAATGATTCCCAAAGTTTTTCTCTTTTTGGGCACCATCATACCAAAGGTAATTGTGCCACCCTTGTCTCAAATCAAATCCTTCTAAGATTAAGATCTTGGGTTTTGTCAAAGTGGACCAGTCCTTTATCCAAGATAATGCCGCTGCCTCATAATATAATTTCATATCTGGTAGGCCAAAACCACCTTTATTCTTTGGTGTGATCATTGTGACAAATTTGATTCTCGGTTGTTTTTTCTTCCACACGAATTTTGAAATATCTTTAGTCCAGTTTTTGAAGTATTTATAATTTCTAATTATAGGTAGGTTTTGAAAAAGAAATAACATCTTAGGCAAAATATTCATCTTCACTGCCGCTATCCTTCCTAGCAGCGATAAATTTAATCTTTCCCAACTTTCCATTTCCTTTTTAATTTCTTTCCACTTAGTTAAGTAATTGTTTTCTAATAGATGGAGATTCCTTGCAGCAATCCACACTCCTAGATATTTGAGTTTGGTTACTATTTTAATTCCGGATTTTTGTTGGAGCTCTGTCTGCTTCTCTGAGGAGATATTTTTAGTCAGCATCATTGTCTTAGTCTTATTTATTTTAAAACCAGCTACTTCCCCGTATCTTTCCAGTTTAACAATCCAGCTCTCAATATTGTGTCTCGGGTTCTCAATTATGGCTATCAAGTCGTCCGCATAAGCCCTGATCTTATACTCTTGTTTATCTATTTTTAACCCTCTCAGAGCTTTATCTTCTCTGATATTTCTCAGTAATATTTCTAACGCAAAGATAAAGATCAGGGGGGACAGTGGACAACCCTGCCTTGCCCCTTTTTGTATCCTTATTTCTTCCGTGTTGGTACCATTGATCCACAGTTTGGCTTTTTGTTCATCGAGTATGGTGTCAATTACGTTTTGAAAATGAAACCCAATATCAACTTCTTGGCATAACATTTTAACAAAGTCCCACCTCATATTATCAAACGCTTTCTCAGCGTCTATCGCTAAGAAAGCAACCTCTTTTTGATGGTAATGTTCATAGTATTCTAAGGAGTCAATAATAATCCTAACATTCTCTTTAATATTCCTCCTAGGCAAAAAGCCATTTTGGTCTTCTCCAATCCAATCTACTAGAAATTCTTTAAATCTGTCCGCCATGATACTCGCAAAGATTTTGTAGTCTGTATTTAACAAAGAGATTGGGCGGTAGTTTTTAATTTCTTCAGGGTCTGTGCCCTCTTTATGAATTAAAGTGATATCCGCCACTTTCCATGATTCTGGGATTTCCCGGTCGTTAAGAACTTTATTCATCATTTTTTGTAATATAGGTAGAATTTCTTCTTGTGTTATTTTATAATATGCCGCGGAGAAGCCGTCCGGCCCTGGGGCTTTGTTACTTTTCAAATTATTAATTGCCTTCTTGATTTCTAATTGAGTAATAGGTTTGTTTAATTTTTCTCTCTGTGCTTCTGAAATTTTATCTAGTTTTTGGTCGCTTAGGTATTTCGCAATTTTTTCTTTATCGATGTTATCTTCTTTGAACAGTTTTTGATAAAATTCTTGAAATGCCTCCAAAATGTCTCTTTCTGTAGTTATTGTCTGTCCATTGATGTTAATTTTGTTTATGCCTAGTTCATTTTTTTTCTTCCTCAACTTCCTTGCTAACCATCGTCCTATCTTATTAGCGTTTTCAAAAGATGTTTGTTTAAGATATTTTAAGTGTTTAGCCATTTTTTCTATCTCCAAACTATGTTTTTCTTTCCTAAGAATAATCAATTCACTTACAAGTTCTTGTTTCCCTGGGTTTTTTTTCAACTCGGTTTCTTTTTTATGAATTTCGTTCTCTACCTTATTTATTTGTTGGTTTTTAAGCTTGTTTCTTATTGTATTGTGTTGGATTAGTAAACCTCTCATCACGGCTTTATATGCGTCCCATACCGTTTGTGTTTTTACCTCCTCTGTATCATTTATTTCAAAAAATTCCTGTGAGTATTTCTTATATTTATTTATATCTTCTTCTGTTTTTATTAAATTTTCGTTTAATCTCCATCTCCTTGCTGGTCTTTTATAATTTATTAACATCGTAATTGGGCTATGGTCAGACTGATCCCTTGATAGAATTTTAATTTCATCTACTTTAGATGTTAATAGCTTTGTAGTCCAAATCATATCTATCCTGGACCAGCTAGCATGACGATTTGAATAAAATGTGAAATCTTTTTCATTTGGATGATGAATTCTCCAAGTGTCATCCATATTAAATTCTTTTATCAGTGAGTGGAAGGAGTTCGGCAGCGTGCTCTGTGTTTCTTTGTTATGTTTTCGTTGATGTTTCGTCGAGTCCATTTTTCTGTCCATTATGCCATTAAAGTCTCCAAAAATCATCATATGGTTTGTTTGAGTGTCTAATAAATAATCCTTAAGGATTTTCGCAAATTTTGCTTTCGCTCCGTTCGGGGCATAGATGTTAACTATCATGATAGTCTCTGTCCCAATCGTTATTTTAACCCCCACTATTCGGCCATCCTGGTCCCTGAATGAAAGTTCTGATGGTATTTTTCCATCTATGTATAGGGCAACCCCCCTTTTTTTTTCGTCCATCGAGGAGTGATACAATTTACCAAGTTGTTTTTGTTCTAAATAAGAAATGTGTTTGTGTTTAACATGTGTCTCTTGGAGCGCTATAATGTTATATTTACCACGTCTTAATTGATTGAAAAGTCTTTTTCTTTTATTGGGAGAATTTAAACCATTGACATTATTTGAAAAACATTTTATTTGGTATCTAAAGTCTGTCATATTATTCTGTAATCTGTGCGTCTTCCGATTCGTCTACATCCTCTTCGTCGTCTCCGTCCTCGTTCGTCGATTGCATACTAGATGTAGCGCCACGTAGTTCTGGGGATTTTGATCTCTTCCTTTTTGGCTTTTTTCCTTTTTCCGCTGATTTTGGAGAAGTTTTTATCAATTTGTCGCGTTCTAATCTTTTATAGAAATTTCTGGCCTTCTCTTCTGAGGTGAGCCAGAATTTCTCCTCCTTGTAGGTTGTCATTATGCCTTCATACTTCTCCCACCTAAATCTAATATTAAGACGTTTAAGTTCATCAGTTAGGAAAAAGTATTTTCGTCGTCTGTTCAAAGTTGAAGCCGGGAATTCTTTTAATATCAAGATCTTATTGTCATTGTGAAAAATTGGTTTTAAGCTGCTTTGCTTTACGATCTCATCTCGCACCTTTTTCCTAACGAATTTTACTATTGTGTCACGTGGAGTTTTGTTTTTCTTCGCATAGTTGGTTTGGATTCTAAAAACACGGTCTATTCCCATATCCAGTTCCTGTTCTGTGGATTCCAGTAGTTTTGCTGTTATTTTAATTATTGTTTCTCTGATATCTTCATTTTCTGTCTCTGCTACATTTCGGTATCTCAATTGATACTCAGTCTCATTTTGTTCAAATCTTTCTTGAAGTTTTTCTAACTTAGTGTTTTTATTGTCTAGATGTTCTATCTTCTTCTGCAATTTTACTTGGGATTTTTCTATTTTTATTTTGTCTTTTTTTAAGTCATTTATGTCTTTGCTCATCCTCTCTAAGTCTTCTTTTATCTCTTTTTTAATTCCTATCATCTCCTCTCTAATCAGTTTTTGTTGTTCCTCATGTCTAATTGATCTTTTTTCAAAGTCTTTTTGTAATACATCTTGTTTCTCTGAAAGTTTTTGTATTTCCTTTAAAACTTCTTTCCAACCAATCGTAGAGGGTGCGGCGGCTGTACTAGGTGTCATGGCCATTAGAAGTTCTTCTTGGCCTGAGCCTCTTCTGGCTGCAATTTTAGGATCTTTTATTTTTGAGGTTGCCATTATACTCTGCAGAGGTGCTAATATAGGAGAGGTAGGATGTGATAAATTTTGTTGATTTCTCAATAATGTAATATGTATTTCAATTTTTTTTTTTCGTTTAATTATAAATTAAATAATTTGTTTATTATTTTTTTTCTTTTATTTGATTATATATTTATTTAATTAATTAAATATTTATTTGATTGTTTTATTTTGTTTTTATTTTATTTTGTTTGTTTATTTATTAATTTATTTATTAATTTATTTATTAATTGTTTGTTTTATTTTTTTTTTTCCAAATTTTATTATTATTATTATTGTTATTGTTGTTTTTGTTTATATTGGGTAAGGTAAATCTTCTTCTTTTGCTTTGCTAGGTTCCTCCTCTTCCCCTTTTCTTTAAAGCAATCTTCTCCTTTAGTCAGCTCTAGCAGTCATCTTTTTCTCATCCTAGTCCGCAGCCCGTCTTTTTCTCGTCCTGGTCCGCCGCCCGTCTACTTCTCCTCCTGGTCCGCTGCCCGTCAACTTCTCGTCCTGGTCCGCCGTCGTCTTCTTCTCTTCCGGGCCCGGTGTCTGTATTTAGTAGCTCTATTGTGATTTATTATTTTGGATTTAGTCTCGCCGCCACACGACTATCTCCACCTCTCTAGACTTTTACTACCTCTATAGAATCTAAGTTTTATTTCGTAACTTCCTGTTCCTGCTCTTTCCCCGGAAGTCGTCGGTCGTCAGCGTTTTCTAAGTGGCGGCCATGCGGGGATGTTTACAAGAAGAGTCTTCTGTAGACACAACAATAGCTCCTCAAGGTCAGCAATACGGAGATCTTATTTCTTTCTTCTTAACCCGCCATGTTGTCTTTCCTGATGTCACCCAACGTATGTTTTATCTCTGGCACAGGTCGTTATGGTGATTCTTGTAGAGCAGTAGGGAAAAGATGGGGGGGGGGCGGGAGATGGGGTTTTATGCCGTCTGAACTCCTTTCCCCCCTTTATAATTCTTCTTATCCGGTCAAGGTTTTGCACTGATATTTTCCAACTTCCTCCGCCCTTCAATATCTCATCAAAGGTCTTTCTATAATTGTTTTAAACTTCTTATTTTCTCTATTTTTCTCTATTCCCCCCCCCTTCGGGGTCTGGAGATTAGCGCTATCTCAAAGTAAGAGAATTTTCTTTCTTGAGCACTTACGTTGCTCCGTGCCAGCTTGCCTGGCTCTTTGTTCGTTCCGCTTGCTTCGGTCTGATAAAACGGACGACGGGGCAGTAATTGCGGGGGTTTTCCCTGCTTCCCGTTCGTGATCCGCTCGCCCGACCCTGCACCTCACGACCCACTCGTCACCCCCTCCTTGAGGGTGGGGGTACTCTCGGGGTCTGTGAGGAGGTCCGCTGGCTCCGCGACTCAGCCCACTTCAATCCGTGGGCTGAGGAGAGGGAATTCACCTCTCGATCGGTCGATAACGGGTGGCTTAGCTGAGAGCCCTCAGCAAGCCGCTCCTGCCACCATTTTCGTCCACCGGAAGTTCCCTTTTTCCAATGAGATTATCATGTGTACAACCCATGATAAGATCTGCTTTGGTTTGTTTCACAGTCATACACCAGGTAAAACTAGTTATAGCTTGTCTATAACTACTAGTTCCATCTGATGTGCGCATGTGAAACCTGTTTTGCATCTTTTAATAGGCGAGAAGAAGAAGGGATTGCAACAGTGGTAGTTTGTGTGGCAAACTATGCTTCCTGAAATCTGTTGTTTTACACAACTATTAGAGGTACAGGAAACCTTTTGCTTCTTACCACTTGCGGGCTGAAAGCCTTAAGTATTAAAAAAAGCTTCATACATTTAATTCATTTCCAAAATGCTTTATAATGCATATTGTGGAGGGGATAGAAATAGTTATGGTCATTACAAAAATGTGAAATGAAGGATTACTCCAGTTTGATTGCAACTTGTGATATAAGAGCAGCTGAAGAAAACAAACAGGTTGTTCACACTTATGAAACATAAAATTTCAGCTTTGACAACCAGCTATGATTTGAAATGGACATCTTGTAAACACCTTAAAAATATAGGTGAAAAGCACTGTAAATAATAGTCAGGCCTTTAGCTCTTCAGGCATTGCTGAATGCTTTTGCAATAAACTATCAACCAGGCATTCAACTATCTTTCATTTTTCAGAACAAAACCAGTGATGAAAAAAAATCCTTAATAAAACTCAGTCACTGTTAATTTACTCCATTGATTTCTTCTACTCCAAGAAATATTAGTTGGTAAAGGATACCTGTGTCTCTCATATGTATGTGCATGCACACAAACACACAGTACAACCTCCTTATCCACATACTCAGTATCCATGTTTTTCTTTCCCCTCTTGAAAGTGTTTGTGGGTTTCAGACATCCATATGGGGTGGAGGAGGCTTGGAAGTTGTTGGGTTGGATCTAAACTGTCATATAATGTGGTATGAAACTGCCTTATATGATTGATGTAGATCCATATAATGTAGTTTAACTGCATTGAATTGCATTATATAAAGTTCACACTAAAGAAAAAATCCACTTAAAATCTGGTTTCTGCCTCCTGCAGAATTCTGGGGTTTGTGGTTTATTGAGGCTGTTAAAGGCTCCTCCCTAAAGTACAAAGCCCAGAATTCTGCATGAGGCAGGAACTGGATTTTAAGTGGATTTTTCTCTAGTATGATGAGGCCCATGAGTCTATACTAACTATATAATGTCATTCCAAACTGTATTATATGGCAGTATAGATCCCACCTTGGAATGAAAATTCCATTATTCACCATGCCACCTAGACATGAGGAGACGTGCAACACAACACATTTGGAAGACTTCAATTTCTGGAAATATGATTTGAAAGAGAGTAGAAATTTCTTCGTGGCTGGGAGTACTCAAACATTCAATGCAATGAATGAGATGTATAGTTGGTCATAACATGATCTCTCCATCTTTGCCCCCTCCTCAGTTCTTATGGTTCAAGTCTCTGGGAGAGACGTAATACTACTACATCCCAGTATTTGTAGGAAAACTTCTTTGTGGCTGAACAATGTGTTGAATAACAACCCCAGTTAATCACACTGTGATACATACACTGTAACATGTATTCTTTCTCTCCCCTCTCCTTAGGGTTCAATTCTCTGGGAGAAAATTAACATAGCATTGCCACATTCCAGGATTTGTGGGGCAAAGAGCTTGAAGAAAATATCTAGTATGGTAAATAATGACATATTCTCCAGCATGAATTATTACACAAGATTTTGCTCTAGGAATATTGAAGGGATTCTTGCATCTCAGAAACACAAATCAGTCGTAGCAATTTACCAGGCCTTACTAATTAACCTAACAATTGGAAAAACAGACAAATCATACATAAGGCAGGTATACTGGAAAGTGTAGTGTTGGAAAGCCAATGTTTAATTCCATGTTCAGTTAAGAAAACCACTTAGGCAAGTCACACACTCTCAGCCTTAGAGAAGGACAGAAGAAATGACTTGAAAACACACATCAACGAAACTGACAGACCTGTTCTTAAATATAGTGGGGATCCCATTATAATAGCACGATCCCACTCAAGACATAAGTCCAACTGCATTTGTTGAGATTTATACTCAGGTAAGTGGTCATATGGTAATAGTATAAGAACATGATTAGATCCCTGGACCATTCCTATGCTGTGATGGTAGTGATAGAATTGTGTAGCTCTCTAGATATTGTTGGTTTACCACTCCACGTGCCCCCTCATTTGTTATGAGGGCTGATCGCAGCAACATCTGAAGGGCCACATGACACCCAACCTGTCTTGTATAAATTGCTTTTATTTATTTAGAAAGAACAAAGTTTTTACTCAAACTTATGAAGATACATGTAAAATTGCAAGAAGCATATACAGAAGCCAGCCTCTTCAAGATTTCCTGCTACTTTACAAGATTTCTTATCTTGATGACTTAACTGAGAGTTGAGCAAACCCCCCTGAGATGCACAGTGTAAAAGCTGAGACACTCCAAATTAGTTATACATTTGGAAATTTGAAGCACAATTAATATATACCACCCCTTGCTTTTTATTGATGGCACTAAAAGCCATTTATAATTAGAAGTCATTATTGTGCTCATTTACGCTGTGTTTCTGTTGCACTCAATAACTGTGGCTTAATTACAAGGTTAACCTGCTGTTATAAACTATGTTTAACAATTAGAAGCAAACTAAGACATCTTTTTGTTACTAGCTTTGTTGTCCTAAATATAATAATGCAGTCAAATAACTATAATATAAAAGCCGCTATCAAATGTATAGGGCAATTTATCTATTGGTGAAGTGCAGATAAAGTTTCTAGAAGAATTGAGGGAGGACAGGGAGGGAGATTTGATGGTGTGGTAAATTTTAAAAAGCTGTATATTAAATTCAATTTGATAACAATGTATTACCAACACTTGGGTGATTTTTCCTAGAAGGTAAATGTATACATCAAATTATGTGGGAGGCAATATCTACCCTCTGGTGCAATCACTGTCCTTTGACTAAGGCATCAAGTGGAGTTCTCCAGTGCCATCTTCTGTAACTAAGCTTCTGGAAGGGAATGGGTGAGTTAAAATCCCATTACTTGATTCACACAGATTTTAGATTGGGCTAACGGATCATGTGGTTGAGCGCCTATGTAAGCCGATAAAAGCAGTGTGAGTTGGATGAGGTTGGGGAGGGAGTTCTCAGTGTGAATTTGGCTCTCTGCCGAATGCTCTGTGAAACAGCTAGAGAAGTTGAGTAGATAAAATTACTCAGCTGGCTGCAGAAATTCAAAAGCTTTTAGGACTCAGAAGACAGCTGATTTGTTGTATTCTCTAATGGTCCCTTTTAGTCAAAAAGCTTGGGGTGATTTATTTACCAGAAACAACATAATTTATTTGGTGGGTGGGGCTACAAAGATGTTTTGGGCCACAATAAAAGGCATTCCTTAAGTACTCTTGATGGCAGAACAAAGAATTATATGTGGTAACTAATCTCAGGCTAATTTTCAATTCCCAGTATGTCCAGTGTGTGTGTGTTCCCTTTAAGGATATTCATCATTCACAACAGTCAAACACTTAAAGATGCTTCTTTCTTTTGAAATGAATGGAAAAGCACTTCTGCTATATCCAGAGGATTTTGTGTGTACTGGACTGATCATCCCACATATAAGGACTCTGTCTTATATACATTTACAAGGAACAAAGGCAAAAAAGGTTAAGGAGACTTATTTCATTCATTATCCCCCTTTCCTTAAGAAGGGCATTATGCATGAAATATGTGGTACATTTCTAAACACCTCTGTATGATGCTATGAGCTACGAAACAGTGGCTGTCTTATGATTACTGTGTCTCCAGGATGCAGCACTCCACCACTGTGGTGGCAAACATCCATCAAATTGGTTTGCAACATTGTCTAGCACCAGGAATCTTTATCTTACCAGTAAGGACCATTTCACACTGGTAGTAGTAGTACATTGTGTAATGGGAGCTGGTGGGCTCCATGCTTAAAGGGGTGGTGGAGTGGAGCATGACACTGATTCTTCCCCCATCTGATGAGGTTGTAAGATATCACATCCTGATGTGCATGTGATGAAGTATTAATGCATCCATTACTGTATAGTACAGTGGTTCTCAACCAGTGGGTCCCCAATTGTTTTGGCCTTCAACTCCCAGAAATCCTAATAGCTGATAAACTGGCTAAGATTTCTAGGAGTAGTAGGCCAAAACATCTGGGGCCCACAGGTTGAGAACCACTGGTCTACAGTTAATTTGATTTCATAGATGCTGATGTTTTCTGTTTTCTATTTTTCTATACTCCGTTTATACAGATATTTGAAATTTATTTATTTATTTATATTTGGAACATTTATATCCCATCCTTCTCAACCTCCGAAGAGGGACTCAGGATGGCTACCAACGGACACTATTTAATGCCAGCACAAAATAAAACCTAGCATAAAATACAGTTAGTACAAATTAAGACAGTTATAAATATATAGTGCATTAAAACAGTTTGCCAGTTCAATTTGTCACCCTAAAAACAGTCCATTGTTGTCCATTAAAACATTGTCTTTCCCAGCAAATCAGTCTATTCTGCAAACACTTGATCCCACATCCAGAATTTGAGTTTGTTCTGGAAGGTCAGCAGGGAGGGGGTGGAACCGATCTCATTAGGGAGGGTGTTCCACAGCCAAGGGGCCACCACGGAGAGGGCCCTGTTTCTTGTCCCCACCAAATGCAACTGCGAAGGCAGTGAGACCAAGAGCAGGGTCTCTCCAGATGATCTTAAGGTCCTTGATGGTTCATAGAGGGAGATACGTCTGAATAGGTAAACTGTGCCAGAACTGTTTAGGGCTTTATAGGCTAAAGCCAGCACTTTGAATTGTGCTTGGAAGCTAATGGGGACAATGAAGGATAAGAAATCCCTTGTCCTTCATGAACAATTTAATGTTTCACATTTCCCTAACCAATTCACATCTGGTTGTTGTTGTTGTTGTTGTTGTTATCCTGCCCTCTTTTATTTTCTCCCTGCATAACCCTCCACTAATCGGTCATTCTGTCATGGCAATTACTTTTGTTTCCTGGAATAACATGCCACTTACCTGACATTTGCTCACTAAAGTACTTATTGTCACATCTATTTTGAGAAACACAGTTTAGACAATTTTATTTGACTTTAAGGACTACTGTGATGACAGCCTGATCCATATACTCAACTTCTCTGCATATTTCCTGTATACACTGTTGTCACAGTATGTGGTGATAGTATTGCACATTGCTGGTGACAAGTATGCACATTTTTTACTCATGCACATGCACATGCATTGCATTACATTACTATTCAGGATAGTGGTTGCATAATGGAAGCAGACTGCAACTCCACTGGCAGTTATTTATACTATGCAGAAGTGATGTTAGCTAGTGTGTTTTGTGCAAACTGCATGCTTTCTGTATATTGTACAAATGATTTCTATCAGAACCCTACATCTGCCCAGTTCCAAATCTGAGCTACAATCCAGCTTGCAACATCTGTCTGTGTTCAGCCATTGTCATCTCACTTACAGTATCATCCTTTGAGTTCTTTTTCTCCAGTGTATATATTTAAATTAAAACAAAAATTCTGTATGAAATTAGATTTTATTATTTCTTTCATATGTTGGGCACATGATGGGATCTACCATTTATGAGCTAATTGATTCCTCCTTTGAAACTCTACCATAATAGTTCTTATTTCACAAAGCACTATTGCCAATGTACAAATATTTTCTTTATTATTTATGACCTTGAAATGTGTATAGGATTATGCACGGGTCTGAAGGGTGCACCATGGGAATTTCATAACTAAGGTTTGAACTTGTTTGTCCACATCAAGTGTTGCTTTGTAACTCTACATTGAATAAGGAGGGTTTTTAAAAAAAAATCTATTGAGCTTCTTTAACTGCCCCCCCCCCCCCCCATCACACTACACTATTATTATTTACTTAGGCGATCCCTCATAGCCCGAGGATGATGGTACTCCAAGTCTGATGTCTTGGCAGTGGTTTTGTAGGTGGCTGTGGAGCCCTTTTCTTGATCTGCATGTTCTCCCCTGAGATTTGCCATTTCGGGAGAGGCATTTGGAACTCTCAGTTAGAGAACTCTTGGTCCTTACTAAACTACAAATACCAGAATTCCACATAATGTTGTCATGGCAATTAAAGTTTAGCATGATAGGACTCTGGGATCCAATGAGATTCAGAAAGCCCCTGCAAAATTCTATACACACAAGGAAAATAAAATTCTAGTCTAGAGCAATACACTGAGGCAGCTGTTACAGTGCTTTTCTTTCACTCTCTCTTACCTAGTCTCTCGAGAACAGTGCAGAAATATGTGCAGTTGAAACAATGGCAGCATGAGGGCATCATGAGATCATGGATCCATAGGAAACCAATTACATGGACCCCTTTTCTGAAAAACAGCTCGTAAGCTTATGTTCATAGATTCATATAAAAATAGCTTTTAGGGCACATTTCTCACTTACATAATGACTGTCATTGAGGCCATTAGGGGAAAAAATCCTTCTTTTACTAAAGGAGAGGGGGTAAACTAATCTTTAACAAATAAATGTGGTTATATGGAGAATACTTTAT
This sequence comes from Anolis sagrei, assembly GCF_037176765.1. NCBI lineage: Eukaryota > Metazoa > Chordata > Lepidosauria > Squamata > Anolidae > Anolis > Anolis sagrei. Next base: position 121,306,321 of record NC_090023.1, read on the forward strand.
TAAATATAAACAGGAAAGTGAATGCCATTTTCATTTACTTCAATACCTGAGTTCTAAGTAGCATATTTAAATGATCTGTAGCTTTCTTTTCAGGGTAATAAGTACTTTAGAAAAATCATGCACATATGCATACTCCATTATGCAGGAATCTGAAATTGTCACAATGCACCAAGTAGAAAGGCTGGTTGCTTTTGAAACCAGGAAACATGGGAAGTCCTGATGGTGGGGTTGAATAAAACATACAACACAGAGAGATTTGCTTCTTGAACAAATGCAGTACCTCTTCTGTTGGTAGCTAGAGAAGTGAATATATATTGCACTAAGCATTTAAACAGCAGCTCCCTGATCTCTGAAATTCACAAATATATTTTCAGTGTAAATATACACAGATAAATTAATGTAAAAAACCTCACACACACACACACACACATAAACCTCACATATATATAAAAGCAACCCATTCGTCAGTTCAGAGCATGTTTGGTGATTGTACTGCAAAACCTGCCTCAATCCAAACTGTACATTTAGAAACTGTGAAGGAGTTCTACATATAAGCCTAAATACATGTGGCAAGATGCTCTACATAGTACTGCCCACAGACATGTCTAGTTCTTATCATTTTCAAGATCTTGCCTTCATTCCAGTATAGTATAGTGGAGCTATGTGTGCATAATGCACAGGCACATAGCTGAAGCTGGAGTAGCAAGTACATCCTTGGTCCACACATACCAGCAGTAGAGCTACATGGATCTTTGTAGTTACACTCCAATTCCATCATGCCTTATCCATATTTTTCCAACACAGGACCCAAGTTGTTCACCATATGTATTAAAACATTGGAAGTTTTCCCAACATTTTCCCTTCAAAGAAACAAAACAAGTCTAATATTGTTCTCTGATGTACTTCTATCCACCTTCCTGCCAACTTTGTTACTCTAGCTTCCCTACAGGTTGCATTGCAGCTTCTTCTACCCTGTTGCAGAGCCCTATATATGATATTGATATGGACCTCTTCTCTACAGTGCCATATAATCCAGATTATCAAAGCAGATAATCCACACCATCTGCTTTGAACTGGATTATATGATTCTATACTGCCATATAATCCAGTTCAAAGCAGATAGTCTGGATCTTATATGGCAGTGTAGAAGGGTCCTATGTCTTTTCCAGGTGTATAGTAAAATGTGATCATCACATTACTTTTTGATCTGAAGCAAAAAAAATCTGTTAGGAGTAAGACAGCTTTATGTGTACCTGGTGCAAGAATTTATTGCAATTTGAAGAGAAAGAGCAAGTAGATTTGGGGGGGGGGGGGGTCAGGAGCAACTTGGGAAACTGCAAGTAGCTTCTGGTTTGAGATAATTGGCTATTTGCAATGTGCAATTGAAGACTCATTCTTGAAGGTATTGGTGATAACACTCAGATAATTGTGGAGAAAGAAAGAGGAAGAAGTGGTGGGAACATACAGGATGTAGAGAAAGTGTACTGAAAGATGATAATCCTGATGATGATGATATCATTTCCCTTTGGATCAAAGACCCTTGTCTGCAACCATCCTTTTCTGCAGGAACAAACAAAGGGAGAGATATTGCTGAATTCCCCATTTCAAAGCCTGGAGAAGTTCCTATAACAAAATGCAACATAATTTTTGTTCCTCGGTTATACATGTAATTTCCTAATTGTTTCTATCATAAAAAAACATAACAAAAGTTTATAAAACTACAAAATAGTTTTATTTTTGCAGGAAACCATGCAGCATAAAACTAGAGTTTTTCAATGAATATCTCATAGAGTCTCAACCAATTCAAAATAGTTTGTGGCAGCCACAAAAATGAAGTGTCTGGAGTAATTATTGCACAATTAAACAGGAATAACACTTTCAAACCAGGAACAGAACATGTTTCAACTGTAACATAGTGTAATCCCCCAGCAGAAAATTCTGGGAGATGTTTTCCCTCAAAAAGTGCTTCTGTCAATATAAACACTTGTTTGTGGAAATATCTGGCTGAAGAAAAGTGAATGCTGGACTAGGTAGTGTGATCAAAGAGTTATCTTCTTATGCTTTTCTTCACAGTTTATTTAATGGTCCCAATATAAAAAAGAGCAAAATTGCCAGCTCTAATTTACTTGGTAGCTTTCTTTTTAATTCCAGCTCCTGCCTCCTTTGGAACGTGACTTAAAAACATCCCATGTGAAAGTTTATTTTCAAACACACTGCTCATAATTGGGACTTGCTTGAACATTTGGAAGAAATGATTGACAGACCACTTTGTTTCAGTCTTTCAGAAGCTCAGTTGGAATGAAGGAAGACCACAAAAGAATGCTTTTGTAAGCAAAAGAATGAAGAGCGTAAAATTCAAACCTGTATTGCTTCCAGCAACTCCAACTAGGGCTAACTGAAGCTTTTGCAAGTTTTGTCCTTTTCTTGAAATTGTGTCTCTTTCCACTGAAGAAAATAATTGATTACTTGCTCTGGCACTTTGCACTATGGAAGAATAGTATATTGTAGATGCCAAGAAGGGCCAGGTCATGCTGCCAGAAAGATGCAAAGAGGTCAACAAGAGACACAGACTGCTAAATTAAGGAAAGACACTTTCTCCTTGTAGGGTGGAGGAACCAGATGAACCAGCCATGCTTTGAAAAATGAGGATATAAAAGTACAAAAGACAGTGCAGGGACATGAGTTTGGAAACTCAAAAATATGGAGTTATTGAATGATACATAAGCACTTGGATAATCATAGTATTATGGAGTTGGAAGAGATCACAATTGTCTCCCAGTCCAGCCTCCAGACATGCAGGGACATAATCAAAGTATTACTGACAGATGGCCATCTAGTATCTGTTTAAAAACCTCATGAGAAAGAGATTCCACTACACTCCAAGACAGAGTATTACACTGTCAAACATCTCTTACCATCAGAACATGTCTTCCTAAAGTTGGGTAGAATCTCTTTTCCAGTAGTTTAATTACATACACCATACAGACATACACACATACATACTATTAGATATCTATATACCACCATCTAAACAAATTGATAAAGTGCAGACTATGGCAATATCCATGATTGTTCTAACAAAGTCATGATTACAGCATGGACCATTATTATCCTTGGGGCACTTATAACCCTTTTTGAAACAATACTGGTGAGAGGGGGAAAAAACAAGATTAATCCACCTGAACCCAAATATTATCAAACACATTTCAATAGCTGCTCTCATCTAACCTCCTTCATGTGATCTTGAAGTAGCACCCATCTCACTTGTATAGCCAAGTACTTTATTGTACAATCCCATTATGACTTTCTGTCTAACCTGTATCTATCTATCTATCATCTATCTATCTATCTATCTATCTATCTATCTATCTAGTATCTATTCTTTCTATATAAACTATGAGTTTCCTTATAAAATGTAACAAGGCATAACTCACAGCAATCACCTTTTTGTAACCTTGCTGGGGCATTTCCTGAGTAGGAATGTTTGGCCAAATCCATGTGGCTGTTCCAAGTCAGAGCAATTGCCATAATCCATTATGTGTGCACGTGTGTGTGCAGAGTTAGACAGTTTCCCATGACAGATCAGATATGATAACCAATATTTGTCTATTCAAATGGCCCATTTGAGGCTGAGAGATTGCGGACTACAGAAATAGAAGCTCAGAGTACATTCCTTTTACTGCGAACTCTACCCTTGCTTGCCAAAATCATCACCTTTTGTCTCAGGAATTGTACACCTTTGTTGAGTTCAGAACTGGATTGTTGAGCAAATGAAAAGCACATTATCATTTTACTGGCATTGTGTTTACAAAGGATGTCCCCTCCCAGAGGGTGTCTCACCAGTTGATTGGTTTCCCAGCCAGCAAATCTTTAGTTGACATTTCCTCATGTAAGGGAATCCCCACATGGAGATGATGACATCAGCAGCACCCTCAGCTAATGAGGGCACTGATTCAAACTGACCCCCTTTCAGCCTATCAGGGAGCGAAGTGGGGGTTTTGAATAGCTGTCATGCTGTATAAGAAGCCTTGCTTTTTTCTCTGTGATTTTATGCTTGTTCCTTTGAAGCAAATTGCTGTACTTGCATCCCTTTTGGCCAAACCATAACAAACCTCTGTGGCTTGTTTTCAACTTGGTGAGTGGATGTCTTTGTCCTGGCCTATCTGGTTAAGCATATGTTCACCAGGCATGGATGCTCTTATCTGCGGTCCTAGTTATCCACAATATGTCCAGAAATGTATCTCCACAATCAATGCAATCTGACACCACTTTAATTGCAATGGCTCCATACTGTAAAATAATAATAATAATAATAATAATAATAATAATAATAATAATTGTACCCTGCTTTATCTCCCCTGAAAGGGACTCAAAACAGCTAAATTAATGAGAATTGCAGTTTTACAATGTTTCTAATCTTATCTGCCAAAGTCTGCTGGTACCTCATCAAACTACAAATTCCAGGATGTCATAACATTGACCTGTGGCAGTCCAAGTGGAGTCAACCTGCAGCATTTTTCCAATGTCGATGCACCCATGTCAATGGGTCTGGGATTTGGAGTGCTATGTAACATCTTTAACGAAGATATTGAAGCTCATATTGGATGCCCTCATTTCTATCCTAATAGATCCTCAATTCTAAATGTTATAGTAGGCTGTTCACATGTAGGAAGCAAGCAAATGCATATTCTCTAATACAGTATACCATGTGATAGTTTCTTTTTAATGAGGGGTTTTATAAAGAAAGAAACCTTAAAAGTAAGACATCAAAATAAATTATGCTATAAGGAATGTTATTTGTTAGTTTTAGTCTAGGAACAAAGCCAGTTGTGTTATTTTTAGCATCAGTAATATTAATTGATTTCTGAAGCAACACATCAAACATAAGGTATGTTAGAAGTACAGTTACTTGTTATTTTTATTCTAAGATCAAGGGACAACTGTATAATTTTTAGCATTTGGCATCAGTGATGTTAATGTTCTGATTTTTTTTTTTTGAGTAATCTGTAATGCAGTCCTTTGGGGGGAGAAAATTTATGGTCATTCTACACATTTCTTAAATGGTTCTTTAAAAATAGCATGCTTGTAATGCATGACAGCATTATTTTTTGCCAGTGAATAATAACTGGGACAGCTTGGGCAAGAGATGGGAGCTTCTCATTTCAGCCTCTTGTCACTACCTTCACACTGGCTCCCTAATAGAGGCAAGTTACTTCAGACATTTTCTCATACTTTTTCCTCATTTATATTCTGTTTCCTACTTGTACAGGTGTAGACATTTTAAGACCAGCAATGCAATTTACATATGCACCCCACTGACATCCCTGAAATAGATCTGCTTTTTCTCTTTGGCTCTTCCTAAGTATGTTTCCTCTATACATTTTGAATAAGAGAGAAAAAGATTTGTGTGTTATGTGCCCCTAAATTTTGTCTTCTATTTACCAATGGGTCATATCAAAATTCATAATTTTGGTTCCCAAAACCTGTCCTTGACTTATACATGAGGTTGACTTATACAGTGTCTAAATTCCGATATCACTTGAATCCTAGGACTCGAATACCAACTTGCACATAAAAGAGTGAAACTCATATCTGCCTTTCTGTTTATATTTCCATCCTTTTCTGTCCTTATTTCAACTTGAATGTGCATTGTCACACTCCTGCAGTCAATTGATGTTCCAAGCGTCCGGCAACAATACTTCCAACAAATCAAGCTTAAGCAGCCTTCTGCCTTGGCAGTTTTTCCCCTCCAATACATTCCAAATGATTAACACCACCTGTGGCATCCCTAATTCACAGTGGCAGACAATTATTGCCCTTGGATGCCCATTTCCAGTAATTATTCCCAAGATGGACTATTAAATATGGGATGTGAGCATGTCAGCTGAAAACTTTTGTGGTAGAGAGAGATTTCCTTTTAATTCTGATATTACCACTGAGAGACATACGGAGAAAGAGAGAGGGAGAGGCAGAATGCTATCCAAATGCTACAGTCATGGTGAGCAAAAAATAATATAAAGTAAACAATCATGTTTGCTGCTGGAGAGACAAGAAGATTCATTATCTAAATGTATGCTCAAAGCAGATTTTCACGTATTTGCCATAACAAGATTATTATTGTTATTTAACAAAAGAAACAGACCAAGCATAACAATAACACAATGCTGGAAGCTATAAGACGCTAATTGTTTCCCATCCCTTCAAAGGCATGTCTCCTGAAAAATGGAGAGGGAATGTCAATTGTACATAGTTCTAAATCTCCTCTTGGCACTATTAGGCTTAGCTCAGATCACCATGGTTGTTAAGACAATTGTAGATAATTACTCATTTTACTGATATTTCTACATTTGCTAAAAGCTTACTTATCTACTTGTGAGTGTTCTCTTTTCCTGAAAGGGAGGTGGAATTGCTCAAACTTGGATTGGCTAGATCTCAAGTTGTCCAAAGAACTAACCTTTTATACATAAATTTTCTCAGCAATCAAAATTGATGTACCTGGTTTCTGAACTCTGCTCTTTGACATGTCAATGAAATTTAATTTAATTACATGTTAGTTATTTTCCCCCTTTTTCATGGCTCATGCTTTGTTAATGGTGGTGTTTTCTTGAGTTTTGTATTTCATTTTCCCCCTCTCATTTATTTTAATTATTCGGCACTAGAGGCATTGATGGCACAGTGTGTTAAACTGCTGAGCTGCTGAACTTGCTGATTGAAAGGTCAGCAGTTTGAATCCATTGGATGGGGAGAGCTCTTGCTATTAGCCCCAGCTTCTGCCAACGTAGTAGTTCAAAAACATGCAAATGTGAGTAGATAAATAGGTACCATTTCAGTAGGAAAGTAACAGCTCCATGCAGTCATGCCAGCCACATGACCTAGGATGTGTCTACAGTCTGGCTCTTTGGCTTAGAAATGAATATGAGCACCACCCCCTAGAGTTGGATACAACTAGACTTAATGTCAAGGGGAAACCTTTACCTTTATGGAACAATCTGCAATGAGATGTGGCACTTTTTAAAAGTACAGTCCTTAAAAATACACTTTAAAGTACAATTGCATTTTCCCTCACTATACATCATTTTTGTTTTGAACCAGAAATTGGTTTCCTCTCACACCCCACAGGTAACATTTAGGGCTAATGGTGGAAGTGTCATTCAGGAAAGCTAAAACATGATAAGGACTGAAGGGGTTCATTCCTGCTATAGGACAATATTCTTCTTGAAGATCTCTAAACATTTGGAAGAATGTCAACTGCATCATTGCCACAACAGAAGGCAAGTGACACCTAGAATACATCCATGCAACACTGTGATGGAAGAGCTGCTCTGACAGCAAAGATATACTTGGATGGGGTAAGAGGATAGGATGTGGGCAAGCGCAATGAGGAAACAGCATTGTGAAATCCATATGTTCTACTAGTGCCAATTTACCTTTTTTTGAACTTCAAAATCTTTTATATCACATATGCAGGATTTAGAATTACAACAGACTTTTTGTTGTGCATGAAGAAAGGGATCTTAAAACTTTGCTGCACTAATGTAACTGCCTGCCAACCCCCGAAATAACGAGGCCATACATTAGTATTTGGGTTTTAAATCTGGGCAACTTTTATTAACTATTACCTGTTTAACTTTGACTGGATCTCAATCTCTAGATTTTGAACTTGGTGGCAAAACCGAGGTAGCGTCCCTGTCTGGCCTACCTCTTGGCTGGTTAGGGTGAAACCCCCGGGTCCCCTGGATGCCCAATCCGCTCAACCTCTGAAGGAAATGTGTTGGAGAAGTTTTTCTCAGTGTATCTGAGATTATATTCCTATTTCTAGGCCATTATAATTCCCCTCACCTCATCAAATTGAACCTTAGGTGAGTGTTTTAGTTAATGGCCTTCACACCTGAAGGGGGTGCCTTGGGCATACACCACATTTTAGCTTTTCCTGTTTTTCGTGACCACCTATTTAACGCCACACCATCCCAATTTGCCTGGCAACAGTATGGGGTAGGCAAAAAGCCTTTGTAGAACATAAGAGGGAAAAAAATCCTACCTGGCCCCCTAATGGCAACCATAATATACTGTTTAATGGGCGGGAGTGGTGGGTCGACGTTTGGCTCAAGAATGAGGAAGGGGGCAGGCCAGTGCTAAGAGCCTGGCTCCATCCCCTTCCAAGTAGTTAGTTGGAACTACATTTCTCTCCCTTCGTGGGAGGAGGTAAACCCTTCTCCCACCCCACTGTGCAGGGTGGGAAAGCTTCTTCCTCACATTTTAGTGGATATGTTTTACTTTCTATATGTAGCCTTTTAATGTAAGCTTTTTACATATTTTTCCCTGTATGTATCAGTTTAATTTTATAAGCCTCCTCAAAACTCCTTTCTGGGGAAAAGGTGAGATATAAATAATTAAAACTACAGCTTTATTAACAGTTATGTTATTATTATTTTGTTAAAACCATAAAAATATCCTTCTATCATCATCATCTTTATACCCTGCCTTTCTCTCTGTGGGGACTCAAGGCCGCTAACACTTCATACTAAACAAGTTTAAAAGATGCAATACAAAGTTAAAAAAAATAATGAACTGTGGTAAAAACAGAATTAAAATACAGTGAATACATTAAAATGGCCATTAAAACTCATATCCCACCCAACCTCCGCAAAGCTTGCCCTTACCCCTCCCCAAATGCCTGTTGACATAAGAGAAGTGGTATCAAACTGCATTAATTGTACAGCAGAGATGCATCTGTGGACACGCACAAACACACTTGCCAATCTGGAGTGGCAAAACCTTCTGAAGTTGAGAAAATAGGAAGTGAGAGAAATTTATCTCTCGGAAAGGAAATTCACTCCTGAAAAAGTTGTCCTCGGGGAAAGCTGTCTCTACTAAAGCTTTATCACCAATCCTTGTTTTCACAAATAAGCTGGATTTTTTTTCTTTCAAAAATCCAATTATCACAGGGACACAAGTGAGATGAAACCTTCTGAACAGGGGCACAGACAGCAAGACAAACACCACAGGGGTGTTAATTCTTCTCTATATCATCCAAAACTTTTTAAAAGCAGATAGATAGATAGATAGATAGATAGATAGATAGATAGATAGGTAGGTAGAGATAAATTCATATGTTTGGCTGAAGTTACACTTAAAATGTACCTGTTCTAACTCATATATAAATTCAACTTAAGAACAAGCTTACAGAAACTATCTTGTTCATAACTTGGGGACTGCCTATACTTCAGTTGTCAAAGTAAATGTGTTCGTGGCCATTACTTCTTTAATAATGAAGCTTATATCATAGGTAGAAACAACATGGAATGAATATGATAGATTCCAACACCGCAAAAAAGAGAAAAGAATTTCAATATATTTTAGTAGTTTTTAAATCCAAAATTAACCATGTTCTTCACATGTGAAATGAAACAACCAGGTGAAGTAAACCTCCATAGGTGCACAAAAATATTTTAATCTTTTAGAGACCACTTGAATGCTTCTCAAGAATGACTTTTTTTCTTTCACTACCCTTCATTTTTCTTATTATTCCCAATTTCATAGCTAAATATATAGATCAATGCTTTTATGTATATGTTAACATATTGGGGGAAGATGGATTATCTGCTCTCCCCCCCCCCCACCCTTTCTTTCTTTTCTGCTGTTCACAAATGCTCAGTAAGAGGCAGGTGCAGTTTACTTTGCCTGTTGTAAACAACCACACAGCTACAATACAATTGGTTAGAGCAGAATTTCACTCTTTTCCAGCTCAAGCTTTATTGCATTATTCACATACATACTGCTGCAACTCAAAAACATAATTGTTTGTTCCTTCTGCTATTTTTACCATTTTCATCCTGGTGAAACTGCTAAAACAACAAAACATCAGACACAGGACAATGAAGAAAAGTGAAAAGCAGGCAGGCATTAAAAAAACTTAATTAAATCGAGCATCTTTGTCAGATACTTTGTTAAGTGAGTTATGTCTCTAACAGTACCTTAATCCTACTCTTTCCTTTCTCATCTTTCTACAGCAAATTATAAAAAGGAAAAGAATCTAAGGTTTCCCTATTGTATCCCAACAGCACTGCCTTACACTGTGCTCCATCCTTCTCAAATATTCATTTTTGTTTGCTGTTTATATCTGCCCTTCACTTTTCTCAAGTGAGCTCAAGGTGTTGTCCAAAATCTCAGGGTCTATCACCAATGTTTCCCAATCAAGGCACATAGAGATGAGGGTAAAATCAAGGAAATATGTCAGGAGAATTTCCCAGATCTGACATACTTCACATTCACAAACATAGACATTTTACAAACATTTATAAACAACAGAGGTTGCTTAAGATCCATAGTTTTTACGATCCATAGTTTCATTTGTTGTTGTTCTTCAGCCCATTATGTGGAGGCTGGGAAAAAGAAGAATTTGGCAATGCCCCTTTTTCCAAAGTTGAGTAGGGTAACTAGAGGGGTCATTTACCTCAAATTCTACTATTTGGAATCTTCAGTTTTGTATAACAAACACATAAAATTTTACTTTCTCCATTTTAGTTACTCAACTGTGAAATAGGTCAATAAAATAGATAGAGAATGAGAATGAAATTGGGATTGGGAGAGAGAGAAAATGGCTCAAGGTCAGTAGTTGGCTGTAAGTTTTTGGGCTGTATGGACATGTTCCAGAAGCATTCTCTCCTGATGTTTTGCCTGCATCTATAGCAGGCATAGTCAACTGGTGTGTTTTGGGGCTTAGTAGTGATCAGAACCTATATTACCTATGTCCTCATCCATCACTGCACCATACTGAGTCTTTATATCAATTGGCAAATAGCTGTGTTTGAGGAAAGAGCAGAGTTTGGATCTTCCAGATATTGCCCTTGTTCTGCCTCTGGCAGCTAGGAATCCAAACAGAAGGCTTGTTGTTACTTTTATAGCTTTGCTTATTGATTGCTATACTTAAGGAAGACAAGTTTGATCAGTTAAATACCTTAAATCTGCAGCATACAGTACGTGTGTTTCATATTTGATCGTGGAGTCCCGCCTATAAGCTCATCCCTGTCATCGTCTTGATTAATGATCACCTTGATGTCCTAAATTTGACACTGTATCAAGAGGGGATTACACACATAAGATAGCTGCCCTACAGTGTGAATGGGCTAGTATTTCCAATGTCTTTCAAAAACAGAAAAGATTTTTTTTCAAAAAATCAAATGTTGTACAGCAATGCCTGTATCTCATCAGAACATATTGCAGCTCACAAAGAGAAAGGGGATGACGGAGAGAAGGGAGGGGGCAGACTTAGGAGATCAAGAGCTTTTGAAGATCTACATTAATTTATATCTTTGGAAAATGGCCTAATCTAACCATGTAAATGCTAGATAAATTCAAATGCCAAATCAATTACTCCAAAACCTAACTGGAAACTGGCAATTGCTTAGCAGTGCATATTCAAAGATTTGTATACCTGACCCTTCGATCTCATGGATTGCCTTAAGCTGCCAAGACGCCTGTCTCCTGTATCTCATGAAACATCTCTTCCTTTAAAAAAATCATACCATTGTAGACACCTGCCCATGCTGAATCCAGAATGGGGGCTACTGAAAAATACTCCAACAGTTTTTTGGGCAGCAAGGAGCCAACTGACACCCTCAGAGGGATAATTGATCAAATCCACTTTGTCACTTTCTCTTTTTCCCACCTCTTATGTCTCCGGAGCACTGATGTGCATTTTTGCAGGAATTGAGAGGGAGGGACAAAGCAATTTGAGGCCAGGTTCTGTGGTGAATATAATTTCCTTCCTGGCCTTAACCAGTTCCTGATCTGTCAATCTAATCACTCGCACAGTGAAACTGGTTCCTTCCAAACTATCAGGCTTGAAGAGTCTGCCATGGCTGCTGTAGAAGAGGCCTGAACATCTCCAACCAGGTCTTCTGTTGCTGGCTCTGGAACTTCTTGTGAATAGACAGCAGCCACAGGCCCATTCCAGTTCGGTGTGACTTAGCAACTCAAAGGGGGAAGTGCAGCTATAAAGCTGAGTCCACAAAGTCTGAGTGGACTTCAATTTTGATGTGTTACATATATTTGTAAAAAATCAACTCTCTGAATACTGGTCACTCTGGGATTGTTACACTAGCTGGTGTTGAAAGAGCCGGCTGAAGGGCTGGGTAGTAGTGAGAAGGCTATCCAGAACAATCTAGTTGGGTACAAGACAGTCCCTGGTTGAAGCAGGGGATTAGTGGGCTAGCCAGCTAATTGACCTGATTGACTGGGAATATACCCATTGACTGTGTTAAGTGTTATTCTATTAATCTTATAATTTGTCTTTCATGTTTTTCTTTTTCTTTCTTTTTGTTTTTGGTGGTTTGTTTGTCCCTGTATTGTTGTTTTTAATTCAATGTGTCTGGAAATTGGGGCACAATAGAAGTTGTGAAGAGCAGAAGGAGATATGGTGATGGCTGAGTCACATGCCCTTATAGAGGAAGGAGAGAAAGGTGTTTAATACCTATCCTGCCAGTCTGAGCACTTGGAGAGTGAGCCAGGCCACCCACAAAAACTCACCTTACTCTTAAATAATGCCAGGTCAGTTAAGAATAATGATCTCCTCAAGGATGAAGGGGCTGGCCTGGCATGCTTGTAAGAAGCAGTAAGACCACTGCTGAAAAAGCCCTCCCTGGATTCCGTGGACCTTAATAATTCTCTAACCTTCCTTTTTTTTTTGAGCAAGGTTATTGAAGAGGCACATGTCCTCCAACTTCAGGCTGTCTTGGATGACACACACTTTCCTGACCCATTTCAGACCGTCTTCAGAGCAAGATATGGAGTTGAGACTGCTATGGTCACCTTAATAGATGATCTCCATCTCTGCACTGGCAAGGGGTTTGTGTCCATGTTGGTGCTTTTAGACCTCTCAGCAGCCTTCATTAACATCAACTGTAGAAACCTTCTGGAACGCCTGGAGAGGCTGGGAATCAGAGCCACTGTGTTGCAGTGGTTCCAGTCATACCTCTCAGGCAGGTTCCAGATGGTGGTGCTTAGGTACAGCTGTCTTCAAAAAGAGAACAGTTATATAGTGTCCCAAAAGGTGCCATTCTATCCCCAATGCTCTCTAATATTTCCATGAAGCCACTGGGAGAGATTGTCCATAGGCATGGAGCGAATAAGTGCCTGGAGGAAGTAATGGACTGGATGAGGAAAAACAAATTGAAACAGAATCCAGACAAAACAGAAGTGCTTGGCATCAAAGGTCCTAACCTGGGGAAGGGGGTGTATCAACCAGTTCTGGATGTGGTTTACGCCCCCCCCCCCTCAAAAGACTGTGTTCACAGCTTGGGAACACTCCTGGATCCATCTCTCCAAGGAGTTGTTATTGTCAGGAGTGCTTACTATTAGCTTTGGCTGATACACCAGCTGCTCCCTTTCCTAGATTTTGAGGGCCTAAAGATGGTAGTGCATAAGCTGGTAACCTCAAGGTTGGACTTCTGCAATGTGCTTTATATTGTGCTACCTTTGTACCAAGTTCAGGAACTCCAGCTGGTTCAAAATACGGCAGCCAGATTGGTTACAGGAACAACTGGGAGTAATGGCATTCCATACAGTCATGCCGGCCACATGACCTTGGAGATGTCTACGGAAAACACCGGCTCTTCAGCTTAGAAATGGAGATGAGCACCACACCACAGAGTCAGACATGACTGGACTTAATGTTGGGGAAAACCTTTACCTTTTACCTAAAGCCACTCCACTGGCTAACAATTAGGCCCCTTCAACACAGCTGAATAAAATCCCATATTATCTGCTTTGAACTGAAATATATAGCTGTCAGGACGCAGATTTCAGGGCCTGGATTCTGGTGCCCAAAATCAGGGCCATTGACAATAAACCGATAAGGCACCTACAACGTCTGACCCTGGGAGAAAACGGCTGAGGGATTTGGCAGGTGGATTTCGTGGGCTTTCAATCTTGGTGGGAATTGTTCCTTTGAATGTGGGGGAGGGTGTAAAAGGGAATGCAGGCTGCTGCCTGACACTCTTGGCTTATCATATGTCAATGCATCCTGTAGTAAAAGTTTCCACTGATACCACAACGTGTCCTGTGTCTTTATTTGGGAGCAGCTACAGTGAGCTGACATATGACAATGTGAACTCAGATAACCCCAAAGCAGATATTGTGGGATTTTCTGCCTTGATCTTCTGGGTTATATGGCTGTGTGGAAGGGCCCTTAGTTTCCAGGCAAAGTACAAAGTTTTGCTTTTGACCTTTTAAGCACAACATTGTTGTAGTAGAGCCTGCGAGTACCGATGCTAACAGTAGGTTGGGCACTAGAAGGGGAAAACGGGTTACTCGGGAGCAGGAGTCTAATGAGGAGCAACAGAGGAAAAGGGTTCGGGATATACTTAATGCACCCACAGATGAGGAATTATTTTTGGGTTTTTCTGGAAGTGATGGGTTAGAGAGTGGTGAAGATGGAGATGATACACTGGACTGGACTAAGGTAAAAGAGGTACAATCCTGTATGTGCAGAGCCGACGTCCAGTGATACATTTGTGGGGTTCTCTGGTAATGAGGACTGGCAATCGGGGAATACGGCTGAGTCCTGGGAAGATCTAAGTCTTGACAGAAGTTGGAGAAGTTGGAGGGATGGAAGTAGGAGTTCACGTGTGGGATCAAGAACAGCTGCAAGGGATAACGATGGGGTGGAGGTCAGTTCATCTTCTGATGATGATGTGTGGGATAAAAGTAGGCTCTGAAATGGGGACTCTTCACAGAAGGCAAGGTGTTGGTTTATGTTCGTGCATTGGGTTCTTGTCATTGCCCATTTTGTGTTGGCATTGGGTCCTGGATCTGCAGGTTGCTGCTTCCGTTTGTGTGTACTTTCAACTCGGCTTGGATTCTTGTGAGTGCTGACTTCCCCTTTCCTTTACTTTGGACCGGTTTGACTACGACGCTGCCTACGTGGACTTTGGAACTTCGCTGCTTTGGATTCAGCTTGCTACGACCTCGGACTTCGTTTGACTACGCTTCCTTCGCTGTGGCTCTTTTGTTTGTTAACTGTTGAATTGCTGTGCTATTTTATGTGACTCTCAGAGCGCTTGTTATAATCCGGTTCTTTTCTCCAGATGATCCGGATTATTGCTTCAGTTACTGCTTTTGAACCAGGACTGGTTTTTGCCTTTGTGTTTTGACCAGAGACACTGAGTTAAGTGTCTCTGAGTCCTTTTTCTTTGTTTAATAAACTCTGTTTTGGAACTAATTCTGAGTCTGGCCCTTTAAGGTGTCTGTGTCCCGACAACATGGTTTGGGTCCAGGGTACCTAAATGATCGCCTTCTCTTGTACAATGTACCCCAAATACTGAGGTCCTCTGGGGGGTTTCTGCTCCGGCCTGCCGGAAACTAACTGGATATTATCACCCAGAGGACCTTTTCACTGGCTGCCCCACAACTTCAGAATGACTTGCTAGAAGAACTCTAATAGCTAAATGAGCTGTCAGAATTTTAAAACCATGTAATGACCTATCTCTTCCAGCAGGCCTACCCAGTCCATCTTAAAGCATGAATTTTAAATACGTGTCCATTATTTAATTTGTGTGTGTGTGTATTTTAACATGTATTTCATAGAATACATAAAGCTTTTATAGAAATACATTCTTAATAAGCATTTGTAGTATTTTACAATATTTATGTGTTTTAAATATTCTGTAACCTGCCGCGAGCCACAAGGAGAGGCATATAAGAAATGAAATTATTATTATTATTATTATTATTATTATTATTTCCTTCCAGACTACCCGATCTCCATCAGAGCATCAAAGCCTCCTCTGATCATACCTCCTTTGCCACAAACCATGCCAATTTTAAATAATTCTGGAAAGCCAGCTCAATAGTTCTGAATTTAGATCTAGTTATTTTGGACATGGTTAAGGAAACACAGCTAGTTAATTTGATATCATTTTTTTCTTCATCTAATTTCTCAGTTCCTTGGTTGCTTGGTCCAGGAACCATGTTAATTGCGCCATTTAGCATCCTGATTTATTCTCCACCCCTCTTTCTTTGCTATTGGAAAGATCCAACACTTGCTTTGGAGACCACATTTTTGTCTTGTGTACTCCATAGGCATGAATGTATTTGGAAGCACAGCTCTTCTGGGCACTTTAAAAAGGCATGCAAAGGAATAAATTGAGAGGTTTGTTGGGACGGAGAGCATCCAGAGTTTTCAATGGGCCATCCTAGTTCCAATGTTGCAGGGAAGACTGCTTGCTTAGCATATAGCTTTCTCTTCCAACACTTTACTGTCTCATCCTACTTTCTGCTACCTGAGACAACAGCCTCACTCTGTCTAATGCCAGGGTTTTAGCAGGCAAAATCTGACACAGGCCTATGCAAACTCATCAATTAAATATCTGATATAACACTTTAAATTATGTTTTCTTCCCCATGTCTTGGCAGGAAAGTAAAAACTATGTATCTGAGGCCATGTCTGTATCTAATGTCTTCACATTCCAAAAAACATTATGAGAGCTGAATGCTTGATAAATAAATAATATGTGCAGAACAGAGCACTCCATGTACCCAGCAAGAAAACATTGCATATCATTAAACATAAAGCAACACTCAGTAATATGTTATTCTTTCAGGTGATGGATGACAAAAAGATTGGAATGCCCTTAAAGTGAAACAGATAGCATTAGGTGGCCTAGGAAATTAAGGGCATTCACCTAGACAGCAGCTTTCCCATTTCTTGCTATCTTTTACATTCTATTTAAGAGAAAGGATCTTTGAATGGTAAAGTAGAGAAAACAGACAAGAGACCAAACTGCAGCTTCTAGTTGCTGTATTGACACTGATAATGTTTATTTCCATAAGAGGAGTCTGTGAATTCACAGTCAGATCAGTAACTTTCATTTTGAGAGGGAGATTAAAAACAAATTTGTGATCTAGCTGTTAATGGGAAGATGTATAGTAGTAGCATCAATAGTATAAATAGTCCCAGAGTGAGAAATGCAGTAAAATGGCTGTAATTTTCATATAGCACAGGGCATGACAAGAGTATCATATAGGGCTGATGTACAAGCCAGTAGTCTACCTTGCTTGCTTGCTTGCTGAGGAATATCAAGGTATTTGAAGGATATAGGAAATATGAGGTCACAGGACCTCACCAGATGCATTCTACTCTGCATCTTCTCTTCATTTTCAAGCACTGGCAAAATGGAGTCCCACAAAGGTCATCCCACAATGCATGACCACTTCTGGTTTCCATGTGAAAAGGCAGGAAATGACATGGGATGGCCAGCCATCCCAGAAGATGGGGAAAGACAGTAGAGAATGAAATAAATTTGTTTGCTCCACTTTTCCTCGCCCGTCTAATGAAGTCCCTAGATTAACTAATCACACGGAGTAGTGTGAGTGAGGTGGCGGCAAAGAAGAAGAAGGAGGAGGGCCGGCTGTTTGCTCTCAGGCCTCTTCCGCCATGAGTTCCATCGGCACCGGGTATGACTTGTCGGCCTCCACATTTTCTCCAGATGGCAGAGTGTTTCAAGTAGAATATGCCATGAAAGCTGTTGAAAATAGCAGTACAGCAATTGGGATTCGGTGTAAAGATGGTGTAGTCTTTGGAGTGGAAAAACTAGTTTTATCCAAACTTTATGAAGAAGGACTTCTGGCTGATGCTCGGTCTTTGGCTGACATAGCAAGGGAAGAAGCTTCCAACTTCAGATCCAACTATGGTTACACTATACCACTGAAACATCTTGCAGACAGAGTGGCTATGTATGTACATGCCTACACACTATACAGTGCTGTCGGACCTTTCGGCTGCAGCTTCATGTTGGGCTCCTATGACAATGATGATGGTGCCCAGTTGTACATGATTGATCCTTCAGGTGTTTCATACAGTTACTGGGGATGTGCCATTGGAAAAGCACAGCAGGCTGCAAAGACAGAAATCGAAAAGCTCCAGATGAAAGACATGACTTGTTGTGATGCTGTTAAAGAAGTTGCAAAAATAATCTACATAGTCCATGATGAAGTAAAAGACAAAGCTTTCGAATTGGAACTCAGTTGGGTTGGAGAAATAACTAAAGGAAAACATGAAGTTGTCCCAAAAGACATTAAGGAAGAAGCTGAGAAATATGCTAAGGAATCTCTGAAAGAAGAGGATGAATCAGATGATGAAAACATGTAACATGTACTTACTTTTAACACGAGATTTAATGTATTTCCCTTTATGTATGTCCTGGAAGAATATTTTGAGAGACCAACTTGCACTAAACATTTTTCCAATTATGCTTTTGATTTGAGTATTATTGGACCAACGAGTAAAACAAAGACAAAAAGGCTGGTATGATAGCAGCCTACACATATGTATTCAGCCGTACAAGCAATTTAAGAACTGCATCATCTCGGTTGGGTCCTTATTACACAAAAAACCACTGCTCCAGGTTTTGGAAGGGTTGCTTTCCTCTTCTCTGGGGCTCATACTGTATTAATAGCAACATTCTGTTGAGAGCAAACCGATGTACTGATGTGATTAAAAAACTAATCACACATTAAATGCAAGGCCTATGGACTGAATCTGGTCCACCACATCATTTTAACTGGCCCATGAGACTTCCAATGGTAGGACAGCATAGTTACATTTATACAGTCTTATAATTACAAATGGCCCTTGAAAGGCAACCATAAGGCTGTCAGTGAAAAGAAGTGTGACATTCCAATGGATACCACTAAAAAGTGACAGTTCTCAGCCCAGGTATGTGCTTAAAAACTCCCAGTTCCAGGATTGCTTATCAGGTCCCATCATCCTAGAACCAGACAAGCCTACCCCATTCACTCCATTTGTCTCAATGTTTATGCAATCAAATTCTGACAAACAAATAAAATAGCACAAAGTAATAGTGGTAAACACTACAAATTGCTATGTAAGAGAGGTAAACCCTGTTAATGTGACATGTAACTGTGCTTGTGGATAAATAGCCCATCCCATTCCCAGTAATTATTCAACAACCTGGATTAAAGGTTTCAAGAGTCAGTTATGGAAATTCTTCTTGGGGAGAAGGAAAGAAAAATTAAATTGTTATTGGCTTCATTGGAGTTGGTCATTCCTTGGCATTATATTTCTTTGCAGCAGGAGACTCCATGGCAATCAGGAAAAAATCATGGATCTCTTTTCAGAATGTGGCGACAGGTAGTTTTAAGACACCAACATCGCCATATCTTTAAATTAAATTTTACTACTGCATGCAGACCCGTAGCTAGGATTTTGTTTCGGGGGGAGCTGAGTTTGATTTGGGGGGGGGGGGGGTGGGGGGTGGGGCTGAGTCTGAATGAAAGAGGGTCTACCTTAGAAAACCTTTTGCATCGTTATCCCAATAGCCCCAATAGCCCCATGCACATGGTGATCAGATCATGATATGAATAAACATAACAGTTTAAATAATGTACCAGTAAGGTCTTTTCGTGGACCGCCATGAGAATTTCGGGGGGGGGGGGGGCTGAAGCCCCCCCAAGCCCCCCCGGCTACATGCCTGACTGCATGCATTATGAAATGAATACCACTGTAATTTATTGCACACATTGATAAATGAAGGAAATGCTAGATTTCAGTTAGAGATCAGAGAAAATAAAAAGGTAATAAGTTGATTTTCTTTTCAATTCAAGCTTGTGGATCTCTTGAAATCATTCTGTGGACCCCTGGTTTAGAACCACTGCTTTAAAGTGATCTGCTATATTGATTATAGGCTGATGTCATAATAATAGTTAATTGTGACACCCCCTGTGTAATCTCTCAATGCATGGACAAATGGGGAGGTTTTATTAGTATGCCATAAATATCAATGGCTCTGATGTGTGGGAAAGGGGGGACATCAGATGATTTAGGTGATATATAACATTATGGGTTTAAGTCATAAAATATATGAGCCATAGGACATGATTCATGTATTCTGAACAATAAACGTGTGGTACTCTGAAGCTCCTGTATGTCTTGGAGAATTTCTTTAACAGTAAGCATATCTCTACAGCAAGGCAGCTTTAACTACTAAGCAAACCTGAAGCAGAAAGGAGATTGAAGTGTGAGTGGGGGGGGGGGGGGGGGGGAAATGCACTACTCCACTGCCAGTAGATTAAGAGAAAATACAGGGGTTTTTAAAGGCAGCCCAGGGTAGGTTAGCTCTAGGTCAATCGCTCTTTCTTCTTTGGGAAGTGGGGAAGCCTCCTTAAAATGCCTTGGAAATCTGTGTGCTGCAGAGAAAGAGTGTTGTGCACATGCCCGTCTCCACTAGAGTAGAAACAGCTTTAACTACTAAGCATTAAACTTGAAGCAGAAAGTAGATTTAAGCATGGGGGGAGGGGGAGAGACACTACTCCAGGGCCTGAAAATCAAGATAAAAGAGAGGGTTTTTAAAAGGAAGCTCAGGGCGGAATAACTCCAGGTCGATCGCTCTTCCTTCCCTGGGAAATTGAGACACCTCCTTTAAATGCCTTGGAAAGCTGCATGCTTCAGGGAGAGAGTGTCCTGCACATGCCCGTCTCCTATAGAGTAGAAACAGTTTTAAACCTGGTCTCTTTGACAGACAGAAGGGAAAGGATCACAGAAAGAGTGGCATCTTAATAAAGAATATAAGAACAAATGATGCCTAAAATGATGAAAAGGGAAACCTGGAAAGTTCCTCCGCCCCATAATGAGCTGGATAGAAAATGAATCTTTCAGCTTCCCAGACTGAAAATTGATTTCTGTTCTCCTGAATTCAGGAAACTCTCAAAAAATGGATTCGGACCCCTACTGAAATCTGGGATACCAAAATGGATCACAGTTTATCCAGACTGCACAAGCCTACTTAGTACATCTATTTTCAAAAAACAAAGTAAACAAACAGACAAAACACAATTATGTTCCTGTAGATTATTTCAAAGGGCTGATTTTAAGTATAACTAAGTCTAGATAAATATATCTGACATATAGATGTTTTGTCAATTTATTTCATACTTTAATTGGTATTAGTGTAGCTAAGGATGAGTAAGACTGTTGATTGACATATTTAAATATACATTATTTTACCTTCAAACATTCCCACATTTCTTTTTGGATATGAGGTTCAATAAAAAAATATTTTAAGCAAGATTGGAACCATAACATTTTTATTGTACTACACATGTTGACAATAAAATGTTTGACATTATTTCAAGCAATAACAGGAAAGCAGTCATTTTATTAATAAATGGTACTGTTAGTAATGCTTATAAAGGTAATCTTTTGAATAATATATTCATGACCCATGCTATTGAAAGAATCATTCCAGTATTCATTCAAGTTACATGTTTCTACGCAAAATGTACAGAGGTGAGGTCTGCCTTGACAGTGTTCATTATTCGCTCAAGTAAATGCTACAAGTTAGAGCAGATTAGAGTATCAGCCCATGGAGGCTGACCTTGGTGGTGATTTGGTTGAATGCATCTGCTATGATTAAAATACAACAGGTGGCGGAAGCAAATTAATCTCGGTACAGCCAAGCACCTTGATTGCAATGGAAGTGGGTAGCAAGAGGAGGAATAAATTTGACTGTTCTTGACTGAGCAGGGCATTGATGTTCAACCTTGGCCACAATATATGCTAGAGGCCAAACAACAAGGAACATTCAGCCACAAAAAACATCCCCTTAAATTTATTACACAACAATGCATCTCCCACAATCATGTGGTATTCTTTGAAAAATATTTCATTGGAAGTGCACTTGAGCACTTTAGTTCCTTTAACCTATTAGCAATGACAAAAGCAGCCCAAAAGCTGAATAATTTAAAAAATAAAACCCTGCTAAGCAGAACAATAACAGTCAATGAAGTTTTCAGAAACCCAAGGTTGCTGATATTCCGCACACCTTACATGCAAGGTGTATGCAAGGTGTGTGGAAGAGGGAGAGATGTAAGGAGTCTCTTCCAGCTAACTACAGATAT
The DNA here is from genome assembly GCF_037176765.1 of Anolis sagrei. Classification (NCBI taxonomy): domain Eukaryota; kingdom Metazoa; phylum Chordata; class Lepidosauria; order Squamata; family Anolidae; genus Anolis; species Anolis sagrei. The sequence continues at coordinate 121,328,236 of NC_090023.1, forward strand.
CCTTTACATTCCCTGTTTTTGTACATATGCACAACCTCAGTAAATATATAGTTTTATGACATATCCTCTTCTTAGACCTCGCAACTCCAAGATTTCCTGGTAGACACGGATTATCTGGATCCGGCGCAGTCTGGCTTTAGTACCGAGACAGCCTTGGTCGCCTTAGTGGATGATCTTTGCCGGGAACTTGACAGGGGGAGTGTGTCCCTGTTGGTTCTGCTGGACCTCTCTTCGGCCTTCGATACTGTCGATCATGGTATCCTCCTGGGACGCCTCACGGGAATGGGCCTTGGGGGTACTGCTTTGCAGTGGCTCCAGTCCTTCCTCGAGAGTCGCTCCCAGAAGGTGTTATTAGGGGACTCCTGCTTGACCTTGCAGCCATTGTACTGTGGGGTCCCGCAGGGCTCAGTACTGTCCCCTATGTTGTTCAACATATATATGAAGCCGTTGGGAGAGATTATCCGAAGTTTTGGGGTGCGGTGTCATCTGTACGCAGATTATGTCCAACTCTGTTACTCCTTTCCACCTACTATTAAGGATGCTGTCCAAGTACTGAACCGGTGCTTGGTCGCTGTAACAGACTGGATGAGGGCTAACAGATTGAAACTAAATCCAGACAAGACAGAGGTCCTCCTGGTCAGTTGAAAGGCCAAACAAGGCATAGGGTTACAGCCTGTGCTTGACGGGGTTACACTCCCCCTGAAGGCGCAGGTTTGCAGCTTGGGAGTGATCCTGGACTCATCGCTGAGCCTGGAACCCCAGGTCTCGGCGGTGGTCAGGGGAGCTTTTGCACAATTTATTTATTTATTTTATTTGGTAGTTTTGTATACCGGTCTTCTCACCTCCATTCGAGGGACTCGGGGCGGTTCCCAACATCAATATTACAGACAGTCATTAAAACATCATATTTCTAAATCATACTAAAACATTAAAACATTGAAACAATTAAAATGGCAAAAATACAATCTTATGATTACAGTGGTCAGTCGTCATCAAAGTCATTATTTGTCGTCCTCCATCCATATCACAGGATCATGGCTCATTTGTTGAATGCCAATCCCCAAAGCCAGGTTTTCACCTGTTTCCTGAATGTTAAGATCGAAGGGACAGTTCTGATCTCCAGTGGAAGGGAGTTCCAGAGTCGAGGGGCTACCACCAAGAAGGCCCTGTCTCTCGTCCCCACCAGCTGCGCCTGTGAGGCCGGTGGGATCGAGAGCAGGGCCCCTCCAGACGATCTTAGTAATCTTGATGGCTCATAGGGGAGGATACGTTCGAACAGGTAAATTGGGCCGGAGTCGTTTAGGGCTTTATAGGTTAAGACCAGCAATTTGAATTGTGCTTGGAAGCTGACTGGCAGCCAGTGGAGCTGGCGCAACAGAGGAGTAGTATGCTCCCTTTACCACGCTCCCGTTAGTAACCTGGTTGCCGCACATTGGACTAATTGAAGCTTCCGGGCAGTCTTCAGAGGCAACTTGTGCGCCAGCTGTGCCCGTACCTTGGGAAGTCTGATCTGGCCATGGTGGTCCACGCTCTGGTTTCATCCCGTATAGACTATTGAAACGCTCTCTACATGAAGTTGCCTTTAAAGACTGCCCGGAAGCTACAACTAGTCCAACGAGAGGCAGCCAGACTACTAACAAGAGCTGGGTACAGGGAGCATACTACTCATCTGTTGCGTCAGCTCCATTGGCTGCCAGTCAGCTTCCGAGCACAATTCAAAGTGACCTATAAAGTTGACCTATAAAGCCCTAAACGACTCCGGCTCAATTTACCTGTCCGAACGGATTCTCCCCTATGAACCATCAAGGTTATTAAGATCTTCTGGAGGGGCCCTGCTTTCGGTCCCACCTCCTTTGCAATCGCGATTGGTGGGGACGAGGGACAGGGCCTTCTCGGTGGTGGCCCCTCGGCTCTGGAACTCCCTCCCGATAGAGATTAGATCTGCCCCTCCTGACTTTTAGAAAGCTGGTAAAAACATGGCTTTGGAATACTGCATTTGCAGAATGGTGATTGAGTCAATAACTGCTGACCACACAGGCGGATGGCGATGAATTTATGATTTATTCTGACAAACTGACCTTTTGTAAGTTGTATAATTGTATTTTAATGTATTTTTGTACTATTGTATTATGATGTTTACTGTGGTTTATCTTATTGTATTTTAACCCTCTGCGGTTAGCTGGCCTGAGTCCCTCTTCGGAGGTCGAGAAGACCGGGTTATAAAAGCTCTAAATAAATAAATAAATAAGACCTGCAAAAACACTGAAGTTCTGTCTTGATAGGAGCAAAAAGAAAACAATGTAGACAGGAGGATATGTAAGCTCCTACTAGTAAATGTCAAGGCACCCAAGGTTTTCTGCTGCATCCACTGGGTATGTTAGCAATATTAACATAAAAGTGTTTGTACCAGCACAAAATGGGCGTATGTCACTAGTTGCCTTTAATGTGGATGTTGTGTAGTGGGTTGGGTGGGGTGGGGGCAAATGAGAGTGTACTCAACATTGTTCTCTATTTATTTATTATCTTTATTTATACCTTTCTCTCTGTGGGGACTCAGGTGAGAATAGAGGTTGTGCTAGGAAGGGGAAAAACTAGGCAACTACACTTCTTTAACAGGACTTCATCTCTCTTTTAATGCAACACTCATAAAATTTAGCCTGCTTGTTAATTATCAAAATTCTGAGAATTGAAGTCTAAAACATCTTATAAACCAGAGTCCCTTCTATCATTCATCTGCAGTTCCTCATCTCCAGTTCCTCTTGAACCTAGAATTATACTAGGGTAGGCAAAATATGATCTTCCAAATGTTGTTGGGATTGCAGTTCCTACAATCCCTTATTATTCACCATCTCAGTTGCTGGGAGCTACAGTCCAACATCTTGAAGGCCATACCCCCACCTCCTGATGTTATGGTAAATGCCACAGGAGAGAAAGGTCTGCAGATCAACAGGGCAACTCTTGTCATGGATAGCTTGGAAAGTGAGGATAAGGAGATACTGGTGGAAGGCTCAACAGTAGTGTTTGAGCCCAGCAGCTACCTTAACCAAGCTCTGAAGGAACATCCATAGAAGGAGCTACTACTTCCTAGCCTGCAGAACAAGTGAGTTCCTCTGGGCAGGCTGAGGAAGAGTTCACTGTTCCAGCTTTCATGGACCTGTGATGAGAGGAGTCTCAGTTGTGCGCATCCTTGAGATTACCCGAGAAGAGAGCCAGCAACAGGCAAAACCTGTAAATTTAGAATTTAAGAAGCTAAGGGGTGATACTTTGTTGCTGGCTGTAACATCAGTTCTAGAAGGTAGGAGCATGGACTCTTGCTATATTGTGTTTCCTGAAATTTAGACTTACCTTGGACCTCAACTGATAGATTCTGATTCAAGCTTGTATTCTGGACATTCTGGCAATGGCTTATGACCCTGAAATGGACATTTGGCTTCTCTATAGTGTTATCCTGATAATGTTTGTAACTCTGATGGATTATCGGCTTGATTAATGCTCCAATGATATATAGGCTCTGTTTCTGACAACTCTACTAGTTGAATGTAATCAGCTAGTTAACTTCTATTTCCTTGTCTTTACTGTTGTCCAACAAAAAACCCTGCTTTTAAATTATCTGTTCAAAGTGCACTCGCTAATTAAGTGCACAATATCCTACCTTTTCTTACCCAAGAGACCAGGCTTTCACCTTAAATCTGCAGATTTATATTTACCAAGCTGCCAACAGCACGTGGCTAGCAACTGTTTATTGTTATGTCGGCTTAGCCTGATCAGAAGTTAGAGGATGCTTTCTACATTAGTAGCACTTTTTTTCTCTCATGCTCCTGCTTGGATCCTCCATGTGATATATATTCCTTGGAAATGTTGTGTACAAAAACATTTGGGTGTTATTTGTCTTCATGAGTGCCTCTGCAATTCTGGTAATCTTTCTTTGGGAATTAGAAAGATTTATACCAGCAAGCTGTGGGAAATATGTATAAATTGTATGTTTTATATAGTTTTCAGCCAACGTGTCATGAAAGCTGGAGTGTTTCTTAGTTTCTTATATGGATTCATACTATGTTTAGATGAAGGTGTCCTGGAATGGGCCATAGATTATTTAAGTATTTACAGATGTTAGTTGTGTCTATGCAGAACCCGATTAGCCTCCTTGAGCAACTGACTTTTGATAATTAGCTGGAAGCAGAATGCAGACAGAGGTTTTACATAGAACCTACTGTGAGTCTATACATTTTAAGAAAACTTTGACCTGAAAAAACTGGGTTGACTTGTCCATGGGCTAACAAAAGTACTGTTCCTTAAAACTTTATCAAGAAAGAAATCACCACCTTCTTAGAGTGGAATGGTGAAAGGGGAGAGCTTAGTCCATTCAAGGATTACTGTACTGATTCACAAATCTGCCTTTATAATGCAGTGTCACTTCTGCCTTTTTAAAATGATTGGCAAGGAAAATCATGATGGCCAGGGCTTTCTCCTTTCTGTGGATTTACTTTCAACTTATATACCACCCATTCAAAAATCAATAGTTTTGGTCCTTAAACCTACACTCAACTTACCCTGTCATATGAAAATCCATAATTTGGGTTCCTAAACTTACCCCTGACTTATACATGAGATCGACTAATGCATGAGTATATATGATAATATAGGCTAGATCTATACTGCCACACAATGCAGTTTCAGAATCCAGATTAATAGCATTGAACCGGATTATATGAATCTGCACGGGCAGCCATAGTGATGTTTTATCCAGCTGTTCCCCCCCCCCCCACCCAAAAAAAATTGGAATATATAAAAAGTATTTCTCACTATTGGCTGAGGAAAAAGATGAAATAAGGAGAAAAATCCTGTGATATATTACAAGCTAGAAGATTACTTGCATAAACAAATGGATAAAACACACATTTTCTTATTTAAAACAAAACTTTTTTTTATTTCTCACACAACTCCCTTTCCCTGCTGCCCAACCGCTGCAAAGAAAGAAGTCATAGATTTATTTTTTGGAAGCTAAAACCCACACAAAGTGACTTTACTATCTCATATTTACACACTTGAGGCATCTGTGTGAAGAAGAAACCTTCAAAATTTATACAGCAACAGAATGTATCTGACCATCCTTCTTAAAGAACTTATTTTTGGCAATACCGTTTTTGTGTAAAAGCCCATTATGTTGCTAACATAAATTCAAATATTATATATATATTATTGTAATGGACACACAATTTCTTGAACCTCTCAGCTGATGCATTTTGATGCTGTCCAAGAGGTTCAGCCATCGGCTCTCAGCCCCTGGATGGTTCTCTAAGGAGCAGTGCTTATTATCTCTCCTCTGTCTTCTTATTGGTAACTTGTTCTGGAAACTTTTTATGAGACTGGTAGCAGGACTTGCAGGTTAGATGATGTTGCTTCCTGAAAAGCCTGAGGCTCTATATAACCTGAAGGCTGAATATATTATTATTTTATTAACACGAAAACATAGTATGTCACAGCAAATGAGATATATATAAGCTGGATTTCATATCACAAAATCACAAGTCAAACACTTCCCAAACATCTAGGACTGTGTGATGTATTTTTGAATGATGCGCACAGATCCAAGTAAGGCTGCCTTTTGTAGTTGACCAATCATGATTTTGTTAATGTTTATTGTTTCTACATGCCAGCTGAGATCTTTTGGCACGGCACCCAGTGTGCCGATGACCACTGGGACCACCTGTACTGGTTTATGCCAGAGCCTTTGCAGTTCAATATTGAGGTCTGGTAATGGCAGAGTTTTTCCTGTTGTTTTTCATCAATTGGGCTGTTACCTGGTATGGTGACATCAATAATCCAAACTTTTTTCTTTTCCACAATCGTGAAGTTTGGTGTATTGTGTTCCAAAACGTTGTCAGTCTGGATTCGAAAGTCCCACAGTATTTTTGTGTGTTCATTTTCCACTACCTTTGCAGGTTTATGATCCCACCAGTTCTTTACTACTGGCAGGTGGTACTTGTGACATAAGTTCCAACGAATCATTTGGGCCACAGAGTTGTGCCTCTGTTTGTAGTCTGTGTGATTTTCTTGCAGCAGCTGAGGATATGATCATAAATAATAATAAAAATATTATTATTATTATTATTATTATTATTATTGCTCCACTTTTTCTCTTAAAGTGGCTTACAGTAGAAGCAATACAATTAAAGACCTAAAATATATAAACTTTGAAATAGAATTAAATAATAACATTAAAAATAAACAATTAAAATTCTAAAAATTGATAAAAAGGCTATTCATAGCCAAAACCACAGGACCCTTGACTTAATCTTTAAAACCTCCTTCTGTAAAAACTGACCTTGAATAAAAAGGACCATTGTGGCTTCCTTGGGCAGGGAGTTCCAAAGTCCAGGGGCAGCCACCGAGAAGGAAAGCCTGCACTCTTGTTCCCACCAACCAGGCCTGCAATGGAGGTGGGACTGAGAGAAGGGCCTCTCCTGAAGATCTAAGGGTTCATACAAGGAAATACGGTCAGACAAACACCCTGGATCTGAACTGTCTAGGGCTTTAAAGGTCATAACCAGCACTTTGAATTGTGCCTGGTAACAGACTGGCAGCCAGTGGAGCTGCTGCAGTGGGGGTTGTCTGCTCCTTGTAGCCAACCCCAGTGAGCAACCTGGCTGCAGCTCTTTGGACCAGATGAAGTTTCTAAGCACTCTTCAGTGCAGCCCCAAGTAGAGCACATTACAGTAATCCAGATGGGGTGAAACTAAAGCATGTACCACCGTGGCCAGATTCAGCCTCTAAAGGAACAGGCACAGTTGGTGCACAAATTTTAATTGTACAAAGGCATTCCTGGCCACCACAGATACCTGGGCCTTTAGGTTCAATGGTTAGTTCAGGAGGATCCCCAAACTGTGGACCTGTGTCTTCAGGGGGGGTGTGACTCCATCAGTTATAGGCTGAATTCCTAAATGTTGTCTTATGTACAATCAAGTCTCTGAGGTCTACCTTTGAGGCAATTAGACTTTTCCTTTAAGTTAAAACAATGACCAATATTGTGCTTTGGGAAATGTAGCTACATCTTCTAATGCCAAATCTACTTTTACAATATTGATACCCCCACCCCTTCAACATTTTTGTATTGCCAGAGAACAGGGATGCATCCAGCAGTATTCCTGTGGATGTACTTGCTGCAACAGACAACTACAAGGATCTTCCTTGACATAGTGCATACAGGAAAGATACAGACTTGTTCCCACTTATTCCCCCCATTTTTCAATAACAGAGAAATGACCACTACTTCCGGTGTCTGGACTGCACTCTAGACAGTATCCCCATGGTTTTCTGGGCTAAATTAGCTGGGAAAGCTCTGAGAATATCAACGCAGTCCCCAAAATACCCCCAAAGCAGTGTAAAAAACAAAAGAACTTACCCAGCCTCCATTAGAGGCCGGCCGGTGATCTCTTGGCATGTACAAATGACACGCCAGGAGAAAAAGGCAGGGGGGAAATCCCTTTGTACGTGCCAGGAGAACTCCGGCAGCCCTTTAATAGAGGCTGGGTAAGTTCTTTTTGTTTAATTTTACACTGCTTTTGGGGTCTTTTGGGGAGGGGTTGGAGTGTCCGGATGTTCTACCAGAAAGTTCTGAGAGAACATCTGGACACCCTCTCTCGAAAGCACGCGCTTTCTGGGGGTGTGGGAGTGTGGATAGGGGCCCAGGAACATTCGCAATTTTAAAATGTGAATGCTCCTGGGATAATGGGCTGTGTGGAAGCGCCCTTAGATAAGTGGCTGTTTTTATCAGTAGGATCAGCGTGGAAAAAAATGACCAATTCCCTTATCAATACTTTTGTTTAAAAAAATAGATCAGAGTTCTACAAAATACTTTATTAATAATCTTATTGGTACATAAACTGTATAACAATACACTGTAATAAACACAATAAAATACAAGGAACGAAATAATACTGACAACACACTACCAAAATACCTTAAAAGCTAGAAGTAACTACCCTAAATCTTCCACAACCTCTCCCTACCCAACTTAAGACATAAAATATTGAATTTCTTCCCACCCATCAAACCAAAGACTATACAATGAGTTTGCTAAACCTCTCTATATTTCTTAACTAAAATGCTATCTTCTGATTTAATGTCCACCAAAAATTCTTCAATCTTCAAATCCCAAAAACATAATATCGCCTTTCTTCTTTATGTAAGATAAAAACAATTCCCCATCTTTTAAGGGGTTGTTTGATGATTTCTCTCTAATTAAAGTAGATAATTTGACGGTTGAAGAAAATAAAACTAGGGAATATGATGTAATAATTAAATTAAATATGAGCTTGCTGATCTCTTTCCACACTCTGATCCCTAAAACCCAATTTTGATCTTCTCAGTTTCTCCTAATCAACCTGCACGCTATTTCTGTCGTGCTCCAACTCTAGTTCTAGAATAGCAGCCCAGCACAGATTGATCCTGTGTTGCATGAGAGTCCTTTTCTTCATTTCAACATTTTTTGGCTCTGAGGCATATTTTCATGAAGTTTTGCCCCACTTACTAATGAGAGACCCTTTCCCTATTCCAATAGCCATTGCCCTGTCCTCTGAATGATAAGAGCATGCAACATCTGCAATACTAATCTCCTTCCACATTGTCATCCCCTTTTCCTTATGTGTCATGTCTTATTTAGATCATATGCTGAAGGGCAGAGAACTGTCAAATTAATGATTTGTAAGCTGTTTTGGCTGAAAGGATGGGTAGAACTACTCCTTCTAGACTGAGCTTGGGTTGATAAAGTGACCTCAATATGTTCACATTTTCTCTGTTCTTCTATATGGTAGCACAAGATTATAGCCAGTAACAACTTTTGAAGAAGAAAGGATAATTTGAACTTACAGTATCATGTAACCACATAGACCATGCAGCATTTGCAATGAGAGCACACATTGTATGTGGACGTTTTTTAAAAAATTCAAAATATTGCTTTACGTGTAGTAAAGCTGAAAACCTGAAACCTAAGATAAACATATTTTCTCATTCTGCAATATATATGAGTGCAAGCAAGCTGTGAGATTTGCACATTTTTTTTTTTTGCAAAGGGGAGAAAGAACTTGTCTTTATGGACACATCCCATAGAAGCTAGTATAAATCTTTTCTACAGAGAAAGAGTCTGTTTTATTATTCCGCAGCCTTGATGAGATGTTAAAATCAAACAGACAACAACCGCAAAGGTAAAAGAAACTACAGTAATATTTATACAGTATAGCTAAGTAATAACAGATAAATCTCAGGTTAAATTTCAGCTGGCAGCAATCTCTTAAACTAACAGGAATCCAGTGTATTACCGGATTCTAAACATTTTAAAACTGACCTAATATTAACATCACTGTCTCATTTGTCCAATGCATCAGTGAATCATGTGGCTACTGTGAGGCTTACAACACCTATTAAATGCACAGAAATGAACTCATTTCCCATCTGATGAGATAATTTCTCCAAATGGGCCCCAAGCAGGTAGTACACAATTTTTTTCTTGGATAGTGGCACTTTAAAGGGAAACGCTCTGTAATACTTACTTATTGATGCATGATTTTTGTTGGAAGCAGCTCCCTTGTGTCATACAAGAAGAAGACCTAGAAGTTAGATAGCCTATAAATAAATGTATTAAGTACACTGCTATTTAAGCAAAGCTGACAAGGTGACAGCAGTAACCCTGACTCCTGTGTGACAGTTCTCATAAAAAAAGGCTGACATTTTCCTCACATGTGGCATCATTACTGGGAACACAGATTTGGCACATTGCTTTCTCTTCCAGTCTGGTGTTAATTCCTTTCTTTGAGACAGGAGGATTATTGGTAGCTGATTCTATCACCTGCACATATATTTTAATACTAGATTAAGAACTACACCAAAACAAAGTGTTGAAGGCTTCAACACACTTCTGCACACACATCCCAGATATGTGAGTATGAGTGAGAAGAATAGCTGCCATGTTTACTTATTACAATAATGAACTCATCTTGATAATTACAGAAGGATTTGAGTAAACAGGGTAATGGTTTAGTCAAAGGAAAGATGGAGACATTTTCCAAGTACCTTATGAAACTGAAGAGCTGGAGGAGGTACATTGGCCAGCTTGCTTATCTATGTTTCCCTGAATCACTCAGCTAAAATGCAGCACTTTACTGTTCTGAACATTAGCTTCTCTTAGACACTAGCTGTATAAAAAGACATGCCATTTGTAAAAGTACCTCATGAGAGTTGAATGTGTTTCATTATCTTTCTAATTCAGCAGTTATGGGATATTCTTGCAGAGAGCAATGTGGACTACCTGCTACGCTTGTGAAAGCATCCTGTTTTTCTCTGTGTGAGGAAGGACATTTCTATATGGAGATGGCATTTCACGTTCCTCAGCAATAATAGGACAAAGAGTCAAATGAAGGATCATTCATCTCAGTGTACTGACTTTGGTCACATGCAATGGTATAATACTTCAAAGAAAGCAATACCTAGGTGTGACAAACCAACACAAATGCATTTCAACCTTGTGAGGCAGGACAGGTTACAGGCAGTCTTTGTCTGAATTCTAGAGTTATAACATTTTTTTAAAAATCTATCATGTCCTGGGCAGGAGAGAAATTGGGCTTAGACACTTACAGAGAAAGACACACTCCTAAAAATAATTCACTGAAGCGAGGCTCAGGGAACAGAGACCAAATTCCCTGGTTGGCTTTAGGCTGGTCTCGTCTCTATTCTACCCATATGAAGACAAATGTTCTTTTTACTGCTAAAGAAGGAAAAGGCTGAAGTGGTAAAGCAGTAACCTTGGATTATTTGGCTTTCCAATAATTTCTGTAAATTCGAGTCACTCGAATGTGCAGAGAAATGAAAACTGGGATCTATAGCTCCCTCTCCATTCTCATATATTTCTACAAAGATGAGGAAAGACTGGATTTGTTACACTTTATGATCTTGTGGAAATACAGATTCTTGATATACTAGACTCCTTGCAATATATGTAACTTTATAGAAATTATGAAAGTCAAAATGTTTCAATTTAAACTCTTGGCAGGTTAATATTAGGAGACAGTGAAAAAGAGAATTACTCCAGCACCAGTCAATTATTAGGGAAGTAACTGGGTTGTTGTAGGTTTTTCCGGGCTATATGGCCATATTCTAGAGGCATTCTCTCCTGACGTTTCACCTGTATCTATGGTAAGCATCCTCAGAGGTAGTGAGGTCTGTTGGAACTAGAAATTCTGTTGGAACAAAAGATTTCCCCAGGCACTAGCAAGCCACCCCCCCCCCCAAAAAAAACAACTGTCAGGCCATCAAATGCTAATCAAGTGGTCAGTTGAAACATTCACACCTAGCTCCAACAGACAAGAGTTCTTCGTCCCACCTTGGTCATTCCACAGATATATAAACCCATTTTCCTAGTTCCAACAGACCTCACTATCTCTGAGGATGCTTGCCATAGATGCAGGCGAAACATCAGGAGAGAATACCTCTAGAACATGGCCATATAGCCCGAAAAAACCTACAACAACCCAGGAAAGTAAGTTCAATTAACTCATTAAAGAATTATCCCAAAGATATCCAATAAATTATTAGTATGGGATCTCAGCTGGCTAATTTCCAATGCTAGTAACCTGAAAGAAACACATGAAAAAAGTGCCCTCTAAAGGATAGAGGCATTTTATCTGGCAGAACCTTCAAAGAAGCAGTCTACTTAATCAGATATAACTGCATCTCCATGTTATGACACCAGGGCTTTAAACAGGGCAGCCCCACATTTCTGCAGTTCGCAGAATTCTAGGAAATGTAGTTTGGGAAGGTTAATACCTCTGTAGTTGAGAATTCAAAAGGTCTAAACAACATTTCTCAGAGTTCTGCAGGCGGCAGAATTCAGGGCTGAATGCTTTAAAGCCCCTATGTGATAAAAAAAGTGAAGCACAATCCAAAAGAACTTAATTCAAATAAAATCTTTGTCATTAAGATGGTGTTTTTTCTTTTGCAACAGACTAACACAACTATATGGAGCTGCTGGTGCTAGCCTTGTGTGTGTACAATGATGGGTAAAGGTAAATGTTTCCCCTGACATTAAGTCTAGCCGTGTCCGGTTCTGGGGATGGTGCTCATCTTCACTTCTAAGCCAAAGAGCCGCCGTTGTCCACAGACACCTCCAAGGTCATGTGGCCAGAATGACTGTATGGAGCACCATTACCTTCCTGTAGAAACGGTACCTACTGATCTATTCACATTTGCATATTTTCTGCTAGGTTGGCAGAAGCTGTGCCAAACAGCAGGTGCTCACCCCTCTCCCCGGATTCGAACCGCCAACCTTTCGGTCAGCAAGTTCAACAGCTCAGCTGTTTAATGTGTTGCACATAAAAATATACATCTGAAAGCAAAGGGGAAGTAGAAATAAAGCATAAAGTAAAAGCTGCAAAACAGCAAGTCCACTAGGAATTGAATCTGCAAAGGATAGGAAGAAGAAACCAAACTTTGCTTATCACACAAAGAATGGGGAAATGCCATTTTTTTTTTACAAATCCACAAGAGGAAATTATACCAATTAATGAGAGTTCAGTTTCCCAGATTGCTTCTTTCACTTCTCTCATGGCCATCAGATCCCTGATCATTATCTGGCATATCTAACAACTTTAAAAGCTAAACATTCCCATTGATGATGAATAGGGTGGAATTCCCAATTGTCACAATTACTTTTGATCCCAGGTCTGCTGCAATTGGCAGCTATATGCTATTATTACTTGGTTGTGCTAAGGTCCAGTGCCTCAGTGGAGTATCTCCTGAAAATTACCCAGATGAACCTGTTTTGATCCTTGGGTCTTTGTAAACCATATTCTTCTGAACAGGATAGTGGAGAAAACAGTTGGTAGCTATCTCATTCTTTTGGAAGAGGCAAGTCCCTATGAGATGAAAGAAAAATGGCCAATGTCATACTCCTTTTGAGTGGGCCTATGCTTTAAATGATTAACTGTATGTAAAGAAACAGAAGAGATATATTTACTAATTTGCCTAAACTTGCTTAACTTGTGCCTAACTTGCTTAACTTGATATGGCTCTTCCTCAATGCCATACTTAGTGCCAATGTAATGTAAGCTGATTGCTTTTAAGATAAATATGGAATGCATATTGGCCAATAGAATAGGTACAAATAGTTTCTTGTAAAACAGGGGGTTTCAAGGCAATTGAAACGTAAGTTTAGAAAAGCGTATAAAAGGGGCAACACACCTAGTTTTTGAGTGTGAGTTTGTTTTTCCAGTGAGAGTTGGACTGTCATGTGTTTCTGGCCAGAAATAAACTGTTGACTTCACCTGATCCTGTAGTCCAGTGGTTCTCAATCTGTGGATTCCCCCAGATGTTTTGGCCTTCAACTCCCAGAAATCCTAACAACTAGTAAACTGGCTGGGATTTCTGGGAGTTGTAGGCCTAAACATCTGGGGACCCACAGATTGAGAACCACTGCTGTAGTCTGGCTGCTTTATTCTTCCCACACCTCCATGAATCAACTACACTTTAACCCTTGCTAAGACGAAGTGAGATGTAGTAAAAATAAGAGAGGAGAAAATTATTCTTTCCAAATGGCTGCTGCTAATTTTCAAAACTTCAGAGGTTTTGCATTTTATCTGAAGGGCTCCAAGACCACTGAAGAATAGAGGCCAAAGGTGGGAATCATGCATCTCTCCAGATGTTAATCGATTGCAATTCACAGGAGCTTTAACCAGAACAGCCAAGGACAGCTATGACTTACAGCATAAATAACAGTATAAAACATCTAGAGGGATGTAGGATTCCCAACCGTGGTGTGGGGCCCTGTCTTGCAAACGTTGATCCTCAAGGTGTTTGCGATTTCATCTTCCAGACTTCCTGACCATTAACCATGCTGGTTGGGGCGCCTGGGAGTTGAAGTCCCCAACATCCAGTAGACCAATGTTTGAGAACCATTGGTATAGTCAATCTAGTGTGGGCATCACAACATGCTTTCCATTGCTGCAGCTATCTAGTTTACTGAAGACTGTCAGTAGCTGAGAAATATCTCCTCTGTACAGACATTAAGAAAGACTCTCAATTGGCAATTTGACAATATGGGAACTCAAAACACCTGCTTTAGCAACTGTTGGTTCACTACATGAACATTGTGAGACGTCTAAGCATCGAGAGATCAAGCAACAAATGGCTTTCTACAAGCAACTGGGTGGTTTTCCTTTGTAATTCTGTGGCAGGCATCTGATTTGCTGTTCATTTCTTCGTCTTCTGTATTAAAGGTGAGCAAATTACTTTCTCTATCAGCCCCATTAGAGAGTATTAAAAAGTGTGAGTCAGGGTTAGAAAAACACTATACAGAGATAATAAGATTGGAAATAGAAATGGCAAGTAAAATACACTGGGGTAGAAAAGGAGTGGATAAAATGCATTTGGAGGCAGTCTGCTAGCATCCCTCAGTCACTCCAAACTTCAGAAACCAATTTTCCCTGATCAAAAGGAGAGGTTGAATTGCCTCTCCTGTAAGCTTTTAAACAGATTTTAACTTTTTTTTAAAGAACCCTGGCATTTTTGGCAGTCTGCACATTCCCTAGGGGGTCTCCAGATCAGAAAACTGTGCCCCAAAGCTACCACACTTGCTCAGCTCTAGTGGAGAATAAACTTAAAACACAAGTTTAGCAAACATGTAGAGCTCTGAATTGGGCCAGGCAAAGATAGGAAAAGGTGAATGCAGCAATAAGTGAGTTCAAAAAGTTGACAGGGATTGCTAAAAGCTGTAAAATATGTGTATACACATATACCCAATGCTGTCTAGCTTTGTATTCTCATCATGGCTCTTCCTTCCTTCCTTTCCCTCACACACCTTGTCCCCTCTGTTTCTTTCCTTGCTTTTCCTCATACAGCTTCCCCCTCTTCTTTCTGTTTTCTGCCTTTGTTGCTCTTCATTTCTTTTTCTCTTCCCTCACTTTTGTACATTTTCTCCTCTTTCTTTCTTTTCTTCCCCTCATACCTTTCCCTGTTTTCTTTCTCTTCTTCCCTGCTTTCCCTCCTTTTTCTGACTTCACCCTTCTTTGTCTCTTTCCACACTTCCGCTCATACATCTTAACTAGCAACAGCCACTCTGTTTCGCTCCCTTTCTTTTCCGGTCACATGACAAAGGGCCACTTTACCTAGCAACAGCCAATCCACTTCATTCCTTTTCTTTCCCTCAGCTCTAGTTCAAAAAAGGATGTTGTTTTTTTTAGTTCAAATCTCTAAATTAAAAGTATGTGTGCCAAGTTTAGATCCATCAAGCCAAATAACCTTTGTTGTACAAACCAACGAACAAACGTATATAGAGTAGATTCTCGCTTATACAACATAAATAGGCCGGCAGAACGTTGCATAAGTGAAAATGTTGGATATAAGGAGGGATTAAGGAAAAGACTATTTAACGTCAAATGACATTATGATTTTACAAATTAAACACCAAAACATCATGTTTCACAACAAATTGACAGAGAAAGCATTTCAATACACGGTAATGTTATGTAGTAATTACTGTATTTACGAGTTTAGCACCAAAATATCACAATGTTTTGAAAAAGCTGTGGATTTGGGCAGGAGGCAGAATGTGTTGGATAATACAGAACATTGGATGAGCAAAGTTTGGATAAGTGAGACTCTATTTTACATACTTTGACTTCTATAGATATAGAAGCAATTTACACCAACATATAAATACACATGGTATCACCTGCATAACAGTGTCATAATTGCAGGAAAAAACTGCCCTCCCACCCTCTGGCTATAGGCCAGGAAAACCAAGAGAAACACATAAAACAATTCAATTGTTGCTCTGTTTATTTTAAAGCCAGGAGCGTCATGATGAAGGTGGGCTGTCAGGACCACAGCAGGAGAGAAAACGCTTAAATGCCACCTCTTCATGTGCTGAAATCCCATGAAAATGAGCACCTACTGTGCCTATTAAACAATAAACCCCCAGCTGACAAACTCCCAGGTGCTTTCAGCACCACTTCTTGTTCTGCCTACGGTACGTGCAAGGTGGCTGGATCTAGTTTTATTTTCTGGAATAAAATCTGTCATTTTTCAATGTATTGACGAACACAAAGACCTAGACGCTAGAGTGAAAACTGGAGAAGGCTCTTGGGAAGAGAACATTTCATCAGGTGCTGCTTGTGATCTGGCCATTGCATGGCAAGCCGAAACTGAGTCAGGCGGTGCCTCAAACCCTGGGCAGGAGAAAGGTGGGGGGAAAAGTAAAATACACACCAATTGAAATTTCTTCCTCTACAAAACTGTTGAAGACACAGGGGGCCTCTCTCCAGTTTTCAGTCTGGCTAACCTTATTTGGGCAACTCAGACCAGTTTGAGACCACTTTGACTGCCATGACTCAGGCCCCTTCCTGTATCCCAGGACATTGCCCTATATCTGTTTTAAACGAGATTATGTTAAAGGGGTTTAGGAAGCTTAAAGAATGGTTTAATTGATTTTAAATGCTTTAGTTAAGAAACCGCTTTGCTTCAAGAATGCTGTTAATGCTTAACTTGTGTGCAAAGAAAATTTGAGGAATTGAGGAAGATGCTTGAGGAATTGAGGAAGATGCCTGAAGTCATATTTAAAAAAAAACCTGCTTAATTGGGATTTCACTTGCTTAACTTGGCACACTGCTTGACCTGGGAGGTGTGCCTTTGAATGTATCACATAGTAAAAAGCTAATAAACGCATAAGCACAAATGGATTGGTTTCTTGAATATACATCGTGTAAGATGATTGCTTAAAGGTAAAAATGCATTGCACAGGAGTGGATTTGGGCCAATAAGATGAGAACAAATGATTTCCCGTAAATATGATTTCACTACAATAGGAGTCTCCACTGGCAGATAATCTGGAATAAGCAGATAACCTGGGATCATATACTGGGACATAGGGGCAGTGTGGAAGAGGCCTCAGAGCTGTACAATTCTGGGATTGTGCGATATTTAACTTATTTATGTTTTATCTCTAGCTCATTATGTTTTGTATTTGTGTTGTTGATTGATTTTGTATTGTATTTTATTGTATTTTAACATGTTTGGGTCCCTTCGTGGGAAAAAAGTGGGATATCAATAAATATTTATTATTATTGTTACTATTCTCTATCAGAGAGCTTTGGGGCCACAACAAACTATAAACCCCACAATCCTATGGCAGTTCAAAGGCCCCTCCTAGACAGGTGCTATATCCCAGGACCTGATCCCAGGTTTTCTGTTTATCCCAGATTATCTTGCAGTGTGGGGTGATAGTACAATAGCTGTGTCCGGAAGCTACGAGCATAATGCACAATCCCACAATGGCGGTTGTGAATAAGGGAAAGGACCACGTGGTCTAGAGAGGGGGCGGAGTGAGAGCGGGGGAGCGGCACAATGAGGGCGGGAATATACTTCAAAGTTGCATTTGGTGGAAGGATACAAAGGAGGGGAGGGTTAGGATAAGGTTTAGGGTTAGGATTAGGGGAAGGTTTAGGGTTTGGGTTAGCAGGCATGTAGCCGGGGGGCGGGGGCTTGAGGGGCTTCAGCCCCCCCCCCCCCCGAAATTCTCATGGTGGTTTGCGAAAAGGCCTTACTGGTGCATTATTTAAACTGTTATGTTTATTCATATCATGATCTGATCACCATACTCAATATATCCCATATGCATGGGGGTATTGGGGTAATGATACAAAAGGTTTGCTAGGGTAAACCCTCTTTCACTCAGACTCAGCCCCCCCGAAACCCCCCCTGAAAAAAACTCACCCCCCCCCCCCCCAATCGAAATCCTGGCTACGGGCCTGTGGGTTAGGATTAGGGTTTTACCATTAAAGAACTCTTACATTCCTTCTATAACATCTGTGTCCAGCCTGGCTTACATTACCCCCATCTCGGTCACATGTTCCGTTCTGCGTTGTGCAAACAGCGGCCCCAAAGTGGAAACAGCGTAATGCTCGGACCTTCCGAACCCAGGTATAATACAATTACCCACTGCAGACTCATATAATTCAGTTTAAAGCAGAAAACCTGGGATCGGATCCTGGGATATACGGCCTGTCTGGAAGGGCCCAAAGTGATGTCAAAGTGCTATAATTCTGCTGTGGTGCCTACACGGGGATTTAACTAATCAATTATATATGCAAATAAGTGTCTAGTCAACAAAGGGAGAAGATATCCAATGCAATCCTTACCACAGACCAATCTTCTACCAGAAACTGGCCCTCAGGCCTCTTCCACACAGCTGAATAAAATACCACATTATCTGCTTTGAACTGGACTATATGACTATATGCCCCCGGTGGCGCAGTGGGTTAAAGTGCTGAGCTGCTGAGCTTGTTGACCGAAAGGTCGTAGGTTCAATTCTGGGGAGCGGCGTGAGCTTCTGCTGTCAGCCCTAGCTTCTGCCAACCTAGCAGTTCGAAAACATGCAAATGTGAGTAGGTCAATAGGTACCGCTCCAGCGGGAAGGTAACGGCGCTCCATGCAGTCATGCCGGCCACATGACCTTGGAGGTGTCTATGGACAACACTGGCTCTTCGGCTTAGAAATGGAGATGAGCACCACACCCCAGAGTCAGACATGACTGGACTCAGGCCTGTAGCGAGGGGGTGGTTTTAGGGGTTCAACTCCCCCCCCCCCCGAAATGTTTCAGATTTTTTTAAAAAACCTGGTTTACTCATGAATTTTAACTGGTTAACCAAATCCCCATGCTAAGTCTATGAGATGCAAAAAATTAAGAGTCCCTCCAGAACTGTAAGAACTATCTCAAGCAAATATTGACAATTTATTCACACTGTCATTACTTGCAGCAATAGACGATGTAGTGAAGCAACCAAGTTGGGTGTGTGTGTGTTGAATGCTCTCATTAAGGAGGCCAGACTTGGTGGAGGTGATTGACAGGGGCGGAGCTGCAGGCTATGGAAGGTTGCTCTGCCCCCTGCTGTGCTCTTTGCTTCAGCTGAGCTAGGAGGCAGGTTTCAACTCCCCCCCCCCCAAAATTTTCAACCCTCCCCGAAATAATTTTCAACCACCACCACCACCACCCCCCCCCCCCCCCACCACCACCACCACCAAAATTGTCAACCCTCGCCGAATTTTTTTTCTGGCTACGGCCCTGACTGGACTTAATGTCAGGGGACAACCTTTACCTTTTATATGACAATGTGGATAACCCAGACAGATGACCCAGTTCAAAGCAGATATTGTGGGATTTCTGCCTTGATATTCTGGGTTATATGGCTGTGTGGAAGGGCCCCCAGTCTGAAGGGAGCGCTTCAATTGCTACAGGAAAGCTGTCTGGCCTCCCAGGGGAGTTTAGCCTTCAACTCCCAGAAGCCTCTGCTGCACTAGCCAACGGTTAGGAATTCTGGGAGTTGAAGTCCAAAACACCAGGTAGCCCTCCCAGAAGCAACACCGCCTTTCATTTTCGCCTCCATATCATCTTCCTCTTTTGCCCCTACGGAAAGAAAGAGGGTAAAGAAAACCTCTTCATCCAAACGCTTTCTTTGCTGCCCCGCTTACGAGCCACTTGGCTGTCTTTCCTGGGCCGGAAGGGAAGCCTTGTTTGGCCAGCTTCCGCCCAAAGGTGAAGCTTTCCGCCGGCCATCTTTGTGAAGGGAGGGCGGGGGGCGGGATTGGGAGGGACGCTTTTCAACGGAAGCGCGAAAGAGCCGGCTTTGTCCTCGCCTCTCGGGACCCGCTTAAAAAGAGGGGTGAAGGCGTGCGTGTCTGGAGGAGTCGCCTCAGCCAGAGAGGGGAGGACTAGAAGGACGCGGGCCTGGGGACCTCCTCCTGCCTTGGAAGTCGCCTCTAACGCGGCTCTGCAGCGGGTAAGGCAGAGCGGAGGGCATTGGTTGCCTCTCCCTCGCACTGTGAGGTCAAGCGGGCCTCTCAGCCCCCCAAGTCAGGGCCCGGCGCCCCTTCCGCCCACCGCCACGTGAAGGGCTGCCACCGCGCCATGGGGAGGCCAAGGACCACCTCGGGGTGATTCCCATTTACCCCTATTTCCTTTCTCTCTCCCATCTCTCCCTCCTTCTCGCCAAAGATGTTGGAATCGAGCTGGCGTTTCAGGACTCTGGACTGCCCCACTTCAGGCCGCAGGTGAGAGGAGATGGGGAAAGTCAGAATGCCATTCCTCCTTCTTTGTTCTCATGCAGGAGGGCAGCCCCACTTTGGCCGATGTGTACCACCTCTCCAGGCATCTCTCCGTATACAGCTACACCAAGCCTGGCCAAACTTCGACCCTCCAAGTGTTTTGACTCCAGCTCCCACAATTCCTTCCTTTCCCCTTCAGCCACTTAAGCAGAAAAGGCCTGAGGTTGTTAGCAGTTGTGGGAGTTGAAGTTCAAAACACCTGGAGGGCCCAAGTTTGCCTATGCCTGCTCTTGCTGGAAAATCTATATTTATTTTTTAATATAGCAGATAACTGAAACATCATTATCTTTAAAGACCATGAGACTACTGATGTCTGTCATGATGATCATCGTAGAAGTTACTTCACCTGTAAATAATCCACAAACAATTTACACTCAAGCATTTGATCAACTGAGCTAAAGTGGTTTGAGAGCACTTTAGCAGCACCCAGAGCACCTAAACAGTCTCTCTCACTCTCTGCTTTTGTTTGAACATTGTTAATTGGAAAGGAAAACATGAAAAACAATACGATATCAATACGATAGCCCCAGCTTCTGCCAACCTAGCACTTCGAAAACATGCAAAATATGAGTAGATCAATAGGTCTGCAGGAAGGTAACAGCGCTCCATGCAGTCATGTTGGCCACATGACCTAGGAAGTGTCAATGGACAATGCCAACTCTTTGGCTTAGAAATGAAGATGAGCACCAACCCACAGAGTTGAACACAACTAGACTTAATGTCAGGGGAAACCTTTACCTATTTATATCCCGCCTTCTGTCGCCATACAGAGACTCAAAGTGGGTCACAATGAGTCACAGCTTAAAATATACAATGTACAAATATTGGAACAGTATTCAACATCGTTACTATTAAAAACAATTCAAGATAAAACCATACAAGCATATAAACCACAAATTACAACACATTTATCTTTAAACCCCTGCCTGAATAAAAGGTTTTAGCTTGCTGCCAGAACAGTGGTTCTCAGCCTTTGGTCCTCCAGGTGTTATGGACTTGAGATCCCACAATTCCTAATAGCTGGCAAACTGGTTGGGATTTCTGGGAGTTGAAGTCCAAGACGCCTGGAGGACCACTGTGCCCAAAGGACAGCAGGGAAGAGGCCATTCTGGTTTCCCTGGACAAGGAGTTCTAGGGTTGATGGGCAGCCAATGAGAGAGAAAACCCACTCTCTCGTTCCCACCAACCAAGCTTGAGATGGAGGTGGGACCAAGAGACGGGCGTCTCCTGAAGATCTCAGGGCCTGGACAGGTTCGTACAATGGGATGCGGTTGGCCAAATAGCCTGGGCCTGAACACTAGAAAAGTGGTTCTCAACCTGTGGGTCCCCGGGTGTTTTGGCCTACAACTCCCAGAAATCCCAGCCAGTTTACCAGCTGTTAGGATTTCTGGGAGTTGAAGGCCAAAACACCTGGGGACCCACAGGTTGAGAACCACTGTTTACCACTCCTGGGTTCAATGCTAGGGAATCCTTGGATTTGCAGCAGGGAACACTAAAGAGCAAACTACAATCATCACAATTCCATAGCATTGAGCCTGGGATATCACGCTGGTGTCAAACTGCATGAATCCTGGAGCATAGATGTGCCTTTGGTTATCCATTACAATTCTGTGACTGCTTTGCAGCAGAAGTTGATCATAGAGTAGCACTGGAGGACAAAAGGTGCAGCCACGCTGTAGAATGAATGAAATTCAACACCACTTTAGCTGTCATAGATCAATGTTACAGAATCACAGGGCTTGTAGTTTCTCATTAGTCTTCTCTGCCAAAAAGTGTTGTTGTCTCACCAAACTACAAACCCCAGGATTCCATAGCATTGAGCCACAGCACTTAAAGTGTCAAACTGCATTCATTCTGTGGTTAAGCGCTCACTCACTAAACTTGCCTTCTTTCTGAGTTATTATGTCATCAAGACTCAAGCTGCATAGAAACTAATAGGCTAGCTCACATGTTCCTTATCCCACCTAGAATTAGAAATTCTGCAATGAAGGTATTAGACAAGATCCTTAAATATAAACATATATTACTGAATTCCAAGTCAGGATGGCCCATACCTTAGTATTTCCAGAGGCTATGCATGGTTGGACAGTGAAGAAAGCTTACAGCAGGAAAATAAATTCATTTGACATGTTGTGATGAAGACAATTCTATGGATACCATCAACTGCCAAAAGGAAAAAAAGAAATTCACTCACCACACTGTCAAAACTGTCCTCAATATTATTATCCTTCCTATACAGATCTTCAGTATAGTCTCGCCACCTTCTCTTGATCTCTTCAGTTTCTGTTAGGTCCTTGCCATCTTTGTTGCCATCCGCTGAAAGTAAATTGTCTTTAATACTTGTGTTAGGATTCAGCATGTGGTACAAAAAGAATAAGATATGGCTCAATGATTCTCTAGCTTCAAATATTTAATAGTACAAATAATCAAGAATATAAGGCAGTGAATAATTATTATTTAAGTCTGAAATGGGTTGCCTTTGAAAACTGTCCGGAAGCTTCAACTGGTCCAACGGACAACAGCCAGATTGCTAACTGGAGCGGCTCTCAGGGAGCATACAACCTCCTTGTTGCGCCAGCTCCACTGGCTGCCAGTTTGCTACCGGGCACAATTCAAAGTGCTGGTTCTAGCCTATAAAGTCCTAAATGGTTCTGGCCCAACTTACCTGTCCGAACGTATCTCCCCTTATGAACCATCTAGGACCTTGAGATTATCCGGAGAGGCTTTGCTCTCGGCCCCTCCTTCGTCCCAGGTACGTTTGGCGGGGACGAGAGACAGGGCCTTCTCAGTGGTGGCCCTCTGGCTATGGAATGCTCTCCCCAGAGAGATTAGATCTGCTCCCTCCCTCTTAACGTTTCGGAAGCAACACAAAACGTGGCTGTTTGAGCAAGCGTTCACAAACAGAGTAACGGATACAGATAACTGATATAGGAACTGATGACTGATTATGGAACTGAACAATGCTTGACAATAAGGAGACACCAATGATGTTGTTTTTATTGTTGTGAGATTTATGTAATTTTAATGTTTTAAATTGTATTATGATACTATGTATACTGTTTTGTTGGAAACCGCCTTGAGTCACCGATAGGCTGAGAAAGTGAGAGAAATCTACACCTCGGAAGGGGAATTCACTCCTTATGGGGGAAAAGTGTCTCCATTGAAGTTTTATTGCCAATCCTTGTTTCCACAACAAGCCAATTTTTTCAAAATCCTATTATCACAGGGACAGAAAGTGAGGTGAAATCTTCTGAATTGAGGCACATATAGCAAAACAAATCCCTATGCTATCCAAAGCTACAAAAAATTAGCTGGAGTTACACTTTTAAAATGTCCCCTTTCTGACTTACATACAAATCCAGCTTAAGAACAAATCTAGAGAACCTATCTTGATCATAACCTGGAGACTGTTTTTATAAAAGATTTAGGATATGCCTAAAATGAAGATTGAAATCAAATCCAGATTTCCAGTAAATCAAAATCAGTGTCTCTGTATTACAGAGCATTTAATTAAGGTATAATAAAAACAATGACGTGTCAGATCAGCATAGTGTTGATGGGGATGTGGTTCTTTGGGTTCTTATTGTAATTTGTGGTGGGTACCACACTATCTCCCTCACCTGGGAAGACCTATTATTTATTTATTTATTTATTTTACTTTACTTGTATACCGCCGTTTCTCAGCCCAACAGGCGACTCAACGCGGTTTACAACAAGGATAAAAAACAATCAGTGATAAACAATTTAAAACCATAAGAGCATAGTATACAAAATTGACATAACAATAAGACAGTGTAATACATCTCATAACTAGAATTGTGATCCAATTCGTCGTCCATATTTCCATTCCTGTAATCAAAAGGAGAATTGGATCAAGATGTGAATGTGATAGTCCTGTGAAACATCATTATGGACCCAGGAATACAGAAGTATTCTATATACAGAAAAGCTTTAGTCTGTTTTATACTTAGAACAGCCAAACAGGTTACAGTTAGTAATTGGAAGGGGAAAAATGACAGAAAACCGGTGTAATAAATCTTGGAAGTTAACTCTAATAGAGAAGCTGACCTGTCAGGTCAGAAAAGCAAACAAAGATAATCCCTCATTTGAAGCAGCTTGTTTTTCATTTATTGAGTACATGAATAATATGGAAAATAGAGAAAGACAGATGTCAATAGCACATGGAACCCCATGTACAAGATTAGTACATGATCTAAAGTGAGAAATACTAACAGCAGTCTGGAATATGACCTTTAACTGAATTTTTCTGCCCGTAACAAGTAAAGTAATGACTTTTATTTTAAAAACAAACCAAGACCACATCAAAAGCAACAGAGCAGAAAAGGATAGAGAGAGATGGGTATTGAAAGACTGGGTTACACACAGAGTTTCTGGAAGCAATGCCAGAACATTTTCATTGCTACCTTTTTTGTAAAATGTGACCTGTGACAATCTTCTTTTTTCTATACTACCACTCGTCACTCAAAATGAATTTGGCTTTTTTCCTGTTATAAACATTCAAACCAGGAAAGTATGGATTTTAAAGAAACTAAAATAGTACTCTTTGATTTCAAATTGATCTCAGTG
This sequence comes from Anolis sagrei, assembly GCF_037176765.1. Lineage (NCBI taxonomy): Eukaryota > Metazoa > Chordata > Lepidosauria > Squamata > Anolidae > Anolis > Anolis sagrei. The sequence continues at coordinate 121,352,968 of NC_090023.1, forward strand.
GGATTTCCTTGTAAATGGGATTCTTTCTTAGGGCTTAGAATAATTGCCTGTCTGTCCTTTGTACATTGTAATTCATAATCCTCTCAGTCAATATAATTCTGCCTAAAGATAGAGCAGTGGTGCTTTTATGTATATAAAATATAAATCTATCTGCTTAAGGAATTGATCAGTTTTAGTTGTGTATTTACAATCCATGACCTGCCCCACTTGAAAATATTACATGTGCTTGTGTACGTTATGTGTACACATTTACATATACAAGGTGAGCATCCCTTATCTTAAATTCTGAATATCCAAAATACTCCGAAATCTAAAATATACTTCAGCATAGATGGTGGAGATATAGAGTCTTTTGCTTTTTGATGGTTCAGTGCACACGAACTTTGATACATGAATACAGTTGTTAAAAGAGATTATGTGTATAAGGTGTATATGAAGCACAGATTTATTTCCTCTTTAGAGTTGGGTCCCATCTCTAAGATATCTCACTATGTAAGGAAAGGCATGGCTGTTATGTATATGTATCCCATTATGTATCCATATGGAAATATTATTTTGGTATTCCAATTGCAAAATTGGAGACGATGTAGTCACCCAGTTTGGAAGGGCCATACTGTGATGGCACACCCGAGCCTTTGTGGAAAATTATATTCTCTGGCTTTACTCGGTGGCTATCTGTTACCTTCTATTGAGATTTAGAACCCTTAACAGACAGAAGCACTTTGAGGCGAGGTAAAAAGATAACCAAAATAAATTTACTGAAACAAGGCGAATGAAGGGTTAACTCCACCCGGGACTATCCTGAGGTAACTTAAAACAATACATTACATAGGGAGCACCGGCTGGATGAAGACATCTCTCTAGGGTGTTTGAAAGTCTCTTTTGCCTCTGGTGCCAAGTGATGGCTAAAGACTGCCTTCATCTTCTCTCTTTAAGAAGCTTGGGTTGGCCAACACTTCGATTGTCCTTTGGACTGATGGTAAATGTAGCAGTAGCTGTATGTGCTAAGAAATGCCTGTTGGATTGATAGGCCTAGGATTTCCAGAAGTGTCCAGGCCTCTATTGCTCTACTTATACAGGGTGAGGCAGCATAACTTCCTTTTTTAAAATGTGCACCATTCAGTCGGTTGAAGACGTGGCGGTGCGCTAGTGGTCTCGTTTGAGAGGCAGGAGTATAAAGTTTTGTTCTGACACAGTTCAGTCGCCATCCTGTGTTGGAACAGTGAGGAGCGTGCTTTTGCCATTGAGGTCTACTTTTCGAGCGGATTTGGAGTGGCCGGCCCGCTCTCCAGATTTGGCCCCTTGTGATTTTTTTCTATGGGGTTTTTTGAAATCCCATGTTTATGTGAACCGTCCAAGGACCCTACAAGACCCCTCCCCACCCCTCCCCACACTAAATTTTTAACGACTTTATATAACCGAAAAACCCCTAACCCCCCCCCCCCCCACTCCTCTGTTTTTATTCGCTGTATCTGGAAAATTTTTCTAATAAAGAATATTAAAAAAAAAAGATTTGAAGACCAACATCCAGGAAGAAATTGCCAACATAACGCCTGCTATGCTGGCAAGAGTCATGACAAATGCCAGAAATTGGTTTACTCAGTGTATGGAGAATGGGGGATGTCACCTACCTAATTTGATCTTCAAAACTACATAAAAACAAAACTTTAGGTATGCACCTACATTATAAAAAAACTCTGATTCATACAATGGGTTTTATTAAGTTTTGAAAAAAGGAAGTTATACTGCCTCACCCTGTAGGAAGGAGGAGGAGTCCAGCATAGAGCTCTGGGGAAAAGGAACAAACCGAGGCAGGCCTCTGAGGTGTCTTAAGCTCCACTCACAAACTAATATAAGCAAGGTAACTACACTATAGGAAAACGGGGAACTAAAGCAGAGGAGAGGAGAAGGCAGAGCCAAGACTTCATACATACTATGAAGGAAAAGAGGTCTAATATATATTAAGTGCCCATAATTCTGTGACAACTTGTATGGCAAGATGTTATAGAAGTATTCTGAGGGATTCTTTTCTCCTGTGTCCTCATTGTTTTAGGTCTCAACTCTACTGTTGTCCACCTGATGGAGAATCTGGCAGGCAGCCTACCTGCAGGAGCAGTGGCTGCTGTACTGAAGCCCAGTGAGGGACCACCTGAAGGGAGTCAAACTGTATGTGGATATGACTTTGATTGTGGATTGGATTATCATGCCTTACTCCAGTCTTACCTCACAACGGGTTTCCAAGCTACCAGCTTTGGTCAGGCTGTCAATGAGGTTAATCATATGGTAAGTAGCTAAAGTTATTCATGAACGGCAATAGGATTTAGGGGCAACGTTCTTTCCTATTGGTTTTGACATCATGTATCTCACACAGAACAAGCAGACACACATACAGTTGACCAAGATTACAGAAATACTGCCTGTCCCTTTCTTCACTGCACTTCTTCCCACAAAGAATGTACAAACTCTTAACCCTAAACCTTATGTGTACTGTATTGTATCACATAATAGTCACATTTTATCCTTTTTTAATCCAAAAATATAATATTACTTGATAAAAATAAAATTCTGCCTTTGCTACTCCGGTTTGGGGGGGGGGGGTTGTATGTGGGGTTTTCTTTCTTCTATTCTCTGTGTTGGGCTTTTTAAAAACTGCTTTGCCTCAGAGGAAGGAGGAGGGAAGATTCTCCCTACCGTTCTTCTTTCTCTGAATCCAGAACTATGAACCCAAACTAGTTTCAATTTTATCTTTCTTTTCTGTGGGGAAAAATCTTGCTTACAGATAAAGTGGCATAAGTGTTATTTTTTTAGCAAATCTTCATTTTCTGTTTTCAGTGTCTCATTTGTTTTTCCTAGAATGCAAGAGGTTTAAATTATTGGCCTCTTTTGTTTCCGTGTTCATTTTTTCTTACATCAGCTATACATTTTTGTCACCTATATTTAGCTGTATTGGGCAGAATAGTATTTAAGCCTTCATTGCCTGTGTTCTGTGTTTGCGTTGAAGCTTGATTCAAATAGGTATACTCTCCACTGCAGATTGAAGCAAAGCTGGCCCCATTACAGGAGGATGCAGGAGACCATACTGACCTCAATCCTTGTCCACGGCGTCTGACAGGCTGCACCATCTTTTTGGGCTTCACCTCCAACCTCATCAGCTCAGGTGTCCGTGAGACCATCCGCTACCTGGTGCAACACAATATGGTATTGCCCAACCCCAAGGAGATTTTCTTACCTTCTTAGGAAAAGCATTTTTGAGTTATGTGCATCAGAGGAAATGTACTGCGGGAAATAGACTCCTTTGTGCTCTAAAATGCAATCACCTTGAAATGCCTTTCCAAAGTACACAGTCTCTGACATCTAAATGACTAGAGAATTTTAAGGAACAACAACAACAACAACAAAATCATGTTTCTTCAGTTGTAAGACACCATTGATTTTAAGACACATCCTAACTTCGGTAAAAGCATTAATTAAAAAGTTATTCTAAAAACAATAAAATAAATTTAAAGCATTTCATCAAAAGACAATAGAATCCATAACATAGCACAACACATAATTAGAAGTCCTTTACATTTTGTTTCAAAAAATGTGATGGCACCAGAATGTTTTTGGATGAGACCAATAGCAAAGCCATTCAAAGACTAAGAACAGTTAAAAAAGTTCAAAGACTAAGACCAGTCACCGAAAAGGCACTCTTCCTACCAAACAATTCTGAAAAAGTATTGGGACAGAAAGCAGGATCTCTCCAGATAATATTGAAAGTCTAATGGTCTTGTAACGAGATATACTATATTTTAAATAGACTGCACTCAAGCCGTATAGGACTTTCCAGTTCAATATCAGCACTTTGAATTGTGCTCCAAATGGATTGACAGCCAGCAGAACTGTTACAACAAGTGAGTTCTGTGACCCTAAGCCAGTGGTTCTCAACCTGTGGGTCCCCAGGTGTTCTGACCTACAACTCCCAGAAATCCCATCCAGTTTACCAGCTGTTAGGATTTCTGGGAGTTGAAGGCCAAAACATCTGGGGACCCACAGGTTGAGAACCACTGCCCTAGAAGCACTGGGGTTTGTCAGGCATTATAATCTATCTCAATTTCTGTAGGTGGATGTATTGGTAACTACAGCAGGTGGTGTAGAGGAAGATCTGATCAAGTGCTTGGCACCTACCTATATTGGAGACTTCAGCTTGCGTGGAAAGGAACTACGGCAGAGTGGAATCAACAGGTATTAATGCATATGCTTCTCAATGTGGGGCAAGAAGGAACAATGTAGGAGCACGGTTCTATCCATGTCCTTCTCTCCTCCAGGATCGGAAATCTGCTGGTGCCCAATGACAATTACTGCAAATTTGAGGATTGGCTCATGCCAATCCTAGATCAGATGGTGATGGAACAGGACACAGAGGTGAGAACTAATTAGTTTGGGATGGATTATTTGGGTGTTAATTTCCCTCTGTTTGGCACTGATAACAAGTGCAAATCTTCCTCTTTCAGAATGAAATAAGGTATGGTGGAGGATAAGATGGCAAAAGAGACAAGTCTTATTTGATGTACTCATAAGTTCATAGTGTGATTACATGGACAATTCTTCATTCACATTTTATTGCTAATAGCATTAATTTATTACCCTCCATTTGACTGAATCTTTCTTCCTTTGAAATCTACCAGTGCTTTGCTAATACTTTGCTTTCCAGTCAGTCTAACTATATTGCTGGCTTCCTTGTTCTTCAGGGCGTGAAGTGGACTCCATCAAAGCTCATAGCTCGACTTGGGAAGGAAATCAACAATCCTGAATCAGTTTATTACTGGGCACAAAAGGTAGGAAGAGGAAGATTTTTTTGCATAGTTTGATATCTCAGATTATTGTGTTCTGGATACAACATTCTTTCTTTGACATTTCACAGTGAGATAGGTTTCGTCCCATTTCTGATCATCAGAGGTCCTCTGTTATATGCAGTGTTCCAAAAAAACCCTTGTTTTCTTAACAGACATTCACTTTATTTTTCGATTGCTTGCTTTGGTGTTTCCTCCCCTCACAAACAGACCTAAGAGATGGCTGAGCTGTATGCATTTAGTTTGTCTCTGAACAAGACAGGCATTTTAAGACAATCTCCCACCACTCTGTCATCTCTCTTGCTTCTACCTAGTGAAATGTCCGTTTCCACTAACTCTGCAAACTGTTTTTGGCAGAACAGCATCCCTGTGCTAAGCCCAGCAATAACAGATGGTTCCCTGGGAGATATGATTTTCTTTCACTCCTATAAGAAGCCAGGTCTTGTGCTGGACATCGTAGAAGGTAAGGCAGCATTTCTGTAATATCACTTAAATCTCTTTATAAAGGCTGGCCATTAACTTTCCAGTAGTTTTGATTTTCAGAAATTGGTTTATAAATGGAAATCACATTCCAGTATTTCAAACTGAAATTCATTTAGGCGATAACTTGTGACAGAGTATGATTGATTTCCAAGGGTAGAGTCTTGGTGGTGGTCCATAAGTGACTATAGAGAACTACAAGTAGTCCTCAAGTTACAAACTAGACATTTACTGCTTCTTGGCAGGGGGTTGGACTGAATGGCCCATGAGTCTCTTCCAACTCTATGATTCTAAGAGGTTCTGTAGGTGTATTCTTAAGTTGAATTTGTATGTAAGTTGGAACAGGTAAAAATGTAGGTGTAATTCAAGTTTTAGTGTATATATTTTTAAGTATACATATATATGCATGCTTTGGATCACATAGGGAAGGGTTAACACCCCTGTGGCATTTGATTTGCTGTCTGTATCCCTGTTCAGAAGATTTCATCTCGTTTTCTGTCCCTGTGATAAGTGGATTTTGAAAAATTTGCCTTGTTGTGGAAAGCATCTGTGGAGACACTTTTCCCCATGAGGTGAATTTCCCTTCCAAGGGATAGATTTTTCTTACTTCCTGTTGTCTCACCCCTGTTCTTAACTATGAGTAATTTGTAAGTAAGATATTTGTAACTCTGAGACTGCCTGTATTCTGGATCCACATGGTTTTTCCCGATGAGGATAAAGATTTCCAGATGGAAAGTGGCCACAAGAAGGAGTTGCTTGATGCACCTTCCTCTTGCCATGTTTCTCCCTTTTGCCCTCTATTTGTGTCTCTACAAAATCCATGGCATTGTTGTTAACAGCTAACCTCCAGTTAGAACACTCAAGGGCCTGGACTTCCCAGTTCTCAGTGTTTATTCCACATTTTTAAAGGTTAGCTTTAAGCTCATCTTTAAATGTCTTTTGTTGTCCACCGACACTAGATATTTTTTAATTTTAGCAGGTCCAGTTGGAATGGAGCCAATGTTCATGTATTCTGTGAGCTGTCGTTGGGAATCCTTGTATACTAAGAACTCAAAATTATATTTACCATCTCAAGGCTTGCCACTTTGTCATATATTATTGTTTGTTTGTTTATTTGTTTATTTCTTCCACTCTTGTAGATCTGAGACTCATCAATACCCAGGCTATCTTTGCACGAAAGACAGGAATGATAATCTTGGGTGGAGGCCTTGTCAAACACCATATTGCTAATGCCAACCTGATGGTAAGGTATACTGGTGTTCAGTGGGTAGAGAGTGTCAGAATTTGTCATGGAGGAGGGAGATGCAACAAAGTTATTGAGTGAGATTTTATTTTTATATATATATATATATATATATATATATATATATATATATATATATATAAAAATCTTGGGTGGAGGCCTTGTCAAACACCATATTGCCAATGCCAACCTGATGGTACGGTACACTGGTGTTCAATGGGTAGAGTGTCAGGATTTGTCATGGAGGAGGGAGATGCAACGAAGTTATTGAGTAAGATACATGTTTGTAGAAGAGCAAGTACTTGTGTACTTGTGTAGAGATGACATGGTACTTTTATTTGCCTGTTGGTTTATCTTGGGGTAGTGTTTTTTATGGGATGCAAAAAATACTTTGTCAAGAAGCTTTGTCTTCTACTTAACTGAGAGAATATATTTTGAGCGTATGCACAGGTTGTACTGTTATCCACTTAAACTACATAGAATTAATAATGGACTTTCCAAATTATGTTGGAAAAATTGGGTAGAAATAGGGAATTGGATCCATGCATGGCTAATGTGCCAAAAAGTATGGAGATTCTGGAATGATGTCCTAGCATATATGGAGCAAATAGTGGGGGAAACAGTGCCCTTCAGGGAAGCTCTACTAATGATTTCTGCATTTGAAAGTAAGAATAAGGACATGGTCAATGAAAACCTTATATTACTCATGTTATGTGCCACAAGACTTGAAATAAACAAAACCTTTTAGAGAATTTTTCAATAAAGAATAAACAGCCATATTGGAAAAACTAACGTATAAATTAAGATTAGCAAAAAGAGAAACAAAAGATTTATTTGATAAAACTTGGAAACCATTTATTAGCTTCATGTTAACTGTATTTAATTTTTCTTCTATGTATTTTATCACACACACAGACACATATATAATGTCATAATCTCTATGACATAAAGTTTTATGACAATATGTTTTAGTTATGCTGGTAGGCGGGTAAGAAACGACGGCAACAACAATAAAAGCAAATTATGAATTCAAACCGCCAGATGACCAAGAAAGATTGTGGATGAACAATTAGAAAATATATTACAATACTTACCATATATGTAATGGATGAAATTTGAATATGTAGAAGTAATAGAACTGAAAGAGCTATTTTTTAAAATAACACTATGTGAATGATGGGGTAGGAGTTGGGGGTGGGGGTATAGATCTGGGAATAGACGGTGTAACAAGACAACTGTATTATGAAATGTTTTAAAATAAGTAAATACAGATTTTTAAATTTAAAAAAGAAACTTTGCCTTTATTTATGAGGTGTGATAACCCTGAGTGTAAATCTGGGAAGGTTGTCTGTTACTTTGGGTCTGGTGTGTTGAGTAGATCTTCTGTTGTTTTGGAACCCTCTGCATGCTATATGTCTGATGCCACCAATTCTTCCAATTCTCCAGAGAAACGGTGCTGACTTCTCTGTATACATCAACACCGCCCAGGAGTTTGATGGCTCAGACTCAGGAGCTCGGCCTGATGAGGCAGTCTCCTGGGGAAAGATCCGCTTGGATGCCAAGCCTGTCAAGGTGTGTACAGAGCAAAAAGCTGTGAATTCCCTTTCATGATGCTTACAAACCCTTTTACAGAATAATGCTTTTAAATCCATAAAATAAAGTTTCAAAGAAAATCAATTATATTGGAATGCATTTATCAAAATATATGTTTAAAAGCCTCATACAAATATCAGATTCAAGAATATATATGATTCTTTATTTAACTTATTAGCATATGAATTCCATGTTGTCCAGGTGTGCATTTTCTAAACCTGTATATTAGAACCACTCATTTTTTGCTCCCGTATCTCTGTGTGTGTGTGTGTGTTACTTTCCTCCCCTGCCCCCCCCCCCAAACCAAACCTCAAATGTCCCTATCAAAAAGACCCCATTCCCTCCCTCTTTTTTCCTCTCCTCAGTCAATGAAGGAATGAGGATCTTTTTGGAATTGTTTTGGTTTGAGGGGAAGAAACTGAGGAAAAGGAACACACAAATATAAGAGCGAACAATGAAGATTTCTAATCAATACCATGAGAAAATCCACACACGGAAAAACACTGGGTGTATATATTCTAATTTGAAATATAGACATGGTAAAGTTGGATTTTATTTTGTAAACACGTGTCCATGTAGAGGCTGGTGTTGCTTAGCCTGAATAATAACTTTAAGATGTGGGGATTCTCTTTGACAGGGTGGAACACATGTCAGTGTTAGACAACCAATTAATTTAATTGATTAATGGTTACAGGTGTTTAAATTCGAATGTAGTGTGTGTGTATATGTGTCGTTCTGAATGGATTTAAAGCTTTCATATCTAGCTTTATGGCTGGGAAAAGGCTTCTTTCAAGGAACACCAAACTCCTCCAAGGATTTTGGTTTACACTCCAGTTGTAGTAAGTTTTTGAATATCAGCAAGTTCATCTTTGGCTAGATTAGTACTCTTGATGCAGTTTAAATTCCTAAGAAAAAGGTGTGATGTTTAGTGTTCAATTTATTTTTTGTAACTTTCAAGAGAACAGACACATTAAATATATAGACCCCAAGAGTTAAGATCCCCCTCTGTAGAGTAAAGGAGGACAATAGAGCATGGGGACGGAGGCATAGTTTTCACAAGTCACCATTGGAGTTTATGGTTGTCTCATCTAGTCTTATGAGAGGCAACATTGAGCATTGGACTAAGTGAGATACTGGAGTTCGAATCCCTGCTTTGACGTGGAAACCCGCTGGGTGAAATTGACTAAGTTACATTATTTCATGCTTAGAGAGAGGCAAAAGCAAACCTCTCTGAACAAATCTTGCAAAGTAAACAATGTGGTAGGTTGGTCTTAGGAATGCTGTAACTCATAAACAAGCTAAAGTCACACAACAAGTCTTAACGAGGTCTCATTTTAGTATCAATAAGCAAAAAGAATTTTTGGAGCACTCTTAAGTTTTTGCTCACAGTGTTCTCTTTTGGCAGGTTTATGCTGATGCTTCCCTCGTTTTCCCACTGCTTGTTGCACAGACGTTTGCACAGAAACCAAATGCCTTTGTTCCAGAGAAGCAAAATGATTGAACTGTTGACTGCTGCATGAATGAGGCATCACAACATCTTTTAGGAACTGTTTGGACTCATATTGCATGATACTGTAGTGCCGCTGCAGTTGCTGGCACTTGTCCTGGATCTTTTTTAAGTTTGGGTGAAAGGAAGACATTTTGACTGCTTGAACATAATGTTCCGCATCCTCCATACTACTAGAGGCTATGTACCCAGTCCTATGCTCAGAACTGTCAAGCTTAGGCGCAACTTGACGGAAGGAATGCTAGATCTTACAGACACTGCTTTGCAAAAATAAGGACTCTGAAAGCTTAAGTTACAAAAGAAAACTCAGTTTACTAAGCACACAGCTAATACATCCATCTTTAGCGAGCGACATACAGGAAGAGACAGTAAAACCGAAAGCCAAAACACTCCTCTGCAGTTGTTTATCTTTCTCTAGCTTCAAGCTGGCAACTCCCTTAAAGTTCTCATCAGAACATAGCTTATCTCAAGTTCTCAAGTTCACATAATCACAGCCTCAACTCTAAACATTTCAGCACAGCAGTTTCCATTCTCAGTGGCATCCATATTTGCAATACAAAGAAGCACATTTAAAACACATACATAGCTCAATAAATCCTGACAAGAAGACAGTCAGAATATGGGCACCTGGTTTTCTCGTTGACCCTGTAATCACGAGCTGTCTGCTAAATTTGCAATTTCTTAACGTTTTTCATCATGTTCTGATCATCTTTTCAATTCTATTGTACAAAGTTTCTTTGGCAGTGGGTTCTTAAATTTTCTCCTTAAATTTGGCAGTGGGTTCTTGTATTTTCTCCTTCTCTTGTCATGGGCCTGGCCATATCTCTATGTTCACAGCCTGCAACAACTCATTTTAACTTGTGACTTTTTTTCTGTCAGTTTTATTTATTTGGTGTATTTGTGGAATCAGCTTGAGAGCACCAGCCTCTTAATAAACCACATCAGTGTGCAGGATTATTTTGGTTTGGGGGCCATGGAAATGTTTTGTGGTGCACTTGGATTTTGTGGTGCACTTCAGTTCTCAACATAATGTGTTGGAGGCAATGCAGGGCAGAGAGACCACAAGTGTACTGGGCATGCACACCTGATTCCCCGCCATAGACCTAGCAAACTATAAGTGGAATAACTATGATGTACTCGCAGTGAACTCTTCCAGTGTTTTCACAGACTGACTATTCTGTGACCCTTAAAAATCAGGTCTCTTTGGGCTCTTAGGGAGATCCCAGTGGGAATGTATTCATTATGTGTTGTATCTTTGTATGACAAGCATGTCAGTCTCTTTTTTCTTTATAGTTTTATTTTGGATCCACCTCTAATAGCAAAAACTACATGATTTCAGTATTAAAGGGAATACTTACGTTCTACAATTCTTAATCTGTCATTAAAAATAATAACAGCCTGACCACTGACTTCCCAATGCTGTTGGAGAAGGTTTGAAGAGAAACTATATCTATTGCAGTGCCTTGGACAATTGGGAGCGGTTTGAAGGGAAATGACTGGGAAACTTGGAGAGCTGCAGTTGTATTCAGCCAAATACAATTGTGGAGTTTGTTTCCAAAAGGTACCAAATTTTAAAAAAGAAAAATGAGTTATAGATGGCAGTGCATTGTTGGTTTGAGTAGGATATTATGGACAGATCAAAACTATTAAAATGTATCAAATCACGTTGATACAGCGTTTGGAAATGGCATTTGATAGCAAAAGAATGCACATCCTCAGCACATTTTTCTCCGATTCCTGTAAATTTTGCTCAGAAACACACTCCAGAATTATAATTTTAGCAGGTGAGGTCTGATTTTTTAAAATTTGTTCCACAGTAATTAATCTCATGTTTTTAAAATATTAGTATATGTATTTTCATATGATACCTCATTGATGTGCAAATGTTACAGTGGTGGATCTTAAGTTGCTTATTGACCTGATTTGTTCACGTATAATAAATGAACTGTGGAATTGATGTTAAAATAAAATAAAAAACTATCACGCTTAATTTATGCCACTTCTTAAATGACAATTTTATGGTAAAGTTGGGTAGCTGAGAGGACTCCAGTCTTCCCCAGAAGTCCATTCACAATTGCAATCCCTTGATTAGAAATGAATTGTGCTTTCTTCCTCCCAAAATTCTGATTAGGCTGGGATAGGAATCAGAACTCAATATCTTTCCTATATTGTCTTCTCAAACTAGTTTCTAGCCTTTTTCATGTTGCATCAAAGAAACAGAAAGTACATAATGTTGGGAACTGAGAGGATTAGCAGTTCATGAGAGAGCTGGTATTAGAGTTCACATATGAGCTTGCATTTGTTTTGCATTTTGGGAATTATTTTCCCTGATATGTTCTGGTTGTTAATTCTCTCTCATCTTTTCCTGGCTAGTGCACTTTGAAAAGACTTTCTGTCTGTTCCTGTTTCCCTTCCCAACAAATCCTTACTCCATCTCAAGCTCACAACCCAAAACCAGCAAGTAATTCTAAGTAAACCCAGAAAATACTTCCTGCTGTGTCTTTTTAAATTCAAATGCTTTGAGTACAGAGAGAATTTCCTCATCTACTTTTAGATGAAAGATGTATCTATGCAGTTTAGATTGATATGAGAGACATCGCAGTATTCTCAATTTCCATGACATAAATATTGAACAAATAAACATTTTGATGTTCAGCATTTATCTGTATACCTCTCTTTTTGCATGCTAGATTATTTCTTCTTGTTATATCAGGAAATTAGCTGTTAAAAAGGAAGGCATATGATATATTATGAATAAATGCATGTAGCGCTCTCTTTGTATATTAAGTTTCATTCCTATCCATGTACAGGCAGTCCCTGGTTACAAATATCCATCTTACAAATGACTCATAGTTAAGAACAGGGGTGAGACAACAGGAAATGAGAGAAATCTACCCCTTGGAAGGGAAATTCGCTCTCGGAAGAGTTATCATGGGGAAAAGGTGTCTCCATTGAAGCTTTCTCACCAGTCCGGTTTTTCCACAAACAATTTTTTTAAAATCCAATTCTCACAGAGAGAGAAAGTGAGGTAAAAATCTTCTGAATAGGCATTGACAGTAAAACAAAGTCTACAAAACAAACACTTCCCTATGCTATCCAAAGCTCCCTCTCCCTCTCTCTATATATATATTAGGCATGGTTAGGTACCGTCGGAATCTTCGTAATTCAGAATAAAGTCAGAAAAATTATCTTTTTGAAGCAATTTTGAAGTTTTTAAGAAAACCAGAAGTCCCTTTGCTTTCCGAAGCTTTTTCCGTCATTTTTGTTACGACTCATGAAGTGAGTTGGAAATTATTCAGCTTTTCCCTGCTTCTGGTCCCTGGCCTTGGCTCAAGCAAGAGAAGCCAGTTTTAAACCAGAGAAGGAAGGAATTTCCTCCACTTGCTTTTCCCTACTTCTGCAGTAAACCACTTTCAAAGTAAAGACCACCCAATGCAACAGGAAATAATGCTTTCAAACCATTAACGAAAGGATTCAGAAGTCTCGGAAGTTTCGAAAAGTTTTGAACATTTTTTTTTGTGAAAATTGGAATTGACTTTAGAATCGAACCACCAGCGCCCCCTACATCCGAAATGAGTTTTGAACCATTTTTTTTTTTATCTAACATACACACACACGGCTGGAGTTACACTTAAAAAATGTACTTGTCCCGACATACCAATTCAACTTAAGAACAAACCTACAGAACCGATCTTATTCATAATTTGGGGACTGCCTGTATTGGATAAATAGCAATTTGTCTGCCTTACACATAATCCCCCACTTCTATAATGTTGGTGGTAAGCTATTTGCACTACCAAATACTTCCATTTTACTCATGCCATGCCTCCATAGAGCTAATATATTTGACACATTTTGTTTGTTTTGATAGATGAGTTTTGGTAATGAAAAATCTTGACTTCCTACCTAATTCCTTGAAGAGAAGATTGAATCCAAACTTAATTTTAAGTATCATTTGATTTTAATTAACTTTAATCAATTTAAGTTTAATTTAATTTTAAGTTTAATTTGAGCTGGGGTTAAAGTTGAGAATCAAATTTCTACTTTTGAATAACATTACAATCATATAAGTTTAAAAATTAACAATACAATTTTAAGCTGGAATACACCACTCATTGCACAATCTGTTTAACAATTAGGAAAGGGATATCTGTCTACTGTATCTGAAGAAGTGGGTTTATATCCACAAAAGGTCATGCAAAAAATAAAAATTCTGAAAGGTAGTGCCACATGACTTTTCTGTTTTCTTACTACTACTTTCTCTTTCCTTTTTGTGCTTCTAGAGGCTAATATGTCTACTTAGGAAAATGGCATGCTACTCTGTCACCATACAAAGTCTAGCAGAAATATAGTTCCAGTCTAACTGCAGAAGGACCTGGCCTGGCTGCTTTTAATTCTTACAGCTTTTTACTGCTCTGTTTCCCATTTGTTCCACAAAACCTCATAATTTCTGAAGAATATGCTTGTAGTATAGAAAATCAATTTTCATACCTATTGATAGGCATGATACATAAAGTAGCTTCATTCTCAGATTGCCAAGGAAATTTTTACATAAGAGTGTTAAATTTATAATTTTGCTTACATGACTAAGAATGCTAGCACATGCAGGCTGATACTAAATACAAATCGATCCCTTTGAGGTGGACATAGCTGACATCATTTTACAAGACTATCTCTGTATATCTTTTTCTGCAAGAAGGCAAGGCATTATATAGGACTATTCCTTGTCTGTAGTCATATTTAAAATAGTTAATTTATTCTTAATAAGTGTATTTGCAAACTCTGGGCTGAATCCAAGGACATGTTCTCATCTCATGGATGGCATGAAATTCTTCAAGTAGTTAAATCATTACATACAAAAGTAAAATGCGACAGAAATAGAGTCTGAACCTTGAATGCAACTGTGTAACAACTTACGTTCCAGAACAAAGACAACAACTATAATAATCAATGCACAGTAACAACAGATGAAGACAAAACATGAAAAAACACGACTTTTATAAGATTAAAGAAATCAAAGGAAAAGGTATACCAAGAATGGGAAATGCTCTATAACCAGCATGGGGACACATCACATAAGCAAATAGATATAAAATGGAAATTATATACACAAGAACCATATAAAAGAGGTGAAGATGGAAGAGCCATTTGAAGATAAACCTACAATTTTAGAAAGTGAAGTGAAAGGCAAACTTGCAGTACTTGGAAGAAATAAATCAACTGAAATAGAAGGAATATTAATAGATCGGCTTCAAGTGACAGAGACAGAACACACTGTAATTCTTATTAAAATTGGTCCAAAAAAAAAAAAAAGAATGGGCCACAAATTGGAAGCACCCAATATACTTTCCCATCCTCAAGAAGGGGACACCAGGGTTTTCAGTAACCCACAGGACAATCGCTTTAATTTCCTATGCAATGCCTCAAATTCTACTACAAAGATTATAATGAGATATGAAGCAAGAAATGCCAGATGTCTAAACTGCATTTAGGAAAGGAAGAGGCACTAGTGATTGTATTGCAATACGCATTGGATAATGGAGTGCAACAAACAATTTCAGAAGAAAACCAGCCTGTGCTACAGAAATGATAGCAATCCTTTTAATTGTGTAGGTCATATCAACTACAGATCACTCTTAAAGAAATTGGTGTTCCAAAACATTTGCTTGTCCTGTTTTGTAATCTGTACTTGTGGGAAGATGCCACTATTAGGGTAGAAGACAGAGAAAGTGTATAGTTTCCAATTGGCAAGGGGGTCAGGCAAAGCTTTTAGTGCCCTACCTCTTTAATTGCATGCTGAACATATCTTATGTAAAGCAAGATTAGACTCAATATGAAAGCATTGAATTGCAGTAAGGAGCATCAACAATTGAAGATTTACAGATGACTACTGATAGTAAAATAGCAAAGACTTGGAACAAGCATCAAAGAAAGGAAAAGAAAAAAGCAAGTAATTTAACTCTGAATATGAAGAAAAAAAACCAAAATAATGAGAACAGATTAGTTACATAATTTTAAAGACACTATGCTAGTTCAAGATTTTCTATACTCTACCTCAGTACTTAATCAGAATGGAGACTGCAATCAAGAAATCAAGATTACGACTAGGAAGGGCAACTATGAAGGAATTGGACAAGGTCCTTAAGTGTAAAGATATATCATTGAATTGTCCCTGCCATATTTCCAATATCTGTTGCAAAACCTGGACATTGAAGAAAACTGTTTGGAAGAAAGTCAACTCTTCTGAAGTATGGTTCTTGAGAACAATTCCATGGCTAACATGGACTGCTAAATAGACAAACAAATGAACCCCAGAGCAAATCACTCCACTAACATCATTAAACTGAAACTGTTATACTTTTGACTCATTGTTAGAAAAGACAGCAATATTTTTAATGTAAAAAAAATCTGTACAGCAATTAATGTTTCTGTGCTGAAATATTTTCCATGCATTTCCACGTTTCTTGCAAATGGTGCTTGATGCACAAACAAACCATATGAGAATTTTGGATCCACAGAAATTCTTGAGGAATTTCTCATAGGGGAAAGAAAATAGCTGAGTTATGCATTGCTACCTTAGAAAAGCAACATAGCAAAAAAATACACACACAAAGCAAAGACGAACCCATGTTTAGGCCATTCAATTGTCTAGGAGTGAATTTTCTTCCCCGGTATTCTATGGCATTGAATTGCTGCTTACTGTAAGGCCGCTCTGAGTCCCCTTCATGGTGAGAAGGGCAGGGTATCAATGTGGTAAATAAATAAATATGGGTGGGTGGAGAGGGTAAGACACATGCACAATCAAACTGCCAAACAAAAATAAACAAACAAAAAGGTAGTCTCTTTTAAAGAAAATAGATTGTCATTCGTGTTAAACAGTGGGGGAGGACCTGCAATTTATTATATGACTCGACACTCCAGGAGGACAGTTGTGGCAGTGAGGTCTGTAAAAAGAAAAAGCCAGTGAGAGGTGAAAACACCATGGACAATACTCTCTACTTTCTAGGCCCAAACTCTACTTTCTATCGAAACCCAAGGTTTACTTTTCATTACTCTAGGCTGAGCCACTTTTCTTTCTCCTCCAACGACTTTTATTTCTCCATTGACGTGCCAGTGGATGTTGCAGAGAATTCCATCTTCAGTAAGGTCACATAACTTACTTGGAGAGTGTGCCCCTGACTGACCTTTGTTTGATTATATATTATTGTTGTGTAAGGTTTCAGAAAAAGGGAGGATATTTCATCAGTGACAGCAGAACAGGCTTGGTGTTACTGATGAATCCTGTATTGAAAATTGGTAATAATTAATTTAGGGAGAAATAACCCGTAACCTGTAAATGCATGCATTAAGACCACCTTAGAGAATGTTCCCCATTACATTGTGCTTTCTTATATCTTCCACCAATCTCTCATCTACTATATTTTTAAGTGGCTCTACACTACATTAACCTCATGCCCTTGGTTCCTCTTAATAGTTGAAGAAGATAATTTCCTGTTCTCCATAACCTTCTTAGCTGTCCCATTCTCTACTTACGCATTTGTGTCGGCAATTATACCCTCATTGATGCACTGAACCTTGTCTTCATTTCCTCATTCCTTACTTTGTCCAGTAATTTAGTATAAATATGAGTCTATTTTTCATTAGCATATGATCTTTTTGTCCCCTCAAACATGGGACAAGGAGGGAGAGAGAGGTAGAGAGGTATGTGTGCTTTGTCTTTGCTTTCTTGAAACTGGAAATGAGAACCCACTTGAACTGTTTGCTTGAAGTCTTTGTCTTTGAAACAACTGTACTTGTTAAATTTGGGGGCTGGTTCATAGTAGTTCTAAAGAAGAATAAAAAATGTATACCTTTCAAAATTCTAAGCACATGTATTTACTTTTATCTTGCAAATGGCTATCATGGCATTGCTTTGTCACTACTGCAATGAAACATGAATAATGTATTTCTCCAACAACAAAACCCTTCCATTGTGAAAATAAATTATTCCAAATAAGACACGTGTTAGCCAAATATTCACTGGTGGGCTTGATAAGAAAAATAAAAAGAGGAAATTAAATGACCTGTCTACAGAAGGGTATGATAGATAGTTCAAACTTTCAAGTCTTTTTTTAAATGTATGAACCAATGGAGTTCTAGAGCTCTGTTGCACACATGAAGTCCTACTCATATTCAATGGAATTCAAAGAAGCATTTCAGTATTATGTTTCTTTAACTGTATTACATCAGAAAATATATGTGAACTCCAGAAGACTAACTTTTTCTCCATGTATGAGAAATTTCCTCCATGCATTAAGAAGGAAGCTAACTAAGCATTTCTCTTATGAAAAACAAAACACATTGTAGTGGTTAGTGTGAACGCCCAAAGTCTCATCACTAGAATGCTCGGGAGAAGCAAGATTGTAAAGAGGGAAGGAACTGAAATCTAGTAAATTTAGTGTTTAAAACTACAATCTATAGTGATGTGAACTAACTATTACTTTTTACAGTACTTTTAAAGTACGATTTCAGAAGGCATGGCTGTAATGTTTCATGCTTTATGCTAGTATAAATCGTATTTTCAAGCATCCTATATATTCATATATAAATCTAGAAATTTTAGTCAAAAAAATCAACCCCAAAAAACTGGTTCAACTTACTAATGGGTCAATATAAGCACTTTACCTTACTAAAAGTGAACTATCCCCTTCTTTGAATACAGAGGTGAAAGGTAAGAGCTTAGTCTGTCCAGAGATTTGAATGCAATGTTCCTGCTTCTTGGCAGGGGGTTGGACTGGATGGTCTAAGAGGTCTCTTTCAACTCTATGATTTTATGATTCCATGACAACAAATGTAACAAGTTCCCCAACCCCTCATGTAGGATTTTGTGAGAATTAGTTGTTTTAAAGAAATCATGTAATAAATTATTTTAAAACAGCAGCAATGTGTTAAGACCACAAGGATAATAGAAAAGGAATGTATATATTATTCAGATGTCCATCAGACTGTTATGAAATACCTCAGAATCTGATGGGAAAAAGATAAAATGTAAACTAATGCTTTTTTGTTGTTTATTAATCCATCAATTAATTAGCTCTATTCACCAGCACAAATTAAATTAGGCCTGCCACCCCAAAAACTAAACTTCTTTTAAAAGGATTGTATTCCACATGCGAAGTAATTTTTAAAATCCATTTATACTTCTGAGTTACTTGTCACCACTTTAACTATCCATCAAATATGTGGCACATCAAACTAACTGCCAAATGTGCAGAAGGACTACTTAATGATCAATTAGCAATTTTAATTAAACTTCTCTCTAGCAATATGGCTAAACTTAATTCTGAATGATATAATGGAACATTTTTTGGGAAATATTAAATAACGTTAAGGCCATCAATTCAGAACTTTATGGGTCCTGCCTTGTGACCAATCAGTTTGCTGGGAAACACCGGCCGGCTTCTTGGTGCAGGCCAATCAGGAAAGAGAAGGAGTTTCAAAATGTAGCAATGTTATTGCATGAGAACTCTTGTGTATAAAAATGCCTGCTTGTGATTATGTTTTTACACTTGTACCCTTTGAGCATCCATTACTGTATAAAGTGTCCCTTTTGTGCAAATTGAATCAAATATCTGTCATTTGCCTTCAACCTAGTGAGGAGCCCCAGGTGGCGCAGTGGGTTAAACCCCTGTGCTGGCAAGACTGAAGACCGACAGGTTGCAGGTTTGAATCCGGGGAGAGTGGGGATTAGTTCCCTCTATCAGCTCCAGCTCTCCATGCGGGGACATGAGAGAAGACTCCCACAAGGGTAGTAAAACATCAAAACATCCCGGCGTCCCCTGGGCAACATCCTTGCAGACAGCCAATTCTCTCACATCAGAAGCAACTTGCAAGATGCTCCTAACATGACAAAAAAAAAAAACCTGGTGAGATTCCTGATTCCTGACTCAAAACATCTATGGTTAGTAAAGCTTGCCAGGCATCTCTCAGTATCCACAAGGGCTCAGAAAATTTTCCCGCATCACTACTTCCGTACAATCCTCCCCGAACACTACTCCAGCCTGCCAGAATCTGACTGGCAATTGTCACCCAGAGTACCTTTTCATTGGCCACCCCAACGCTGTGGAACAACCTGCTGGAAGAGCTCTGACAGCTAAATGAGCTGTCAGAATTTTTAAAACATTTAAAGACTTACCTACTAGCAAGCATATCCAGCCAGTTTTAATTCTTGTGTTTAACCTTTGTTTTGTGTGTGTGTGTGTGTGTGTGTGTGTATATATATATATATATATATATATATATATATATATATATATGATTTAATATGTGTATTTTGTGGAATGTTTTAGATGATTGTATGTTTTTAGCAATGTTGTAACCCACCTTGAGCCATGAGGATAGGGAGGTAAGAAATAAAAGTATCATCGTTATTGTTATCGTCAGCTCTCAGGCATAAAAAATGTCTGATACAGAGTCTCTGCATTAAAAGATTTGAGCACACCTATTCAATGCAGTGCTAGACATTTTATCCTTATTCAAAGTTCCTGATCCCTCCCCTTTTTGTCTGAAAAGCAGTCAAGTTAGGATCTGGGTCCTCATTGGCTGGGGACTCCTGCTGACATCAGAGATGGATGGAGTCTCTTTTGTGGCAGGAAGAATGGAGAGCTGTCCATTTGTTCATTTGAGGCTGGAGTCATTTAGAGAGTCCACCCAGGCTGGGCTAATTCAATGGTTTAAAGCAATATGTAAATAGTCCAAGATGGGATTATAGGTGAAGTCCGATGTACACAAAAGAGTCAGCCTTTGAGACAATGAGCAGGCTATGCAAACATAAACAATTCAATGGAAAGCCTATAGATAAATACAGATTTCATCAAGGTGCTGTTTGTGTCTGATATTTCCCACCACCTGAATCCCCCCAAGAGATCGACCCTCTTTGTGTTTCTAAATGCAATGTGGTCTTTTCTGTTTGCTCTTTTTTTTCTGGGTGAGCTCACCTCACAGCAGGACATTGGAATAGTTCCATAAGCACAAACATAACATTATATTTTAAGGCTTTTATAGATGTTTTGGACCATATCCATTTCAATGCATCCTAGTCTCCTTTAATATAAAATATACATATAAGAATCCTCCCTTGTTCATAACCATTTGCTCATCAGAAATCCATCAATAAAACCAAAGGGAAAACTCAGGGTTCACAGTTCTGAAGTTTAGGACGAAACTCCTTTTGTGAGGGGATTTGAGATCGATCGATTGTTCAAGTACATTTCCCCTCTACCTCCCTCAGGGCTTTGAGTAGGGAAGATAATTGATTAATCCTTTTTGTAATGTTCAGGTTCTGGGCAGCTGGGGAAAATAATCATTTTCAAAAGACTGGAAGGGTTTCACAACTGTTGAACTTGTAAATAATTAATTAAATATATATTTAATAAGAACCATGTCATTAATTTATCTTTTAGAAGGAGGGGTTGATTTTTCAAAAAAAAAAGCTGGAGGATTGGATATCTCACCTGTTTTAAGGAGGATGAAGAGAACTATTTAACTGGAACTGGCAGTTTGTTTTTCCAGCTGACTGGTAACAAAAAGCCTTCAGGGGCTTTATGGAGATACTGTTAGCTTCTAGACTCTGAGGCAGGGTTTTTCTTTTTGCTTTCCTCTCCCCATCTGTTTGGGTATTTGTTGTTTCCTTTTCAGTAAAACAAACAAGCACCCCATTATCAAAATTATGATTACATCCCAGAACCTGCTCCTTATGAAGAGACCCAGGTCTATGGAAGAATGCTTCAAGGGCATAATAGCACTCAGAGATGTGGAGTATATGAAACCATATTCATCAATATTTATAAGAAGGGCATTGCTGCAACTTCTTACAAAATAAATAATAGCTTGAGTTCATTCTTTTATAGCTTTTTTTTTTGGAGGAGAAAGGTGGAGAAAATAATAGGTTGGATCCAGATTTGCCATACTTCTGACTACATCTTTGAAATCTGCTGGCCCAGTGTAGCTTAGCAGACACTTCAGTGAAACAACCTCATTCAAACTGCAATCATATGCATATCTTCAGAAGAGCTTACACTTGAGAAAGTGAATAGTAGATTGCAGCCTTAGCAATTCATTTTTACATTATTACAAATCAGTTCAATCAGCTTATAAGGACATTAAAAAACTGCCATCCCTAAACATTAGGGCTGGGCGGTTTCGTTTCGTTAATTCGTAATTCGTTAATAATTCGTTAATTTTTTCAATTACAAAACGATAACGAACCATTCTGGAGCAATTATTAAAAAAAACGAATTTTCAAAAACGTTTTGTAAATGCTTCGTATTTCGATATTGTATTCATTTCGTTATTGTTTCCGCACGTCTGGGCCAGTTTTATGGTTTAATTAGTGAAAAAAAATTATAATATCACACCAACAGTCAACAACAGAGGGAGAGGGAAGCTTCAAAAGGTTTTGGAGGTTTTTTAGCGTATTTCGCGGTCGCGTCCGCCATTAACGAATCGATTCATTATTGTTTCAGAAATCGATTCGTTAATTTTTTTACCATTTACGAAATTTCGTAAATATCGAACTTTTTAAAAGGAAAATTTTGTAATTATTTTAAATATCGAAACAAAAAAAACCCCAAATACAAATCGATTTTAGAAACAAATTTTTCCGTTGTTATCCAGGCCTACTAAAGATCATTCAAAAAAGTTCAGTCAAAGGCAGCAGATAAATGTATGCAGAGTTTGAGTTTTTGTTTGACCTCAGTATTGTAGGTGCTCACAGAGCTTTTCGAGTTTAAAATTGGCTTGCCTATTCAACCATGCATAGATAGTTCAGTTCAGCTATCTCCACCTACACACTGTTTTCATCATGTATAAACAGAACATCCTGTGATTTACTTCTGTTGCCTATTTAGAATACATTTCATGTATTCTATCAGTTGATTTGTCCAGTCGTACAGAAATGGCTTCCCTTTTTTTTGTCTTGTTAGGAGACAAAAAAAATTGGCAAAGAGGACTTGCAATTTTTCATCTGTAAAAATTAGCACTGAAAGACAGTGTGTGCCAGTGACTAACCAAGTTGCATAAAACAACCTGAGTAAGTTTGAGTTAAAGAACAAGATCATGAAATTGAAACATCTATACATTAAATAAACAAATTACACAGTAGTGTATGATTAATACTTTGGTGACATTTTAAACATATAATAATGCTTCTACTATTCACAGCTATTTGATACAGATTTGCCCAGTGAGGCTGCCCCCTCCCCCTTCCCCTCCCCACTTCTTTGGAAGAGCAGAAGGGGGGATTCAGTTAGGGGAGGGGGGCTTCCTTCTCCGAGTCCCTCTGTTTGATCTTCCAGGGAAGACA
Source organism: Anolis sagrei (assembly GCF_037176765.1). NCBI lineage: Eukaryota > Metazoa > Chordata > Lepidosauria > Squamata > Anolidae > Anolis > Anolis sagrei. The sequence continues at coordinate 121,375,965 of NC_090023.1, forward strand.
GGCAAAGGCTGCGGGCTTGTATGGAAGGTTTCCTCTGGGAAATTGAGAAGGAAATGGGGCAGGAGGGAATTCAGACAGAACTCATCATGCAGGCTATTCACCTTCCATCTACTGATGGACAAATCAAACTATTCATAAAACCTTGGTTATTTAAAGAAATAAAACAATTCCTTAAAGAGGAAGAAAGGGAAGGGTTAAAATGTGATTAGAAACAACAGGGATATAAAAATACCACATACAAGATGACACAATAATGCTGAGCTAGGTTATTATCACAATGATCAATTTCTTTTAAATATATGTGGATTTTTAAGGAGACAATCTTCTGTCATTTATCTCTGCAGTGCATACTTATCATTACATCTTCCAGGATAAAATGATGAGCATGAATTATGGAAATTCTTGATTATATCATCAAGAGCTCTTGTACCTTGATAATAGCTGTTTAATGCTTTGCTTTGTGGAAGGCAACCTTATGCAGTCAATTTTTAACTAAGTTTGGTACTGGTAAACGGAATTTGATGACCAACCCTGAAATAAAGTTGGATGAAATGGGGGCAACTCTATTCAACCTATTAGCTATTCATGATTAAAACCTGGAAACATGCTTCAGAGGGGAACAACTTGGCTGAGGTCTTAACTAGGGCAGATCTATGACAAATCCCATTCACTCTCCCCTTGGGCAATCCAGTCTTATGAATTACTCACACATATGTACTTAGTCCCGCAGCCCCATCTCCCAGGTAAGCCCAATAACTACACAAATGTTGAGTGTTCTCTCCCAATGTCACTAAAAGGTACAGGTGTCTGCATGCCAACCTTGCAATCTCAACAAACCAGGCTCTAGTCCTGCAAAAGGATCAATATGAATCATAGCCAGTAGACTTGTGCACTGATAAATTTTAGCCATTTTATTCCAGCCAAACCACCTTCTTTGGCTCTACTGGATGATCGTAATGGCAAGGGCCTAGTTACCATGTTTTCCCATCTGTAACAGGACCACGTGGCAGCTATCATGGCTCCTTCTCCCTTATTCGGCAGCACAGGTGCATCCTGGCTTCATTGTTGTTGTTTTTTGGCTTGGCTTCTGGCTTGGCCTTTTAGTTGACTCTTTTTTATTGTCCTTTATTTTCTTGATTCTTTTTATTTAGTGGGACTATCAGGGAGATGGGAACATGGAAGATGGGTGGATGGGGTGGACACACATCCATTTGGGGGCTTGAAAAGTCACCCATTTAGCTTCTTTTTCTCCTCTCCTTCTGAAAATACTTCTAAAAGATAATAATTATTAATAATAATAGTAATCCCAGCAAATAAAAAGAAAAACATTCTGAGAAAACTATTACCCCCTAGTTACCTCTCCTCTAGAGCACAAAGTAGAAACAGCTTTAAGGAAGAACGGTGTGAGGGGGAAAAGGCAAGCACCACTCCAGGCAGGCCCTGTAGTGCAATCAAGAGAAAAGAGAGGACTGTTTAAAGGAAACCCAGGGTAGGATAGCTCCAGGTCATCATTCTTCCTTTTCTGGGAAGGGGGAAGCCTCCTTAAATGCCTTGGAAAGCTGAGTGCAGGGAGAGATTGCACGTGCCTGCAGAGACTGTAATGCTTATCTCCTCCAAAGTAGAAATAGCTTTAAAGAAGCATTAAACTCAGGTCTCCTCTACAGACCAAAAGGAAAGGACCGCAGAAAGAGTGGAATCTTTTTAATACAGGTCTTAATGAAGGATATAAGGACAAAAAATGCAATGGCCTAAAATGTCAGAAAGGGGAGCCCAAGGAGCCCCCCCCCCCCCCCCCAATTGCCACCAATGGACTGGATCTAGCCGTATTTTTGGCTGTGGTCTGAAAATGCCATCTGTCTGCATGCCCATTTTTGGGAGGCATGCAAAAATGGATATAGGGGTCTACTGGTATCTGGCAGCAGAAATCAATAGAGATTCAGCCGAAATGCACAAGCGTAGCAGCCAATGATCCTGAGAAGTCATACAGCATTCCTTGTGCAAATTCAAAGAACACCTATGTGAGGGCTTAAATAGCCTCTGATCCCACCCTCAACATATGGCCCATCTTGATGTGTATCTTGAGATAATTTTTATAGCCCTCTATCCAGTGGCCATAATAACTGTCTCCTCACCTGCAGCACCCATGACTGTATGTTATTGGTTTCAAAGAATAATAAAAAGCAAATCTATAAAATTCAAAAGGCTGGATCCAGACTGACCTTGACTGGAGTTCTGTTCATAGGATGCTTCATCAGTCAAAGCAGCAGTTGTCATTATCACTATTATTGTTTGGATTGGATCTATGGAAATAATATCTTTAGATTTGACTAAAAATTAATTTTGAAAATAATCTTAAGAGGATGTAATCAACTCAAGGCATACACGCGGAAAATTTGGAGATAAAGCATATTAGATAAAAACAAACCATATCAATTATATCAATTCCTGTTTATTGCAAGGTCTCCAGAACTTTTGCAGCCATTTTAATTTTGCTATTTTCTATTTTTCCATGCAAGCCCAGAAAATGTTGGAAAAAGATAACAAATGTCTATGAATATGTCCACTATGGTTCTTCACTATTCAAATTACTTTACTTTGAAAAGGCTGGCTTAAAAATGATAACATTTTTTCTCTCTTAATAAAGCATTAGTTTTTGATAAATAGGCTATGCAGTCACTTATTGCTGAAATATATATATAATACTTATTAAGGCTTTAATATTTGATCTGTGTTAGCATAGACTAAGAAATGTTACACTACTTATTGGCACCAATTTTGGGTGGCATGAAGTATCATTTTCTTGTTATAGATGTTCTCTAGTACTCATCAAAAGATGAATTTTAGATTTCTTTACATGCATAAAATTAATTTGCCATCCTGGATATACTGATATGAAGTCCCAGGATATGAAGGTTGGTAAGGGTATGGAAGTTAAAGTTGGGAAAATGGGAAAAGTTAGATATATCATCTCACGTGCTTGGTGGGGACACGAGACAGGGCCTTTTCTGTGGTGGCCCCCTGACTCTGGAACGCCCTCCCAAAAGATCTCAGACAAGCCCCTACACTGGCAGTCTTCAGAAAGGAATTGAAAACCTGGCTGTTCCGATGTGCCTTTTCAGACTAGGAACCTCCAGCACCAAATCCTAGAAGCACCTTAGTAGAACCAAGATCACTGCACACTGCACACCGCACTTATATTATATCCTACATCCCTCCCGCCACATCAGCACTTTTAATCCTGTACCCCTACTCCGGCCGGCCCAGTTTTAATAGTGTCTTGTTGTATTGTTACTGTTTTTGTTTTCCTGTTTTTAATTTGCTTTAGGTATTGTATTGTTGTATGTGTTTTGGGGCTTCGGCCTGTGTAAGCCGCATCGAATCCCTTGGGAGATGCTAGCGGGGTACAAATAAAGTAATAAATAATAATAATAATAATAATAATAATAATAATAATAATAATAATAATGCTCCAAAAGAAAGTAGAACTTTCCCCTGTTCCCTCCCCCCTCCATTTTTCTGTATTTTCCCCCTCTAATAACATGTATCTAAGGGCACCTTCACACATTTCTAAAATTCATACTGAAGCAGGTTTAAATAACCCGCTTTGGCATGGACTTCAGTTCCACATACCCACCCAAACCCTGGGCTTTCCGGGGGGGGGGGGGCGGGGAGAGGTGTGGCTACATGCCATACTGAGATAAAATGAGGTAGCATGCAGCCAACCCCAATCAAGCCCTGAAAATGTACTTACAAGGTCACTGGCTGCCATAACTCCTATCAACGTATTTTTGGCTGCACAGGGAGAAGGGAGGGATGAGGAGGAGTTTCTAGAGAATGCTGTTAATTATTAACAGTGGTTTATCAGGTAAGCTGCTGATCAGCATTGTCTTCAGTGACAAATTTTAAAATGTATGACATTGAAGAAACTTAAAAATAAATTGCAGACAAAACAAAACAAGGACCTATCTTCTGGGTGATTATATTCTTCATGGTCCAAGTAATCTGTTATGAGCCCCAGTAAATAGTAAATCATGAAAGCTTTTTTTATTCCTCTGTTTACTTCATAGTAAGGAGGATCCATCACTTACTTTGGGATGACAGCCCTTGTGGTTATCTGCAAAATGCCACTTTCCAGCTTTGCTGAATTTCCAGTCAATTATCAAACGCAGATCATGTATCAATATTACATTTCCAAGTGTGGGTGGAATGGAAGTAATTGATCCACTTTCAACTTACTGAGTGACACTGTGAACATGCCATTTATTTTATAGGGTTGAATTACTTACAAGTCTATATTGTAGGCAATAGTTATAGTTTTGGCCTATTATGTGTGCTGTAAGATGAAGTAGCACCCACCCAACTGTTACACTATAAGGTGTTGCGGTTGTTGTTGTTGCTGTGTTTATTTATATCTCAACTTTTTCTCTCCACACGGAGACTCAAAGTAGCTAAAAAAAACTCAAACACTCAAAGTGGCTAAATAAAGGCATGCTTACTTTATTATAACTACTCATAGAATCATAGAGTTGGAAGAGACCACAAGGGCCATCCAGTCCAACCTGCTGTCAAGCACGAAAAGTACAATCAATCCACCCCCTAATAGCCAGCCGCTTAGACAATCACTGTTATCATAAGAAGGTAGGAACAATGCTATAGGGTCCCTAAACCATTTTTGCACTTCCCACCACCACTCCAAGAATGCCTAATACCTTTGTTTCTTTTCCCCAAAGTTATCTGGAACTGTGTTGTTCAAGCTTTCATGGCTGGAATCACTGGGTTGCTGTGAGTTTTCCGAGCTGTATGGCCATGTCCCAGAAGCATTCTCTCCTGACATTTTGTTCACATCTATGGCAAGCATCTTCAGAGGTTGTGAGGTATATTGCAGTTACTAATATAACCTCTGAGGATGCCTGCCTTAGATGTGGGTGAAATGTCAGGAGAGAATGGCCATACAGCCCGGAAAACCCACAGCAACCCACTTTCTGGAACTGATATCACATCACTTCCTTTTACCATTTGGGAAAAGAAATAAATAGAAACACATATTTTATAGGTCTGTGGTTTGTGGGAATTCATTTTTGAGTATTTGCATGGGGTGGGTATGATTTTCAAACAAAACTTTCCCAAAAATCCCACTGAAAAAGAGAAATGGTGTGGGGATTTACATGGGGCCTGGAGGATGCATGCTATCTGTGGGATGCAGTTTTCCTATCCTGATCATCAGAGACATTTGAAATACTACCATACATACTCCTGTAAGTCAACTTCATGTATATGTTGAGAGAAAATTGTGGAGTCTAAATCATGGGTTTCCATATGATCAATAGATAAGTTGAGAATCATTTTTGGAGGGGGAAAGAGCCAGCACTGCCTTAGGGAACCAGGTGCCACTCGATCTACCAGGCATTATAAAAGTCAGAAGTTATATCATGGCAAAGAGTCAAAAGGGGTCAGTGCTGCTTTTAGTTTTTTATTGAAAGGACTCAATTTTTGCCTCTTGCTACTCTGCTCAAGAGAAAAGGATGGCGTGTATGTGAATATGTGTGTGTGTGTATATATATGCATATATATGTGTGTGTGTGTGTATGATATATATATCATTTTAATGGTTTATTTAGTATTTTAATAGTGTATTCTGTATTGTATCTAATATGGTTGTTATGTATTTATCTTTTTGCCCTATATGTGAAAGACCTATGGTCTAAGCCAGGGGTCCTCAAACTAAGGCCCGGGGGCTAGATATGGCCTTCCAAGGTCATTTACATGGCCCTCACTGAGGGTCAACCTAAGTCTGTAATGACTTGAAAGTATACAGCAACAACAATTCTATTTCATCCGCCAAAAGCAAGCCCACATTTTCCATTGAAATACTAATAAGTTTATATTTGTTAAAATTGTTCTTCATCTTAATTATTGTATTGTTTTTAAGTGTTTTTTGCACTACAAATAAGATATGTGCAGTGTGCATAGGATTTCAATCATGTTTTTTTTCCAAATTATAATCTGGCCCGCTAACAGTTTGAGGGTCTGTAACCTGGCCCTCTGTTCAAAAAGTTTGAGGACCCCTGGTCTAAGCACTAAATAAACTACTACTATTCATATACACACACACACACACACACATAGACGGACACACACGCATTCATGTTTATGATATGAGTGTGAGTAAAGGTTCTGTACTATGTTGACCCATCAATAAGTTGACCACATTTTAAACTAAATTTTTGACGGAAATTTCTAGACTTATACATGAGTATATATACAGTAATACTATTTTTGTCCAGTATTGTTCAATAACCAATAACTTAAAAATAAATAGGTTATTTTGGTTTCCTGCATGATGCCTTATGTTTGCAATTCCTCAGAAAGTTTTCTCCTCCTACCTTCAGTCTTCAAATCACATCATTTCACATTTCTGGCTTTCCTTTCTTCCTCACATCCTGTTTTCTAAATCCTAAGAATAAGGCCAAAGCAGAGCTGTTGTCTTCATCTCCTGCTCATGGATTTCACAGTGACATTTGGTTGTTCACCATAGAAACAGAATACCAGATGAATTATATAAGCTGTTCCAAAATCTGATTCTTCACATATTGGGGAACTTCCATTCTAGCATGGACAATGGTTGAGGATTCTAGGAGTTTTATTTCAGTAACATCTGGGGATGTTGGACATATTGATCTTTTGATCTCTCCTTATGGGGTCTCTTAGGTTCTTACTTTCTTCTTGGCTATCTTCTTTGTGTAGTTATTTAAAAATCCATAGTAACCAGAGGCAACAAAACACCCATGTAAGAAAGCAGACAAGAGATCTCTTCACATTATATGATCACAGAAAACAATTTCCGCTAGCTCAAGATACTTCACTGTTAGCAAACATCCTGTCTTTGCATAACTTTCAACTGCTATTTTTCACGGGTTCAATCACATATCTAAGAATTTCCCACTGAGAGAGAACATAACCATAAAAAGAATGTTGACTTTCTCTCATAAAACCATGATTCTAGTAATCAGGCAGCACTTTAGGACAAATCCATGGTGATAGACTTATTCAAAGTAATCAAAACAGGAAAACTCGTAAGTATGCTTTGGATGAATGTTTTCTTTCCAGGAGTTGTGTAATGTGGTTATTGGCCTGTATATTGCCACATTGACATTGGAGTGCATTGTAATCAGTGCTAACAAAAGCTGAGGCAGGCACAATGATGCTCTTAGCATATACAGGTACACTTATTGTACTTTATCTAACTGCTTCATGGTGAAACTTGCAGAGAACCCATTAGAGATAAATATATAGCTAAAGGTTTTCTGTATTTTGAGAGGCCTAAAGATGCTGAGCAGGTGCTGATTTTAGACACATATGTTTGGATTATACAAACACAGAGTGATTGTCCATATAATCCTTGAATTGTGATTATAGATATGTAGGCCTACCCAAAATACAGTCAATTATAACCCATTGCTAACAGATGCATAATGGGTGAAAAATCATCTGACTAGGAAGTTTACGATGAAACAAAGTTAATAAGCTTAATGTCCCTATATAAAGGAAACCATTTGGAGACTTTGGAGACTACAAGAGTCTATTAATGGGAATAGATTACATCTACTTAAAGTCCAAGCAAACCCACTGAAAATAAATAGTGAAAAAGCTCATTAGCATCAATGTTAAATGTGTCTAAATTTGCTGCTGGATAAAAGGGCTAAACAGTTTTAAAAGTGTCTAAAACAATCTACAAAAGATTTTCAAAAGAAAACAAATTATAAACTGACTAATTCCTCATTAAATTCACTGGACTTTTACATGTGAGACAAAACCCAAAATGAAATCACTTAAAAAACTCTCCCCCTTCCCCTCCCACTCCCTCTCCCTCCCCCCTCCTTCTCTCTCTCTCTCTCTTCAGGCATGAGCATTAAGGGCTTAGTCCTCATCCTAGTGGACAGGTTATTTTAGTATCTTACAGTTATATTTTACTGCAGAATTCATATTGAACTAGACCTGCAAAGAAGGCATTTTATGTATTTGTCATCTGAAGTGTTTTAAGCAATATTCCCAAGTTTACGTCACATATATGTGTCTTTTAAAATAGACAAAAATGAAGGTTGGCATCCTATACAGTATTTAAAATGTCATAAACTAGATTTGCAACCTTGTAAATTTTGACATTCGTGTTTATGATAGCATTTTATGGCATTGAAGTGTTTTAAACCACATTCCCAAGTTCAAGCCACCTGTAATATATAGTCCTTTAAAAAAACAATCCAGACAAAATGATAGCTGACATCTGTATGGTATATATAATGTTGTAAGCTAGACTTGCAACCTCATAAATTTTGGCATTCACATTTATTATCAAGACACTATTGCCATGATTGCAAATGTCCCTTAAATCCTTCCTTAAAAGCAAGAAAGTCCCAACAGCCAATCGAGTTCTGCTGTGCTGGTGAGCAATGCACTAAATTATAGAATCATAGAGTTAGAAGAGACCACAAAGATCTTCCAATCCAACTCTTTGCCATGCAGGAAAACAAAATTAAAGCACCCCTGGCAGGTGGCCATCCAGCCTCTGCTTTAAAAACCCAGAGAAGGAGAATCTACCACACTCTAAGGCAGCATCTTCCATTGCCGAGCAGCTCTTACCATCAGGAAGAGCTGCTCGATGTTTAGGTGGAATGACCTATATGGATGCACCTTGAGAGTCCCCTTCAACTCAATAGGGCAATCAGGGGGTGTCAGGAGAGTTTGGATGGTGCCTTTCTACCTCGAAGAAGGAGCCATTCTTGGTGTCCTTTGATAGCATCTGTACCAGGCCCGTAGCCAGGATTTTGATTCGGGGGGGGGGGGGGGAGGGGGCTGAGTCTGAGTGAAGGAGGGTCTAGCCTAGCAAACCTTTTGTATCATTACCCCAATACCTCGATGCATATGGGATATATTGAGTATGGTGATCAGATCATAATATGAATAAACATAATTGTTTAAATAATGCACCAGTAAGGCCTTCTCACAGACCACCATGAGAATTTCGGGGGGGGGGGGGGTTAAATGTGTTCTACCACTGTAGCAAGTTTCATCGTGATAGCTCAAAAATGAGGTAGAGAGAAGTCTCTGAAGTTTCCCCATTGAGAGTGATGTTTTCCTTAATGTGCATGCACAGTCACCATTAACAGAATAATAACCAAATTTCAGAAGTTTTGTTAGAGTTACAAACTTTTCAGCACCAAAGCTTTAGAAAAACTTTAGAAATGAAGCACAGGGGCCTCCAGTTTTGTAAGTACTTTTGAACCATTTTTTAATGGATCGCACATGCCTACTGGATATGTTAGGCCTGCAGAAGAGAAGTTTGTGAAGAAACATGATAGCTATGTATAAATATTTGAAAGAGTGTCATAAGGAAGATGGAACAAGTTTTTTTCCACTGTCCTGGAACTAGGACTCAGAGCAATGGGTTCAAGTTACAGGAAAGGAGATTCCAAGCGAACATTAGGAAGAACTTCGTGACTGTAAGAGCTGTTCATCAGTGGAACTCACTGGCTTGGAGTGTGGTGGAAGCTCCTTCTTTGGAAGTTTTTAAACAGAGGCTTGATGGCAATCTGTCAGGGTTACTTTGATTGTGCTTTTCCTGCATGGCAGGGGATTGGACTACATGGCCCATGTGATCTCTTCCAACTTTGATTCTATGGTTTTATGTTCCTCAATGTGATATCCTTTCAGATATTTAAACATAGCTATCATGTTTAGCTTTTCTCCAAGCTAAACATACCTCACTCCTTCAGTCATTCCTCATGGGGCTTGGTTTCCAAACATTTGCTCACTTTGGATGTATTCTAATTTGTCAATGTATTGAATTACAGTGTCCAGAACTGGACACAATATTGTAATTGAAGTATGACCAAAGCAGAATGGAGTGGGACTATCACTTCCCTTGATCTCAACACTATGCACTATGTGTCCAGATCACTCTCACCAGAGGCAGAAGGGGGTAGGACATATCATTATCCAGAAGTCCACTTGCCAGCACAGCAGAACTCCTTTGGTTCATGTAGCTGTCTGGCCTTTAAGTGTGTTTTATTAGGTTGGATTGGAAAACAGATCATAACCAGATGTCCCATGCAGGATCTCAACCAGCATATACATTCATATAACAAATCTATTGATTTTTGTCACTAGAGAACATTTTGGCCCTACATGGTATGAGTTATTGAAATACTAATAACATTAAATAATAATCAGAGCATGATGAAGCTGATGTGAGTGCCCGGATTATATGTCTATATGCCTAAGCAGAAATGTTCACAGGGAAACACTTTTTGCAAACAAATGTTTCCAGTGAGTATATTTTGTTCCTGATCAATTTTGCTGGTTTCCTAGCAGTGCATATATATTTCCACAGAGCCTAAATCTATAAAATCATAAATGTCCCAGCAGGTTATTAGCAAGCCTGTCATGGCAACTATATATGATGAATGAAAGGCTTTTTAGCTAGCTGAAGTACATTAGATGCCATTCCAAACACTCGTCCATTGCTAAGTTACAGATAAGAAGCTTTAGAGCCTATTTAGAAAATGTTGTTTTGTAAAGGACAGAAGAGAAGCTGTGGAAGCTAAGCGACAACAATTCAAATGGATAAAGTGTACTTGCCTCAACAATGGACACAACAGCACATAGCCACTCAAGTGTTTATGAAGTGATTGTAAGAAGCTTGTGTAATTAGTAGCTTTAACTATTGACCTTAGCAAAAATAAATTATTGTTTTGGTCCATTGTAAGTAGCTATTGTTATGAAATTCAAGTATGAAATGCTCTTTGAACTTGGCATCTGAGTCATATCTGAGGTGAGCAAATGTGTCATGTTGACGGATATAGTGCTATTATTGATGTTGTTTCCAAACTTCACGGGATACGTTCATTTTCTCATAGTCAAGTTTGAGAGCCATAAGACTTACGCTTTTCACTTTGTGAAACCATAATTCAACACATCTGATATCCATATCCTGATATCTTACAAGTAAATAGATAGGCTTACTGTCCCAAAATAAATCAATTAGTTTTCTGATGTCTCTAGATCTGAAGAAATAAAGAAATGCAAACTTTTCACAAAACATATTGAGGGCTTTATCACACAAACCACTATTTCACTACTGTTTCATGGATAGCATATACATATCAGGTAAAGAACCACTGATATTGCACCTCCCTTCATTTGCACAACTGTATCGATTTGGCAATTTGTGGCCCCTCTATCGCATTTCTCGATAGTCTAGCAACCTGGTCTTCCTACATTACTGCTGTTCCATAATTATATTTATTTTAGGGCTATTACAGAAGAACAGTTTTGAAAAACTATAAAATAGAAACTAAATGGAAAACTGATGACTTTATAATAGCTGAGGAGAGGGAAGAGGAGGGGTATCCCAAAGGCCTCATAATGTTATTTTATTTCCAGTATGCTGCCACAGAAATGGAAGTAGCCCTTCATGCTAATATAGATGATGAGGGCATTGTGGGATTAAAAACTATTAGCCCCATCTACACTGATCATTTTGTGCAATTCAAACCTAATTTCAAAGAGCAGTGGCCAGATAATGAATTCCCACAGATGTGTGCAAAAGTATGCCCTTAATGTAAATCAGTGCTCTATAGATTTATGTAATCACCAACTAACCTCAAACTGGTTCCAAGATTTCCTAGGTAATCATCTGCATAGCAAAAATATTTTCTTCCATACCTCTTCAAACTGACCTAAGTGGTTAGATGTAGCCTTTGACACATTTTCCATGTCAACAGCTATGGGCAGAATAATTCAAGAAAGTCCATACACAAGTTCATCATCTGCTGTTGCTCTTCCTGCTTCCTCATTCCAAGGATATTGCAGGTTACAGAGGGGACTATGAACATGTTGCCCAAGCCCTACCAATGTTCTCCCCAAACATCATACTGCCCACCACCCAAGGAATGCTTTCATTCAAGGATAATTTCATCCTAGATGTTCTATTTTCCTTTCAGAATGGATATCCCAGGGTTTCTTTCTCTTTCTCCATTGATGTGGAATTTGCATAACCCTGCCCACTGGCTCTCCCTTAACCTTTTCCTACTCTTTCCTATGGAACACAATAAACAGAAATTGATTGACAACTAAACAAGAAAGCTACATCCAGAGAGCACTGTGAACCCAACCAAGGATAGATCTGGAGACATGATGGGATTTGCAGTACCTTCACTCACTTCCTTAAACCACTTCCTGAGACCACTGCGATCCCCACAAATGACGAGCCTGGACCTAACTTGCTACCCAGACCCCCCCCCCCCCCATTGTGGCAGCAGCTAAATTAGAACTTAATGAAATTAATGAAATCTTACCTTAAAAAAGGAATTCTGGTGATGATTCTCTGGTGGAAGGGAAAACGACAGATGGCATAAAGGACAGGAGGCTGGAGGGACCTAATCTTATGTCAATATTTGAATAAGCCAAGGCTGGAGCTAAATGTGTTACAAGGGTTAGTGCCAAGTACAAAGTTAATAATTATTAATCCAGGGAAGAAGCAAACATTTGAAGATATGGTATAACAGCGCCACCTCCTGTCTGGTTGAAGTAAATAGCAGACAAAATGAAATATACCTTTTTAATGGACCAAATGGATCAAATGTATTGGGAAGATAATTAAGGAGGATTAATAAGGGAAATGCTTGCTTTTAATGAGTTAAAAATACAGAGATGATGATGTGTGAAGAAATATGAAGTTATGATTCAGTTTAATGGTTCAATATAAGTCAATGTAACTCGCCTGAGAGCGAGGTCAGATGATGTAAGGGGAAAGTTGTGGAAAACATAATATTTTGCCAACAAATGTTCTTGGCCACGATTCGAGGACAAACTGATTAGATTGTGTAAATGTCAAGTGATTGTACGCATGCGTGAACTGGATAATTTTGCCTATAAATGCAGGGTGTTTTGGAGTTAGGGCTTTGTACCTCACCAGCCAGATTGAAGCTGAGGTGCCCTTACCCGGGTAAGCATTAAAAATTCTGTGAACTTGCAAAGCTGTCTCTGTCTCTTCCTTCTCCTCTTTCTCCTGGAATTTCTTGGGGACCCTCGCTCCCCGCTACAAAATGGCGCCCAACGTGGGGCTGGAGAAAAGGAAGAAGGAAAGGTAAGCTTTTGGAAGCTGGTGCCTCCCACTCGAGGGCTGGACAAGGCATGGATCAGGGGAGACGAATAAGGGTACCCATAAGAAAAATCGCCTCCACTGGCCTGTTCCTTCGCTGGCTCCTTGACTGAGAGGGCATTGGGAATTAACAGCTGCAGTTCCAGAAAAAGGGAAAAGCTAGCTTTTTTTAAGGTACAGGCATTTGTGGATATGCCTGAGGAAACAGTTTTGGGGGAACATTTTTTCAAAAGAGGTACTGCAGACCTCAAGAAGAAAAACCCCCCTGAGTGTTGCGTTCGCCACAGAAGGCGCACTCTTAGGTTAAGAAAAAGTGCACTTTGCAAAGGGAAATTGTTATGTTGATCCTATGTGTTGTGTATTGTGGAATCTGGCTGTGTCTATATGCATTGTCCCTTCTAGCTGCATTGCAACCGTATGTCTGTTCTGTTTCTGTTTTTGCTTTGTCTCTTTGTTAAATGTTAGTATGTTCATAAAGAAAAGAAACTAATGGTTATGGGCTTCCGGGAAAAAGCCAAAAGAAAAGAAATGATGATGAAATGAAAAAATAATGGGGAAAAAAAAGGAAAAGAGAAAAAAGAAAAATATGTGAAATATGTGTTTGTCTTTTGGGAAAAAGGGAAAATGTCTGTATACATTCTCTGGAAAACTTGAATGTGTGTGTGATTAGAAAAAGAAAAAGAATGTGTGTAGCTGTTTGTGTTGTGAGAGAAATAATCTTCACAGGTTTCAAATAAAAGGAAAAAAGAGGATAATTCAGGAAAACCTGGAACATATGATGGGGAAAGACCAAGCATGTGGGTAAGAGAAAGTCATCCAAGAAGAAAGTTAAGGTATGTTGAGAGAATGTTGAGAAAGCAAGGAAAAAGTAAGTCAGAAGAGCGAAATGGTTAATCACAGGAGAAGAACCAGAGTGTGTGATTACCATGTGGGAAAAGAGAGAATGAGAATGTAAAAGAAAGTCATACAGTAGTGATGAAATGTGAGTACAGAAGTAAAGAGGGATTAAAGATAATGAAAGAAAATTGTTGAGATGCTTGCCATAGATGCAGGCGAAACGTCAGGAGAAATGCCTCTAGAACATGGCCATATAGCCCGAAAAAACCCACAAGAACTGTGTGTGAATATTATTCATATAAACTAGATGGTAGCTTAGATCAGTGGTTCTCAACCTGTGGGTCCTCAAATGTTTTGACCTTTAACTCCCAGAAATTCTAACAGCTGGTACACTGGCTGGGTTTTCTGGGAGTTGTAGGCCAAAACACCTGGGGACCCATTGTTGTAGTTCATCCTGTGATTGTATCTGACATCAATGGGGATGAGGGTCTTTCTTGGACTGAGTCAAGCACAGGCCTTGCTGAGAGACCTGTCTTCTGAGGATGATTTGTCAGATGGAGAATTTAATAAGTTTGACAATCCAAAATACTGTTTTGGACTATACTGTTTCTATCATTTTTCTTGCTTTGCTCATATATCCTTCAATAAACTGCTTGCTGATTTTACTATACTGGTGTGGTGTTTAAGGGCAGAGGTGTTCCTGTTCTGGGATACAACACCCATAGGTAGAGAACCACTGGCTTAGATAATAGCACATTTTGTGAAGAGGTGTTACCCAGGGGTGAAAAACTTTCAGTTGCCATACTAGCATGGTTTCTCTCAATTATCTTTATTATATTTAGTATACTTTGCTTTTGGACTGATTATCCAAAGGTACCTTATAATAATAATTTTTATCACATCTCCTCATGGCTTGAGATGGGGTACAATACTGTGTGTGTGTGTTTGCTTTGTTTTACAAAAAATGTCTCTAAAGACCATGAATGGACTTATCCATGGATCTCTGCCATGTTACTGCTCCTTGCCTTTTTAAATGCCTGGACCCATGCCCATGATTGAAGATTAGGAGTAAGGTAACACCAAAATAATCATCACTTTTGTAACTTCCAGAACTTTCCAACCCTTGTGGGACACATGATTTCACTCACAATACAACAATTGATGTGCTTCCCCTTCTATTTTGGATTGTTCAGAGCAGGGGAAGGGTAGTTTACTCCTGAGTAAGCCAATAGAAAATCGCACTTCTTTCTCCATTGCCCAGACCATCTGCCATCTCACCTATTGCTGCTGCAGTCATTACTTCCTTCGACAGTGACACCTTGTGCTCAACCTCCTTTTTATGCTCTTGGGCTTCCAGTGAACTGAAGGATTCCTCCACAGCTACCTCCACCACTATTGTTATGGGATGCTGATGCTGCTGATCTTCCTCCAGATGATATTTCACTTGTTTGCTCATAAGGAAACCTCTCTCCCCTACCCCAAGTAGCCCCAAAAAGGAGGCACACTTTAACGATTATGGTGTGGGAGGAAGTCTCTGGGGAAGCTAACATGTTATCTTTCTTGAGTGAGAGCATCCCTAAGGACAACACTGCCTGTTTGAAAAAAATCGTATCAAAAGTAGCCTTTTGACACTTCCTCTCAAAGGAGTGTTGAGAGAGTAGATCAGGATTCAGTGTTTCTTCTGGGTTCTCCTGGAATGGACTGAGCTCTAACCTTTAACAATGTAACTTAAATTTTATCCAAAAAAGAGAGAAGGAACTATTTTCCTCTCTGAATAGAATGGTGAAATACTGTTTTTGATGCCATAGGCAGGAAAATGATGGTGATGGAGGGCAGGTGCTTTCCCTTCTTCATAGAATGACTCTTGACTTACCCATGGGTCATATCAAAATCTATCGTATTGGTACCCAAACATATGCTTAATATTGACATGAGGTTGACTAATGCATGAATATATGCAGCAAATACAGATGTACTTTGCATGCCTAATTCCTAAGACACATATCCTCTAGCAAATCCCATTGTGAAAGGGTGGGGGAATGTTAATTCCAGGGAATTTATATTCACTTTAATGTCTAGGTTGGCTATACGAAATAGACTATATTGACCTAAAATTGAGAATATTCTAAACATCTTTCCAACCTTGATTAGTGTCATCTAGTGCTCTAGAATTTATACTCACAACAACCAAATTCTGGCATAATATGATGCAAATGTTTGGATCAGGCTGAGAACAGAGTGCCACACAGCAAAAAAGAATGAAAAATAAAAAAAAGAGAAGAAGTAAAGATTGAGAGCAGGATGGCATCTCATTTAGGGAACCTGGGTCTGTAACACAAGCATGTCCCTTTGACATTCTACAAAGCTAACAAAAAGAGAAGTAATGACCAAGAGAACCCACTTCTCCTGAGAAACGGTTCTCAAAGTACTTGAATTATTTATTATGTCAAATGCCTTTCAGAAATCCAATTCCTCCTTTAGAGGTTTTTCTCTTTCCACAAATCTGCAATAATGAGCTCTTATAATCTGTCCTTAGCTGAGATAGGCAGTATAATTCAGGCACTTTGAAAAACAGGCACTTTGAGAACCCACTGACATTCACCACTCCACACTGATATCTGAGAAGCTCTAATCACCAGCAACCTCATAGGCTTTCTTCCATGCTTGTCCACTCCTTTTTATTGTTCTACTCTATCTCCAGTCTCCAGCATCCAGTCTCTCTCATCCCTAATGCTTTGCATTTGTCATTGCTGTGACAGAAGCTTGAAAACAAACTGTATCTTAGCATCCAGTCATTTCTTTCCCTTGCAACAGGTTTGAGCTTGTGGGTCATATGCAACTAAAACAAAAAAAAATGCTGAAATTTTATTTTCATCCAAAAGAGCAAATTTCACTTCTCTGAGAAGTTTTTGGAGCATCCAGGGGGTTCTGAATTTGCCATTTAATTTATAACCCTCCACCCTACCCTGTCTACTTTAATCAGACCTGTGACTTCTGTGGAAGGAATATTGGCCTAAAAGAGTCCCAGGGTACTTTTCTGTAATACATGATATTCTCAAATGTCATGCTATATCCTTGCATTAGGTGCAGGTGTCATTGGGTTTTCATACACAAAAATGAAAATCCAAACTTAACCTAAATTGACTCCTGACTGTCCTCAATATGTTTCTGTAAATTATGTAAATTCTAGTGGGTGTTGCAGATTATCCCAGGTTAAACTGACTTTGCCCTACTTCAGGGAAAATCAGGGGATCCTCTGCTATTTGCTTTAAACTCGAGTTTAAACTCCATCTTCAGGGGAGCATGGACAGCTGAATTTGGTCCAATTCCAGCCTGCACTCCACATAGGACATCACTGCCATAACCACTTTCCTCTGTTCATCAATACAAGGAAAAGGAAATGGAACATGACCATGTTGTTTTATATTGCCAGCCGCAGGTCTCCATGAAAGCTCCAGGTCACCCTGGATGCCCCTGGATGCAACAAAGGAGTGCATACCACTAGGAAGAAGAAGGGGAGATCATCCCCCACCTTCTTCTCAATCACGTGGCAGTCCAGGAGCTTGCATTGAGCTTTGAGTGGCTCAGAAAAATTCAAGATAATGCTAAAATTAGTCTAGTCCATATGTAGCTAACTCAGATGTTTTTAAAAGTCTCAGAATATATTATAAAATGTGTTATGAATAGTTATGCCGCTAAACATCAGCTATTGTTCCGTAAACAAAAATGCCTTTCACACTTCCGTGTTTGCAGGTTTGTAATAAGCGTAATCATATTGTTAATTACCCAAGGTGTTCCATATCCAAGATGTAAATATTTACTTTCCTTTCTGCATGCTTCCAAAAACCCACAGACCCCCTCCCTATCTGCTCAGGATATCACCATTCCCTCCCACCAGAATTGAAAATGATCATAAATTTGCATTCAGCTTCAAGGGACAGTAAAGTAATTTTCTTTTAGAAAACAAAAGAAGGTGCACAGGCATTGTTTTCTATAACTTAACAACTTAAACTACAACAAATATGGGGGTGAATTCCCCCCAAAACACTTTGTGGGTTGCATGCTACCTGTTGGCTGTGTTTTCCTCATTCCTCTGGTAACCAAATGGGAGTGCTAGCGTGCACCTCAGCCATTTGGGAGGAATTGGTGACGGTTTTGGTATGGGTTTTCCCAATTTCCATTATCACCATTATTTTAAAACAAACTATGTACCAGAATATAGTTTGTCTCAAAATCCACATTTTCCTAAAACATGACATTCAAGATCTATCAATTCAAAAATGTGCACATATATGAACAAAGTTGCAAACATATGCCAACCATGCTTTGGAGGTGAGATGCCTCGGGAATTATATCTATACACCTGAAACAGTTAAAATAAAGAACTACCATTCAACCAAGATTTCTATGGAGAATGATGTGCAGAAACAGAAGCAAATTTGAACAGTTTTTGGTGCACAAACGAACAATATACCGGCACGGACTTGACAAAACAGGAAAAAATATATCAAATACATCAGTTCTATATAACTGGCCCAGTTACTGTCTAAACTAGACTAAGTAGACAATCTTAATAGAATATACGTGTCAGACCTGACTCTTTCTTCATTACTGTATTTCAATCCCAACATTTCACAACTGAAGTCAGCATTCTTTTTCTTTATGTTGTTACAATCATGTAAAGGCAATTTGATTGAGAGACAGAGAAGAATGCATCACCAAAGAAGCTTTGTGCTTCATGAGATTGCTGGAGCTGGACATTGGACAGGTTCTTGTAGTTCTTGTTTTCTTTTCCAATCATTTTTTAAAATTATTTTGAAAACTAGGAGTAAAAAGCCTGACTATGTTTCAACTTTCACATATGTTTCTTGGTAAAACAGATACAACTGGTCCAGCTAGCCATCTTTCAAACTAGGTTAGGGAAGACAAAACAGGGTCATTTCATTGGCATATAATGAACAGGATGCTCTTCTAAAGGATCTGGAAGGTGATTTTAACACATTAACCAATGTTGCAAATACATTTTTATTTTGTTTTCAGAAAAAGAGGAAAAATAACTCAAACTCTTTAAAAAAGAAGAGAAATATGGGAAACATCATAGAATATAGTATTTAAGTTATGGAGCCATGTTAGTTAAATAGTTCTACAAATGAGTCTATTATATCTTCAAAGATATAGAGGAGGGGGGAGTAAGGTAAATATTTCCCTTGACATTAAGTCTAGTTGTGGCCAACTCTGGGAGTTGGTGCTAATCTCCATTTCTAAGCTGAAGAGCTGGTGTTGTCCATAGATACCTTCAAGGTCATGTGTCCACCATGACTTCATGAAGTGCTGTTACCTTTCCACCAAGGCGGTATCTATTTTTTATATATATACTTTTTATTGAGATATATTCTTACAGATATATAGGTAAAAACAAGGGGATTGGAAATAATGGGATTGTGGGTAGGGAAAAGGGGTCGGTAGTAGGTACATTGGGAGAGGGGAAAAGGTGTGTTGACTACAAAGGGGTTGTAAAATATATGGGAAGGGGTGTGCAGGATCTGGGGAGGGGGAAAAAGGCACGAGGGGGGAGGGTGTGACAGGGGTCTTCTGACTTCCATAATCTTCTTCTCTCTGGTTTTATCTATTCTTGTCTTCTTCCTTCTTCTGGACTTTCCTCTTCCTCTTCTTTTATATCATGTCTATTTTGATATACTGATATGTATTCCTCAAATAGCTTCCCATCTGTTATTTTCATTGGTCTTCCATATGAGTCTTTTAATGCAAAGGTCAGCTTGTCCATGTCTTTGATTTCCTTCACTTTACTTATCCATTCTTCCTTTGCGGCTACTTCTTTCTGTTTCCATTTTTTTGCCAAAACTATTCTTGCTGCCGTGATACAATAGTTAAACAAGATATCCTTATTCTGATCTAGTTCCAATTCTTCATCAGTTATTCCCAGTAGAAAGTATTCTGGTTTCATCTGAATTTTTGTTTTTCAAGGCGGTATCTATTGATCTACTCACATTTGCATGTTTTTGAACTGCTAGGTTGGCAGAAGCTGGGTGTAGTCAATTCCCTACCTGTTAGGCTAGGAAAAGCCTGGAAGAGTAGGCCCAGGAAGTTCGGCAGCCATTTTGGAAAGGATGTCGGGGGAATCCATTTTAGTTACTCATTTCCTGAAAGGGGCGTGTTTAGAAAGAGCAGCTTTGGAGGGAAATGATGGAAGACTGTAATTGGTTGAGAGAGAGTGGGCGGAGATTAACTTGGAAAAAGAAAAAAAGACTTTAAAGGGATGTTTTGAAACCCTGTCAGGAGAGATTGAACCTGGGTGTCAAAGGAAAAAGGTGTTAGGAGTTTTGAGTGGTGAAGAGGGTTAGTGAGAGAGGCCTAAAATTGGTCAGTTGGCTAGCAGAAATAGCTAGTGAGTAAATTTTAACAGCTATTAGGGAAATAGCTAGTGGAGGAACTCTCTGCCCCAGAGTGTGGTGGAGGATCTTTTTTGGAAGCTTTTAAACAGAGACTGGATGGCCATCTGTCAGGGGTGCTTTGAATGCAATATTCCTGCTTTATGGCAGGGGATTGGACTGGATGGCCCATGAGGTCTCTTCCAACTCTATGATTCTAGGAGGGAAGAAATAGATCTAGGAAAGGACTATCTGTGCTGGCATTTAGGAATTACTTTCAGAGAGCAATCCTGTCAGTAAATTCTGTAGAGGGAGAGAGAAGCGTTCTTGTCTGAACTGCTTAAAATAACCACATGCTTTTAAAGTCAATACTCTGAAACAGCTAAGCTTTATACCTGAATTGTTCCAGTTCTCTTAAATAAACATCATTGTTTTGTTTTTCACAACAACTGCCTCACGTGTGCCTCTGTGGGTGAAGTTTTAGAAGCAGTTTCCTGCAGCAAACAAGAGTCTATGGTGGCAGCGTATAGTTTAAAGATCAATCTTTTAATGTTACCTCAGAACACAAGCCTGAGGGCTAATCCAACACACTCTTGCCTAAGATAATTCCAGTAAGCTAAGGGCCTAGAAGTACTTTTAAATCTGGTGGTGGCCAGAGGTTTCTCAAAAGGGTTTTTTGGCCAGAAGAAAGTTCCAGCTTTCCTTATAGCTTTTTGTGTTTGGGCTTTTACTTAGGAGAAGCCACATTCAAATCTAAGTGGTGTTCTGCCTATGGGATTTTGTTCCCAAATAAGCCCTCACCTATTATACTGGACCTAATCACAAGAGCTCACCCTGCTCCCTGGATTCGAATTGCCAACCTTTCAGTCAGCAAGTTCAGCAGTGCAGTGGTTTAACCTGCTGTGCCACTAGGGGACCCTTAATACATATTGTTCAGTATAGGGAGGAAGGGAAGTAAAATAAAAAACCTTTTTTCCCAGTTCTAACAGACCTCACCTCTGAGGATGCTTGCCATAGATGCAGGCGAAACGTCAGGAGAAATGCCTCTAGAACATGGCCATATAGCCCGAAAAAACCCACAAGAACTTAGTGATTCCAGCCATGAAAGCCTTCAACAATACATTAAAATTAAAAAAAATTCTAACTATGACATATTTCCTAAGAAGAGTAATATATTATACTTCAGGATCTGCATTGATTTCTTTTATCTTCTTATATTGTTCCTTCTTCTCTTCTCTTCCCTTTTCTTCTAACTCTGCATAATATTCCTTCTCCTTATTTTATCCATTAACTAATCAAAACTCTATTTTTTCTACTCTTGATGGCAGTCAACTATATACATATCTTAAAGTTAATTTATTTTGTTAGTAGATTAGCAATATATATGAAATATTTATTATAATTATCTAACAGCACAGAAATCAATGATGTTATTGATATTCAAACTGAAAAATAGGCAAAGAAAATAACTACATTTAATCCCTGTGAAGTTTTTGTGTTCAGTTCAACTGTATTCCATTTAGTGGTTGTGTGTGTGTAAAATACTATTGCGAAATAATCACCTAACATTTATATTCCCCACCTGTCACTTTTTCTCTAGGTATTTCTCTATAAATAGAATCAAAGGTCTATTTTATATATGTAAAATAAAGAAATCAACTGTCGTTACTTAAGAAGAAGCATATTTAAATATCAAAGGATTAAGAACAAAGCAGTTCCTAATAGCATAGCAGTCCTCTTTCAAACCTGTCCCCACCTACAATCATTTCTACTTATCCCTCTGAATGTTCTCTTATCCAAATCAGTGCCTCTAACAGCTTTTTCTAAAATCATCTGCTATTACTATAATAAGGAGGGTTGTCAACTATACATTGATTTTAATTCAAATGAAGCAGACTCTTATGCACATTTATTCAGAATCAGTGCTCTTCTAGACTGATGCAGTTCGAAGCCACCTCAAGGCTGTGGTAGCCACAAAACACACACTAGCAATGTATGCTACAGCACAGATTAAACTGAAAGCAGCATATTTTTTAAAAATAGTATAAGAAACTCTGATGTAAGAAATACAATGTGCTGCAGCTACTCCAAGTATATCCCAGATTCGGTGTGAAATCAGCTCTGCAAAATATGGAGGACATTATAGAAACCCACACCTGCTGAGGCATGACTCAAGGGCATGACTGGGCAGCAGGGGACTAATCAACCCACTCTACTACCAAGGGCCTTCCACACAAGGCACATAATGTGCGAGTTCACACACTTTTACCGGAGGTGTCAAACAACACTTCCAGTAAAATCAAAGTAATTCCAGGCAAAGCAGGAAAATACTGCTTTATTCAAATTAATTAGTATGGGTCCTGTGTTGACTGTCCCCTCAGAAGTCCTGGGACTTCCGAGGGGGTAGTCCACACAGCCCTCTTGTGTTTTCTGGTCTGAATCAGCCCAGAAAACCCAGAGGGCTGAAACCCCCTCCACCAAACCCCTTAAAAAACACATAAAAATAAAATAACTTAGCTGGCCACTATTCCCCCTGGTGCATCAAAATGATGTGTGAGGAGAAGGGGAGTGAGGAGAAATATTACTCCTCAGCTCCCTCCCTTCTTGTACATCAATTCTACACATCAGAAGAGCTCCAGAGAAGGGGGGGGGGGTGGCAATCAGGTAAGTTATTTTATTTTAGTGGGTTTTGGGGAGGAGGCTATGTGTTTATATGTTCCCCAAAAGGTTCTGGGAGAGCATCTAGACACCCACTGTTGAAAGCACAGGTTTGTGGTTGGTGTGGGGACAGAAGTCTGCCCTGACCCAAGTTTTTAAAATTTGGGTTAGTGCGGACTTCTTTCCTGTCTGTAAAAGGCCTAAGTGCCACTCCCTTTTTTATCCTGTATGCCTCTGGTGCTGATGGAAATGGGGGGAAACCCTGCAAAGTGGTTTTAGGACAGGTTCCATGGTAAATGTTAGTGCGGACTTCTTCCCTTCCTGGCCACAAATCGGTTCCAGACCTGTTACTGTTATCACGCATGCAGCAAAACCAGCTCTCTCCAACAAGCACCAATATAAAAGTACCCTAAATCCCACTAAATTCATGAGGATTAAATGCAACCAAGCTAGCCAAACTACTAATACTATTACTAACAACAACAACAACAACAACAACAATAATAACAACAACAAAAGCAATGGAACTAAAAATGGCTATTACAGTAGAGGATCCATTAGGATTTAGTTCCAGAAACCCCAATGGATAACAAAATCTATGGATACTCAAGTCCTGTTCTATACAATGGTTTAGTAAAATGTTGCCTGCCTATATAAAATGGCAAAATCAAGTGTTGCTTTTTTATTTATTTTTAAATATATTCAAGTTGTGAGTGGTGGAAGCACAACCTTTCCATGCTGAGATTGATGGACCATCATCCAGCAGTCTCAACATGCAGAAGATATCACGTAGCCTAAAGCCATGTGACAACAATGTGTGTAATTCAAGTAAGTAACCCTCCAAGTATTGTTGGATTGGAACTCCTAGCAACCAAAAACCAGTGCTTCTTGAACTATCTTTTTTTTCCAGTGGAGGAGTGATTGGCACCCTTCCTCCAATGTGCTAGAGACAGGAACCATGATTTTGTCCACTGGCTGCAATTTTTTCTTTCCTTGAAACATTCAGGAATTTCCATCTTCTGGCTGAGAGACTCCCCACTTTGAATAGGACTGCTGTAGAGGAAAATGTTTTGGAAATGTGAATCTGACAAATGGCTTGCTTTTGACATTTTTGTTCACAGAGGCCAATCAATGATGTAATACATAGCAGGAGAGAATTTTTGGTTGTGAAGTCTTCTTCAATTAACACCGCCACCCCGGGTGCTTGCTTTTAGAGCCCCCATGATTCTGGGATTTTGTTATTGTCATGAGCCTTCAAGTCAATTCCAACCTATCACTGGGATTCTTGGCAAGATTTATTCAAAGCATAACTTGTTCAAATACTAAAATCGCTACATCATGCTTTCTCTTGAATTCTGGAACTAAAATTCCACAATATACTCTAGAGCAGTGGTTCTCAAATTGTGGATCCCCAGATGTTTTTGCATTCAACTCCCAGAAATCCTAACAGCTAGTAAACTGTCTGGGATTTCTGGGAGTTGTAGGCCAGAACACTTGGGAACCCACAGATTGAGCAGCACTGCTCTAATATTATGTGAGTACATTATACACTAATGATCCTTTTCTGCAGGGATACATTCCAAGACATACACAGACATAAACCCCATAGATACCTGAGACTATAGTAGCCATCTCTATATTTTTACTACACTTGGACAAGAAACATACTATAGAATAGTACTGGAGGACCTATAGAGACTCACAGACACTTCTGGGAGAATTTATTTTGGAGTATGCATAAATGAAACCATAGATATTAAGTCTTAAATTTATTCTGGGACTTGATTCTTGTTTACATGTGTTATAAATTACATTGTGCTGAAATTGTCCACCAAGAAATATTGACAGCAATAGGAGAGGAAACCTCATACCTTATTTCACTCCTGTTTCACAGTAGAGGCAAATATCTTTTCAGTAGTTGTTAGGAACTATTTGATCCTCACAGTTCTCCTCTGGGTCATGTAGAATTATTGCATTGGAAATAGTCGGGTAAATTTGTGAGAAGAACACAAAAATGCACCTCTTTGTACTATGCTTGCAAAGAACTTAGAAAACCTCAGCCAAGAATATAAAATTTCATACACATTTAAAAGATCAAATGGTAAAAAAGAATTTGATTTTTGATGTTATATGTGTGAATTTTTAGCCAAGGTAGAAATACTCTTATGTGAGTTCAAGCACGTATATTTCACAGCTTCTAACTCATATCTATTGGGATTCTGTCACTTTAATTCCCAAATCATCATCCCACTTAAGCCTTAAGTAATCAATATCAAGTCTGCTATGGACTTGTACAGATGGAAAAGGTTGGTCACAGAAACCAATTTTGCGATGAAAGTACCATAAATATATTGGGAGGATTTACAGTTGCTAAAGACCCACTTCCAAACTGATTGACCAGCTAGTGATGAGATCAAAGATAGCAGCTCAGTGGTCAGTCTCTGAGGAGTTTGCAATGATTTCCTACTTGAAATGCTTCTCTCACTTTCTTTTTTACTCTTTCTCTAAATAAACACACAAAACAATGCCAAAGGAGAAATAAGAATTTGGAATTTTCAGATAACAAAGCATCATTGGTTTAGCTGTACAATTTTAAAACTATATTATTATAAAATACTAGCTATACCCACCACACGTTGCTGTGGCCAACCTTCCCTCCCTCTTTCTCTCTTTCCTTTCCTCTTTCCTTCCTTTCCTCTTTTTCTTTCCCTTCCTATTTCTCTTCTTTCTTCCATCTCTACCTGTTTCTTTCCTCCCTTTCTTTGCTCTTTGGTTACATCCTTCCTTCTCTCCTTCCTTCCTTCCTTCCTTCCTTCCTGCCCTCCCTGTCTTTCATTCTTTCTTTCCTTCTCTTTTTCCTTTCACTTTTTATTTCCTTCTCTCCTTCCTTGCTTCTCTACCTTTCTTTCCTTCCTTCCTTCCTTTTTTCCTTCCTCCCCCCTTTCCCTCCTTCATTCCTTCCCTCTTTCCCTCCTTCTCTCGTTACTTCTTGACTGTCCCTTCCATTTAATATTGTATTTATATCTTACATAGAAAGAAGGAAAGGAAGAAGGTAGGAAAGAGGGACAGGAAGGAAGGAAAAAGGGAGGGAGGGAAGGAGGGAAAGAAGGGAAGGAAGGAAAAGAAAGAAGGAGGGACAGAAAGGAAGGAAGGAAAGAGGGAAAGGAAGGAAGGAGTGGAGAAAAGAGGGAGGGAAGGAAATGAAGAAAGGGAAAGTAGGAGGAAAGGAAGGGAGGGAGGAAGGAAAAGAAGGAAAGGAAGAAGGAAGGAGGGACAGGAAGGAAGGGAAGGAGGGAAAGAAGGAAAGGAAGGAGAAGGAAGGGAAGGAAGGAGGTAGGGACAGGAAGGAAGGAGGGGGGAAGGAAGGAAGGAAAGGAAAGGGGAAGGAAGGAAGGAAGGAAGGAAGGAAGGAAGGAAGGAAGGAAAGAAAGAACGGGAGGATGTGTGTGTTAAATGCATGCTCGTGTTGCCAGAGACAGCCGAGCAGGTCAAACAGACAGAAAGGAAGGAGTTGAAAAAGAAAGCAGGAGGATCTACAGAAATGAGGGAGAAGAAGAGGGAGGAAAGAAAAAAGGAGTTGGAGGAGGAAGAAGGGAGCAGAATGCAGAGGAATGGGAGAATTCAAAAATAAAACTTGTTTCTGTCTCTTTCTTTCCTCCTTCCTGCAGTGAAAGGAGGGAGGCAAGAAAGAGTCTCCCCTCCTCCCTCCGTCCTGCCTGCTGCTTCCTCCAGGGCATCTTGGAGGATGAGGAGGAAGAGGAGGCGACAAAAGGGGGGCAGCTGAGAGGAAGAAGGCTGCTGCTTCTGCTGCCGAGGGAGGGACTTGAGGAGCCCATCCACCATCCTCCTTTTCTTCTTCACTCCTAAAATGGTGGTGGCGCAGTTTCAGGCTGACCATTGTGTTTTTATTGCCTCTGCTGCTTCTGTTTCAGATGAGGAGGAAGAAGAGGAAGAGGAGGAGGATAATGGGTGGGCTCCTAAAGTCCCACCCACCCACCACCCACCGACCGACCGACCTTCTTCGCCTCCTCCTCCACCCCTTCTTCCTTGCCTGGGGGCTCTGCTGCTGCCACTGCCACTCATCTGCCCCTTCCTCTTCCAACAGGGAAAGGAGGAGAAGGAAGAGGCCGCCCTCCTGACATAGAAGGGAAAGAGAAGGGGCTCCATGCAGCAAGCTTCCACCTCTACTCCCATGGTGCCCAGTCTCACTTGTGTGTGTGTGTGTGTGGCCATGCACACGTGCCTGGCTCCTAATGCTTTAACAGCCGGCTGTTTCCCCACGAGGAGGAGGGGGCATGGCCACGGGTCTCTTTGTGGGCATGCAGTTTCTCCTTTGTGGACATGCAGTTTAGAAGTCCTTTCTGCTTTTTGTTTTTGTTGTTTTTGTTGTTGTTATCATCACCTCACTGATGATATGATGTTTTTGTTGTTGTTGTTGTTGTTTTTGAGTGAAGGACATACATTGGGTTATTAGGTGTATCATGTCCAAATTTGGTGTCAATTCTTCCAGTGGTTTTTTGAGTTCTGTTAATTCCACAAACAAACATTACATTTTTATTTATATAGATTCCATAAATGCAACAACTTCTGAATTAAACAAAGCAGGTGAATAGACACTTAGATGTTTAAATTTGGTATTTTTGCCATTGTTCTTAAATATTCAATTTTTAAACCTGACATTCAATTATATTTTCAAGACCATTCCTAGCATGTGATTAAGTGCAGTTGCATGAATAGCTGGGCCACAATCTTAAGTATTTATTAATTGCATCAGAAGCAAATTGAGAATACAGTTTATATATATATATATATATATATATATATATATATATAACCACAAATAAAGTTAAAAACTTGCTGGAAGCACAATGTCTTGAGCCAAATGATACGCCGAAGCGACCTTAGAGAGAAAGGCGATGTCGGTTCTGAGAACCACCTTGTCCCTATGAAACCGGAGATAGGGCTCATCGACACAAAGTGCACACAACTCGCTGGATCTGTGAGCCGAGGTGACAACACGTACAGCCCCTCATCTGGCTTATATGCTTCATGGGGAAGAGGGGTGGAGCGGCAGCCACAAGCCTTGTCAGAGTTTTCCAATGATTGCTGCACAGGTGCATAAACTATCACATGTGCTTATTTCAACAGACACCACGAAGGAGAAGGAGGGGAGGAATAAAAAAAGGTCTTATGCCTGTCCTGGATTTGAAAAAAAATCCCTTTCATTCCCATGTTGAAACACCAGGTATTGAAGCTGGGAACCTTTGTATAGCATCTCTATGCTTTAGCACTGAGTGGAGGTGCTTCTACAGTGGCAGAACATGCAGGATGAAGCAGCATTGCAAATGCTAGTTCTGCACTGCAAATTGTTGTCATGGGGCTGCTATACTCTGACTCATTGGTGGGGGGCTGAGAATATATTCCAGCTGTGCCAATGCTGGTTTGACATGGCTGAGCATGGGCACAGACTCCCAAGCCCCCTTCACCCCCCCCCCCCCCCGCCAATGCAGAGGCTACTATCTCTCTGAATCACCCTCACTGATGATATGATGAAGCTTTGGAACAGAAAGCCCCCTCCCCTCTCCAAAGGTCTGTTGCATCATCAGAGGGGATGATGCAGAGGGAGGGCAGCCTCCA
Organism: Anolis sagrei; assembly: GCF_037176765.1. NCBI lineage: Eukaryota > Metazoa > Chordata > Lepidosauria > Squamata > Anolidae > Anolis > Anolis sagrei. Next base: position 121,404,645 of record NC_090023.1, read on the forward strand.
GCAATGGGAAGGAGGCTTTCTCTGCATTATGAGTGAGGAGGGCATAGGAAGGTTTGGGAGACATTGTCATCCGTCAACCCACCTCCCTGGGCTGTAAGTACAGGATGACTGTATGCACACCACCTGGCATCTCACAGTCTCCACTGCCAGAGCACCAGCAAAGGTTTGGATATTTGCAGGTGTTTTTTTAACCTGGGTGTAAACTGGATTAAAAGACTTAGCCTGAGTTAAACCGCATTGGCCTGGCTGTGTTTTTTTGGATGCCCCAGGCTAATGCAATAGCTACACTGGACTATCTGGCAATGTAGACCGGGATCTGCTCTTTCCTGCACATTCTGTACTCCACCATGTATCTATGTAAGACAAATACATTAATAACACAAATAAGCAATGAGTAAGTAAAAAAATAAATGTTTCTAAACTTGCCTTCATTGCCTTGAACCCAATTGTTCTGGATTAAAATTTAAAATGTGAACAACAAGGGATCCCCGTTATGTAGAAAAATATGTCATTTGGCTAAGCTATTTACAGGAAGGAAGGAAGGAAGGAAGGAAGGAAGGAAGGAAGGAAGGAAGGAAGGAAGGTCTTAATCAACTGATGTCTCCTATAAAACTATCTAGGGCAATGAAGAATTTTATGTCCAAGTGCATCTGACATTCATTATATAGGACTCATAATCCAGCAAACAAAGAGTAGAGCATATGTAGCTTCTGTATGCACATTTGCTTTGGTAGATGAGGGAAATTAGTTGTTTTTCTATATCAAAGCAAGACCTTCTTTTTATCTTTTTCAAATAAGTCTTCCGATTATTTTTTGAAGAGTAATAGTGTTGAGGATCAGCTACTATGTTATATGTGTAATGTCTTTTGAGGGTTTTTTGTAAAATGATGGCTCTGATTTCCTTGCATTCATCCCTTAATTTGGCAGACTAACAGTAGTTAAAATGTTTTATCTGTTCCCTTCTATCAGAGCTGCATTATAGTAGAAGATTTTAAAAATGATATGAAGATTATCAAAGGAAGCAGATAAGCCATTGTTTTTCAACAGATTATAACTCCCTGTGCTCTCTTACTGGAGAGCACACTAAATGCTCTGATGATGAATTGCTAGTAGAAATGTGATAATTTATGAATGGGATGATGTAGTGGGTAATTCAATCATACTTACATTTCTTATGGTGTAAATTTTAATACTATTTTTGTGACCAGAATGGTGAACTCAAGGTGTTTTAAACTAGGGAGAGAGCACTGGGTGCAAGTCATGGCACTCAGAAGAACTTTATGCTCTGCACCAGTTCAAAAGAAGGAAGAAGCCCTGTATATGAATGCTAGCAAAGGTAACCAGAAAGAGGCATATTGTTAATGTTGTAGCACAACAGCTTTAAGTGAATTAAAGGTTCAATTCAATTTCACCAGACCTGTAAAGCTTCACACCTGTATCAGTTGCCCACTCACAAAAACGAATCTGTCACACACACATGGTCACCAAAAGCTAGGACACTATTTAATTCAAATAACTTTCCCTTTACTGAATTGAGAACTGTTTTAGAGTTATAGAGTTAATTTTTTGTGTGCCTTTCTTAATTTATAAGATCATTAGAATATTAAATATAACATATATCAATTAGGTCAATAACATTGATTGATTCATTCATTCATTCATTACTCAGTACTTGATGACTTTCAAATAGATGTATGAACTGACTCTATTTGGATGGATCTCTGATAATGACTGGTGTGGTATGAGAAAAAATGAACAGTTTGAACCATGAGTCTGTTCACACTTTGATGCTGTAGTCAAGCTATTGATGGGCATGTGTGAACCAGTCAGCAAAGAGACTGCCCTCCCCCACCCCGCCAAATAACTAGATGAAACATTACTATCAATATGTAAGTATCTGATATAAAAAGCCATTAAAACATTACATCTCTCCTTTAATTTGGTAAATTGTATAACCAAGTATTTTGGATACTCCTCAATATTTATTATGAATAGGAATGAACACCAAAGACATTCAAATGCCCTTGGTAAGTATGTTTTACTTGATATATGGAAATAGGCACCCTTTATTAACCTGGATGTGTATGGCAATTACTTTTTTCTGAAACCCATTTATTGAGCGGAATCCAGACATTTAACTTGAATAATATTATTTTCTCCCTTTATAAAAAGTTTTCAGAGTTACGCAAACATTTACAGCATGCATAGACACTGATGGAGCAGAGGCAATCCTCCGTGACATAATTCTGCTAGTGATTAGAGTTTCATTGCTTCTTGTCAATTTCTTACTTCAGAGCACAGTGTCACAACTCAGTGGCAGATGGGAGCTCAAAAGCATATCAAGAAGTATTAATAGAGTGTTTGGGGGAGGTCTGTGTTTACTTGTAAATTTCCTCCTAACTTTAAAGCTTCTACAACTAAAAAAGTTATAAACTTAAAACAGCTCGGTTTAACTGTGCTGTTTACTTAGGAACATGATGTCCATCCATCAAGAAACTGAGTGCCTATCTATGCAGCTCCCACAGAAAAATATAGAAATGGCAATGGGAAAAAAGTTATGCAGAAGAAAGTGGAAATAGAAGTCAAATACAGTAGTTGAAGGAATTTGCATCTTAAGGCACAGCCCTTGAGAAAACCAAATAAACGTAACTCTGAAGAAATATCAGATTCTCTGCTGAACTGGGAGAGGAATTAACCAGGAGATGGGTAGGATCGGACTCATAAACAATAGGTTAGTTTTATAGATCTGTAAGATTGTCCAGGAATGGCTGTTTGTTTGTTGCTATGAGAGCTGGATTGAGGTAAAGGTTTCCCCTGACACTAAGTCTAGTCATGTCCAACTCTGGGGGTGGTGTTCATCTCCATTTCTAAGCTGAAGAGCTGGCATTGTCCATAGACACCTCCAAGTCATATGACCAGCATGACTGCATGGAGTGGTACCTATTGATCTACTCACACGTTTTTGAACTGCTAGGTTGACAGAAGCTGGGGCTAGAAGCAGGAGCTCATCCCGCTCTTTGGATTTGAACCACCAACTTTTCTGTCAGCAAGTTTAGCAGCTCAGCAGTTTAACCCACTGTGCTACCAGGGCTGGATTAACCATTAACTAAAATAAGTGCTTGCTTAGAGCATCAAGGTGTTGTTATCTCAAAACCTAGATCCAAAAGTAGGAAACCCTGAAACACTGGAGCCAGCACATTGGGAATGAACCCAAATTTGGGACAACAAAGCAAAGAGGGCACCACAAAAATGTTCTCTTGCTGGATTTACAATGGTGCAAAACACATGGTGCAAATAAACCAGCCTCCACAAAAAGGAGCTACCGCAATAAAAGATGTTGCAATTAGAAAAAGTAGATAAAGTGGAAATTTATTATTTATTTAAATTATTATTTAATTTTTATTTAATTATTTAAATTTATTATTTATTTATTTCGGGTACTTTTACCCCGCCCTTTTCAACCCCCGAGGGGGGACTCAGGGCGGCTTACAAAAAGGCACAATTCGATGCCTATACAAATTACACATAATGTACAAAACCATAGTTAAAACAATTATCACAGTTAAAACAATCAAAACAATCAGTATATAACACATCGTATAAAAACTATTCACATGCTCAGCGTTCGTCTTTCAGAGCTCCATAATTCCATTCCATTAGTCATTTCCTGACCATTGTCAAATACTTTTCTTTATCTGCCCGATTATCCGAATGCCTGGTCCCAAATCCATGTCTTCAGTTTTTTCCTAAAGGAAAGGAGTGATGTTGCCGATCTAATCTCCCCGGGGAGCGAATTCCACAGGTGGGGGGCCACCACCGAGAAGGCCCTGCTCCTTGTTCCCCAACCTCACTTGTGATAGAGGTCGAGAGAAGATCTTAGACTCTGGGGTGGGACGTAGAGGGAGATCCGTTCGGACAGATACACTGGGCTGGAGCCATATAGGGTTTTGTAAGTCAAAACCAGCACTTTGAATTGTGCTCGGAACTGGATCGGCAGCCAGTGGAACTGACACAACGGGGGGTGGTATGCTCCCTGTATGATGCTCCGGTGAGCAGTCTAGCTGCCTCCCGCTGAACTAGTTGGAGTTTCTGAACAGTCTTCAAAGGCAACCTCACGTAGAGTGCGTTGCAATAATCTAATCGGGATGTAACAAGAGCGTGGACCACCGTGGCCAGATCCGACTTCCCAAGGTACGGGCGCAGCTGGCGCACAAGTTTTAATTGTGCAAAAGCTCTCCCGGCCACCACCAAAACCTGGGGTTCCAGGCTCAGCGATGAGTCCAGGATCACTCCCAAGCTGTGAACCTGCGTCTTCAGGGGGAGTGTAACGCCATCTAACACAGGCTGTAACCCTATGCCCTGTTCGGCCTTAAGACTGACCAGTAGGACCTCTGTCTTGTCTGGATTAAATTTCAATTTGTTAGCTCTCATCCAGTCCGACACAGCAGCCAAGGTCTGGACAGCATCCTTGGTGACAGGTGGAAAGGAGTGACAGATTTGGACATCATCTGCGTAGAGATAACATCTCATTCCGAAACTCCGAATGATCTCCCCCAGTGGCTTCATGTAGATATTAAATAACATCAGGGACAAGATTGAACCCTGTGGAACTCCACACAACAACGGTTGTGGGACCGAACAGGTGTCACCCAATAACACCTTCTGGGGCTGTCCCTCAAGGAAGGATCGGAGCCACTGCAAAGCCATGCCCCCGAGCCTCATATCCATGAGGCTCCCCAGAAGGATACCGTGATCGACGGTATCGAAGGCCGCTGAGAGGTCCAGCAAAACTAACAGAGACACACTCCTCCTGTCCATTTCCTGGCGAAGATCATCTACCAAGGCGACCAAGGCTGTCTCAGTTCCATGTCCCAGCCTAAAACCAGACTGTGCCGGATCTAGATAATCAGTGTCTACAAGAAATCCCTGGAGTTGTGTTGCCACCACAGGTCCATGACTGCCCAGTCGGTTTAAAGTGGTTTAGTGCTAAGCTAGTTCTAAATTGAAAGGTTAATGCCTTCTGGACTAAGTCCAATATCAACACTGAATCAGGACAGTCAGTTCAAACCATAGGAGCCCAGCTCCCTGGATCCGTGGAGAACAAGCCGGCACCCATTGGCCGGGTCCCTGGTTCTTCCTGGCCGTCCTCTGGAGGAGATGACCCAGTTCACGGGATGATGGTGGCCAAGATAGTGAAGACAATAATTAATTAACACTAATTGCCGGCACAAGTTCTAAGCTGCATTGAGTGATGTTGCTTGCACAGCCTGGCTTGACCAGAGAGGGCAGTGTAGAGTGATTAGCTGTCTAGTTCCCTGAAGATGACAGCAAAACACTTAGTCATGAACGGACTGAGCTTCCGGTCTACTGTTTAGGCCCCGGTGTCCGTACTGAGGTGTTGACTGATGTTCGGATGTTGACTGATGTTCAGATGTCAACAACACCTGTCCCGGGACCCGAAGTGGGGTGACGCGATGACAAGCGACCTATGATGGCGAACGGGATCGATGTTAGTTGTGTAGATGGTAAACAACTGCCAGGCAAGGGATGAGTTCCACAGCTATAGGCCGCTGATGGTTTGGTAGAAACAGCAATTGTGGTCCTTGCATAACAGCGGCCTGTTGCCAGCCCCCGCGCTGTAGGAGATTGCCGTGGGTGTGGTAGCCAGATGGAAAGGCCCAGATGGAGGGGGTTGCCGAGCGTCGATGCAAGTGCCAAGCGCCGAGCAATGGGCACCAATGCGTTCTGGATCTCTCCCAGAAGGATGAAACATGGGGGAAACGTGACGAAGCAGCGCTCAGCAGTCCGCGCTCCAGCAGCCCCAAGCTGAAACAGGGGCTGAGAAATAACAAAAAGCGGCTCTCCAGGGCAACAGGCAATAGCAGTCCCAGCCTCCTCGTTAGCAGTGACCGTAGATGTCTCCACACTGATGGCACCCACAGCGCCGGCAGCGGTAAAGTGGTGGGCCCGCTGCAGCACTGGTGGTGCTGGCGATGATGAACTAGCACGCCCGCTGCAGCCTACCTTCTGTAGTTCGGGGATGCCTGGGCCGGCTCGTCAGCAGCTCCAGCAGCAATGGCAGCTGCGGTGACGGTGCGAACCACGGCCTGTCTCCTCTCGATAACCAGAGGGAGTGGCGGCACCGGCTGAGATGCCAGCACACTCACCGCCAGCGCCAACGGAGAGCCCCAGGAGCTCCAGCAATCAGGTGAGATCTTAAAGTTGAGGGAGCCGGCCGCAATGTAATGGCAGCGCTACCTCGCCTTCCCCCGCCGCTTTCTCTTTCTCCCTTTCTCCTGGGTTCCTCCGAACCGCCAGGGGCTCCTTAGAGACCCCTGGTTATTCCGGATATCCCTGCTTGAGTTGGGGAGGGTCGGGAGGGGAAAGATCACCTTAGATTCCCTTGGATTGAAGTCTCAGCAGGCACAGCTCAGGGTCTTGCTGCTGTTCGCCATACCGGAACCGGAAGGGAATCCAGTTCCAGATATACAAAATATATAAAACTAAATATTATTCTCCATCTAACTAAGTTTTGTTTGATTTCAAATAATAAAAATGTATTTTATGGTTTAGTATTGTCTATATATTGATTTAAATATATTTGGGGATACCAAAATCTTTTAAATGCTTAGGACCTCTAACAGTTTTTATCCAGCCCTGGTTGATGCTCTTGCTGCTATTGCTGCTGAAGCCAAAATTCAGCTATCTGTCAAGAGGGCAGGGTGAGAATCCGCTGCCCAGCTCACTCGCTACTTTTAAACCAGATCAACAAAGAAACCAAGTTTGAAGGCTCCTAGAACAGAGGTTTATTACTTTCTGGGCCAAAATAATGTCTGATACAGAGTTTCCATTCGAAAGGAATCGGATGTAACCATGCAGTACAATGCAAGACATTTTATCCGCTTTGATAATCATTCAAAGTCCCTGTACTCTCCCTTGATTGACTGAAAAGTGTTTACGTTTGGTTGCGTGTTTTCATTGGCTGAGAAACCCCCATGATATTAGAATTGGCCAGAATCTTCTTCATGTCAGGAAAATTGAATAGCTGTCATTTGTCCATTTGAAGCAGGAGCTGTTTGGAGAAGGAAAGGGCTGGACCTGGCAAAATGGTTTGATGCATTTGGTAAATACTCCAAGAAAGGATTATAGGTTGAGTCCAGTGTACCCAAAGGGGAATCCTCAGAGACAAATGGATGGTTATGCTAATATGAACAGTTCAATAGAAAATATAGATTTAATAAGTGAGCTGGTTGTGTCTGACAGTTCTCATTCTTCAGATTCCTTTAGGAGGTGTTGACAGAATTAGGTTCTTCCTGCCAGTATTGTCTCTTTGAGTGAACTCAACTCACAGCTGAATTCCAGAAAGTTCCATAAACATGCACATAAAACATATTTCCAATGAACCAAGACACATACAGTTCTAAAGTGGGGGCTGAAAGTCCTTTGTTAGAGGACTAAGGTGATGTTGTGAAACACAGGACCCCCAAAAAGGATTTATAGCTTTCAAAAGACATTAAGCCCTAGATGAAATAAAGTGATGTCCTTTCCTTTATATGTGATATATGACTTACATGGTGGCCTACCAGACCTTTTTGTGGGGCAAGATGGTATGATTTATGCACTATGTTCCAGATCAACATCATCATCAGGCAGAGGCTTTCCAATAGGAGGCTCTGTTAGTGGCTCAGTTGTAAAAGGATATGGCCAAACATTTGGCTGACACAGCAGGCAAGCTGTCTGCCCCAGCTACAGCTATACACAGACATGCCTGGCTGTGTTCCTCCTCTTTGTCAGAGGAAGACAGAGCCAAAGCAGAGACTCTACCCATCCATCCAGACATCGATACTCAACTCAAGAGTTCTCATGAACTCCATCAGGCAATGCAGAAATACAGCTTCCAGACTCAGTCTTCCTCCTCCAGGGTGCATTGGTCTAACCCTCAGAAAACCTATCACAGGCCTTCATGGCATCTGCCATACAAACAGCAGTCTAGTCAGGCTCCTCAACCAACTGACTCTTCCAGGCATAATCCTTCTTCTTCTTCTAGAGGACACCATCAGGATAAGACACAGCAGCAGGACCCACCCAGGTGGTGTCTTTAGCATCATTCCTGTCCCTTCTCCAGATCAGGCTCCACTGCCCACCTTCTCTCATTTTGGGTGATGCAACCACCCAGCATGGTGGTGGGATTCCTTTGCACCTCCCAGATTCTCCCTTTTTTGGGGCTCGCCTGGCAGAGTATCCCCAAGCATGGCAAAAAATCACATCAGATAAGTGGGTGTTAGATTTAGTAAAGCATGGGTCCAATATAGAATTTGCCTTTTTGCTTCCAGTAAGCATTATTCGTTCCACACCTCCTTCACCTGTCCTACAGAAGGGTGCAATAATACCTTTTTTTCTGCATTCTTCTCAAAATATTTTTAGTCCCTAAAAATGATAAGGGGCTAAATCACTATGTGATCTATCACAGATTCCAAATGGTGACATTGGCCACCATTCTATTGTTTTTTGTATAAAGGGCATGGTTTGCCACAATTGATTAAAAAGATGCTTATTTTCATGTGGCTATTCATCCTGGTTGGCATTGATTCCTTTCCTTTACTATAAAAGGCCAGGCTTTTTCTTTACAGCTTACAGTTTACAGCTTACAGAAATGGGGCCCTGGAATGCACTTCTTTATTAGTATCTATGCCTCTAAACACCCAAAATCAACACTTCAGCCTGGAAATACAGCGTAAAGATACATTGATGGTTTTAGTTTTATACTAAACGAAGGCAGGGGTTTTCAGAAAACAAAGATTAAAAACTATCAACATATCTTTACACTGTATTTCCAGGCTGCGCCCTTTCATGGGGGCAGTTCTGCAGCTGACCAGTCCTTCACTCTAGACCAGTGGTTCTCAACCTGTGGGTCCCCAGATGTTTTGGCCTTCAACTCCCAGAAATCCTAACAGCTTGTAAACTTGCTGGGATTTCTGGGAGTTGTAGGTCAAAACACCTGGGGACTCACAGATTGAGAACCACTTCTCTAGACTAATCTCTGCTGCCATTCTTCTCTGCCTACCAATCATAGCATAGATTCTAGCCAGCCTCTTTTCTAGCCAATTGGAGAGAGGGGAGGGAAAATGCAAACTTGGACAATGTTAACTGGATTGTACAAAACTGCACAGCACAATATACTTTATACTTGAACTTTTGGGCAGGAGCCGGCTTGCATCCATTCTTGGCCATAATGCATTAAAGGCCTCTGTTACTAATGTTCAGGGTTGTTGTTACTAATGCTCAGGGTGACTCTTCAGTACTGTAATCTGAACCCACTGCTTCAAATCCTAGCCTCCAGGACAGCAGAAAACAAGCCTGCTCCCTCTTCTTTATGACAGCCTTTCAAATATTTAAACATGGTGATCATGTCTCCTCACAACCTTCTCTTCTACAGGCTAAACATACCCAGACCTTGATCATTTTATCACCCTCCTCTGAACACCTTCCAGTGGTTAATATGTCTCTTGAATTGTGGTGCCCAGAACTGGATACTGTATTCCAGATGAGGTCTAACCAAAGCAGAATACAAAGGCAGCATAAGTTTCCTCAATCTAGACAATAGAGTTCTATGAGGATTTTGTCTCCTCTGTTTCCTCTGGTACCTTCAATACTTTGGGAGCTCATAATGGTAAGGGCCCTCTCGATATGAAAACCCTCCCGACACTAAAGGAAGTGGAAGACGATCTTGGCTCCTCCTCCTCCCTTATTCGGCATCACAGTTGAATCTTTTTTATTTTCCTTTATTTTCCTGATTCTTTTTATTTATTGGGACTGACTGGGAGTTGGGGACCTGAGGGATAGTGGGTGGAGTGCACAAGCATTTGGGGGCTTGTAGATGGAGATTCACCATTTTAACTTCTTTTTCTCCTTCCTTTCCTCTCCTTCAGAAGGGAAGAAAGGAAAGGCTCCCAGGGGAACGATGAGCCTCATAAGTTCCCCATTGCTGCCAATAGACCTAAAAGAGCCAGTTTTTTTTTTTGGGGGGGGGGGGGGGATGTTGAATGAAAACATCCATTTGGCAGGCACCCATTTACAGGAGGCACTGGAAAATGGGTATGGGGGGCTTCCAGTAACCAGCAAGAAGAAATGGATAGTAATTAACCTGTTGCATCCCAGTTCAAGAAACGAGACCATATGATTAAATCCACCACGCTGGACTGTAGGAAAAGCAATCCTTGTTTATTGATGAAAAATTGGTTACAAAAGAAAGGTAAATGCAAAGTCAAAAGGCCACAGAAAAACACAGCAGTCAGTAGAATCTCTGAACTTGAGCAAAATTTCCAAAGCCACAATACAAGAACAAGGAATCTGTTAGCCTTTTACTAACCATGAACTTGATAACTAAGCCTCTGGGATTACCGGCCATGAAACACAGGAATTCTGCCAAGGCACAGCCACAGACCCAAACGTTGCTTGATCTAAAGAGGCACCCAGCAGGAGGCCTCTTAAACCAAAGAAGCTATTCTTTGAAACGCCCCTTGACTTTGACGTCTGGGCCTGTTTCTCCTGTAACCGATGTGACCTTCGCAGAAATTGGGAAACATTTCTGTCTCTAACTATCTGTTCTCTTTGGTCCTCATTAAAAACCCCAGGTGATATCACGGCTAACTTCCAAAACATTTTCCTCCAGCTGTTGAGTTTTGTTTTCATCGCTGCTGACCTATGCATCAACAACAGATTCCACACTGTCAGGGTCAGGGAGAGCTTGCTCAGTTGGAAAAACTGTCAGAGAATCCGGTTCACACAGATCAGGATCAGGCTGAACCCCAACATCACCCAAAATTCACAAGCCTACTAGACAGTTCACAGTATTCCTTTTGATGCAGTCCAAAATCCCATTGGCTTTTTAAGCTGCTGCATCACACTATTAGCTCATGTTCAACTTTGGGTTCCGTTGCTTAACCAATTACAAATCCACCTAATAGTATCATTGCCTAGCCCACATTTGACCAGTTTGCTTGCAAGAAGGTCATGGGGGAATTTGTAGCATATCTTTGTCAAGATATGCTACATTCACAGCATTATAATTTTATTTTATAATTTTATTTCTCACCCGGCTCTCCCCACAGCTCAAGGCAGGTCACAGCACAATTTAAAACACATACATACTATAAAAATTCTATAAACCAACATTAAAATTCAGTTCCATAAAAGCATTTCTGTACAATACACATTAATCACACAGGACCAAAACACCTTGCATAGGTTTAAACTCATTCTTAAAGATTAGCCAGGAAGGCCTGCTGGAAGAGATGGGTCTTTAGGTTTTTAAATTCCGACAGCTGACGTAGCTTGTAAAGGCTTCCTCTTCATTGTCTGATATTCTATTCAATCTAGTATGCTGCCACCATCTGTGAGGTGCTAGGCTATGCTGCCACCAATTAATAAGGGTTTCCTATTCAGTTTATTAATGGATACCCCTATTTTCAAATAGATTCCCTGCTACCACTCTGTAGTGTTTCTTTTGGTGTGTAGCAAGGTGTTTTTTTCTTTGAAATAGTACACTGAGACTTGAGTTACTAAAACAAAAATAAGTTTATTTGGAGTATGGAAGGGTCTTAATGGTTTCAGAGTTCTCGTCTCCTGAGGTATAAAGCTTCACAAGTTACAGTTTCAACAAATCTTAATATAACTTTAGGATATCTTTACTTCACCAACTAGTTCTTGTTGTAGTTCAGCGTGATAGTAGCATTGCTACCAGTGGTAGAAAGGAGAAGAGGGCTGTGCAGGTGTTGGAGGAGAAGCAGCAGGCAAAGTGGATTAAGGAGATAATCATGGCCCCGTCTGATTCCGAAACCTTCGAGGGTTTCTCTGACTGTGAAATGGGGGATGGGGAGGAAAGCAGGGGAGTTAAGCAGGCTACTCGCGAACAAGAATCTGACGAGGAGATTCAAAGGAAACGTATCCGTGATATAATTAGTGCTCCTACGGAGGATGAAGACTTTATAGGCTTTGAAGGGAGTGATGGGACTGAGAGTGACATGGGGGAGCAGGATGATCTTGACTGGAGGAGATTAGGGATATCTGTACCCAGCCTACCTCCAGTGATAACTTTGAGGGGTTCACAGAAGAGTGGCAATCGGGGAGCACTTGGCAACATCTAAGTCTCGACAGATGCTGGCAAAGGTGGAGGGATGATGGTTTGGGTTCAGCTGCAGGGAATGGGGCAGCTGAGAGTGACGATGAAAGGGTGGGGTGCAGCTCATCTTCTGAGGAGGAACTTTAAGATATAAGTGGGGTTTGTTTCAATGTGTCTTTGCAGAAGGCAAAGTGTCTCTTTTGGGGTGTGAATCTTTGTTTCTGCCACAATTCTTGAGCTTGGGTCCTTGGACTACAGATTCCTCTCTTCCTGTGTTCCTGTGTTTTCCTCTTGTGATTCCGTGAACGGAGACTTCTACTCTACTGCTTTTGACTCCGGATCGTTTCGGACAACGCTTTTTTGCTTTTTGGACTAATTCATCTTGCTTGCATCGTGTTTCGACCTTGGATCATTTTTGGACTCTATTTGTGCCTTTACCTAACGTGCTTTTGAACATTCTTTGTACTCTGTGAGTTTTAAGCGGATTGCTTCATATTTCAGTTAAACTGGATTATACGCCAGAATAATCCGGGTTATATTTAAGTTGCTTTTTTCACCCTGCTTTTGATACCAACTCTTTATTTGAACCTGAGGCACTTAAGTAAGTGTTTCAAAGACACTTTTGTGAACAATAAAACTGTGTTTGGACCTTGCATTCTGTTTGGCTTTACTGAGGCTTCTGGGTCTTGACAGTTCTTTAGTTGTTACACTTCTAAATATGTTTCCTTATTTGACAGATTAACTAAGGTCAGCTAATGCCCTTGTCTCCCTTCAGCTTCCTGCTCAATTAAAGATTCCCAGTGGGATTTCTTCTCCTATTAGCACACAGCTAAACCACAAACCTAAATAAGTCCCCTTGACTTATTTAAATCACTCAGGCTAAAAGCTTTCCCTTAGTTTGGTTCACCACATATTTGAACCACCTTCCCTTTAGCTCGATGACTAAAGGACTGAAGCCTCAAAATCTCTGCTTCTGGTAAATGCAGTGGGCTCCACCCCTTTCTCCATGGCAACCTAACTCAGAGTGCTGAGCTTGGTCCCATCCCCCTAGTTCTGCCATTTCTACATGGTTAACCCTTTATGTACATCCATAACTATCTTTTACCTCCTGAACACATACATATACTAATATTCAACCATCTAAGCATATATATACATACAATCATATTTAACTGTAGAGACACAGAGACACACATACATAACTACGCTTAACTTACAGTTAAAAATCAATGCTTCATCACATAGCCGTTGGAGGTCTACTGGCAGGTCATTCCACAGTCTTGGGGTGGCCAATGAAAGGCCCTCTGAGTGACGGTTGCCAGTCAGATTCTGGCAAGTTAGAGTAATCGCCCCCCAAAGAAACTCAATGTGCAGGGTGGATTGTAAGGGAGAAGGCAATCCTTTAGGTAACCTGGATTTACACCATGCAGGGTTTTAAAGGTCAAAACCAACACCTTGTACTTTGTCCAGAAACTAATTGGCAGCGTTTGGTGTTACTTTAGGACAGGTGTGATATGGTCACTCCTGGATGTTCCCATAACCAATCTGGCTGCTTTATTTTGAACCACCCCAATGTAAAGTGTATTGCAGAAGTCCAACATTGAGGTTACCAGCACATACATAACCATCTTAAGATCCTCCAAACCCAGGAAGGGGCACAGCTAATGTATCAGCTGAAACTGATAGTAAGCACTCCTGACGGACATAGGTCAAGTCCCTCTGGACCTCAGTGGAACTGACTTTGAAATAAATGTCCTGAAACAGAACTATAATTTTCCCACTGAAATCCAAATGATTATGCTCATTATATTTTAATTAAAGCGAAAGGAGAAAGAAATTGTGCTCCGTAGTTTTTTTCCTGCCAGCTTTAATAAATGATAAAAAATGCCAAGAGGCAAAAACAAAGTCCTTTGTTTATTTTGCATCTCCCAAACAACTGGCTACCTGCTGAGATAATAGAATGTGTCAAAAAATGACAGTTTAATGCTAGTGCTCAACCTTAATCATTTCCACAGTCTGTCAGTGTAAGGCCTCTTCAACCTCAGTGAATAATCCTCTCTTTTTTCTTACAGTTTCCATTGAGAAAAGTAGCTTGCCAGTAACTTCTCAGCAGGAGCAGTAGTATGTACTTGTATCTAGACAGCAAATAAAGCTGTGGGGGAAGGTATGCATTTGATGGCTTCCAGGGATAGAAGTCAGAAATTGTTATGCATGGTGCTATCCAGGGAATGATGCAATGGTTGGATTGCCCTTGCAGCTCAGTTGTTTTGCCCAAGAAAAGGCAGAGGAGGTTGTTATGGGTGACACATGGTTTCAGATGGAGTGATATCAAGTTGATCCCATCTTACTCTTTTCATGTTCAATAGAATTAAATTAGGCTATAACCAAAATAATTTGGCCCTAAGTATAGTTAATCCTTTTTCTGTGCCTGGTCATGTTTCTCCATGGTTTGTCACCCACTGCTTCTGGAATGAGAATGAGAAACAGGAGACAGGCTTCTTGGAATAGCTGGAGAACTCTGGGCGCATCCAGACAGCCCCTTTATTGTGGTAAGTCCCACAATAAAGAAGTGGCTGTCCAGATGACATCCTGGACAATCCCAAATTAATTCACCACAAACCAGGAAAACCCTGGTTTGTAGCGAATTAATTAGATAATGGATTTATTCTGTACCTTCTTGGAAGACGTGGAATAAATCCACTATTTCTGGTGTCTGGAGTGCAGTCCAGACACCATTCCCACCGTTTCCCACAGTTTGGAAAACTGTGGGAATACCCACCCCCCTTCCCAAAACCCCAACCCTTTTTAAAAGTAAAGAAAACTTACCCAGCCTCCAGTGCACTGTTGTAGCAACTCTCCCGGCATGTAGAAATGGCACGCCAGGGAGGTGTGATTTTACTCCCCCTGCTCTCCTGGTACATTATTTCCATGCACTAAGATAGCTTCTGCAACAGTGCACTGGAGACTGGAGAAGTTTTCTTTACTTTTCAAAGTGGTTTGGGGAGTTTGGAGGAGGAAGGAGGGTCCCCAGATGTTCTGCCAGGCTACTCCTGGCAGAACATCTGGATACCCACCCCAGAAAGTGCATGCTTTCTGGGGTGGGTGTAGACAGGCCCCCAGGAACATCCGTGTTTTAAAACGTGAATGATCCTGGGATAAATGGCTGTCTGGATCCACCCTCCGAGTCCTTTCTGAACTGATTCAACCATTTTAATAACTATCTGTACAGTATATTGTAGGTCGTATATGATGCAGCTCTATTAACACGATTGTGCCTTTGTTCCTCTATGTGTTTGCTTTATATTGTATTTGATGAGTGCATACAGTCAGAAACTCTTTGCAAAACCAGAATTCAATACAGTTTCTTCTTGTACTATCACTCCTGGAACCCTAAGGATTGTTGATTCTGAAAACAAAGTTTTCTGCTTGCTGTCTGATATGGATAAAAAAATGGATAGTGCTAAAAGATGAAAAGCTAAAATAAATGCAGATCTTGCAAATCCTTTTGACAGGAGCAATTTGTTGCAAATTTGAGGTAAATATAAATCCAGATTATGTCTCAAACCTCCATTATGGATTTCAGTACAGGAAGTACGTTTTAGTACAGGGCATTACCTAAAAAGAGAGTGTTAGCAGGTCAAGTAGTTCCAGTGGGCACCATGGTACCCCTTTGTTGGTGAAGGGTGGGTTCCTATAAAATCTTCTTTAAGTTCCATAGCTTGGGGGGGGGGGGGTTGGAGCTAGACTGGGGGTTTCTTACTCTTGTAAAACTCTTTGGTTTGGAAATGAGCAACCTCAGGATGACCTTCCACTTAAGACTGGCTAGTATGTGCAAGCAAATAATTTGGATGGCCCTCAGGGTTTTGGTGATCACCCAAGTTTGGCCCAGGGAATGACATCTGGAATGCAGAATGACATCTGGCTATCAGTAGAATGACATCTTGCTGTGGACTAGGCCTACTAGGTGGCTAACAAATCACACTTTTGTTTTCCCAGAAGTTCTAAATACATAAGTAGGCCAATAAATGGCCCTTTTGTCTTTTGTCTGGTCTCATTATTTCATGGTGAGGAATCAATGTTGCATTCTTTACTTGAATTGAAATAATGTATTGTGGATGCTGTAGTCAAAAGATATAATATTTCTAATTTCTGCACATATACACAAACACAGCTTCCTAATCTTGAAAAAAAGATCTGTAATTTACAAATGAGTTTAGGTTGCAGTGGAACCTTCCATCACTGTCCACTTCCAAAGTCATCTACATTCATTATATGTTCTTCAGTCAATTTGAAAGATCTTTGGTCTGTGAATAGCTCTACTTATAATCCATTTCTAAATTTTCATAATACTCAAGATTATGGTAAACAACAAAAACATAGTCTAATATACAGTGCGATTCATAGCCTGTTGGTGTAATTAGAATTCTCTTCTAAAACAAAAAAGCCCTTTGTTCCATTCTTCTAAGCTACAGTTCCCAAGATAGCATGAGAAAAGAGAGACCGATGATTAAATCAGTTTAATTCTATATTTTATACAGACACTCAGGGTACCTGAACTGGGTAATTCTGAAAATTAGTCTATATTCCTCCAGCAGTACTTTTTAAACTATAGAAAGTACTTAGCAGAGGCACAGAGGCTGAAGAGGAAATGGCAAGTGAGCTGTGCTTAGTAAAACCTTAACTTTTGGAGTGTGCTAGAGAGCTAAGTGTTTGTTTCTTGTTTGCTTAAAGGCTGGGTGCTTGTTTGTATGGGGGGGGGGGTGTTGTTTCAACAGCATTTATCTCTGAATAAAGTAAAGGAGGAACAAAGTGGCGTTTTTTGAAGAGAAGAATAGGAGCCCTTGCAAGTGACATAGAAGGACAGAAAAATCCCAAAAGTCAAAGCCAAGCAATCTCACCATCTCAAGCCAAAACATACTACAGTCACCAAAGTCAAAGTCCAATCAAAAAACTAACCAACAAAAAATTCTGCAATGACCAGATCCATTTATACCACTTTGACAAGTGCTCTCACCTGTTGGCCCTCCTCTGAGCCAACTGATTCGATCTCCTCAGTTGGATGGCATCAGTTCTGCCATGCTACTGTCCCCATGTTCTATGGCATAGAGACAAGGACACAGAACTTACTTGTGGGTTTTTTTGAGATCCATAGAGCTCACTTTGCACCTTTGCTGATGTCAGTAAAGGTGCTTGTGTGACTTAGTGAGAATAGGGGGATTGTCTCCTTCTTTTCCTCCCTCTGCTCTCCAGGCCATATGGGCTTCTTTGCTGACATCAGTGAAAATGCCAAGTGATGTCTAGAAGTTCTCTGGAATTATGTAGTTACACTAGAATAATAGTGTAGTAAATACAAATTATTAAAGGAGCTCAGGTTACAGAAAACATAAATATGCTGAGATTTATCTAACTGCATGGATAAGAAAAGGCATTGAAATGTAGAAATGATAATGTATCTAATCTATGGAGATTTTCACCCACAGAAGCTATTTCTATTGTGCTGCTTTCTGCTGTTCCCTAATAACGAATAAAATGGATTTTTCCATTGGTAAGGTTAACCCTGGACTGTGTAAAAGGTAACATGATTAGGCTGAAGAACTCTGAATGTGTTTCAAGAAACAAATGATCTGTAGCATCAAAGTATCACATGAATACATCATATGTCTTTGTGATGTGCCACATTCACACATATGAAATTTAGGGTTTTTTTCAGATTTACTTTTCTGCTTTGCTTAATTCTGGTAAGGGGCCTCAGAAATCATTGGATCGATCGATCGATCAATCAATCAATCAATCAATCAATTCTAATAAAAATGCCTGCCCCTTCAATAGAAGTTACTTCACCTACAAAGACCACCTACAAAGACAATGTCTCTTATACCCATCTGGAGTGTGTGATAACTCTAAATTTCTCTTATTCCCATCTGGAGTGTGTGATAAATGTCCAAAATGCAACTTTCCTAGGATTTGTAATCAGTGACACATGCAAACAGTGCTGAATTTAGGGTAAGACTTTGTGGCAAAAGTCTGGTCTGCTATTTAGAAGAAAAACTTATTTTTGCAATTGCAAGAAAGCTAGATCACCCCATTTTGAATATACATTGCCACTGAGTGAGGAAAAAACTCTATAAA
The DNA here is from genome assembly GCF_037176765.1 of Anolis sagrei. NCBI lineage: Eukaryota > Metazoa > Chordata > Lepidosauria > Squamata > Anolidae > Anolis > Anolis sagrei. The sequence goes on from NC_090023.1 coordinate 121,422,895, forward strand.
GCCATTCACTGTAAAGAGGGTTAAGAGATCAGGGTCTCTTATTGCTCCTGTGTGACAGGAATATGCGAGGGTGTTACAAGTGATGAGAGAGAAAGGTGTGTGTATATGGTAGGTTTGCTGCCACCACCTCAAACTTCTGATTGAGGAATTAACTAGATGATATACTTGAGGTAAAATGTCCCTATACACTGGTTCTTCTTTTTGGTTCCCTTTCTTGTGACTGGACTGCAGAGATGTAGAGGCTGACTGAATCTAGCTTTATATAACAAAACAAGGCTGAGGCAGATTAAAAGTAAACTAGAGAACAGGTTTATTGAAATATTTGAAACAGACAACTCATTACTGAGTGGTACATATGCGTAGTTGGTTTCTGAGGCACAGACTTATAAAACAAATGGTTTCTATAGAAGGAGTAACTTTTCTTTGATGTGAGTTACTTTCCACACACTATCCTTATAGCAAGTAACAGTGTGTCTCTTAGACCAGCAGCCCTGGCTGCCTGCGAGAGTAACTAGGTTCCTTCTAGACTACTCTGCACTGTAGGGAAATAAACCCACTTGTATTCTCTCCTAATACAAGTCAACAAGCCTTCCCTTTGACTGCCCAAGCCAAAGTACCCTGAAGCACTTGTCCTCTATTATTCCCTGACAGTCTAATTTCTCACTCACTCAGAAACTCTCTTCTCCCTGCCTGAAAATTTCAATTCTATCTCTTTCAGATCAAATCCCTCTTCTCTTTCTTAGATCAAAACCATCTCTCTTCTAGATCAAATCATTCTTCTCTCTCTCTGACAGAAAGTACAGCCTTTTTACACACTCCTTCAACTCTTCCCCTAGGGGTCTGAGCCAATCAGGAGTTAGCTGACTCCTCCCCTTGACTCTTTGCATTTACCAAAATGTCAGCTATCCTGAGCTGCCCTCCCAACATGGAGGCCTGCTCACTGACTGCCAGGCTGCGGCCTACGAAGCAAAGGTATGAGTTCATTACAACCACCCATAGAATAACACCTATATGACAGGGATTTAAAAAAATTCTTCCACATTCTAGAATTAATATGCAGTTTTGTTTTATTATAATGCAACACATCAGTATCGGAAGTCTGGGGAATGCTGTTTTACTAGGCACATTTTGAGTTGTGTATTTATGAAGAAAACAATAAAATTTCAGGATGCTGAAGGGAAGCTTACTAGTAATTCCTCAATGGTTTACATCAGTGCTCTGTTTTCAAAACTGCTTCTTAGTATAGGCTTCATCTAGGGAGGAAAGAAGAGAAGCAATAGAAATCCACATATACAGCCCATTTAATTTTGGCAATGTAGCTTATCTTTGTGGTATTGCTGCCTCCAGATATCCAGATACACAAGGCCTTCTTGAAGAAACCATACATATTTAAAGCCTCAAGCATGATCAGCTTTTTTTTCAACTAGCACAAAACTGATTAATCATTGCAGTTTTCATTCTCCCAGGGTATGCATGAATATTTCCACTGGTCTTTTTAGTAGAGAATCTTAGAGCCTGAAGATAAATAAAATAACAAGAATCCCTCCTGAAACATAGGGTCCTTGTCACAGTATTAAACAATTCTCTTTGCCAGATAAATGGCTGAAAAGCTGGTTAATCTTTGAAGAGTTTTATCTCCCAGTGTGACACAGTATAAAATATGTCGGCTTTTCCACCGAGTTATTTTGATCCTTCAGACAGGACTAGGACAAGCTTGGAGGGCTGTTGGCTATAAACAATATGTTGCTTTATTTTGAAATAAGAATGTAATAATTCACTTTATGGCATTAACAAATGCATAACCTAAAGTTACACACAATTACTCTTGCATATTCACAGTCCAAGCATAGCCCCCCCCCCCCCACACACACACACACAAGCAATCTCTGCCACAAGGGGAAATTGTGATAAAAGTTCTGCTTTTACCTGTGACACAAGAAATTGCTCACTGGTGGAAGGTGGAATCAAGTGCCGGCTATTGCCCAGTCTGGTTGAATGGAAAAGAAAGAAAAGAGAAAGAGCGGGTTTCTAATGTATTCAATTTCACAGTGCTTGTGAATATACAATATTTATTGTTGTTCCACTGTCTGTGCAGATATCCCCCTCAATGGACTGTCACCTTGTCGTGGTGAGGGGGCTTGCGTGTTCCTATGAAACTGTGGGCACAACAACTGGAGTCCTGCACTCCCAGGAGTGGCCGCGGGGGAGGTCCCAGACCGAGCACAGTCCGAAGACCCAAAGACCTCAACGGCGGAGCAGGTGGAGGATAAAATGGCACATGTTACAACGGCTGCGAAGGCGGAAGAAGGCTGCAACAGACTGAGAAGCCACGGTCATTGTGTTAAACTACATCACCAGTGGAACCTCACTATGTGAAGACTGTGTGTTGATCAGTTGTGCACTGACCTCCACACATTAAAAAAACCCACACACAGGCGTCTTCCAAAGAAAAAAAAAAACAAACCAACAAAAGTCCCATGGCGATCAGCGAGTGGCGACGGGGGCAGGACTGTGAAATCCGGAAGCCCCTAGTCACAGACTGGCACATGGGCGGTGGGTACGGACTCAGTCGTTTTACCTCAAGGTCCGAGGCAGTTGAGTAGTTCGGCAGCTGTATCTGCGACTGAGCAGCCCTTTTTAGGACCCACTCTGCTCACCCCACACGGGGAGGGGGCTATAAAAGGTGCCCTAAACATAGTCTGCCTCTCCTTTCCCTGACTGGATTGCCGCGTCCAGTGGGGTCACCATCCTGCGGCCAAAAAAGAAAAATGAACTTCGGTACGTGGAACGTACAGACACTGATGGACAACAGTGACAGTGAACGCCCCAAACTCAGAACTGCCATCATTGCAAGGGAGCTGGGACGCTTTAACATCGACATAGCAGCCCTTCAGGAGACCCGGAGAGCAGGAGAGGGACAGCTGAAGGAAGAAAAAGGAGGCTACATCTTCTTCTGGAAGGGACTGCCTGAAGAAGACCAAAGAATGCACGGAGTTGGCTTTGCTATAAGAAATGATCTGATGAAACATCTGTCCGAAGCACCCACTGGCATCAACGAACGACTCTCCACCCTCCGAACTGATCTTGCCAAAAACCAACGGGCAACCATCATAAGTGCCTATGCACCAACACTAACTGCTGATGAAGACATCAAGGAGAAATTCTACTGTCAGCTGGACACTGTCCTATCGGGGATACCTAAGGAGGACAAAATCATCCTCCTGGGGGACTTCAATGCAAGAGTCGGGCGAGACTTCGACCTGTGGCCAGGCACCATAGGAAAAGACAGGGTTGGAAACAGCAACTCAAACGGCATCCTGCTTCTCACCAAATGTGCGGAACACAACCTTGTCATTACCAACACGCTCTTCCACCAGAAAAACAAGTTCAAGACATCATGGAAGCACCCCCGGTCAAAGCACTGGCACCTCTTAGACTATGTAATCACACGCGCTAGAGATCGCCATGACGTGCTTCTCACAAGAGCCATGACAGGTGCTGACGACTGCTGGACCGACCACAGGCTAATCCGATTAACGATGGCTATCAAGATCGCCCCCAAGCGCAGACTCCAAGGAAGAAAGACAAGGCGCAAAATGAACACCCATGCCCTTCAGGAGCCCTCCAGACGAGCCCATCTCCAAGCAGCACTCAAGGACCATCTACCCACAATACACCCCAAAAATGTTGAGGAACATTGGAACAAACTGAAGACCTCCATCATCCAAGCCTGTGAAGAAACTATTGGATACCAAGCCAAGAAACATCAAGATTGGTTTGACGAAAATGACATCGAGATCCAACAGCTAATTGACAAGAAAGGGAAAGCCTTCCAAACATGGCAGAGAGACATCAACTGTGCTGCTAAGAAAAAGATCTACGCCAGTGCAAAAGCTGAAGTCCAAAGAAGGACAAGAGAACTCAAGAACATTTGGTGGACAAAGAAGGCTGAAGAAATCCAACACCTGGCAGATACCCATAATGCTCAAGGATTTTTCAAAGCCACAAAGGTCATCTATGGACCAAGAAACCATGGCATACAGCCTCTATGCTCATCAGATGGAACCAAACTCCTGAAGGACCAAAACTCAATTGCACTACGTTGGAAAGAACACTACCAAAGCCTCCTAAACCGCAGCTCCAATGTGGCCAAAGAGGTCCTCTCACAAATCCCGCAACATCAAACCAGGGATGAGCTTGCAGCACTGCCTAGTTTGGAAGAAGTCAGCAATGCCATCAGCCAACAAAAGAATAACAAAGCCAGCGGACCGGATGGGATCCCTGCTGAAATCTTTAAAGAGGGAGGACCCGAGCTGACACACCAACTCCACCAGCTCATAGAAAAAGTGTGGGTGACCGAGAAAATCCCAGCAGACTTCAAGGATGCCACCATCATCACCCTCTTCAAAAAAGGGGAAAGAACAGACTGCGGAAACTATTGAGGTATCTCCCTTCTAACCTCTACTGGGAAAATCCTCGCAAAAATCCTTGCAAACCGCCTTCTGCCTCTCTCAGAAGACACCCTCCCAGAATCACAGAACGGCTTCCGCCCCTCCAGAGGAACCGTGGACATGATCTTCACTGCACAACAGCTCCAAGAAAAATGCAGAGAACAAAACCAACCTCTGTCCATGGCATTCATCGACCTTGCAAAGGCATTCGACACAGTGAATCGCAGCGCTCTCTGGACCATCCTCCAAAAAGTTGGGTGCCCAAGCAAATTTGTGAACATCCTGTGGCTCCTCCATGATGACATGATGGCAACAGTCTTGGACAGCAATGGCTCCCAAAGTGACCCATTTAAGGTGGAATCGGGTGTCAAACAGGGATGTGTTGTTGCCCCAACTTTATTCTCCATTTTCATTGCTATGATACTTCACCTTGTTGATGGGAAGCTTCCCACCGGAGTGGAAATCATCTATCGGACAGATGGCAAGCTGTTTAACCTCAGCAGACTCAAAGCCAAAACCAAAGTTACAACAACATCTGTTATAGAACTCCAGTATGCTGATGACAATGTTGTCTGTGCGCATTCAGGTGCTTGTTTATAAAGCTATTGTCCTCCCAACCCTGCTATATGCCTGTGAAACGTGGACTGTCTACAGACGTCACATGCAGCTCCTGGAACGATTCCATCAGCGCTGCCTCCGGAAAATCCTGCAAATCTCCTGGGAAGACAAGCGGACAAATGTCAGTGTGCTGGAAGAAGCAAAGACCACCAGCATTGAAGTCATGGTCCTCCAACATCAACTCCGCTGGGCCGGCCACGTTGTCCGGATGCCTGACCACCGTCTCCCAAAGCAGTTGCTCTACTCTGAGCTTAAGAACAGAAAACGGAATGTTGGTGGACAGGAAAAGAGATTTAAAGATGGGCTCAAAGCCAACCTTAAAAACTCTGGCATAGACACTGAGAACTGGGAAGCCCTGGCCCTTGAGCGCTCCAGCTAAGTAAAGTAAGTAAGTAAGTGTGCAGATATAGAGATTGACTGATTTGCTGACTCTAGAACATGCGACATATAATTGTCCATGTGAGAAGCAATCCATGTCTAGATCTGAACCACCCAATTCTAAAGATTGGTCCTGACCTTTGTTGATGGTGCTTGCAAATGCCAATCAAATTGCAGTCTGTTAAATTGAAATGGCTTATCCATTGGAATCATAGGAATGCAAGGAATGAGGACATCTTAAACCCAGAATATCAAGGCAGATAATCCACAATGTCTGCTTTGTACTGGATAATATGTCAGTGTAGGATTAGAGCCCTTACTTACAGCTATATAACCCAGAACAGCAAGGCACAGAGTAATCCACAATGTCTACTTTGAACTGGGTTATCTGAGTCCAGACTGGCATGTAACCCAGTTCAATGTGGATCATATACAGCTATGTGAAAGGGGCCTAAAGAAAGACACAGAGCACCCAAAGGAACCCCAATGAAGTAAATAATAAACATTCAGCAGCATTCCTAAGGGTGGGGATGGCATTGGAGGAGCAAGGAAGGCCTTCAGATGAGACAGTGATTGACAGTGAGGGCTTTTAAAAAGGAACGCATTGAAGTTAGGGAAACCCAACAGAGGGGGCGTGATGTGCATGCCTGCAAAACCAAATAAACACACAGAGCCCTAGAGGCAAGACCTGCCCAAAGAGGCCTGGCTGAGTGGGTGAGTAACCAAGGCTCACTCCCTCTCCCTCGGGCACAACTTTGGTCTGAGGCAAAGAAGCAGTTTTGAGGGGAGAAGGCAAAGGTGTGGCCTCGAGGCCTGCCTCTGCCACACATCCCCATGCAATCCTGCCCCCTTCAGGGAAGAGTGAGCAGTGTTGAAGAGAAGGACAATAATAAGCTATACTAATGAAATGGATGCCATGGTAAATGACACATCTCAATTCCAATGCAATGCCACACAAAACAATTAAATCAAAATGAAACTGCATCGAAATGTATGAACATTCAATTTAGCAATGCAGTCCAAAATATTGTAACAGAATCATAAAATATGTAGTATAGCATGTGTTGCTTTGACATCCAGCAAATGGTCCAGTTTTTCCCGAAAGCATATTTTTTCCTGTCACAGATGTGTCATCTATATACTATAATATAGATGACACACCTATATAATATAATATGTATGTAAAAATATAAAAACATGTGCCTATTCAATTGCTATGTTGTGTCAAAATTTTAAAGCAATCGGTGAAGTATTTCAGGAGATTTTAGATTTTGAACAAATGAATATATATGGGGGGGGGGGGGGAGAGAAAGAGAGCATGTGTGATCCATAAAACATGGGTCTAAACTACTTCGAAAAATGGGGTCACTGGCACTTGGTTTCTAAAGTGTTTCCAGATTTTTGGTAGTGAAAATTTCAGAACTCTAACAAAACTTATGAATCTTCATAATTACTTTTCCAATGGTGGTCACACATCTGCAATTGGGAAAACATCATTGTCAGTGGGGAAACTACAGGGACTTCATTCTTCCTTAATATTTGTATTATCCTGACGAAACTTGCTAGAATGATAGAACATGTTTACCACTGTTGGCTCACCAAATTTCAGAAAATGTGACTTATTTATTTATTTACTTACTTTATTTGTATACCGCCGTTCTCAGCCCTTAAGCGACTCACAGCGGTTATAAACAATAACAGCTAATATTCAATGCTATCAATACACGGTATAAAAAACAGTTAACATCATAACATATTATAGAAAAGTATACAATTAACAACAATATACAATTAACACCAATAGCCATTCACTAGCATCTCATCACTAAAAACATGATCCAGATCCGTTATCCATTGTTCCATTCCTATGTTCATTACATTCATTGCACTGACTATTCGAACGCCTGCTCAAACAACCAGGATTTCACTTTTTTGCAGAATACCATTAGCGATGGAGCTAGTCTAATGTCCGTGGGAAGGGCGTTCCACAGCTGTGGGGCCACCACCGAGAAGGCCCTATCTCTCGTCCCCGCCAGCTGTGCCTGTGAGGCAGGCGGGATTTGAGAGCAGGGCCTCCCCGGAAGATCTCAAAGTCCTAGTGGGTTCATAGGCAGAGATGCGGTCAGATAGGTAGCTTGGGCCGGAACCGTTATCTACAGATGTTTGGGCCAGAACCGTTATCTACAGATGTTTGGTGAATTTTAAAGAGCTTTATATTAAAAAAATATTTATAAAGAAAATCTGGTTTGAAAGTGTTATTTCCTGTTTCATTGTGTGGTCTTTACTTTGAAAGTCATTGCTCTACTCCAGAAACTTTGTTTTTCTGGCAGAAACTTTGTTAAATTAGTGAAAGTAGACTAAACAAAGCAAAATGTGTTATATATAGGACGATGTCCCTCACACAAAATTATTGCAGTGTAATAAACTTTTGTTATCTTTTTATGACAGAACAAGTTAGGAATTGCCATTTATAACCCAGGAACAGAAATCACAGTACAGACACCATAAAGGGACATTTAGACTGACCCCCTTCTTCCCAGCAGAAAGGCACCATCCAAACTCTCCTGAATTCAATTAATATGGTTTCCCTATAGAGTTGAAAGGGAACCCCAACTTAATAATTTAGGTCATCTTTTTCCAACCAAGCACAGAGATTAGCTTACTTATTAGAGAGAGATCAGTCACAGTCCCCCTTTTTGCAGATTCTGTAGCTGGTGTTAGGGTGGAACAAACCTCTCTCGCCTCTAGCCTTCTGATGTTGATGCGGTCTGGGAAATGTAACTTAAAGCAGATATTTGTCTCCTTGCTTGGGGAAACTTCAGGGGCTCCTATATCTCTCACTTTTAAATTTATTGGGGTAAAACCTGCTACAATAGTAGAACATATTGACCACTGTTAGTGTTCCAAATTTCAGAAGATTTGACGTATCCACAGATTTTTGGCAAATTTTCAAAGTTTTTATAAAAAACATTTTTATAATAAAATCTGTTCCTGGTTTGAAAGTGTTATTTCCTGTTTCATTGTGTAGATTTTACTTTGAAAGTCATTGTTCTACTCAAGAAACTACTATCTCCCTCATTTTTAAAAAACTATTAGGGTGAAACTTGCTACAATGGTTGAACACATTTACCACTCTTTGCCTATCAAGTTTCATAATGTTTCACTTATCCACAGAATTTTGGGGAATTTTTTAAAGCTTTTAAAAACAACATTTAAAATAACCTACAATAGCTAGCTCTTTGAATTTTCTATCCAATGACACAAGAAAACGGATTCATCCTCCACCAAACTTTTTTTTGCACTCCAGAACAGAAACGAAACCCTCTGACTTTAAAACACACCACACATTGAGTGAAAAACCAATCCTTTTTATTGAAGCTGAGTAAAAAAAAGCCAGTAGGAAGAAATGCTTGTAAAAATAGGAAAATTTCAAAATGTAAAAGATCAGTAAAATGCAGTAATTCAAAGCAATGTCCACAAAAGAAAAACAACCCAAGGCAGTATTTATCCAGACAGGAATCAACAGGTTGCAAAAATAATCCAGAAGCTGTTTGACCACAGCAAAATGCTAAAAATCTCTATAAGAACAAGACCCCTTGAACAGGATTTCCATTGCACATGAACATGATTTTCAAATGATGCCCGAACTAACAGGTTTTCCCTTGAAGAAAACCTTATATCCCAAAACCCAAAACTTGGTTTTGATTTCCCCCACTTTTGCCTCTTATCTGACGAAGTCATTCGGAGTGACATAAACATTGAGTTTGTTGTCGATCCTGGCTGAACTCTAGCTGCCTATTTTTCAACTCCCTTTCTGGCTACTCATTAACATTTCCAGGTGTCAGATTGTTTTCCAAACAGAAATCTTGAGAGCTCACAGAGAGAAGGAGTAAACCATCACCCTTAAACCCAGCAGGAATATTCTCATGAAAAACTGCCCTTTGCACTGGGGCCTCTCTGTCATTGTCTGCATGAAAATTATTGACCAAGCCATCTCCATCTTGCACCTCAGCCTCAGCACCAGCATTTCCCTCATCATGTCCCATATCAAGAGCATCATAATCCTGAGCATAATGAAACACAAACACAGGCTGATTCCCAACACATTCATGAATATGAATACATCTACTGATATTAGGGATTTTTTTTAGTTTTGAGAAAAACGATCTGTTGAGGGGAGGGACTGTTGCTCTTTTCTATCCTGATTGGTGGATTCTCATTCTGATGCATATTGGGAAATGTAGTTCTTTGGCATAGGGCTGTTCCCCTTTCCCAAACTACATTTCCCAAGTTCTGTATGTTTCCAAAATGCAACTCTTCCTGAATTTCTAGAGAAGCAAGACATCATGAAGTATTCAAACAGAGAAGCCATTAGGGAGAATGTTAGCTTTTGCTTTTTTATGCTTCCTATTAGTGGCAGCTTGCTTTATTGCCTTGCACTAAATGAAAATTACTGTGAGCCTTCTGAGCTTTACAAAACACGAAAAAGTTTGGGAGTCAGCTCTGATTCTTAAGTTTTTGGAGTGGGCCAAGCTGACACTTCAGAAAGACTTTTAACTTACAAAACTTCTGATTTCTTCCAATTTCCAATTTTTTATGAGTTGTTTTCACACCTCATATATATCTATATCTGTCTGTCTATTTGTCTGTCTGTCTGTTTATCTATCTATCTATCTATCTATCTATCTATTACAAATATATGAGGAATGGGGTGGGATACAAGAGTGGATATAGAATGAGAGCATTTTGAACATCTTACATTTCTGTCTTTTTCCATTGTTGTCTAATACTAAACAGATTTTTATGATGTTCAAAAAGAAAAGAGAAATGATAAAATAATGTTTCTTTTCTAATCTAAAACAGAAGGATAGAAAAGTGAGTATAAAGTGTTTTGACACAAAGGAGAAATAAAAGTTGAGAAATGGAAAATAAAAAGCCCAAACACTTCCTGCCCCATCTCTAGTGTCCTCTTAACAAACAGATTTTTTTCTTTTTATCATAAAAACTTTGTATATCTGGTAGATTTACTTTCCAGGATCCCTTGAATACCTTGCTATTCCTGTCACTGACCTCTATTTTCTCATTTTTTTGTTATTCCTGTACAACACCTATACTAATAATTTTGGTAATATAGAAAACCCTATATTTTCATTTTCTTTCTTCTTTTAAATAGCAATAAAATGCTGTCATACTTCTTCAAATTTAGAAGAATCTGGCAATTGTATAAGCCTATTCAATTTGAACATCTCTTACAGTATTAGATTTCTTCTTCAAGTTTGGGAGAGTTTGGTGATCAATTTATCAATTTCTGCCAAATTCAACATTTTGGAATTGAATGGGAATTTCTTTTTGCTTCTGGTAATTGTAAATAATGAAAATGTCTTCTTTTGTATGGCAGGTTTAGTCCATTTCTATTTAAATAAAGTACCCTCGGGATTCTCATTTTTGAAATAGTAGATCACCTAATTCTTCTTTATCCTATGGAGTGGCCTGCTATCGTAGTAGAATGTTTTTATCCAGGAGCTACTGAGGTTGTCATCTCCTCTTGCCCAGATGTTCTCTTTTTTGTTTGTCCTCTGATCTTATCTCTGGATCCAGGTCTTTTCTGAACTTCTCATAGAACTCCTGGGCCTTCATGACTGAATATGCCGTCTTTCTTCTTAAGTTTATCTATCAGCAAAATACTCTCTTTATTGTCTGAGATGGAAGTTCTCTTAATACTGCAATCCTGGTATTTCAAATTTTAGTTGGAGCTTTGGCATGGGCTTGCAAAACTTGGCCTTTTACTTTCTTTCTGGTAAACAAGACAATGACATTCCTTGGAAGTATATTCCTTATTGCATGTTGGGATTAGACCCTAAAGGTCCTGTCAATTTGCACCACTTGCTTTGGTCTACCAAGGATTCCAGCCACAACTTCTGTTATTTCCATATCAAGTTCCTGCACATATTAGGGTATTCCTCTCAACCTCAAAAAGTTTCCCCTTTGCGCATATTCTAATAGTTGGAGTTGGACTGAATCTCTTTGAAACTCCATTTGCATCTTGCATAAGTTAATGTTTTAACTAATGTTCAATGTTGTTATACTGTGTTGCTTGTATGTTTGGGCATAGAAATGTTGCCAGTTGTAAGCCACCCTGAGTGCTCCCCCAAGGGGTTGAGAAGTATGGAGTACAAATGTTTGAAATAAATAAATAAATCTCCTTTTGGAGCTCTTCAATGTTATTTATATTCAGTTTGTGCTGTTCTTGTGGATTTAAAATACCACATAATGTGTCTGTTAACTGCTGCATACATTTCCTCATATCTTGTTGCTATTTCTGTAAATAATTTTCAGTCTGTGTAAATCTCTTGTCAATCCTGAACTCCGAATTTTTCATTCCATCTGCAATGGTTCTTATTTGGGTCAGGATTTCCCCCATTAGATGTTCCTGGAAGATATTTTCCTGGAAGCTTCTTTCTGATCTTTGAATCTCGGTCTTGCTGACCTTGCAGTAAATTCTGTAATTTTTTTAAATACAGGTGTCCAATTTTTGAAGATTTTATTGTAAAGTCTCCTTCAGCCACTTTCACTTTTAGTACACTGTCATTAGACTCTGTAAATTGTTTCCCTGTTTCTGTATTTCAAGCTGTATCTCAAGTTCTATGATTTTCTCTATGCTTTTCTCTATGGTTTTATCACTATTTTCATCACTAGGTTCACTTCCTGTCCTATTTGCTGTTTGGACTCAATCCAAAGGCTCCATGTGGTCCCAGGATGTTATGCTATCAAGTTCTTAGGTATGCTAAACAGTTTTAATTCTCATGGTTTTTATAGCATAATTTTTAAGAAATAATTCACTTTCACCCTTTGTAATTGGTCTCACCAGATAGTTTCATCAGGCAGACTTGAATAATAGTTTCTCTAATTAGATTTTAAAGTCCTTTTTATATCTGCAATTTCCAATGGAGGAATAATTGCAGTTTACCTTTCAGATATGTTTTTCTATGGTAGTTTTAAGGGCATCTTTAAGTTAAAGTCTTGAGGGAGTTGTGTACTTTTTCTTCCAAAAAATGTATTTCCAAATCCATGTGTCCCAGTGTTCAGCCTGCTTGCTGAGACACTACTCATAGCTCCATTAGTTCACCAGAGGTCCAACTGCCAGCTAACCCTTAAGACTGCAGCAGACCTCTCCTAGTAGACCTTTATCTCCTGAAATGTGACACTTTACCCACACTGTGCTGGCTTTCACATACAGAATATCATAACCAGTTTTTGTGGAGTTGTAAACTAAGGAGCTCCTTCTCTCTCCACTTCTGGTTAAAAACTACAATCATGTCTAGAAACTGATTGATAATACAGGTTAGATTGATCAGTAAAAACACATGTTCTTATACAAGATTAGATCACTTTCTCACCTAATTCAGTATTGGTGTACATCGGCATCAGGTCTTCAACATCTTACGCAGAAATCATCCTCATCACTTGCTAACAACATACTTATTTATTTATTTATTTAAAATAGAGGTGTTAAGACCTTCAGCATGTTATATCACTCAGCAACAGCTCCTACCCATAGTATAGTCAACAAATGTTAAGTTCTAAAAACACAATAAACACCTATGGGAATCAAGAAGCTCTTCAGATATTGTTGAATTGCAGTTTCCATCAGACTACCTATAATGATAAAGAAATCTGGGAACTGGAGTTCAGGCTCTGAAGAGCCTCCTGATCTCCCCACCCTCCAAGGGAACTGAAAAACAGAAAGGTTTGTTTGTTTTATCTCCATCAACAGTATTATAGTTTTCCCATAGTCCCATCAGAATCTAAATTGAATTAGCAGATAGGTTTAACCCTGACTTACTTCTTTCCACTAGTCATAAACAACCTTACCCACACAATTTTGCAAAGTTTTAGACCATGTTTATATTTGAGTTATTTGAACAGCATTTATTTGAAATCTGGTTGGGCAGTATGATTCAGCTTAATGAGCCACTCACCTGTATAATGGAAAGTTGTTGGAAAAGAAAATGAGACCACTAGGCACTTATTCGAAGTACTACAAATGCTGCCACAAGTGTTCACTCAGGTAGAAAGAAGGACTTGATCAAATCCAAATGCAGCCCTGCAGTCCACTCAAACAGTAAACTCAAGCAATAATTGCTTTGCTGTCCTGCAGTCCACAATAAATGGCCAGTGGGGCTGCTTTTCACAACATGTTGCGAGACCTGTTTCAAAGGGCTACTGCAGCTCAGAAACAGAAACTGAAAATTGTCACTTTGTGAATATGCCACAGTTCTTCTATGAGCACAGCAGGGAGGACTGCTATTGCTATTATATTTTTCTTTTTCGCCTTTGCCCCAGGGAGCCAATACACCAAAGTCAGCTTTTATAAAGCAAGCATGTCAGGAAGATGAGTCGATTACTTATTATAACTCATACCAATTCATTTGATGACTTCCAGCTTTTATAAATTTAAAACAACTTTCAAATTATCTATATTGCACAGGGAAATGTGAATGAAATGCAAATTGACAAGGAGGACAAAGTATTTGGATGATGTAAGCAGTTCTTTCTCCCCCTTTTTCTCTAACACCCCTCTTTTCAAATTTCCAGCCAGATCTCTTCCTTTAAAGGCTTTCTATTTCTGTACTGGGGAACGTGTGTGTGTGTCTCTGTGTGTATGAAATTAGAGCTATCCTATGCTCCCATTAAGCTAGGATTGGACATCTGCCATGCTATGCCAAAATAATAGGCTGTATATGCAATGTGTGCATACTCTGCCTAAGAGTAGGGGTTAACCCCATGTATTTTAGCCCAGCAACATGTCAATATTTATAAAAGGATAAATACAAATATTTTTATATCTATGAATAAGTCCAGAAGATCTGGATGAAGTCAATGGACATGCAAATAACAGACACCCCAACTATTCATACCTCTGAGCTTGATCACATACATATGGATTGCTCATCATCTGTATTTGGAAAAAAATCTATCTTGTTTATTCATATTGATGTTTCCATCTGATATATTTGTGCCCATGGCTCTATCTAAGGCATTTGGAACTATGAGGAGTATCTGGAAAGTAAGGTTGCAAGGCATGTAGCTCTTGCAGGAAATTTTCTCAGGGGAAGTTGGTATCACTGCCATGAGGCGGGAAGCCAGCGGAAGTGAACGAGCACTGCCAATTGTCAGCAGCTCATCAACTGGCATTGTGGTGAAGGTTAGAGATGAGCACCCTCATTCTGTTTTTTTCCAAGTGCAAAGTTCACACTGTAATGCACTACCTAAATGCTGAGGGCATGAAAGCCACTGTGATTCATCATTAAATTGTTTCAGTTTTTGAAGAGGATGTGGTACAAAGACAGCATGTGACAAAATGGGTACGAAATATATTGTGAGACCATGAAGAAACTTCACACAGCCATGCAAAACAATTGTGGGACGTTGACGGTAGGAGTCTGTCTCCTTCATGACAATGCACATCCGCACACCGCTCATGCAACACATGACTTGTTGACTTCATTTGGTTGGAATGTTTCAAACCATCCCTCTCTCAGCTCTGAACTCACATCCAGTGACTATAATCTGTTAACAAAATTAAAGGAACACCTTGGTAGAAAACAATTTTACGATGACAACAAGGTGAAAATTGAAGTGATGAATTGGCTGAAAAAGGTGGAGGGAAACTACTATGATACAGGCATCAAAAACTCATCCCACAGATGAAAAATATATTGAACTGAATGGTGATTTTATGTGGAAAAATAATGTAATACCTATGCTACAATCCATGTAAGTTTTATGAAAATATATTAATTCTTTGTATTTTAAACAAATCTTGTAATCTTACTTTCCAGATAACCCTCGTACATTTATTTTCCTTACTGGTATATTTATATAAATGGTTTTTAGAAAATCTAAAAACTTTAAAACAATCAATTATATATCTGAACAGCAATATTAAGAGATTTAAAATAATTAGGCATATATAAAATTAAATTTATTTATGTTTCATATACAACTAGGGCCATAGTCAGGAAAAAAATGGGGGAGGGGGGTTGAAACTTTTTTTAGTGAGTCATGAAGAGTAGTTGCATAACACAAAATCATTTAAATAGTATAGTTCATTCTATAAAACACCCCTATATATATGGGGTGAATAATAAAAGGGGGAGAAGGGTAGGGTAAAGTAAGAGGTAACTGTTGAGTGGAAAGTTGGGTTGAGGGTAAAGGGAAGAGTAGGGAAGGATAGTTAAGGGGGAGAGGCTGTTGAGGGGAGTGGGTGTTCACCTCAGTTTGTATAGTTCGTTTGTCCTTCAGAGTCTGCTGCTTTTCTTGCAGAAATTTTCTTTAAGAGCAATATCTTCTTGTTTTTATCTTAGTTCAATAATCCATTTCATGTTTTGTTGGATTATATAGTTCTTTACTGGTGACCAGTCTGTTTTCAATGTCTTCCAATTTTGTTTTTGATTCAATAACTGGGTTAATTTGTCCATATTCATAATGTCTATAATCTTTATTAGCCATTGCTCTTGGTTGGGAGTCTCCTTTGTTTTCCAAAGTCTTGCGAAATTTATTCTTGCTGCTGTCACTAAATAGTTGAAAAGTTTGTCCTTATTTATATCCATTTCTATGTCAATCATTCCCAAAATAAAATATTATGGTTTTAATTCTATTGTTATATCTAGTATCTTTTCATTTTTTTCATGTATCATTTTCCAACTTTGCATGTCCACCATATGTGATAGAATAAACCAAGTTGTTCTTCACATATCCAACACCTATCATTCACTTTTTGATAACAGCCAATTTTGGTGGTGTGATGTACCATCTATACATCATTTTTAACCAATTTTCTTTCAAGTCGAATGAATATGTGTACTTTATTTTCTTGTTCCATATTTTCTCCCAGTTTTCCAAACTAATTGAATGACCTATGTTTGTGGCCCATTTGACCATACAGTCTTTTATATTTTTATATCGACTCAATTAAATCAATTTTCTATTTTAGTTACAATAAAATATTTTAAAAATCTTAAAATAACTGAAAATGACTTTTTATTGGTAATTTATGGTTACAAAAGAATACCACAATGTCTGTTGGAAACACCTGAAAACTATGTCAATACACTTTGACAGAAATCAGGCTTCATTGATAAACTTTGATAGACACTCAAGAGTGCAAGTCTAGTCAGTCTTTCTTTCATTGTGCTTCTTGTGTCTGTTTTCAAGCATTTAAGAATTGAAAATGACCTTTCATTTGTAGCTGTTGACAGTGACAATGGTACAGAAATCTGAAGAACTTTATTTACATTTAGAAAAAACTATCCATCACAGACAAGATATGTTCCCAGTGCATTTGATGGTTTTTCTGCAAGTACAATCTTTTTCCATTTTCTACACTACAGGTCAAATTCTTCCATCAGTGTGTCAGTACCTTGAAGGAATTATTATAAAGTTCTATGTACTTGTTCAAGTTGGATTTTAAATGACCACAATTAATAGGGAAGAACATTTGCAGTTCCTTAACTACTTCTCTGAGCTGATTGCAGAAAAAGTCCAGAAATGGAATGTACACATTTAGCCTATAAAGTTGCCTGGATGTTGTCTGGATGATGCTTTGACAAGTCTGCCTTGAACAGACATGAGAAATCCTCACTTCTCCACCCATAGACTCCACCACAGATCTTGCTGTGTCAAAGATCTCCTGAAATTCTTTCACAGATTCTATGTGTATCTTCCTGGCTTTTTCTACGAGACTGTTGACATATTGTAGAGTACCAAAAATTCTTTATCTACTCTTTGTAATATTTTGCTAAGCTGAAGGGCTGATGAAAGAAGCTTTCTCGGGATGTTTATAGTTATTACAAATTCAGCATTCAGAACAGTTAAAAGAAGTTGTCCAGCTTGGGAAGAAGTCTCACTGTTGTATAGAGAACTCTCTTTTAGTTCTCCCCATCACACTGCACGGTTCAACAAAACATGAAACATGAAACTGCATCATGTCGCTCAACCCAGTGGGTTTCACAAAGCAGCAACAGGCTGTTTGCTCTTGATTCAGGGAAACAGTCTTTTATATTTTTCTTCAACAATTCCAGTCTAATGGATGATGCTCTGAAGAAATTGCACGGAGATGATATTGGAAGTTTCTGACAGGTGGAATGTTGCAAGTCTTTGCTAAGACTAGATTTAGTGAGTGAGCACTGCAGTGGATGTAGATAGCCATTGGATACTTCTGCAATATAATTGCCTGTGTTCCACTAATATGACCACTCATATTAGCAGCTCCATCATAACCCTGTCCATACAAACATTGCAAGTCCAGCACAATTTTTCCAGTGTTTTCAAAATACTGTCTGCAGGTCCCCAACTTGTCATATCACTTATCTTCACAAAGCCTATAAAATCTTCTCATATTCCTGCAGCTTCGACATAAGCGTACCTTACCGAGATTGGTAACTGTTCTGAGAGACTCACATCCAAATTTTCATCTGCCAAAACAGAAAAACACTGTGATGTATTGCATCTTTCAACAATTTTTGGACAGGCTGGTCACCACAAATGTCTATTAGTTCATTCTGTACTTGAGGACTAGTATATTGAACATTCATAGCTGCAGTTTCAAGATGACTTTTCAGGTCAATCAATCAATCAATCAATGATTTATTATGGTCTATGACCAGCACACTATAGAATGGGGCACAGGTGCCCAAGGAAGGGAATTGCAGTTCCCAAGTAGGTTGGATAAAAAAGCAGATTAAAAACATTTTATAAAAGAGACAGATTAAAAAACAAACTAAACTTACAGTTTAAAGTGGGGGTATGAGTCTAAAAGGGGGGGGGGTGGCTAATAGAAAATATCAAACCACTGGGAGGCTCTAAAGAGGAATGAGAGGGGAGCATATACAGCATTTCAGTTATTACAAATTACTGAAATGCTGGAGTAATTTGGAGTCAGGGAGTCAGTCATCAACTGTGTAATGTTAATTGCTGCTGCACAGAACTTGGCAACATTATGGGTTATCGCAGAGCAGGAGTCTGAGAGCAGCAGGAAGGTGTAATATCTTTCAGTGCGCCCTGAATGTTTTAAAAGCCATGGAGTGATGAGATTATCTCTAATGTCTCTATAGAATACACACTGGAGGAGTGCATGTTCAGTTGTTTCAGTGTAGCCAGACTCACATGGGCATAGGCTCCTGGGCAGGGGTCTTCCCGTACCTCCCCTCCAGTATGGAGGGCATGACATCTTGCCTAAGTGAAAGCTCTTTGGTGTTTAAGCACCTCCAGGTTTGCTAAGTAAGCCATGGGAGTGATGAGATATCTGTTATCTTCACTAATGTTGAATGCTGGAGAGCAAGCTAATTCTCAATGTCACTCTATATGGATCCATTGTCTAATAAGTTCCTTAGCTTGGTCCCATCCCATACTTAGCAGTTGTCCTTGAGAGAAGCCTAGCGTTGCAATTTTTGTTGCCACAACTTTAATTCATATAGACTGAAATTTGTTTCTCAGAGTTAACGGGGCAAGGCCACATGTTGAGAAAGACAGATGTAGCCAGTAATTGAGGGTGGTGTCGCACCTCAGAATTGATTCACCTTGCTGAAAACATCAAACTGCACACAGCAAGAAGTCTTTATAGTTTATTAAAAAGTAAAAGATAAAAAGTTCTTAAAAGCAAAAGTAATTTTTAAAAGATCAATATAAAATTACACTTTGAAGCACACCAGCAAAGCAAAATCCCACGAGAACATGATTGAGACCTGAGACCATGAACCCAAGAACTGTAAGACAATCCTGACAAGCAAAATGCAAGCTTCTTGGTTAAACAAAAAGTTGCTCTGACAAAGGTTTGGCCCCAAACACACTGCTTAATACCCTTTGCAAAACATGAAGGTGTTCCTTTGGCCTCTAGCCTCCTTCTTGTTAGCTATTCTCACACTCCTTCGAACTCTGAATTCCAAACAGTCAGCATGATCTAAGCTTCCTGTTTCATCAAGGTCAGTCTGTTTGTTAGTGTTATCCAGTTTGCCTTCCTGCTCATTATTTGGCTGAGAACTGTCCTCCTTTTCTGAGTCAGTTTGCACCTGCACCTGGCTAGTTTCAGTATCAACAAACTCATTGCTTGCTGTGGGAAACTGAACTTCCACACCCTGTTCCTCATTGACTATAACAGGGGCATTTTGAACCAGATTGTCAACTTGAATCCCATCATCCTCATCAGAGGCACTCTGTGGTTCCAGCTGAGTCACAACAGGTGGCTGTCCACACTCTCTCCTCCACTCTTATGAGGCCTGTCTCTAGTTGCAGGGTGGCATTTGAGACACATCTGGCAACCTGCATTGCTGATCTTAGGAATTTTGATTGTACCTGCTCCAGAGGGGCATAGTTTGAAACGTGGTCGAGTTGGGCTCCATACATCATTTGTGCTATTGGTTTTGCCTCAAAGAGCTTAAGTGCTGCTGGTATGAAGTGGCCTCCTCCTGTCTTGAGAAAATTTAGGATAGCGTATGAGCTCTTTTGCGCTGTCTCTGCTACGTAATCAGTATGTACTTTCTTGTTTCTAGTGCAGGATAAAATACTCCCATGTATTTAAAGCTTGAGGCCTGTTGAATATTGTGCCCGTCTATTCTCCAGGTGTGATGCTTGGGTTGTTTCGCGAACACCATAATTTTGTTTTGTTTTTTTAAAAATTAAGATGAAGCTGTTCTGCATTACAATATTTTGTTAGGGCTCTCAAGGCTCTTTTCAGGCCTACTTGAGTTCTGGATAGTATCACTGCGTCGTCTGCATAGAGCAGGGTAGATAGGTGTCTTCCTGCCAGTTTTGGGGGATGGTAGTCCAAGTTGTAAAGGTGCTCCACCATGGAGTTAATATAAAAGTTGAATAGTAGTGGAGCCAAAGTGTCTCCTGATCTGGCATGAGATCTCAACAAGGCCCTGAAATTACCATCATTTTGCAAAGGTTCTTAACAGATAATCGGTCCTGAATCTTTATTCCCTCTTAAAGCCATTTTTTGTCAGCAACAAAGGACAATAGTTTCCACAACTGGCAGAAGTTTCTTTCTGTTTTCTTCTGCTTTCCTCTTATTTCCTTTATTGCAATGATGGGTTACATCAGGATGTTTTCCATTGTGAATTAGCAAGAAGTCTTCAGCTAAGCACAAATTGTTATGATGGTGTTCTGTTTTTTTGTATCCATTGAAGACTTCTATTGCATATTTCCATTGCACAAATCGTTTAGCAACTAATGCACCAAACTGCTGATGACCACCTTTACCCCCAACTTCTCCCCCAAACAGCACACAGTAAGTACAGAGTGTACCTTGTACATGAAATGAATGGGCTATCCAGGAAAATCTGCTAAAGTATTTGTGTTGAAAACTTAGATGTCTCTTCTTATCCACAGGATATACATATCCTGGCAATGGAGCTTTTAACTGGTCATCAGAAACAGTACTGTTCATCTAAAGTTCAAAGTCTAACAATGACACAGCTCCTTGTGTCATTGTTTCTTTGGCAGGACTTGGATTAAATGAACCAGTGGTGGATACTGCAGTTTCCACAGTTTCCTCAGTTTTCACCTACAGTTCTGATGTGCATTTTCTGGGAACTTCATCATTAGCAGCTGCTACATGGTTTTCAACCTGCTGTCTTCTTGGTCCTTAATATTTGGCTTTTTCTTTTTTGCCATGAACTCAAAAACATTCAGTTGCTTAAACAGATGATTAGGCATCTTCTCAAGTCAAGTGGATGGCAGGAAACACTAATAGCAGCTAACGGGGCTTTAAGTCTCAGAACAGCAACTCAAGCTAGCAGACAAATTACAGTCTTGTACATATCAAGTCCAAGGCCTAACAAGACAAATGTCTTGTCTTTGCTCCTATTTCATTGATTCTTTGACAGGGCTTGGATTAGATGAACCAGTGGTAGACACCTCAGTTTCCACAGTTTCTGCCTGCAATTCAGGTTAAACTCTCTTCCCCCCTACCCTCCCCCCCCCCCCCGCTGCTCCTTGTGCCTTAAGCTTTGCTTGCCCATTGCAGGAAGGCCAACTTGGTTACTTTCACTATGTCAGCTATTGCAATGTAAATTGGTAGAAAGGTAGGTACTGATATTGTGAATGCAAATAATCAAACTTTGGTTGAGATAGTGCTTGCAATTCTGGAAGCTTTTAATTTTTGCTTCTCATAGACTTAGCATGGATATTTGGTTAACCAGTTAAAATTCATGAGTAAACCAGCTTTTGTTTTTACCTGAGAAATTTCAGGGGGGGGGGGTGAAGCCCTACCCCCCTGAAATTTCTCAAGTTAAAACCAAACCCCTTGGCTACAGCCCTGTATACAACCTATACAAATAGTCTAATTGTAATTTCATACACAGTATTTCCAATAATCAATTTTGTATATAAAACATATTTTATGTCTATTGAACTGTCAGAAAGCAAAAGTGTCACTAGTAGCCACCATTGTGCAGAATTTTGGATTTTGGAATATTTTGGTTTTCAGAATTTCAGATAAGGGATGCTCAGCATGCATATCTTCTCATGCTATAATCAGCTGATGCACTTGATGAGTTGGTAAAATCCTGTCCCATAAAAGTTACGCTGAAGTAAAACTATGAACGTAACAAGTTAATTGCCTCCTTGTTTCTTCAATAAGGCCCATAATGGGGTTTTTTCATTTAAATGAGTCAGGTATTTCCATATGGAAGATGTGTTTAGTCCCCATGTTGGCAAAACACCTGACCAGTTTGTTAATCAAGAGACTAACTACCCACTAATTTCTTGTCAACTAATCGGAAAGATTGTCTACTACAAAACTGGCTCAAATGTGAAACTAATGAAATTTGATATTAATGAAATTTGGTAGTAGTCCAAATTCTGAAGGTTAGACATTTGGCAAGCAATATCTTATCATCTTTGGCAAAGGTGTATGTTCCTCCATTGTACTGAATGGATTGGACATAATAATAAGAGAGAGAAAATACCCAACCCAACATTCATCTTTGTATTTTCCCTCCATGAACACATACAAATTGCAAATAGCGTATGTCATTGCACTCTCATTCAGGTGTTCTAGTCTTCTCACTTGAGATGAAAGGGCAGAAAAGAGATGGGCATGCATTCAAATCCCATTTCCAAATTTCAAACCGTCACTTTGCTAACAGATGGGATCTTATACCATTTACAATGCCTTGAAAAAGTTCATCCTGCCCCTCTTGACTTCACACATTATATTGTGTTACCAACCTGGAACTGAAGCCAATTTTATTGATGTTACCACCTGTGAAATATATAATCTTTGAATTGTGGCACAAATGTTAATTAAATAAAAACTAATTGGCACTTGTTGATTGTATCCATCAGAAAGATACATCATATCCTTTAAACCAGAGATAGACATGTTTTATATATTGTCGAAGGCTTTCATGGCTGAAATTTCTGGAGCGTTGTGTGGTTTCTGGGCTGTATGACCATGTTCTATCAGTAATAGATGCAGGTGAAACATCAGGAGGAAATGCTGCTAGAATATGCCCATAGATCCCAGAAATCATACAACATTCCAAAGACAAAGAATTGTGGGGGATTGTGACCAAGCTATTTTCCCCCTTCTGTCAAGGTACCCACACACCACCACCTACACCCTTTGAAATTTCAGCATAGTAAACACAAAGTAAGCTATCTTCTTACTTTGAACATACAAGTAGCTTTACTATAAGTAGGACTTTTCTTGCATTGCTGCAATGCCACCACTTTTCAGTGGACCAAGAGTTCATATATGAATGTATGCTGGGTGTGTATGCAAGCTATATATTTTCTATCCTTATTCTCAGCATAGTTCATGTGACTACCAATCTTCAGTTTGCTCCCCTCTCTCTGAGATAGTAAATCATTTAGTTGTAGTATTATAAAGAAAGAGAACCTGCTATTGAACTGTGAAACTTTGTTTAAATTGACAAATATTAACTCTCTGTAAGTTTAGTTGACTCACATACTGTCTACTAGGCTTGGTTGATTTTTTAAAAAATGGTTCAAAACTTGTTTCAGATGTCAAGGACACTGGTGGTTCAATTCTAAAGTCATTTCCAAATTTTTCCAAAAGAAAATAAAAACTATCTGAAATTTCTGAAACTTCTGAATTGATTTGTTAATGCGGACACACATGCACATTAGGAGAAAAACAGCACTGGCACTGAGGAAACTTCAAAAGATTCTCCCTCTCTCATTTTTAGACCAATCCTGACAAAACTTGCTAAAGTGGTAGAACACATGGACCACTGTTAGCTTACCAAATTGCATAACCTTTGACTAATCCATGGAATTTTGCCAAATTTTCAATTTTTTTAAATAAAAAAACAATTTTTAATAATAAAGAAAATCTGTTCCTGATTTGAAAGTGTTATTTTCTGTTTCATTGGGTGATCTTTACTTTGAAAGTAGTTGTTCTACTCCAGAAACTTTGTGTGGCACAAACTGTGTTAAATTGGTGGAGAACAGAAATCATAGTACAGGCCCCATCAAGGGACATCTAGACTGACCCCCTTCTGGGCAGAAAGGCGCCATCCAAACTCTCCTGACATCTATTTGCTTCCTCTACTGAGGTGGAGGGGACCCTTAAGAAGCATCCATTTGTTTATTCCCATTTTTTTCTAGCTTTTATGTCCAAAGCAGGCAGCCCTTTGCTTAGGTACAGATTATGCATAGATTGCCACCAAGTAGACACTCAATATAGGAGGAACTAGCCAATCTCTACATTCTATCATTGGGCCATCAATTTTCCAATGAGCATGTGTTCATATACTTTATAGTTTGACAAAAGTACAGTAAGACCCCTATTCTTATTGTGGAAATGTGAAACTGCACTAATAGTGAATACTGTTGAAATGAATGACTTGAATACCAGCTGTTTCCTAATCCATCTAAAATGAAGACATGCACTTTCCATCTTAAGAATAGACAAGCATTTTGAGCTTGAGGAAGGAATTCTAGTGGAGCATTGCAGCACACTAAAATACCTGGGAGTTGCTCTGGACCGTACTCCAACTTATAAGAAACCCTGCTTGAATATCAAGCAAAAAGTGGGTGCTAGAAATAACATGGTACAAAAGCTGATTGGCACAACCTGGGGGTCACAACCAGATACAGTGAAGACATCGGCCCTTGCACTTTGCTACTCTGCTGCTAAATACACATACCCAGCGTGGAATATATCTCACCACATTAAAATAGTGGATGTGGCTCTTAATGAGATATGTCGCATTACTACTACACCACTTACTACAATGCAACCTGTGCCCTGCCACATGCACAATGGAGAACCTTCTTGCAGTGATTCTAGAGGCAATCCAGGTGGACAGCTTCTGATCAAAGGACATTTAGCATAATACCATTTTTTAAACTTTGCTTATGTTTTTAAATACATCATAACTGTACCCTCAATTCGCTTCTGACACGATAAATAAATAGTGATATAATAGCTTAGAATCCCTTTGGAAAAACTTTCCAGCATTTCTAACTCCTCCAGTGTGACTCTACGGTAAACCTATGATGGAAACATATCATTGAATCACCCTAGAGAGCTTAGGAAATGCCTAGAGGGAATGCATTTCTAGGTTTTGTAGTACAATTTTATGGACAACCTTGGGCAAAAGCATACCCTGGATGACCTAGAATTTGTCAAAGAGAATGTGGGTAATTGAAATCATGGATACTGATGCTGTATATATGTGGGTCATGTTGTATACTTTAACTAACCACATATGCATGTTTTAAAAAGGAATCAGGGCCTATTTCACAAGACTGAGAGCATGAGCTTGAATTGGATCAGTTAGGATTAAAGTTAAACTTTTCATTTCATGTTACTGATTTGTGGGGGAGTGAATGTTAACACAAGCCTTTTATATCTAGCAAAATGAAACATTTCTCTTTCTTCTACATAAAGAGCAGCATGGCATGCTTTTTATCAGCAAATCTTGATCTTGTCATTTAATTTACTTAAATGGTAATCTTTTATTTCTTCCAAAATATCAAGGTTTTATCTTAACAGGGCATGGAGCCCCACTAATATGCTTTGTGACTAATTTGTATGCACATAGGATCAGAATCTTTGTGTCAGAAAAATGTGGAGAGAGGAGTGCGGCAATACTATCTGATCAGTAAGAATCCATGACTTTGATAAAATAAATGTCATTTTCCTCTGCTTTTTAAATCAAATTGCACAAAGAACTACCAGAAAATTAGCAAGGGACTCGTTTTATTTGTGTGCACTTAGAGATGCACTTTAGTTTTAATGTCCTGCAGTGCCATGAAAATGTCTTCTCATTACAAGCTTCCAGGACATGGATGTGGAGATACATGGCATTGGCCACCCATCATTCCCCATAAGTGGGCAGATTTCTAAGATCTAATGAAAGTCGACAATGACTGGAAAGCCACACATTTTCCATACTTGTCCTCAGGCATCCACTTTGGCTAACTTTGTTTATCAGATTTTTTGTGAAAGTCATAAATAAACAACTAGATTATTCCAATGTGCAGTTAGTAAATACAGCTGAGGCAAACATAAGAAGTTCTGTGCGACCAAAGAAGTTAGGAGTTTTTGTTTTTAGAATATTGCCCCCCTTCCCCCCACATGTTTCTGGCAATATGCTTTTAAAACCCAAGTAATGTTTCATGAGTGAGGCATCCTTTTATTAGTGTCTTTGCTCTGCGGATTATTCATCAAAGCCATCATCCTCCTCACATCCTTCTCACATCTGCCCCAGTGATTTGTTTTTGGAAGAGCTCTCTATAATTCTCTAATTCCAGAAAAACCTTGTGAATGAAAGTGTTATCAAAAGCTCAGGTCCCCAAAATGGATTCCTGTGCCCCAAGAGTACCAAGACATGGAGTCCGTGGGTGATATTTCCCCTAGAAACTGGTGATCTTCAGCCTGAAATCAACAAGAACATGCATACACGTCAGGGCAAATCTCATCATCTCTCTGGGCAGGAGACACAATCCCGTCACAATAGCTTTGTGTACTTAACAATGGATCCAGACCAAAAGGTCATGGAAGTTATTGGACAGACTCTATTCATGGGAACCCATTCAGACCACAGCAATACCCTTGCCACCCACTGTTTAGCCAGTCAAGATCCATTGTCTTACTCCAGACTGACAGGAATGGAGTCATCAACATACATTAAGTCAATCTCTACCTACATTCCTTTCCCCCAGACACCCACTGGAAGCAGAACAAGAAACAGTCAAAAGACTTTAAACTGAACAGTTTATTAAAATTCTTGCCAAGCCTGGAATTCAATCAATGATAGAAGCAGATGACATATCTCATGCAACCAATGCACAGATTCGAACTGGCTCTAAGGTCTTTTGTTTTTAACTGCTGTCAAACCCCTATAAATGCTTATGTATGTTTTCATTGACTCATGTTGACTTGGAGAGTTCAGACTCTGCTGGCATCAACTTTGGCTGAAGTGAATAAAGCCTCTGTTCCTTGGCTTTCAAACCATCTATGTCTCATTCAATTTTTGGAGCTATTGCCTAGCCAGGCCGTAAATCCTCATTTATTGTAGAAAACTGAAATCACTCAACAAATTCAAAGAATTTCTTTGAGAATTTAATCAGACTGGCACAATCTATGACACACCAAAATGAGCTATTGGTCATATGCACTTGTTTACCCAGGGGAAGGAATCATTGTCTTGTTACTAATAAAGTTGCTGCCAATGAATAGGCTATGATAGCTCACACTGAAGGGGGGTAGGAGGTCACTTGTGATGTTTTTTGTTATAATATCTAGCAGGTGTGTTCTTAATACCAAGGTTATTTTTGAGGAGACGAATTCTCTGTTCCTCAACAGAAAAGAGTAAAGCAGTGAATAAGGGACTCTGAAGCAGCCTTAAGAAGTTTGCAAATTATCTGGGAAAGAAAGAAAGAAAGAAAGAAAGAAAGAAAGAAAGAAAGAAAGAAAGAAAGAAAGAAAGGGGGGGGGGGGGGAGAAGAAGATACAGTCTAGGCAGGAAATAGCCTGGGAAATGGAAAAATGCAGCCAGCTGAGAAGAGCACTGGGTAGCTGAGAACTCTTAATCTGCTTGACAGACAAAAGAAGATGAAAGGAGTTATGTTAAAAGAAGAGAGACACAGATCCAGAAACAAAAGCAAAACTCTTGATCAGTGTTCATAGGTAATTCCTGCCCCACATTTGACTCACCAACCAAATGCAGCCCATTAAGATTTCTGCCAGGGGCTTAATAAATCTCCTGCTTTTGACTCACTGACTAAAATGACTTGATTTTTATGGTGGGGAGGGTTAAATCTAACTCTTCTCCTCTCCGACAGGATTCATGGGATTTATTTGGCTTATCAGCCCTCATCAGACGGGCCAAATTTGGTGGCATACACTGGTTCCTCTTCACTTTCACCATGGAACCTGCTGACTCCCATCTCATGACATATATCTACTTCCATCAGGGCTCTACAGAAAAAATGAAGAGGAACCAACATATGCCACCATGGCAACACAGGGGGCTTCCCAGGTTGCATTGGCAACAATAGGGGAAGCCAGGTGGGAGATGCTTCCCCCCATGGGATGGGGTAAGAGGGGAGCCAGGCAATGTGGAGTATATAAGCCAACAGGTTTCCCGCATCCCCCATTGGGCCCCAATGGATTTGCCATGGTCCTTAGTAGTTTACAATTTCTATAAACTTGTAGCAATTATGCACTCACCCAGAGTCAGAGAGTGGATAGAACAGTGGTTCTCAACCTGGGGTCCCCAAATGTTTTTGGCCTACAACTCCCAGAAGTCCCAGCCAGTTTACCAGCTGTTAGGACTTCTGGGAGTTGAAGGTCAAAAACATCTGGGGACCCCAGGTTGAGAACCACTGGGATAGATGGAGGAATACATACACAGATTCATTTTGGTAGATGAAACAGTCCACATGCTACTGTTCAAAGCCAAAAGAAAGCTACAAGCTGTCTAGCACATCATATCTCTAGCCTGATATCTGAGTTTGCATATATTTGGCTGGGCATGTTACTCCTAGAATAGAAAAGTGCTGAGTGTGAGAGAATATAGAAAGTTCCATTTTACCCATGGAAAAAAAGTAAGAGAAAACTAACTTTTTAACATGGTGGCCCCTCCCTTCACAGAAAAAGACAATAACAAAAACATCATTTCAGAGATGGGTTTGCATTACAAGCTACCAATGCTGTCCTTGCAGAATTTGCACATTCCACAATACCCTTAAGCCATGCTTGGAGAGAATAGGAAATAATCAGATGTATTTCCCAGTAGACATGTGTTCTGAATAATATTGTACAGTATGAGGTTAAAGTGGGATTTAAGCAGCCTAACTATCAATGGGAGTGATCTAATGTAGCCAAGGATGTGTGTGTGTGTGTGTGTGTCTTCAAGTCACCTTTCAATTTATAGTGACCCCATAAACTCAAGGTTGTTTTCACCAGTGCCCTCCTCATAAATATAGTAGCCTATAGCTACTACGACGGGATCCCAGCTGAACTGTTTAAAATCTTAAAAGATGATGCTGTCAAGGTGATGCATGCCATTTGCCAGCAAATATGGAAAACACAAGAATGGCCATCAGACTGGAAAAAATCAACTTATATCCCCATACCAAAAAAGGGAAATGCGAAAGACTGCTCAAACTTCCGTACAGTGGCCCTTATTTCTCATGCCAGTAAGGTAATGCTCAAGATTCTGCAAGGAAGACTCCAGCAATACATGGAGCGAGAGTTGCCAGATGTTCAAGCTGGGTTTAGAAAAGGCAGAGGAACGAGAGACCAGATTGCCAATATCCGCTGGATAATGGAGAAAGGCAGGGAGTTTCAGAAAAACATCTACTTCTGCTTCATTGACTATTCTAAAGCCTTTGACTGTGTGGATCATAATAAACTGTGGCAAGTTCTTAGTGGGATGGGCATCCCAAGCCACCTTGTCTCTCTCCTGAGGAATCTGTACAAGGACCAAGTCGCAACAGTAAGAACTGACCACGGAACAACAGACTGGTTCGAGATTGGGAAAGGCGTACGGCAAGGCTGCATCCTCTCACCCAACCTCTTTAACTTGTATGCAGAACACATCATGCGATGTGCGGGGCTGGATGAATGCAAAGCTGGGGTGAAAATTGCTGGAAGAAACATTAACAACCTCAGATATGCAGATGACACCACTCTGATGGCCGAAAGCGAGGAGGAGCTGAGGAGCCTTCTAATCAAGGTGAAAGAAGAAAGCGCAAAAGCCGGGTTGCAACTAAACGTCAAAAAAACCAAGATTATGGCAACAAGAATGATTGACAACTGGAAAATAGAGGGAGAAACCGTGGAGGCCGTGACAGACTTTGTATTTCTAGGTGCAAAGATTACTGCAGATGCAGACTGTGGCCAGGAAATCAGAAGACGCTTACTTCTTGGGAGGAGAGCAATGTCCAATCTCGATAAAATAGTAAAGAGCAGAGACATCAGACTGGCAACAAAGATCCGCCTAGTCAAAGCCATGGTATTCCCTGTAGTAACCTACGGATGTGAGAGCTGGACCTTAGGGAAGGCTGAGCGAAGGAAGATCGATGCTTTTGAGCTGTGGTGCTGGAGGAAAGTTCTGAGAGTGCCTTGGACTGCGAGAAGATCCAACCAGTCCATCCTCCAGGAAATAAAGCCCGACTGCTCACTGGAGGGAAAGATACTAGAGACAAAGTTGAAGTACTTTGGCCACATCATGAGGAGACAGGAAAGCCTAGAGAAGACAATTATGCTGGGGAAAGTGGAAGGCAAAAGGAAGAGGGGCCGACCAAGGGCAAGATGGATGGATGGCATCCTTGAAGTGACTGGACTGACCTTGAGGGAGCTGGGGGTGGTAACGGCCGACAGGGAGCTCTGGCGTAGGCTGGTCCATGAGGTCACGAAGAGTCGGAGACGACTGAACGAATGAACAACAACAACATAGCAACTGGTTTGTTGGCATTCTCCCATCCCAATGCAAACCTGCTTAGCTCCCAAGATTAGATAGGATCTGGTACCCTTAAGGTACTTAGACCCCTGTTGGAGTATCTATGGCTAGTTTTAAAATATGACTTTTTATTTATTAGTATACTTACAGAAAAGTTGCATCACCAATGAAGAGCAAAAATTTCATGGTTCTAATGTTAACTTTTGTGTCTTCTGCTGCTTCCCTGTGATGCATTATGTCTTTTGAAGGAATGGATCACAGATCAGCAGATTTTTGTAGCATTCAGATTTTTAAGTTAAAAGTATCACCTTTAGTTCATTTTAAGAACTGAGAAAATGAATAGCTAGTTTGTTAGAATGGACAGCTTTTGTGGGTGGTCTATATTATCTATCTATAAATAGTATTTCTATCTCTTTTCTGCTATCTAGTTAGCTCTAGTTCTAGCTTTTGTCTGCTGTCTATTTCTTTTTAAAATTTTGCATATGTGTGTGTGTGAAGCAAAACTATACAAATGTATATATACATAGACCAGTGCAATATTGCCTAACATTTAGACAATAGTTATTGCCTTCGCTCTTCCCTCCTCCCACCCCTTCCACTGTGGTGACTTCCCATCTCTCTCTCTGTGTCTGTAACTATCTTTCTCTCTTCTCCAAACTAGGGAATTGCTGCATTCATAACTTGATTTTTGACCTCTATGAAGGAAAATGTCTTTCTTCCAAAAGTTGCCTGCTGTCTTTAGTCCCAACCTTATGACTCCATGTTCCTGAAAGGAGGAAATAAAGTCATGCACAGCAGACTCCATGTCGTCAGAAAGCTCAAGCTGGGAAGAGAATTGATCTTTCACAGTAGGGAGTGCATCAACAGAGCAGGGACAAGAGATGGTATCCTCTGCTTTTTGTACCAGGGAGAAGCAAGGGTGAAGAAACAGAGGAGAAAGTAGATGATTTTTGTGAGCTCAAGGGGAAAAAGAAGAATCCTTCTCAGCTCAGTTTCTACTGCATTTATATGGCATCTTCCTGCAAATGTACTCAAAGTGGTTTACAATTTAAAATGCAAAACATAAGATAAAATGGCTCTTCAATTTGTAAAAGCCAGCTCTTGATTTCTCACACCATTGGTTGTGTTGATTAGAGTAGATGGAAATTGCACTCCACCAACATCTTCTTATTGAATTTTATCACACAAGGTAGGCAAATTGCAGTTACAGCAGGACAACAGCATCTTAGCCATGGCTCCTTTCCTGCTGCTCTTCCAGTGTACCCCACTTGAGTCATGAAGAGAGGTAGGTAACAAAGAAACCTATTATTATTATTATTATTATTATTATTATTATTATTATTATTATTATTCAATGGGTTGTGTGAATGTTAATTATTTATATAGTGAACAAAAGGTTTCAATGCAGAGAATCTCTTGATAAAGTGGAGACAATGCCACATAAGTAGGAAACAGGTAAGTGACATTGCTCATCCCATAATAGGCTTCTTTGGCAATATTTTTCAATCTTTCTCCTTCCTTATTGGTATTAGTTGTGATCCATTTACTTCTAGAAATACAAAGAGTGGATTGAAAGCTAGGGTAGCCTTTCTGAACCAGAAAATACAATATTTCATTGAATCACACTTTGTTTCAGGTTTAAGGAGCTTCAAAAATGAGATGGTGATGGTTACCAATGAAAGTTGTCATAACAAAAAATATATTATCACATTTTTTTTCTTCCAATTGAAGTGTTCAGAAGCTCAAGATCATAATCTTCTAGCTGTATTACCAATGCTCAGCTGAGATTTGTAAAATTTTGTTTCTGTGGCAGCTGTATAAAGTGTTGCACTTTATTACATGTTCCTTTATTTGTTTGTTTTCTTAAAAATAGGTGCAAACATTAACAGTATTATAACTAGTCTAAAAGTCCGTCATTGGGGCTAGAAGAAATTTGTGTATAAGAGCTGCTGTAATAGAAATTGAAAATGTGTTTCTTCATTTTTTTTTAAAAAAAAAAACAATGTTCTAACATTCTGTTAGTGATTTATGAAGTTGGATTCATGCTATATAATCCATTTTTGGTCATTGCACTGGTCAGAAATCTTTCTTGATCTCACAACAATTGAAGTTTTTTCCCCAAACTCCTCTTTTTAAGCTACTGCAGCCATCTTTAATATGGATATTTATTGACTTGTGGAGAGTGGTGGAGGGGATGGAGCCATGTCCTTGTCCAGATTAATAATTAAGCTTGAAAATATTGCTTATTGTTACTAAACCAAAACCCCAATAGCACCATCTTACATACTAGGCAGTGGCATATTGTTATTCCTAAATAATTGCTTTTGGGAGGTTATTATGTGTGTCTCTATGGATATGCAAGTTGCATGTCAATTTACGGTGACTCTGTAACTTTTTTCCCCTAATTTTATAAGTATTATGTATAACATAATCAAAAATAACTATTAACATGTTGAGAGTGCTACATAACAATTTACTCTTATATGTCTCAATAAATCATTTAAATGACATGTTTTAAAAGCAATGAGACACATAATACTTTTCAAAATGTCAGTGTTATGTTCTACTCTGTACTCTTTCCATAGAACTAGAGATACTCTGAAGAAGGCCTGCCTATAAAGCCATGCCAGTAAGTTGTAAATATATACATAAAATGCTTGCCTGCCTCTAATTTCAAATTGATATCTATAATCCATAATATCTAGTGTCATGCCTAATGTGAAAAGTGATTGCAACTTGTATCTGAAAATGCCTCAATACTTCTACAGCTTGCTATTTAAACAGCTTTTTGTGCTTCTGAATATTTTTATAGTTCAGTTTCTGCTTGCAACCATAAAGATATACTTCCTGTTTATCTCTCTGTAGACGATGAGTAAATCAAGCATCCAGACAACTGTCTTTATAGCCTTAAATTATACCATCAAGTTGTCAACATCCTTGAATCTTGGTCTATGTAATAAATTTTTTTCTCACTTAAGAACTACTTATTGCTGACCAGCCCAAGTACATCTAATCCCTATAACCAAGACAGTTGAATTATTATCTTTGCATAAATAAATCTCTATTGTGTAATTGCTCATCAATAGCGGGGTATCAAAAATCACAAAGCAAGCATTAAAAGACCGCAGCTTAAATGCTTTTCAACTACGAAGGGCAATTAAGTAATGATGCTTGTTGCCAAAAAATTAAATCAGATATTGCCTGACTTTACATAAAGTAGTGCCCAATGCACTTGATACAAATGAGTACCAATTTCTTTTCTTAAACACAGTAACTTAGCATTGACATATACACTTTGCATACAAAAAGTCTCAAATCCACGTGAAGACTAGCTTCTGCCCGTTGGTGCAGATTTTATTCACCTTGGACCAATGCTCATTTTCCAAAGTCTCCATAACAGCCTTTCAATACATTGCTTTAGGGATCATTTGAAAGTGTACTGAGTTAATCAAAATTCAAATTATTGTGTGAATCCCAGAGATGGACCCCAAAGATTCATGGGATATGTGAGTTTTGAGGTGGAATTTCAAGGGGTGCAGAAAGTAGGACTATTTGTCTGTGGAGACAGTTTCAAGCATAAAAAGTAGTATTTTAAGCATGTTGAGTGGCTATCATGAGGACATTTTCAAGTAATTAATGGTAGTCAAGTGTAAAACTTTCCACTATTTAAATAATTCCTGTAGGATACGATATAAATAAGAAATGATACTGAAGAATTTATCTGCTTCATTTATATCACTTCAATGCCACTTCAGTTGCCATGGTTCCATCCTTCAGAATCTTGTGATCCATACTTGGATGAAATAAATATAATTCTCTGCCAGAGAGCTCTACAGCACCTTCTGAATGTGATGAAGTCTTCAGTTACCTTAGACAAGTCAAACTCCCAATCTCAAAGAAAAGCAATGGCAAACATAATATGAAAAAAAATCCCAAGAAAACCCTAGGATATAGTCACTGCTGAATCCGTGCTTAGCCATGAAGGCCTAATGGGTTACCTTCAGCATGTTACATGCAGTTAGCCTGAAATGAATATCAATCTCCACTGAATAAATTCTGCCAAGAAAACCCTATTAAAAGGGCCATCACATGTGAGAAATGATTTAGGTACCTGACAACAATATTTTTGATATAATGTTCACAATAGGGCAGAGAGCTAAATTTACTTGTTGCTTTCAGGACTTACTACCAAAAGAAAGAATGAGCCCACTGTTTCAGAAAGCAGATAAATTGGGAGGGGGAAAAGATGTAAGGATTGTCATGGGGTGTTGGAAAAGAGTACTGTGTTCCTCATGGTCTTCTTTATATCTTGTAAATTCCCATGAGCCATGAACTTGATTTTCTGTATTTGGAATGGCAGTGGGTGACCGGGAATACTAAATTCTTGTCTTTGCTTCATACAGCAAAATGAATTGGCCTACCCTGGTTGTGTCTGTTATTGAACACAGGTAATCTGTTTTGTGTAAAACTATAGAAGTTTCATTGACTAAAATAAATGGAATATTAAAGGCCATCTTGTATATATTTGTTGTTTTTATTTTCAGATTTTGAACTTTTTTCTTCTTGTTGTCTTTATTACTTACAACTAGTTTCCCTCTTGATATTGTTCATCTAAAAGACATGAAAATGGAAATCACTTTGAGCTGGGATCTGACTGTTCTTTCTCAGTTGACAGCTGACATTAATACCAAAATCATATCAATCTGGACATCACAGCTTTGAAGATAAAAGGATATTAAAAGTTACTGCCAGAGGCCCTTTATATTTTCAGACTGTGTAGATGGTATTTTGAATTTAAAACCCTCTTTCTGAACATTTCAATGGGATGTTATTGTCCCTGCAATAGAAATAATTAGACTATATGATTGCCTTGTGTACTTTCATGACGATTCATAGTTGTTAATAGATGCTTCTCTCGAGAGACTGCATTAAAAATTGGCAGAGACCAAACCATGAAGCTAGACAACAAAACATTTTTCAATAGGTAACTTCCAATGATTCCAATGGAACAAAGTCACAAATTAGTGCACTTCAGCTTAGTATAGTTCTAGATTTGGCTATTAATCCCCTTCAAATATCCACTTAGGACTCCCCAAAATATTAAAATTACCCATTGTTTTTGAATGTATAAGTTCCCTTAGTCAGAATGCCATCTTTGACAAAGGGCTAAATGAAATACTCAAGCAGACACAATTTTCCTAGTGCAACTCACATGGTGACATCTGAGTGGAGTGGGTTTTATTAAACATGACATTTTTGAGATTCTTTAAAGAATACTGCTATTTTTTATTATCAATTTCACCACCACCACCACCTCTCTAGCTTTCTTATTTTCTCAAAGTGGCTTACATCCAAAAATTAAGTGAATAAATTAATGAAGTTTTCAATAATTATTACAATAACAAAAGCCACACATAAGACTTTACACAAAAGCTATGTAGAGTGGGAAAGATACTAGAAAATGACGTAAAATGAACGCTGCCCCAACCATTATTGGTAGGAGACTTAACAACTTTAGTGCTTAAGTCAAAGAATAAAGACTTGTGGTTAGAGGTGAGTGGGTTTACCTGGGCAAAGATGGTTATTGACAGCTTATGTGCACTGAAGGCCTTTGTGAGGAATTTGCATAATTGTCAGTTTTGTTTATCTAATCCACACTTCCTAGAATAAGAATGATCTGCATACCTGTAGCTGAAAATAAAAATAGAAATGACTTCCAGATTTTATTTCTATCTGCTGTGAATTATATATGGAGCTTTTATGGTGTGGATTATTGTGTTTCACCTTACCTGAAAATTCCAGGGGGGAATGGGAGTTCAGGGAGAGTTAAGAAAGTTTAGAGATCATGGGGAGCATCACAGAGTCCCCAGGGAAGCTCACATGAAAATAGTGCAACAATTCCCCCAATCCTGTTTTAATTGGAAGGAATGTCCTTTGAACAGAATGCATGGAAAATGTGCTGTTGTATAAAAATGCAATTTTTTTTTTTAAAAAAATAGTCAGGTTGGATCCTTTGGAATAATGAAAATAGTACGGGCATAATCAGAACACCTTACATGTAAAATGAATTACTGAATAGACACAGTACTGTAATATATAGAATAGACTGTTCCTAGTTAATTGTAGTTATTTTACTGAAGTGATCCGTAAAAGCAATATTGGCTCAGAAAATACTAGCCTGTCAAATAAAAATGGGAAAATGTTGTTCTAATAAAAGAGAAACAGACAAAGCCCTGCTCTGACCGAACTCCACCTACTTCACTCGCAAGGGCTCTCTCCCTCCCTTCATTTTCTTTTTCATTCAATTTATCCTTACCCCGACCCCTTTTACACTGCCATACAAAATCTAGATTATCTGCTTTGAACTGGATTATATGGCAATGTAGACTCATATAACCCAGATCAAATTGGATAATGTGAACTATCTGTTTTGATAATCTAGATTATATGGCAGTGTAGAAGGGGCTTTGGTTTTCCTTCAAAAAAGAAATTGTACACTTTCAAAGCACAAGTGTGAAACATTCCTCAAACAGAAGAGGACTAAAATAATGATACATATAAAAATAAAATACAGGCTGACATTCTGTTCAGTATTTACAAATGAATATAAGGTAGACTTAGGAACACATAACCTTTAAAGTCTTTCTCCAGTTCAATGATTGAAAATGCT
Organism: Anolis sagrei; assembly: GCF_037176765.1. Lineage (NCBI taxonomy): Eukaryota > Metazoa > Chordata > Lepidosauria > Squamata > Anolidae > Anolis > Anolis sagrei. Next base: position 121,459,959 of record NC_090023.1, read on the forward strand.
CCTAAAAACCACCTGCATAAGCTTGAGACTTTTGGCAACGAAATGCTAGGAAGTGAGGTGATGAGAAGAAGCTTCCAGCCTTCTCCCAGCAGCAAGGCACTTTGTGACAGCATCTTTAACAGTCTCTAGCTGGCTCTACACTACCTTTTTAAAACCTTTTTTTGCATTTGAAAATAAGTTCACTGACTGAGTGTGGGATAACTTAGGGAAGGAAGGGATGTATTTGTTCCCTCCTGAATCCCCATGGGGAGAACAACGGGGTAGTATTAATATTAATTCCAATTTCACTCCCTCACCAGCCCTACGTACCTAGTACCTACTTTCTTCCTTGCAGTTTTTCTGGCTTTTGTGTCTTGTACTCCTGCATTAGCAGCATAATCCCCCCCCCCAATATTTAAAAATAAAACCCTTACTTACTTGTTAGCTTTGATGAGGCACAAATGGAGGGTGAAAGGGAGATATGTGTCAGGAGGAAGCTATGGTTTTAATGGACTCTGATGGACGGTTTTTAGGATGATGACTTAAATTGGTAATTGTTTAAAATGTCTTACAAGGTTTTTATGTTGTTTTATACTGTTTTTACTTGATATGTATACTTAGGTTTTTTTCTTTGTTGTTAACTGTCCTGAGTCCCTCTGCGGAGGTTGAGATAGGATGGGAAAAATCATGCAGATCTGGAATAGGTCTCTACAGTCACTTACAGACCCAACTCGAAGACTCTACCCTTGAAAGATAATCACACTTGGCCATGAGCGATCACTGAAGATGATGATGGAGGCCCAGGTCTCTGCCATTAGCTGAATGGCTTTTTTCATCTGTGGCAGGCTAGACGGCTGGCTACCTACCTGTCCAGGGATGACCTAGCTACGGTGATCCAGGCTACGGTCATCTCAGGAATGGACTACTGTAACACCCGCTACATTGGCCTTCCTCTGTTGGTGATCCGGAAGCTCAAGTTGGTACAAGGTGCAGCTGCTCGGCTTCTTGCGGGAATTCCGATGAGATGCAACATAACACCAATCTTACTACAGCTGCATTGGTTACCAATTGAGTACCAGATCACTTTCAAAGTGATGGTACTCAACTTTAAGGCCTTGCATGGTCTGGGGTCGATGTACCTGAGGGACCACCTCACCCCCTACCAACCCCAGAGATCCCTCCGTTCTGAGGACCAAGATCTATTGGAAATTCCCAGCGTCAAGACCTTGCATCTAACAGCAACCAGACACAGAGCCTTTACAGCAGTGGCATCATCGCTCTGGAATACTCTGCCACCTGAAGTCCGTGCCTTGCGGGACTTATTAGCTTACCACAGGGCAGGCAAGACATACCTGTTTCGACAGGCCTTTGATTGTTGATTTGCTGTTTTTAAATTGTTTTTAAATTGTTTTAAATTGTGTTAGATTTTAATCATTCTTGTAAGCCGCTCCGAGCCCCAGGGAAGTGGTGGCATATAAGTTTGAATAATAAATAAATAAATAAAATGATGATGGTGGTGATCATGATGATGATGATGATTGTGAACTTTTATGTTAGATAGTTGCATCTTTGAAGGCAGCATACAGATAATTATACCAAACAATAACCTTACAGTAAATAAACTCCATTATGTGCACTTTTTCTTGAATTGTGACATATCATATTTCCTTATGCTCAACAGCAAGCGTCATCAGTTATAATGAAAAATAGCAATCAGAATATAAAGGTATTTTACCAGTGTGAACTTTTGTAAATATTATCTGGAATTCTAAAACTTATTTCATAAATGCAACTTTTGTAAACATTATCTGGAATTCTAAACCTGTTTTCATAAATGCAATAGAGCCAGAGCTTTCTGGGCATCCCTTTTCCATGGCAGCCCATATACCCTATATTTTCTGGCAGTCTGCTCCTGGCCATTGAGAGACCTCTCAAGGTGGTATAAATTATTGGTGTAACAGGTTGTAGAAGAAAATACCTAACTGTTCTTTTTTACAACTTAGAATTCAATACAGAGAGTTCAAGGCAGATATTTTCCATTCATAGAAGGAGATTTTTTGGTTTGTTCAAGGTTCCCTATTATTCATAAAACCAAACTTTAAGGTGCAGAGCTTCAAAGGGCATTTGGGGCTATAAGTCTAAGGTTTAGAAGCAATAAGACACATAGCTCCCCAGTTCATATTCCATATTTGTTTAGAAATCTGGTTCTCATATTTCGTATCTATACTGTAGCATGGTTTATTTGTTTTCTGTAGTTTCCATTCTAGTACGTTTCCTCCTTATTTTCCCCCATTGATTTCCTTTTACAAGCAGTATTCATTTTAGGTGAATACTGCTTGTATTCCTTTTCTGTCTATAAATATTCATGGTCTCTTCTCTGAGTTATATTCTATCTCTTGTGTTTGAAAACAGATGTTCACCTTCCTTATTTGGCTTGTTCTTTTTTATGCCACCTCCGCGTTCCTCAAAACCTCTTTTGGTACTTTTTTTTCTGAATTTCTTTCTCTTCTCCATCAGATAGTTATGTTACTATGTATACTTGGAAGTACTCAATATATATATATTTCCACCCACAGAGGCAGGAGTGCATTGTCTTAGGTTTCGAGATGGTGTGATAAAGTTGACTCAAGAGTGTTTTGTGGAGCAACAGATGTGAAAGCGTAGATACTACATATTTTAAAAGTTCAAACATTCATCTTTCTTCTTTATCTGTCTCTAATTTGAGAATTCTTAAGATTAGATTCTCAACTTGTCCCAAATATTAATTCCTATGTATTTCATAAAGGAACCATCATTATGTAAAAAGGGAGATTATTAGAAAGTCAGGTAAATCACATAATTTCAAAAATGTAAAAGCATTTAGCAGTGGCATTCAAAAATTAGAGAGAAAGAAATAATTCAAGAAAGAAAGAGCATATCCAGTTTTCACCAAATGCTAACTAAATGGGCAGTGTGCAAAACTAGTGAGGGTGAAGAATGGAATGGAACATCCTGTAAAAAGGCATGACTGGTTGAATTCCAAGCTGAATGTGACCATATTATGTTAAAACATTCTGCTGCAGTTCCCCTCTCTTGGATCTCTCATTTGGAAACACTAACTTTATTCATTCCACTGTATTATAAAGTTTACACATAGTACATAAATATTAATGGAGACTTCAGTACCAATACTACAATCAACACTTTTTACCTGGCTATTTCCATATCTTTGTTCATGTCAGAGAGCTTTCGTGTTTTCTATAATTACTTTAGGTCATAATTAATTTTGAAATCTCAGGCTGATCAATTGTTAGTCCCAACTAGCAGATGGATTGAATCAATGGATATGTGGTAGAGGTGTGGGAAACACCAAAAATTGGATTTGTTTGTATTTACAAAATGTGGGTGCCCCCTTTTGTTTCTAAAGTGTTATGAAAAATTTGTAAGGGGTCCTTTTCATATCTAATACATATCTTGTTAGTTTTTAGTTTTGTCATTCACTCATTTGTGCCAATGAGGAAACTTCTGAGGCTCCTTTAGCCCTCATTTTTAGGGTTATTGGGATGAAACTTGCTGCAATGGTAGCACATATTTAGCACTATAAGCACCCCAAGTTTCAGAACATATTGCTCATTCAATGATTTTTGGGAAATTCTTGACGTTTTTAAGGACAACATTTGTAAATAAAAAAACTACAAGACCTTGACCCCTTAATATTTTGCTACAATGACACAACAGAATTAGGACATCACTCTGCCCAAGTGTCAGAAAGATTCTCACATCTACTATTTTTTTTAAAAAAAATCACCCAATTTTTTTTAAAAAAACTACAAGACATATAACCTTGGGTTTCTCTATAATGACACAACATAAAGCACACTGCACTTTGCAGAATTAAATTATACTTTTAAAACCAATAGAAATGAAAGCAAGGTACTTGATAGTACTACAAATATGGGGAAGGAATGGAATAAGTTGGTTTGATTGGTCAGTAGTACTAGAATAGAATTATTTTACTCACATGACTCCAAAATGTTTGTTTGTTTGTTGTTTGTATTAATATTGGCCTTGCAGCAGCAGCAGCAGCAGCAACAACAGCACTCCCCTGGCAACTTGGGATTTCAGAAAATAAAGCACACAGTGCATTTTGCAGAATTGAATTAAACTAGTAGAAAGAAAAGCAAGAATACTAGACTAATAGTCTAGAATTAAAATAGAATTAAAACTGAATTAAAATAGATTAGAAAATAAAGAAAGCAGTTTGTAAAAAGAAATCAAAAGGTGGGGGGGGGGCAGAAAACCTCCAAAAATGAATCTTAAATGGAACCCCCCCCCCCCCAGTCACACACAGAAAGAAAAAATGTCAGTGATCCTAAAAGGATCCTAAGCTCAGTTATGGCAATCCAAAAATGAATCCTAAGCTACTAGGCAAACTAAGCTTGCATGGCACATGCAAAAGCATTCAAGAATGGACAAATTCGTCTACTAGCAGCCCTAACCTCAATTTCCCTCCCAGTTCTCTCTCAGTTCAAACAAAAGTATCAAAGACAATGTGGCTCCTGTATTTAAAAGGAACATCAAAAGCATCTTCTCCCTTCCCCGCTCTCTCAGACCTGATAGTTTTAGGAGAACATGTGACATATTTTGTTTGGCTGTGCCATCCAGGAGAGTTTGCTTGCATTGAAAAAGAAGCTGACTCATTGCTACTTACAAAAAGTAATGAACTTCTTATGGAAACTTTGTAAATGGGAGTTTTAATTCATTTGAGGGTGGCAGCACTGTCTTCATAAAGTGGGTAGTAAGTACAAATTTTCCGAATTACTTACAATTTACAATCCATGTCCAAATTTTGCACAGCCCTAATATGTGGCGAACAGTTCTTAATGTAAATTCCATTTATCTACTTGGGTCAACTAGGTGAAGTTAGGTGATAGTATTCTATGTTCCAGAGTGATCCCTATGCAAAATTAATTTAACATTTCACATGTTAATAACTGGATCACATTCTGCTTTCTACTCTTGCCTTTTATTTATTTGGTTGCTTTTAGAATGTTTTGAAGAGACAGAAGATTATTTTTCAGGGTTATTTGCTCTTCCTGAAATTGGCGTTATAAAAGAGATTTACTGTATCACAAAACCTCTTGTACAGATCAACTTTCCAGTAAATAGCATTTTAAAGCCAATAGTTACACTTGATTTTCACTGAAAGAAATACTCTGATAACTATTTGAATGAATTAATGGTCCTGTTTCACTGAACGACATAGAAAACAGATAATTCTTCTCTGCTCAAGATGATTTAAGGAACATGCAATTACACAAGCAATGTTTTTATATCTTCACTTGGCTTCAGTCTTGCTTTTATTTACTTTACAGATTTGCATTATTTTTGCTACTGTGGAACTCAAATGGATGCTAGAAGATGTTATGAAACAGTTTCCTAAAGTATTATAGAAATCCTGTTTATTTTGCAGGCCACTGACACGTGGAAACTGCCCTCATGTTGAAGAGCTGTGGGATGTAGACTCTCATTTTCCCCACAGCGCTACTTTTGTTATTTTCTTTATTGTAACAAATAGTAGAATCAATGTGCATAATAGTTTTATTTGTTTATTTATTTATTTCAAAATATTTGTACCCCACCCTACTCCAGCAAAAGATCACCGCCTTGTCGGGGCGCTGGAGCTTGAGCACCTCAATGATGTCATGAGCGAAACCGTGAAGGGACACCCAAGACGGGACGGTTGTGGCAGAGAGGTCAGACCAAGCGTGATCCCTGGGGAAGGCAATGGCAAACCACTCCAGTATCCTTGCCAAGAAAACTAAATGGACCAGTACAACCAGAGATATGTCGGTATGCCATTGGAAGATGGGACTCCCAGGTCGGAAGATGGCCAAAATGCTACTGGGGAGGAGCAGAGGATAAGTTCAACTAGCCCCAGATGTGATGACGCAGCTAGCTCAAAGCCGAAAGGAAGGCTAGCGGCCGACGGTACTGGAGGTGAACGACGAATCCGATGCTCTAAAGCTCAACACACCATAGGAACCTGGAATGTAAGATCTATGAGCCAGGGCAAATTGGATGTTGTTATTGGTGAGATGTCAAGACTAAAGATAGACATTCTGGGGGTCAGCGAACTGAAATGAACTGGAATGGGCCACTTTACATCAGATGACCACCAGATCTACTACTGTGGACAAGAGGAACATCGAAGAAATGGAGTAGCCTTCATAATTAATAAGAAATTCGCTAAAGCGGTGCTTGGATACAACCCAAAAAATGACAGAATGATCTCAATTCGAGTGCAAGGAAAGCCTTTCAACATCACAGTGATCCAAATATATGCCCCAACCACAGCTGCTGAAGAAGCAGAAGTAGATCAGTTCTATGAGGATCTGCAGGACCTACTGGATAATACACCAAAAAGAGACATTATTTTCATTACAGGAGACTGGAATGCCAAGGTGGGAAGTCAAATGACAACTGGGATCACAGGCAAGCATGGTCTGGGAGAACAAAATGAAGCGGGACGCAGGCTGATAGAATTCTGCCAGGAAAACTCGCTGTGTATAACGAATACTCTCTTCCAACAACCTAAAAGACGGCTTTATACATGGACCTCACCAGATGGTCAACACCGAAATCAGATTGACTACATCCTTTGCAGCCAAAGGTGGCGGACATCCATCCAGTCGGTGAAAACAAGACCTGGGGCTGACTGCAGCTCAGATCACGAACTTCTTATTGCCCAATTTAGAATAAAACTAAAGAGATCAGGGAAAATACACAGACCAGTTAGATATGATCTCACTAACATTCCTAGCGAATATACAGTGGAAGTGAAGAACAGATTTGAAGGACTAGATTTAGTAAACAGAGTCCCAGAAGAACTATGGACAGAAGTCCGCGACATTGTTCAGGAGGCGGCAACAAAGTACGTTCCAAAGAAAAAGAAAACCAAGAAGGCAAAATGGTTGTCTGCTGAGACACTGGAAGTAGCCCAAGAAAGGAGGAAAGCAAAAGGAAACAGTGAAAAGGGGAGATATGCCCAGTTAAATGCACAATTCCAGAGGTTAGCCAGAAAAGATAAGGAACTATTTTTAAATAAGCAATGCATGGAAGTGGAAGAAGACAACAGAATAGGAAGGACAAGAGACCTCTTCCAGAAAATTAGAAACATTGGAGGTAAATTTCAGGCAAAAATTGGTATGATAAGAAACAAAGATGGCAGGGACCTAACAGAAGCTGAAGAGATCAAGAGAAGGTGGCGAGACTATACAGAAGATCTGTATAGGAAGGATAACAATATCGAGGATAGCTTTGACGGTGTGGTGAATGAATTAGAACCAGACATCCTGAGGAGTGAGGTTGAATGGGCCTTAAGAAGCATTGCTAACAACAAGGCAGCAGGAGATGATGGGATCCCAGCTGAACTGTTTAAAATCTTAAAAGATGATGCTGTCAAGGTGATGCATGCCATTTGCCAGCAAATATGGAAAACACAAGAATGGCCATCAGACTGGAAAAAATCAACTTATATCCCCATACCAAAAAAAGGAAATGCGAAAGACTGCTCAAACTTCCGTACAGTGGCCCTTATTTCTCATGCCAGTAAGGTAATGCTCAAGATCCTGCAAGGAAGACTCCAGCAATACATGGAGCGAGAGTTGCCAGATGTTCAAGCTGGGTTTAGAAAAGGCAGAGGAACGAGAGACCAGATTGCCAATATCCTCTGGATAATGGAGAAAGGCAGGGAGTTTCAGAAAAACATCTACTTCTGCTTCATTGACTATTCTAAAGCCTTTGACTGTGTGGATCATAATAAATTGTGGCAAGTTCTTGGTGGGATGGGCATACCAAGCCACCTTGTCTCTCTCCTGAGGAATCTGTACAAGGACCAAGTCGCAACAGTAAGAACTGACCATGGAACAACAGACTGGTTCAAGATTGGGAAAGGCGTACGGCAAGGCTGCATACTCTCACCCAACCTTTTTAACTTGTATGCAGAACACATCATGCGATGTGCGGGGCTGGATGAATGCAAAGCTGGGGTGAAAATTGCTGGAAGAAACATTAACAACCTCAGATATGCAGATGACACCACTCTGATGGCCAAAAGTGAGGAGGAGCTGAGGAGCCTTCTAATCAAGGTGAAAGAAGAAAGCGCAAAAGCCGGGTTGCAGCTTAACGTCAAAAAAACCAAGATTATGGCAACAAGAATGATTGACAACTGGAAAATAGAGGGAGAAACCGTGGAGGCCGTGACAGACTTTGTATTTCTAGGTACAAAGATTACTGCCGATGCAGACTGTAGCCAGGAAATCAGAAGACGCTTACTTCTTGGGAGGAGAGCAATGTCCAGTCTCGATAAAATAGTGAAGAGTAGAGACATCAGACTGGCAACAAAGATCCGCCTAGTCAAAGCCATGGTATTCCCTGTAGTCACCTACGGATGTGAGAGCTGGACCTTAGGGAAGGCTGAGCGAAGGAAGATCGATGCTTTTGAGCTGTGGTGTTGGAGGAAAGTGCTGAGAGTGCCTTGGACTGCGAGAAGATCCAACCAGTCCATCCTCCAGGAAATAAAGCCCGACTGCTCACTGGAGGGAAAGATACTAGAGACAAAGTTGAAGTACTTTGGCCACATCATGAGGAGACAGGAAAGCCTAGAGAAGACAATTATGCTGGGGAAAGTGGAAGGCAAAAGGAAGAGGGGCCGACCTAGGGCAAGATGGATGGATGGCATCCTTGAAGTGACTGGACTGACCTTGAGGGAGCTGGGGATGGTAACGGCCGACAGGGAGCTCTGGCGTAGGCTGGTCCATGAGGTCACGAAGAGTCGGAGACGACTGAACGAATGAACAACAACAACACCCTTCTCAATCCCCCCCGGGGGGGGGGGGGCACTCAGGATGGCTTACACTAGCAACAATTCGATGCCAACACATACAAAGCACAGTAGTTCACAGAAAGTAAGGAAAACAGTGCATCTATTATATGTATCTGCTCATGAGCTAATGTATTGGGAGTTATTTCTTTATGGACATTATCTCATGAGGGTTGGAGCACATTTAAGGACCTCATCAGACAGGCAAAGGGTAAGAGGGGGAACAAGGAGGAAGCTGACCTCCTTTATTTCCTACCATCTTTCCCTGTCTTCTGGGATGACCTTTCATCCCGTGTAGTTTCCTGTCCTTTTCCTGTCCTTTTCCTGCTTCCTCTTCATACTTGTCAATAATATTGCCTGATTCCTACAGAGCTATTCTGGAATCTGTTTCTGCTTGTTGGTGAAACAGAGCCCCACAGAGTCTGGCAGAAGTTGTCCTGCATCATGTGATGGGTTCTGTGGGACACCGTTTTGTAAACTTGCAGAAATGAGGAGAAGACACTGTCTTCCCTGCATGTGACAAGGTCCTAAAATCAGTTATATTCAAAGTTTATTTATTTATTTTATTTTGCACATTTGTACCCCATTCTTCTAACCCTTGAGGGGGGACTCAGGGCAGCTTCACAACAGGAACTAATTCCGTTCCATCCACATTCATAAAATACATTTAAAACAATTCATTAAAACATTACATCAATAAGACATTAAAATCACGCACGTTTAAAATCCAAGTCCAGGTTAGTCCACTGTCAATCATATCACTTGAGTCTTATTCTCAATTGCTGCCTCTATAGTTCAAACCCTTGGTCCCATAACTGAGTTCTGAGTTTCTTTCTAAAGGACAGGAGGGAGGTAGCCAATCTGATGTCACTGGGGAGAGAGTTCCCCAGATGAGGGGCCACCACTGAGAAGCCCCTGTCTCTCGTGTTTGCGACGGTGGTAGGATTGAGAGCAGGGCCTCTCCAGCTGATCTTAAACTTTGTGATGGTTCGTAACAGGAGATACATTCGGACAGGTAATCTGGGCTGGAACTGTTCAAGGCTTTAAAGGTTAATACCAGCACTTTGAATTTTGCTCGGTAGCAGATTGGCAGCCAGTGGAGCTGGTATAGCAGAGGGGTTGTACCCTCTCTGTATACTGCTCCAGTGAGCAACCTGGCTGCCAACCGTTTCCCCCCATTGGTTCTCTGTATCTTTTCATTCACAGGGGAAACTTGTGAATAGGTCCCTAAAACTATGTTGTTCTACCACTGACAGTGGTACAATAAACCACAGGGAGATTCAGTGAATCCATGTGCATAACTTTTTCTACTCTACTTCCCTGTTTCCAAGCTGCTGTCATTCAGCTTTCAGTAAACTGACAGAAGACCTCTGGCTACATTACCATTACTTCCTCATTTCAACCATTTTATTTCCATTTTAAATTATTATTTTTAAAATTAACTTAAGTGTACAATTTTGTAGTTCTCTTTGGGTGTTATTCTGGCTTTTTATTAGTTGTATGAGCATTCACTTCATGGGATGCATACTATGCAGAGATACTTGGAAAATTGACTGCTTCATGTGTTCAGCTTCATTCATACACATTCTAACAGCATTGATTTATAAGCAAGGCCTGCCTTTTGAATGTGGATATGCACCTTTGATTGTGATGTAGTTTGTTGGATTAAAATGGAGAAATATTGTCTCTGATTCGAACCCTTGAGGTTCTTGTCATGGCCCCAGACTCCCAAAACCAGGTCTGGTATGTATAACTACACTATTACCACCACCGGCAGCATACACAAATTTGTATTAGGATAAGATTTGCACTATATTGTAATTCATATTTATTTTGATGGGGGTATGGAGAGATGAACATATATACAGCAACCCAGAACTGTTACTGGGCAACCACGAAACTGAAAAGATGAAATAAACTCTCTCTATAGTGACCCAGATCTCAAAATTGTGCAGTTCTTTCAGTTAAATTGGGGGGGGGGGGGTGACATGAAGAAGAAAGGGTTGGGAGGAGTGGTCTATGAGGAGGTGTGACAAGCAGATATCATGACTTGTGTTCATACAGCACTATTAGGAGGAAAGGGTTTTAGGAGGAAGGGCTATGTCAGCCTGGTCCAGCTTTCTACAACAATAGATCAGTAATGCTGTTAGACCATAATGCAGCAAATTTATTATTATTACTGGTTAAAGGATCATGTCACATGAAAGATATACTTAAAAGCTTGCCTGTCTTTAATCAGATCCTCTATTTCTGTCAACAAAATGTCTTTGGTGCACGTGAGTTAAATCTGAAAAGTCCAAGTCCTAGAGAGACAAATATGGACTAACTTTGAGATATTGGTTTTAAACAGAATCTGGACACTGATATTGATGGATGAATTGATGTATTAACTCAGACCTACATCTGAAAACAACTGCAGCAACAAATTTATTGATATGATGTGTCCTTTTATTGTGTTTGCAAGAACAAATTTATGTCCAAATGACCAACCATCCAAGCTTCTGAAGCTATTGCAAAATCAATTTTAAGTATATATATATCTTAAGCCCATCGCTTAAGAATGTATCTTTGTTTACAATAGGAACACTGGAATAAACTACTTAAAATATTCCTGTAGTAGTTTTATGTGATATATTTCATTTGCAATGTTATGCTATTTATTTATCTTCTTGTTTTAGATTTGTTTTTAATTATGAAGCTGCACCCATTGAAATTGGATCCTCACAACTGTAAAACTTTAAGAGCCCTGTCCTCATTTGAATATGTCCTTCCTGCTTGAAACATAATCTAATGGCAATACAAAGACAAAAAAATCACACACACACACACACACCACGCCTGCAACCTTCAGATAACATGTTCCTCCTTCCTCATGTCCTGCCCTGTCAGTGTCTCTGGGCAGTACTGATGTACGTCCTCGCTCATCTCCCTGTAAAGTCATTCATTTTGAAGACTGTTAACATATAGCCTTCTTTGCCCTTTAATCAGTCTCAGTATATGGGTTTTATTAGTCTGAAATGAAGGCAAATTGGTTGCTAGGAAACCTTTAAAATTGCCTCTATGACATGCATGGTATTGTTAGGACTTTAGAGTTCAGATGGAAAACATGTATTTATTAGTTTGCGCATTGAATATATACCGCACCTTTCAACATGAGATCCAAGCTGGGTTGTTCTCCAAACACTGTTGGACTACTATTGTTATCAACCTTCATCATTGCTAACCTGAGTCAACAGGTGTTACAGTCCAATAATACCATTACCTACAGAACTATACATTTCCTATTCCTGTTTTAGAATGAGGGTTTTCTAAAGCATGAAAAAAGCATGATTCTGAAATTGTCCTAAAAGTTCTGATTTCTGCATACATGGCTGGCTTTGCTGAGCAGAACTTCTCCCCACACATTACATCCTATTAGGAAGAGGGGAAAAAAGCTTTCCCTTAGATAAAATCAATTTGCAGATTCACCAAACAAAGCTTATCAAGCATTGTGTAGGACCAAAATGTCAATTTACTCCTTTGGATGGACTTCTACACTCATAGAAGATTGTTTTACACTTGAGGATTGTATGACAATATGAACCGTCTATTTATCTTTTCTTAGTCAACCTTTCTCACATCATGTATAAATCTATATGCTTTTTCCATTCCTCAATGTTTTTTTAAAAAAATGAAACATTCTCAAACGTTGTAACCTTTCCAATATACAACTCTCCTGTTGCGACAGCTCCTTTGGAGATCCCCTTGTTTCTGGGCACAATTGAAAGTGCAGGTGTTGACCTATAAAACCCCATATGACTTGGTCCCTGTTATTCGAAGGACTATATCTCCCTTTATGAGTCCATTAGAGCTCTACAATAATCTGAAGGAGGCTTTCTATCTATCCTACCACCATTCCAAGCTTGTTTGGAGGGAACCTCCTCCATGGCTGCTCCCACAGATCAGAGTGGTCCTGTCCCTGCCTGCCTTTCATCAGTAGATAACAACATTTATCTACCATCCGCCATTGAAAAAAGATGAGAGTTGGATGTTTAAATGTGTTGTGGTTGGCATTTTGTTTTAGATAAAGATTTTAAACATCTTGATAAGTTAATATTTTAAAGTTTAATGATGTTAGCAGTACGTATTTTAACTATTATTAAACATCTTTATAATAACATTATTTTATTTGTGTTGTTAATCTTTATATCCAGATAAAGGTGGGATAAAATTAAAATTAATAATAAAATGAAAAATACAGGAAAGTTGTTCCTGCTATTTTATCATTTTGGTTGTTCTCTTCTACACTTTTTACAGTGCTAAAATATTATTTTTGAAATGATTTTGGTGATAGGATTCTATAATAATTCTGTCTCTATTTTGCACCTTTTATTTCTCAGAGGAGAAATGTGTCTTTTTTCCCTCTCACTTTATCACTGTCACATAAAAACTATGATTTGCTAAGAAAGATCTTCCACCTATCAAACCATTAAAATATGGGAACCCTATTGTCTATTGAATCTGGCCACCTGTAACTGGTAATTCACCCAACATAGGCAGTTAAATGCCGAAAGCAATCATTTACACAAATTATACACAAATGGGAGGTCTTCTTAGGAACTAGCAATTCAAACAATGTTCGCAGTATTTCTCAGAAAGTGTGACATCTGTAATGACTTTGTTACAAAAAAGGCAGCTCTCTTTTTAACAGAAATCATACAAAAGAAGCAGAGTATGAGTAATCAGCCCAAATTTCTTTTGCTATTCATTATTCAGTACAATAATAATGGGATGGCGAGGAAGAAGACAAGGATAATAATTTCCAAGACACCCAGGTATTCACAACTATTTTATATGTACTTGGATAAAAAAGGTTTTGAAGACATTTCGTTTTCAAAATAATTGGATTTTTAAACATACTTCATGTTCTGAAATTGTCAACTATATATAGAATTGACAATTTCAAAATATGAAGTGTGTGTATTCGTATTCGTAAAAGCAAGAAAGATACCAAAATAGGTAATGGTTTTGTTTTTAGCTTGCGGACTAATTAATATCGTAACTGCCTCATAAAAATAAATAGCTTTCACTGAAAATGAATGTTTTTTGGAGTGGTAATGCAGTCAGGCTTTTCGTCTTAGGAGTGATTGACTTTCTTTCATTATGGTGGATGGAGGTGAGAAACAAATACACCCTGCATATTGTTTCATGTAGGTTTTGTTCTTCCTAATATCAGAATTGCTTCATGTTGGGTATATGCCATACAATAGCATACATTTTTTATATATATTTGCATCATCCTGTGCAACAAAATAATGCGCCACTGGTGCTGAAAATGTGGGTAAAACAGATGGAACTTCAAAAGCCTTATAAACAGGGTCATATCATTTGTTACAAGGATTTGTATGAGATATATCCATTTCAATTGGACGTAGGAGAAATCATTGTAAGGATGTGCTTTGCTGCTTCAAAGGCTTCAAACATATATTGCATTTATATCCTATATAGGACTAAACTGGAGTATCTGCTGACATTCTGTCACCTTCCAACATCTACTAGCCATTTCCCTTTGATACTCAATAATATGACAGAAAGATCAAAAGCATTAAAATCCAGTGATGTAAGAAACAAAGACCCCAAATTAGTAAACACTGTTTCCAATCAATTACTATTTATCATTTACAGTCTCCAGAAAAATATTTATCTTTGACAATACAGTATTTTTTTTGTTTCAGGAAATTTTCCCACTATGAGAAGTCTTTTAAATCTATGAAGTTTTTGAAAATTATTCAAGGTATTGTAGATAGTCTGTGAAAAAATTGCATTTTTATGTGGTAAGGAGTATTTCATGTATTGGAGACAACAGTTTTACACAAGTAACATTTCCATGCTTAATGCTTTATCCTTTGTGTGGCATGATCCTCGGATAAGAAATAATTCTTAATCTTTCCAAACAGAGAGAAAATGGAAGAAAATCATAACCTAAACCCTGCTTAAGCAAGCCATTATTTACTAAATAAATGAAGTGTTATGTCTGTGAAAGTTAAATACTCATTTAGTTGCTTTGCAATCAGAATAAAGTTGGCACTGAAGATTCCTTGTTTCCTGGGAGTGACAGACTGCATCAATGAATATATCTGTGGCTGTCCCATCAACAGTTATTGTGGCCTTTGCAGATTTGCAAATTAATTTGCTGTGTTTGCGATACTTTGCACCTGCAGATCACTATTTCTATGTTCTCCAGTTAAGAAGTGCAATGAAAGGAAAACTTTGGAGGCTCAGAAACAGCTGTTTAGATTATTCTGAGAATGATTCTGAACATCAAAACATGAAGGCACTGTATTACCCGCTCAAAGCTCTTCAAAATCTGAAGGCGATGGTCTCTTCCAGCATGCATTAAGTACATATACTATTGTGATGAAGACTGTCAAAATGCTTCCAAGTACATAGGACAAGGATTTCATGATTTGATCCAGGGCTTGTCTACACAAATGGGAAAACCTGAATTCACCATGAATTTAGTACTGGCGTTCTACATTACACATAGAGGGAGCAATTTAATATCTCAGGTTTTAATTCCATAATAAAATCAGGAGATACTCAGAACCTTTCTAAACTGGCATATAATGCAGTTCAATAGAGTTAAAATGCATTAAACAACATAAACTGCATTGCAGTTTAATGGCATTGAACCACATTATACGGCAGTATAGACGAGGCCCCAGTTATTTGTAGGAGTATCTGGGAGCTTCACAACTGGATAGAGTATGTTTTATCTCAATTCACCATAACTCTTGGTTTATATATTGGATTTTGACAGGTGTTTTGATAGCAGATGTTGTAGTGGTTAGATTTGCCAGCTAATTCCTATGAATCTGCAGTGTGAAACAATGCCCAATACAGTAAGCCCTCCCTATTAATGAATTTTGTATTCATGGATTCAATTATCCATGAATGAATACAGATTTACATTCCAAAAAGCAAATCTTATTGGGACTTGAGCATCCATGGGTTTTAGTATTCATGGGTGTCCTGGAACCAAATTCTAGCAGACATCAAAGTCTCACTGTATCACATCACTGCCCTCTAAAACATTTTTCTGAGGCTCTGTTGCTTTATATGACAAGAAGGCTCAAGATACCAATCTCCACCCCATGAACTCTCAATGAATTGGGTAAGTGGAAACATACTTTAAAAATCTGTGACAGAGCATTGGTCTCAATGACCTTAGAAGCTCTTTCTGGTTTTTATCATGCTATGTAACATACGCTGCTTGCCACTTAGGTACTTGTCATTTAGTTTCAGCTGTGTGATAATTTCAGTTGCATAGCCTCTCTGTGTATCCAGTGAACAGACAAAACAGAACAACAGTCTTCATTCTATCATGGACAACCATCCAAATTCTTAATGATAGCTGTGAAGCTGTTGGAACAAAGCACAACACAGGATACTATACCATAGATTTTTTTTTGGGGGGGGGGGACATCTATTGAAGCTATGGTAATTAACCACAGGCATTTTCTAGTATTTTGGGACCCACAGTAAACCTATGAAGTTAAACTGAGAGGATATTGTTCAATTGTACAGCTACTTCTTTTTGCTTTACAGATTTGGTACCAGCATAAAAGGTCAAGAAGGGTTTTTTTTTGGGGGGGGGGAGGGGTTGCTGGTACCAAATCTGAAAGAAAAAGAATCACCATCTTACTAGCCTTAATATTAAAGGCAAATTAGGAGCATTTCCAAGAAAAATACCTTAGTGATAATAGGCAAAAAATCAATTCGACTGATAATATGTTCTGGAGAAAATGGCTCATTTATATTTATATAACAAGTGAATTGGGGGAAAAATCCTCCACCCTGCTTTCAAAGACCTGTCTTTTCTCCAATATGTGCAGAGTAGCAATAGAAGCAAGTCAGAGGAAGATTAGAAGCAAGTAGAAAATCCTGTATAAAGACAGAGATTGAAAGAACTGAGATACTTTAATTTGGAATGAAGAGACAAATGAGAAGAGAAATGACAAGGTGTATGGAACAGTGGAAGATATAAAAAGATATATCAAGTTTTCAAGGCTCTGTTCCCATGTAGTTTCTGGCTGGTCTAAGAAAGCAATCATTGCACGAAAGAAAGGCAGCAAAATGATATCTGATACAATGAACTATTTCTTCAGTTAAAGTGAGCCAATGGTTGCTTCCATCTCTTTAGAAAAGAGGCTTTACTACCTAAGATGCAGTGGAACTACACAGAAGACTATCTTTGTCCATCAAATTAAAGATGGGACTTTTATGAGAGAGGTGGGCACACATCTGATTTCTGGTTTGAACCAACAAGGTTCACAGGCCTCCTCTCAGATGACTAGGAGTAACATTGAAGCAAGACTTTGACATTTATTTATATAATATGGCTTCTATAGATATCTCAGAAAACACAGGAACGGTTGCCAACTTGATAAAGGAGAACTGAGGAAAATCTGATCCTCTGGTTTGTTGTTGGACTGCAACTTCCATCACCTGCAACACCTAAAGGAGAGATCTTGGTCAGTGTAGAAGTGGTCATAGAAAATAACCCTCCAGCTTAAAACATGGTGTGTTTAAACTCAGCTATTCTCCTAAATGTCATACTGCAACCAAATCCCATGTGAGTTTGCCAAATAGTTTGTTTGTAAAATTGTTTCTTGTCTGGCATCTGAGCTTCATATGCCCATCCAGCCAAGAATAAATTGAATTAACAAAAAGGCTTTCAATTTAACATGTTCTGTTAACACTTATCATAGTCACTCTAGCTCAAAAATGCTAAGAAATTACATCCTTAACAGATGTATTAATTAGATAATACATAGATGAACAAAATCCAACATCAATGTGTGTGAACAATCAAAAATAGAATGTAATCTTCCCCTCTTCACATTACCCTTTAAACAACAACAAAACTTTATTACGGTCACTGACCAGCACAAAGCGGGGCACAAGCGCTCTGGAAGGAGAAGGGCAATTCCCCAGTAAAGTAATTATTTAAAATTAGATTAGAAAACAGTTTAAAATCATATTTTAAAACACAGGATATTGTAACAGGTATGGAGCCAAATTCAGGGGGTTGCCTTGTGGGGTCCATCATCATCTGTCTAATTTTAAATGCAGCAGCACAGAACTTAGCAATACTGTAAGTTATTGTAGTGTTAGAGTCCGAAAGTAGCAAGGTGGAATAATATTTTTCACTGCGACCTGGGTATTTTGGAAGCCATGGTCTAATGAGATTAGATCTAAGATCTCTGTAAAACATGCAATGAAGAAGCACGTGCTCAGTGGTTTCTACATGACCAGACTCACAGGGGCATAGTCTCTGCTTGAAAGGGTCTTCTGATACCTCCCCTCCAATACAGCTGATGGGAAGGCATGGCATCTTGCCAGGGTAAAAGCCCTTCGGTGTTTGGGCACCTCCAGGTCTGTTAGGTATGCCATGGGGGCAATCTAGTCGCATCCCTAACAATAAAGGCTGGGGAACAGGCTAGGTCAGATTGTTGCTCTATGTCCAGGATCCATTGCTTAATGAGATCTTTGGCTTGATCCCATCTCATGTTTAACAATTGTCCTTGGGAGAAACCAAGAGTTGCAATCTTTGCTGCCACTGTTTTAATCCAAGTGGACTGGAAGTCATCTCTCGTGGTTAGAGGGCAAAACCACATGGGGAGAAGGATAGGTATAGCCTTTACTCTGCTGTACCCCAAAATCTGTTGTGGGTAGTTGCAAATCTTTTAAAGTAGAGTCTAGAAGAAGACCAAGAGGTGCAATTATGAAAAGAATATTTTCATTCCACTGTTCTGTTGGTTGGAAGGCATCCTTTAACTTAGACTGAATTATTCTCTAAAAGCTTTCCCAAAAGATATGTAACAATCATGATCCTTTGCTTTGAATTTGTTGTCAAGTATGATATCAGATGTAATATATCCTGCTTTCAGGCTTGTTTCCCATCTCCACCCAATAATACTAAAATATATCCCTACTGACATATTTGGATTATTTTGTGCAATTCCAAGGGTATATTTAAACTGTAGCATTAATAGATCTTGACACCACTTTTTAATAGCCATGGTTCAATGTTATGGAACCCTGGGATTTGTAATTTGGTGAGACACCGGACTAAAGACTTTGTAAAACTACAACTTCCATGATCCCATAGCATTGACAAATAACAATTAAAGTGATGTCGAACTACATTAATTCTATGGTGTAAAATAATGGACCCCAAGAGAGGTTATCCAGAGCACTGACCTCCTCCCATTTATCCATACTAATCGTATGTCCTGTTATTTTTGTCCACTTAATCATTGCCACTTTTACTTCTTCTTCTGTTGCCCAAATTAGAAGTTGTTGGTACAATGCTTAAGCATGCTTAGATTCGGTCAGAAACTTCATAATTCGGAATAAATTCGGAATAAATTTGGAAAGATTTCCTTTTTGTTTTTAAGGAAACCGGAAGTTCCTTTGCCCTTCTGAAGCTTTTTCCACCATTACTCTTACGAATCAGTAAGTGAGTTGGAAATGATTCAGCTTTCCTCCCGCTTCTGCTCCCTGGCCTCTGTTCAAGCCAGAGAAGCGTTCTAAACCAGCGTGGATGGATACCCTTCCTTTCCTTTCCTTTCCCTTCCCTCCCACGTCAGCAAGAGAAGCCTTCCTTTCCTTTCCTTTCCCTCCCGCATCCACGAGAGAAGCTTTTATCTCTGTCACATATGCATATTTCAATTTCCTTGACCAGACCTCCTCCCATTTATCCATACTAATCGTATGTCCTGTTATTTTTGTCCACTTAATCATTGCCACTTTTACTTGTTCTTCTTCTGTTGCCCAAATTAGAAGTTGTTGGGACAATCTTTTTATCAATTTAGTATCCATTTTTATGATCTTATCCCACAAAGTTTCATTCGTTTCAAATCCTTTGATTCTATCTTCTTTGAAGTTTTCATTAATTTGCCAGATTGGAACCAGGAGATCTTGAGTTCTATTAGTTTAATTTCGTCCAATTTTTTTAATCTTATTTCCTGGTTACCTATGTTGAGTAGTTGCCTGTAAGTTAGCCATCTTTCACTTGGTATCTCCCTTCTTTGGTTTGCCTCATTCGGCGAAAACCACATTGGGGTTTTGATGTACCATCTCTTTTTGTACTTACTCCATGTCTTAATCAGTGATGCTCTTATGAAATGGTTGTTGAAATTTTTCTCCACAGTTACTTTTTCTTTCCAAAGATAACTATGCCAAACTCTGCACAGATCTTCTCCTTCCAACAATAGTATTTTCTTATTTTCTAATGAGGCCCAATCTTTGACCCATGTCAATGCTGCTGCATCGTAATACAACTGAATATCAGGCAATCCTAGGCCTCCTCTTTTTCTATTGTCACATACGTTTTTAAACTATATTCTTGCCTTTTTGTCTGCCAAATGAATCTATTCATGTCTTTTTTGCCAATTTGTTATGGTCATTTTAGCCTTTTTAAAGCACTTGTTTTAGGTAGCTATTTATTTATTTATTTATTTACTATATTTATTTCCTGCCTTTCTCGACCCTGAAGGGGACTCAAGGTGGCTTACAACAGAGGCAATAAGTCAATGACTTCAAACAAAAATAAATATTCAGTTAAATATCTAAACAAGATTAAAAATAATTAAAATATAAACATTACCACTTACTAACATAAAATCACATTATCCACAATCAAGGATTGTGAATTCCAGTGATCATACACATAAATCCAAATCCATTTATTACACTACATTAGTTGCCAAAGGCTTGATCCCAGAGCCATGTTTTAACCTTTTTTTCCTGAATGTCAGGAGTGAAGGGGCTGATCTTATATCGCTAGGGAAAGAGTTCCACAGCCCAGGAGCCACCACTGAGGAGACCCTGTCTCTCGTCCCCACCAACCGTGTCTGTGAAGGAGGTGGGACTGAGAGCAGGGCCTCCTCAGATGATTTCAATCTTTGAGATGGTTCATAGGGGGAGATATGTTCAGACAGGTAAGCTGGGCCACAACCATTTAGGGCTTTATAGGCTAAAGCCAGAACTTTGAATTGTGCTTGGTAGCAGATTGGCAGCTAGTGGAGCTGACACAACATGCGGATTGTATGCTCCCTGTGCGGCACTCTGGTGAGCATTCTGGCTGCTGCCCATTGGATAATTTGGAATATTCTTCAAAGGCAACCCCACGTAGAGCACGTTGAAGCAATCTAACCGGGATGTAAACCAAGCGTGGACCACCATGGCCACATCTGACTACCCAAGGTACTGGCATGGCTGGTGCTCAAGTTTTAATTATGCAAAAGCTACCCTTACTACCACTGAAACCTGGGGCTCCAGGCTCAGCAATGAGCCTAACAACACCTTCTGGGAATGATTTACAAGCAAGGACTGGAGCCACTGCAAAACAGTACCTCCAAGACCCATTCTTGCGAGGCTACCCAGAAGGATACCATGGTCAACGGTATCAAAGGCCACTGATATCAAACGCCAGGCCCAAGATCGCCCCAGCTAGCCCAAGCAAGGAGCCTGTAGTGTGGCAGGAAGGTCGGTACACTAACAGAATCCCTATTCTATCCTAGTCACCTACCCTCAGGTGAACACACTGAAATGTGGTAGACTGTGGGATAGGGCACCTGGTCAGGGAGATGGAATCACTATAGACCACTGTGACCCCACCTCCCCACCTCCAGATCTTGGCTGATGCTGCACAGAATAACCTGGTGGACAAAGCTGGGTGAGGTTGCCCCCCCCCCCCCCCAGCCTTGTCCAACCAGTTCTCTGTTATGCATGCCAGATCTGCCCATTCATCCTGAATACAATCTTGGATATTAGCTGTTTTACCATTGACAGACCTGGCGTTCAACAATATCACCCTTAATCCAGAGGGGCTGCTATGCTGGGTACTCAGTTTTACAAAGTCAGGAGATCATTTCAGATGATCTCCTGATGATGATGACTGTTGTTGTTATTGTTATTGTTAATATTATTTTATCATTATATAATGGATAAAGGCCATTATAGTCCTATATATAAGATTTTTACACTGTGCCCACCTAGCTTTTATCTAAATTCTAGCAAATCAAAATCCCATTGCATAGCCAATATATCATTGTTGACATGAGGGGCTATATATGTCCCTATTTATGGCCAACAGCAGATGTAAGGAGGTGGCTGTGCACCATAGAATTGAATTGTGGTCCTACTCAATGTGAGTTATGGAAAAGGGAGTGCTTTAAAGAAATTGCCATGTGAAGATTTTATGATTTCAGGAACTGTTTTTATAGTGTTTTCCTCTATGGCCCACCTTAAAATGAGCATTTTAAAAATATTTAAATTTTAATTTCTTGGATCAATAATCTAATTTCCTGTTTACTCAGCTTATTAGGTAGGCGTTGTGTCTTCCTAAAACCTTTATGTTTCAAGTGCCTCTATTTAATTGCCTGCTGCTTGTGTAAGCCTTAGGTCACATTAGTCACATCATGTGGCAAAGCAAGTTATAAAACATTAAGCAGGAGAGAAGGCTATCAGAACCACAGGTGTGAGTCTCAAAGTTACTTCTACCACTCGCCTCCCATGTTCTCATAAAATAGGAGTCGGGAAGTTTGCAACCAATACTTCATTTTGTTTCTATTTACATTGTAGTTTTGTTCTTTTTAGCACAAAAATTTATTAGCATATTCAAGGTTGCACAGATTGCTCCTTCAGCATGGCTGGAGCCAGCTTTCATATAATAGCCATAATTGTAGTAACCGCAATAATTGCAGTAACTCTGTAAAATAAGCTAGAATTATTGTTGGCCTATTGCAGATGGGACTACTAACTAAACTGAAATTCTATAAGAATACCAACATCTTAATCAATGAGACGACCTCTGATTAGACACGGAGTAAAAAAAGAGTAATCTCCCTCCCCAAAAATCTTTCAAATATCACAGAAGACAACCTAAAATTTCATGACAGATGCAATCAGGATATTTTTCATATTGGCCTGTGACAAAAGGTAGGGATTTTAAAAAAAATATTGTAATAAAAAGAAATAAAAAACCCTTAGTTTGAGATGGGAAGAGAGGCCCTTATGTATACTTCATGGACTTCTCATAGTACTGTATTTTTATTGCTTTAAAACATTTCAATCAAGACATAATTTCTGTCTTTGCTAATTCACAATGATTCTGAGGTATTGCTAATTATATGCATATCTAGCATTCTATTCAGTCACTCCCACATGTAACAGCCCTTGCTTAGATTTGGTCAAATCGAAAATAATTATATCAGGGGTATTAATGTTTGTTTCAAATAAACAGCATAGGTATCTATGGGAAAATATTAACTTCAGGATGACACAACTATGTTCTCTATTTTAAGAAGACCATGTTTTCTACCATATTTTGAATAATCCTATGCACCTGTCCTTTCCATGAGAACACAGACAGAGAGGTTTTCCATTGTGTAGAACAGTGATTTTCTGGGGTACATTGCCTAGAGATAGATCTTTTTCACACAATTTATTTCATTTCTTGGCAGCAACGAATCTAGCTCAGCCACAAGCTATAACCCTTGGAATGGATTCAAAATGTACAATGGTTTGGGCATAAAAGGAAGGATTGCTGAATGGAGATTGTTCCCTCAGGTCATCCTGAATCTATTTGAGGCTTACCTTCTGTCTGGTTTGCAGCACATTCCTGTGTACCTTACTTGGATATATTTGCTACTTCTATGTCTAGATCTATATATCTATCTATTATCTATCTATCATCTAAAATAACATAGGCAACTGTGGGTAAAAGTAAATTTGCCATTTATGTTTACATTAGTATGGGTGCAAATATTTTTGCCTGTTTTCCCATTCTCTGCAGAAATTGAAGTTTCCACCCAAAATTAGTCCACATGATTTGAGTTGCAACCCTTTGTTATCCCAACACTGTGTATGTGTTATAATTGGGTTGATGGAGGGGGGCACATGTCCACACAATGAGTCTGCCTCTCACAAGAAGCAAATAAACACCAATCTAAAGATAACAGGTCCTGCCTCTAATGAACAAGACATACAAAACCAGGAAGAAGAAACTATGAAGGAGTTATTAAATACCAAGACTGTCAACAACAAGCCTATTATTATTATTATTATTGTTATTACTATTATATTTCCTTCATTTCTACCCCGCCCTTCTCCCACAAGGAGATTCAGGGCAGCTAAACAAATAATTATCAAATTCAGAAAAACTGATTTGGTTATAGAAGAGGAGGAGAGGAAATATGAACAAAGACCCAAACCCTAACCCAAACAAGTCTGGTAAAAAGAAGCTGTCTGTATGAAGAGGAGAAGTGAGAGTTATGAAGGAGCAGGTACAGGCAGTGATCCAGAGACAGGTTATATAGATGGAACAACAAAGATTTCAAATGAAGTTCGGAGAGAATACAGAACTGACAGAGAATTAAAAGATGTCTCCAAACTTACCAAAAGCAGATGGAAAAGAAAAAAAAGAATTCCGAAAGATTATGAGTAAATGGAACTAAAACCTTTGAGGCTTATTGGAAGAGGGAAAAGGTTAAAATAAATTGTTTGGCAATAAAAAAATAATAAGAATGTTAAATGTACAAAGAAGAATTGTATCTTAAATTTGTTGACTAAAATTTGAAAATTGATAGACATATAAGTTAAATAATGTGGTTAAGGTGGTTAATGTGGTTGAACCCCTCATAGAAGAAAAAAGGATAGTAGAAAAATACGTAATGTGAAAAACAATAAAGATATATAGTAGATATAATAGATTTTTGGTTGATTGAGTATATAAAATACCAACTTAAACAGATTTAGAAAATACTTTCCTAATACAAGCCTGGCAATGAAAAGAGGTAACCTAAAAGGCATAACTAGGGGCCCTTCCAGACAGGGCCTATATCCCAGGATCTGATCCCAGGGTTTCTGCTTTAAACTGGATTATATCAGTAAACAGAAAACCTGGGATCAGATCCTGGAATATAGAGCCTGTCTCAGGCCCGTAGCCAGGATTTTGATTTGGAGGGTGCTGAGTTTGATTCGGGGGGGGGGGGGGGGCTGAGGATCTACCCTAGCAAACCTTTTGTATCGTTATCTCAATACCCCCATGCATATGGTTATATATAGAGCATGGTGATCAGATCATGATATGAATAAACATAACAGTTTAAATAATGTACCTTCTCATGGACCCCCCCCCCCCCCCCGGCTACATGCCTGGCCTGTCTGGAAATGAATGAATGAAAGAAAACTAAAAGGATACAGAGATACAAAGGATATAAGAGATGATCATTAGGTTTAAAGAACAAGTTTCATCTTTTATATGGTGGAAATACCGACTTTGCAAAAACTGTAGTAGTTTAAATAATGGATGTCAAAATAATAGAGACTAAAAACTTGGATGCAACATAATATAATATTATCATTTTTTTTACTTGCCCTCCATAATACTCTTCTTTTTCCTGATGATATGATGAATGATGATTAAATTACTAACAATAATTTGAATAAGTCTTATGCTTCCCTTCCACTCCCCAAAATACATTATGGAAAATATCATTATTTTTGTTTTGTTTTTTTAAAAATAACAACCAAATCCCTTCTAGATAGCATATCATTTTTGAACCTTTCTAGATCATTCAACTTATATATGTGGGATTGTTTCACATATACAATACATTTATGGCACTGTGGATGAACATCAACTGTCATAGGGCAAGTCACACTCTCTCAGTCTTAATGTGGTTCCAGGCAGCACTTTAACCCAAGCACAATTGGGTTAAAGGCAATTGCATCTGGGTTAAAGTCTACACACCTCCCCACAACATCTGCACTTTCCTGGCGGGGAAGGGGGCACTGGGACACAAAAGAAACTCTCTCCCCAGAAAATCTTTTTAAAAAGAAAATATCTTACTGTGCCCCCACTAGGCCTCTGTGTCCCCACTAGGCCACTTCCTGGAATGTACCAAGTATGTGCAAAGAGGCTGCGGAAGGCAGGAGCAATTTGCCCCCTCTCGCTTCCTCACATGTAATGGGTACATTCCAGGAAGTGTGCTGCAAGGCCTAATGGCGGCCGGGTAAGTTTTTTCTTTTTTAAAGGTTTTTAGGTGGGTTTTGGGAAGCGGGTGAGGGTCATCTTGCATCTCTGGGCTCTAGGAGCCCAGAAGGTGAGAGATGGGTATATGGACAGGCCCCAGAGAATTCCCAAGGTTCTCCGTGGGCCTCTCCATACAGGGCCTATAGCCCATCAGACCTGGGCCTTTCACTAATTCAGGATAAGGTGGGGGTTTTCTGCTTTCTCGAATTAATCCTCTTTTACTGGAGACGTCATTTGGCCACCCTCCATTTTGAACTGGGAGCTCCTGGGATAAAGGAACTGTCTTCCAGTTTAGGGAAAAGTATTTAGAATTCTCTGTCTGGTATTCTGTGTATTCAATATGATGCAACCCTGGCAGCAGAAGTGAAAATATAGTGATAAAATTGTATGATATGAACAAACCCCAGATTCTCCTACTAGAGCTTTGAAAAATAACTGCTTATTTGCTGTATTTCATCTTTGCTCCCCTTTAAAACATTTTTATGGAATTCTGCAAAGGCATGGATATGACTAATGTAGTTCTCCAGATGTTGAATTACAAGTCTCAGCAGCCCTAGCTGGCATAGTGAATAGTGAGGAATACTGTGAACTGAGGTCTCACAACACTGGGAGGTCTGTGTAATTCCCGCCCTTTGTTAAGGCAATATCTACATTCACTTTGAGATGAAATTAATAATGAACAAACATATTAATTACACATGAGAAATGATTAGACTAGGGAGGTATCGGATCAGAAGAAAGGAGAGGGATCTCTATTGACTTTCAGGCAAATTAACACTTGGAAATCTTCACTGTTTTATCTCCTTGTACACTACCTGAATATTATACTGCAGTCCAAAAAAAAAATCTTTCATTTCACATGGCTTGTACCATGGAAAAAATGTCTAATCTTTCTTCAGTCTTTGAACTTTCTTCAAAGTCATTTTCTATTGTCATTAACTTTCCATGACACCAGTGCCATGCAGTATTAAAAATGAACAGGAATATTCCCTTAGATGTAGGGCATTTGTCGTTGTGGGTGGAAAAAAACCCCCCTAAACTAAACTAAACTAAAAAAAGGGGAACAATATGCCCTTGCTTTGGGTCAGTGAGACCTTATCTGAAAACATTCTGATTTAAAATTTATTCCAGCATGTGGCATAGCCTGGCCAAAACAGAAATCCAGTTTTTGGTTTGGAGAAGTTAGGGAGAATGATGAGCAAATTGCCATGTTATCTGATTCAGAGTAGAGGCTTTCAAATATAATTAGCCGCATTTGACTTGTCATTTAAATCCTCCCAGGATCCTCTGAGCCTTAATAATTACAGACCAGTCTCAAACCTTCATTTTTTTTGGGCAAGGTGAATGATAAGCCATTTGCCCTCCAACTCCAGGCTGTCTTGGGTGACACACACTTCCCTGGCCCATTTTAAATCAGCTTCAGAGCAGTTGAGACTGCTATGGTCGCTAAGTGGATGATCTCCACTGAGAATGGTTGTGTGTCTCTGTTGGTGCTTCCACATCTCTCAGTGGCTTTCAGTACTATCAACCATGGTATCCTTCTAGAACATCTGGAGGGATTGGGAATCGGAGGTACTGTGCTTCAGTGGTTCCAGTTGTACCTTGCAGTCAGGTTCCAGGTGGTGGGGATTAGGGGTAGCTGCTCTTTAAAAAGGAATTAGAAGAGTTGTTACAAGAGGCCATTCTATCCCCAATGCTTTTAAATATTTGCACAAATATTGCACTACTGGAATACCCCTTCAGTAAGTTTTTTTGGAAGAAAATTGGATCTTGGGGGAGGGGGCACCTTCCCACTCCTTCAGGCTCCAGGAGCCCGAAGAACTGGGATGGCTGTGGGGATTGACCCCATAGAGTGCAGTAGCAGTCCCAAGAGTCAATTCCCACAGGGCCCTCACCTGGACAGGTCTGGATTTTAGCTTAAGGTTCAGATCTTTCCAGGTGTTCAATTAATCTGGAGCAAACTGGAAAATCCTCAGGTAAAACTGGGATGCCCGAGGTAAAAGTGAGATAGGTTCTGTGTTTTGGGTCTGTCTGGAAAGTCAGCCCAGGTAGATGTGATGGTCAAGAGTGATTACTATCAGCTTTGGCTGATAAAACAGCTGCACTCCTTCCTAGATTTCGAAGACATAATGATGGTAGCGTATGTGCTGGTAACCGCAAGCTTGGACTTCTGCAATGTGCTTTACATTGGGCTACCTTTGGATCCATCTGAACCTGGTTTCAGACCAGGATACAAAACAGAGACAGCTTTGGTTGCCTTGGTAGATGACTTATGCAGATACCTGGATAAGGGTGGTGTGACCATGCTGGTTCTCTTAGACCTCTCAATGGCATTTGATACCATCGATCATAGGATCTTTCTGAGATGTCTGGGGATAGGATTGGAGTACACTGTACTACAGTGGTTCCAGTCCTTTCTCAGTGGTCTTACCCAGATGGTGCTGGGGGAGGCCTGTTCTACCTCCTGGCCTGTGTCCTGGGGGTAATGCTGGGTTCGATTTTATCACCCATGCTGTTCAACAGCATGGGAGAGGTCATTCAGAGTTTTGGGGTTCAGTGTCATCTGTATGTGGATGATGCTCAACTCTATCACTCCTTTTCACTAACTGCCAAGGAAGCTGTTGAGAACTTGCAATGTGCTCTACATCAGTTTGCCTTTGAACAGTGCTTGGAAACTTCATTTTGTCCAAAGGAGGACAGACAGGATTCTAACTGGAGCTGGGCTAAGGGAATGTACTATCCCTCTCCTGAGACAGCTCCACTGGCTGTCCATTTGTTTCTAGGCACAATTCAAAGTGCTGGTTGTAACCTATGAGGGTTGAATAAAAAGTAATGCCTCCACCTTCATAACTCTTCAACAGATACTAGTACTGGTATGTGGCAGTTACTGGCTTGTTCAGTAGACTCTCCTCTACAGTTCCATTTTGGCAGGAAGTCTTAGCATTGAACGGTTGTGTTATTAAAGTGCAACGTATGGAACCCTGCTCTGACAGTCGGTTACTTTGTGACTTAAGCAACGTGCAGTCATTGAATTATTGACAGCAGAAGGTGTCACCCCAAAGGAGAATCAGAGAATCCAAGCTGTTTATGGTGATTGTATTGATGTGAATACTGTGTGTCATTGGGCAAGTAAGTTTAAAGATGTTGAGGTGGGAACATCTAACTTGCATGACAAAGAGTTGGACATCCTGTGATAGCAACTACTGAGTTTCAC
Organism: Anolis sagrei; assembly: GCF_037176765.1. Classification (NCBI taxonomy): domain Eukaryota; kingdom Metazoa; phylum Chordata; class Lepidosauria; order Squamata; family Anolidae; genus Anolis; species Anolis sagrei. The sequence goes on from NC_090023.1 coordinate 121,489,101, forward strand.
AAGCAAAAAGTTGACAGATTGATTCAGGACAATCGTCATATCACTCAGAGAGAAATTTGAAGCATAATAGGCAGTTCACAAGAACGTGTGGGTCACATTATTGCTTTGCTTGGCTCTCGGAAGATCAGTGCACAATGGGTTGTGGAAATAGAGTGTCGACTTCTTCCGTGACGGCTTCATCGTTGGCAGAAATGTATCCAATTGTCTGGTGATTATATGGAAAAGTGAATAGTGGTAGTTAAAGAGTACATTCTAAGGTTTATTTCTGCATTTGAGTTATTAAACTATTCCCATCCAAACCCAAGTAATGACCAGTGTCAGGACTTGGTTTCCTGGCCTTGGATGTTGGCGCAAAAAACCGGATTCCTGACATGGAGAAATGATAAGGATTTGCAGCTGGTGGCCTTGGGAGGGGCCGTTGGTGGTTTGGCGGGGAATATTGAGCGGGATCTTTGGTCGGTGGGAAGAGGGGATTCGAATGTGGGGGAGGGTATATAAGGGTTGACTTGCGTCTGTGTGCCAATCCTGGCTTTCGTTGTGTATGCATTTCCAGTAGTAAAAGTTCCTGATTGATTACGGATTGGCGTCCTGTGTCTTTTCTGGGAGCGGCTGCTGTGAGCTTACATTAAGCCAGGATTCTTCGGTGCCATCCCACGGCTGTGGTGAGGTACCCCTATGCAACGGGAGGAAGATCCAACGGAGGGGGGAGAACCAGCCTCCCCTTTCGAGAATGCGGAAGAGGAGCTGGAGAGAGTGAATGCCTTGGCTTCATCGACTGCATACGCCCAGCCCAACGGAGTCACACAGAGGCGAGTGAAGGGGGCAGGGGCAGCAACGAGAGAAAGCAGCGGGCTAGAGTTTCCCTCCCCGCAAAGGTTGGATTTCCTGGAGGAAAAGACGGCATCAATGGAGACCACCCTCGCAATGATGTCAAAGGTGATGGAGCGGCTGGCCCCCCTGTTAGAGGAACCACCACCCCGAGGGGAATCGATGTGGAGCGCGGGGGAGAGGAGTGACCGGGGACCCGGGGCACGTCCTAAAACACAGACGAGTTGGAGGGCTGCTGCGGAGAGCGATGAGGAGGAGGAACGACCCCGGGGACTGGCGTCCCAGCAGACGTTCCTGGTGCCCCCGGCCGGAACCGGGCGCGGCACAGGGCGTCAGGAATTGCCCCCGGAGCAGCGAGGGCTCCAGGGAGGGCCACCACGAGCGGAGAACCTGGAGAGGCAGCCCCTTCTCTACCAACCTAGAAGGGAGGAGCTGAGGATCGAATTTGGAGGAGAAGCCGGGAACCTCGCATACTTCTTGACTATGGTGAGGGGATATCTAGAAGATAACGCCCTTACCTTCGGGTCAGAGGCAAGCAGGGTGCGAGCAGTGGGCGCAGCACTGAGAGGGGGAGCAGCGGAGTGGTACGTCCAGCTCCACGCCAGGCGCGACCCATGTTTGGGATCTACGAGGCGATTCCTGGCTGCGATGGAGGCACGCTTCAGGGATCCACTCGAGAGGGTCCGGGCGAGGGAAAAGCTGCAGACGATAACCCAAGGACATCGCTCCGTATCCGAGTACGTGGAGGAATTCCGGTTGAGGGCAGAGAAGGTGCCAGAGTGGTCCAATACCACCAAGGTCCAGATATTCAAAGAGGGCCTGCGGAAAGAAATCTTGACCTGGGCACTTCATCGTGACGATCCGGAGGAGATAGGCGGATGGATTGAGCTGGCCGGCCGCATCGAGACAACCTTGGCACAGGTCAAGAGGCATCAAGGAGCGGCGCCGCAGCAGACGAGATCAAAGGAGGAGAGTCGGAGGACGGAGAGAGGCACGGTCGGGAAAGCCCCAACCGGAGGGCCCAAGGAGCAGAGGGGTGGCTGTTATGTATGTGGTCGCCTTGGCCATCGGGCCGTCGAATGTCGACAAAGGAAAGGGGGAGAGTCCCATTTCCCAAAGTTCAAACCGGCTGCAGGGAAGAGAGCGGAGGAGAGCCCCCCTTCTAGGGCCCCAGTGGGAGATCTGGTGAGTCACAGCCCAGGAATGCTGGTATTCCCGATCAGGCTAGAAGGGGAGGGGAAGTGGGCCAGCTGCAAAGCCCTCATGGATTGCAGCTGCTCAAGAAACATTATGACCCCAGAATTAGCGAACGAACTGAGATGTGAGAAAACCCCCTTGCAGAGCCCCATAGCATTCTCACAACTAGATGGATCAGTGGCGGCTGGAGCCCCGGCGAGGTTTGAAGTGGGAGAAGTGAGATGTAAAGTGGGGAGCTGGGAAGGCAGCATAACCTTTGTAGTATCCCCTATGGCTACTTACAATGTAATACTGGGGATGCCATGGTTAAAAGAAGCTAACCCACAAATCAATTGGAGGGAAGGCAGCATAGCCTTCCAGAGCGAAGAAGGGGGGAAGTGTTGCAAGGGGGAAGAGGCCACGGCAGGCGGAGTGCAGGAAATTCCTCCTGAGTACAGAGACTTCGAGGATGTATTTGACGAAAAGGAAGCAGATCAGCTTCCCCCTCCTAGGAGGGTCGAAGTAAAGATTGAACTCAATGAGGATGCCAAGTTGCCTAGGAGTAAATTGTACCCCATGTCGGTCAAGGAGATGGAGGAACTGAGAAAATATATTGAAAAAAACTTGGCCCGAGGGTTTATAAGGCCATCCGAATCACCCTTGGGAGCCCCAGTGCTATTTAGGCACAAAAAGGACGGTTCGTTGAGACTGTGCGTGGACTATAGGGGGCTGAATGCAGTGAGCACCACCAACAACTACCCCATGCCACTAACCAAGGACTTGCTATCGCGATTGTCAGAAGCAAGGGTGTTCACGAAAATTGACTTGATCGAGGCCTATCACAAATTGCGCATAAGGCCTGAGGACAGGTGGAAAACGGCGTTCGCCTGTGCGCTCGGCCATTTTGAATATTTAATTTGCCCATTCGGGCTCAAAGGCTCTGGATCAGCATTTATGCAGATGATTAATGAGGTGTTACACCCATTATTGTATCGCAGGGTGTTTTGCTTTGTGGATGATGTAATTGTGTTTACCCGGGATAGACGATCCCATGTCAAATTGGTGAGAGAGGTGCTCCAGAAATTGAGGGAGGCAAAGTTGTTTGCAAAGCTACCAAAATGTGAGTTCAATAAGGAACAGATAGATTTCCTGGGATACCGGATCTCCAAGGGAGGGATAGCAATGGATCCGGCAAAGGTGGAGGATGTCAGGGGGTGGAGCCCTCCCCAAATGCGCAAACAGTTGCAATCATTCCTCGGATTTGCAAATTTCTACCGGGGGTTCATAGAGGACTTTGCGCAGATAACATTGCCCCTAACGGAACTGCTCAAAACGAAGGGAAAGGGGGAAACGGTGAAGGTGCAGTCCCCGGGAGCAAAGCTAAATTGGTCAACAGAGTGCCAAAAAGCTTTTGAAGAACTGAAACGCAGATTCACTGAGGAACCAGTATTAATCCACCCCGATTTAACCAAACCATTCGTAATCCATTGTGACGCATCAGATAGGGCTTATGGGGCAGCTCTGATGCAAAGGGACCCAGAAGGGAGGTTGAAACCCTGCGGGTTCATCTCAAAAAAATTCAGCGAAACTGAGCGGAACTGGCCAGTGTGGGAGAAGGAGGCCCTGTCAGTGGTGAGGGCTCTAGAAACGTGGAGGCACCTATTAGAGGGAAGCGGAATCCCCTTTGAAGTGTGGACCGACCATAAAAACTTACAATACCTCACTTCACCCAGGCAATTGTCAGCAAAACAAATAAGATGGGCCCAGTATTTCAGCAGATTTGATTTTAAGCTGCGGTTCCAAAAGGGTAAACAAAATGTAATCGCAGACATGTTGTCAAGAATGCCGGAGGATGAAGGGAGAGGGCAAGGCCCAAAGGGGAGCGTGTTCTCAGAACGGCAGTGGGGCATGGCAGTGCAAACCCGAGCACAAACGGAGCGCAGCCAAAGGCTGGTGGGGGTTGAGAGCAAAGACGGGGGATGGGAGGAGGAGATAAGGCAGGCATGCAGGGAGGATGAGTGGCTGAAAAGAAATAAGGAAAAGGTGGAATGGAAGGATGGGTTGGGATTTGTACATAGGAAATTATACATCCCAGGCAACCTGAGGGAAAAAATGATGGTCAGATGCCACGGCAACAAGGGAGCGGGACATTGGGGAGTAACGAAAACCCTGAAAATGTTGGCACGTCAGTGTTGGTGGCCCAGGATGAGGGGTGACACCAAAATGTATGTATCCCGATGCAATGCGTGTGCACAAAGTAAGGCAACCACACAAAAGCCAACGGGGTTATTGCAAAAGGTGGCAGAACCATCACAACCGTGGAGGGTAATTGCTATGGACTTTGTGGGCGAACTCCCAATTAGCAGAGGTCAACGTTACATATGGACGGTGATGGATCTGTTCTCAAAGCAAGCGCATTTCATAGCGCTGCCTAAATTACCATCTGCAGAGAAATTGGCTGAGCTGTTTATCAAACATATCTATCGGTTACATGGTTGTCCAGACCAGGTGATTAGTGACCGAGGGGTGCAATTCACGGCCCGGTTCTGGGAAGGATTCATGCAGTTGATGGGGGTAGAAAGGACCCTGAGTTCAGCGTTCCATCCCATGACCAATGGGGGGGTCGAGCGCACACAACAGACATTGGGGCTGTTCCTAAAGACATACACAAACCAATGCCAAACCGATTGGGCCGATTTACTCCCGTTTGCAGAAATCGCGTGCAATGGAGCCTGTCACGCATCCACAGGGAAATCCCCCTTTGAGGTAGTATACGGCATGGAAGTAACCCCTTTACCCAAATTACCGAGTTGGGGGGAAGAACTGGAGGGAAAGGAGGGATGGCCAGACAAAATGAAAGCGAACTGGGAGGGAGTGGCAAAATCACTACGAGAGGCCCAACGAAAATATAAATTGTTTGCAGATCGGAAAAGGAGGGAAGGTGACAGATTGGAAGAAGGGGATTTAGTGTGGCTGAGTACAAAAAACCTCAAGCTAAATACCCCCTCTCGGAAATTGTCTCCCAAATACATTGGTCCCTTCAGGATTTCTGACAATGAAGTGACGTATACTTTGAAACTACCTAAGGTGTTGGGGAAGGTACACCCAACATTCCATTGTAATTTGTTAAAAAAGTACCAAGGCCAGCTAGACAAAGAAGGGACATGATGGTGACGTGTGTTTCCCTTCCAGGAAGAAGAGGAGGTGGAGGGGGACGTTATGTCAGGACTCGGTTTCCTGGCCTTGGATGTTGGCGCAAAAAACCGGATTCCTGACATGGAGAAATGATAAGGATTTGCAGCTGGTGGCCTTGGGAGGGGCCGTTGGTGGTTTGGCGGGGAATATTGAGCGGGATCTTTGGTCGGCGGGAAGAGGGGATTCGAATGTGGGGGAGGGTATATAAGGGTTGACTTGCGTCTGTGTGCCAATCCTGGCTTTCGTTGTGTATGCATTTCCAGTAGTAAAAGTTCCTGATTGATTACGGATTGGCGTCCTGTGTCTTTTCTGGGAGCGGCTGCTGTGAGCTTACAGACCAGGATACTTGAAACAGTGTATCTCCTACTATGTAACTGGAAGGCAACTCTAATAGACTGGGGAGGAACTGAAGACACCTTTACACCCATCCCAAATGAGAGTTAAAGCTACTCGAGAAGAGGCCTTTTTTGGTAAGGCCCCAGCTTTGTGGAATAACCTTCCTAGATAAATCAGGGCTGCCACAAGTCTTTTATCATTTATGAAATGAATGAAAGCTTTTATATTTGAACAGACCTTTGGGGGATATTGTAGATGGATCACGGGTCTCTCTAGATCCAAGAGTATGGGAATTTGGCTCTCCATGGGGTTACTTAATGGTTTTAAATATGTATGTTATGTTTGAAAATAGGATTTTGACACTGAGATTTAGATAATCAGGTTGATATAAGGAATTTCTTGGGTTTTAATCTGTTTTAATTTTTACTTTGTATGTTCGTATTGTATTGTTAGCCGCTTTGATTCTTGCCTTGGTGTGGGAGAAAAGCAGGGTAAAAATCAACTCAAATAAAATACCAGGTTTCGAAAATCCCAGTTGATTCAAAATACGGCAGCCAAATTGGTTACAGGAACTTCTAGGAGTGATCAGATTATACCCATACTAAAGTCACTCCATTGGCTGCCAATTCATTTCTGGGTAAAGTAAAAACTGCTGGTTTTGATCTTTAAAGCCCTATTTGGTTTGGGTCCAGGTTATCTACTGAATCTCCTTCTTTTGTACAATCTGAACCAAACGATTAGGTCCTCGAAGTGGGGGTGGGGGCAGCTACCCCAGCCTACCAGAACCTGACTGATGACAATCACCAAAATTGCTTTTTTATTGGCTGCCCTAAGACCATAGAACAGTTTCCTGAAAAATATGTGACACATCCGAAGACCTATCTCTTCTGTCAGACCAACCCAGTCAGTTTCAATCATGTTTAAACCCATGTCTTGTGTTCACTATATTTTAATCTTTGTTCTGTGTATTTTAATATATGTGTTTTGTAGAAATACATTTTAATATGTGTAATTTATATAACTATTATATGTTTTAGCTATATTGTAACCAGACTTGAGCCACAGGGGAACGTAGGTTAGAAATAAAATTATTGTTGTTGTGCTGTTGTTGTTGTTGATCCAGATACCTATTAGTGTAATGTGTGTTTGAGTGTAGGCTCAAAACAACAGGCCTTACTTTTTTTTAAAAAAAAAAGAGAAGAAAAATGTATGTTGTCTGCCATCTCCCACTTTGGCAATAGGTAGAAATAGAAAAGGCAAAGCAGTATTCCATGGAGATGGATATAATATGATAAAACAAGTCAGGTTAGGATTTTACTAGAGTCCACAAAAATTTGAGTCTTGTTCTGGGAGTGTGGGATCTTTCAATTATTTTTTCTGTTCTGGAACCAGGTAACTTTGATCACACATGTGCTCTAGTCTCTCTTTAAAGCAGAGATGCCTGGAAAAAAGCTGTCAGGTGTCTGGTTGCCTGGCAATGCCTCAAGTGCAGCTACTGAGGGAAAGAAACTGAGGGACCTAAAAGTCCCAGGGACTACCGAATTGGAGAAGAGATGCTCAGAAGTAGAGAGGGAGGTGTAGGCCTTTGCAATGGAATAAGTGGCTTTTTCTAAGGAAGCTCCAGCTGCAAGCAAAAAAAAGTCTTTCTGGGGAGGTGATTAGAAAGCCAGCAGCCAGGTGAATACCAACCCTTCTATCTATAACCAATATGAGGCTTTGGATGACAGTAAAATGTTACCAGATAGGGAAGGAAATTGGAGTCTGTTTGGTCAGAGAGGGTCTGGGCAAAGAAACCCCCTGTCTCCAAGGAGCTAGGTGAAAGAAAACAATTAGTGCATTAATAGGCGATGAGGGCAACTAACCAGTCCAGTGTCACATCTGTGCTTGGACGCAACTGGATTGCATCTCAAGGGCCATATCCCAGGCCAGACCTAGTCCAACCAGGTATTTCTGCTTGAGTCTTCTACTTAACCAAGGAAGATCTGTCTCAAGGCTTGCAATCACAGAGCTGCCTGAGGTCCATGAGCTAGGGACATCTTATTGGAACCAGAGGCAGGAGTACCACAATGGAACCAGAAGGCTTATGGGCAAGATGTAATTTTCCTACACCCAGGGCCAACACTCTTTGCAACCTTATCTACAGTGTCATATTTCACATGGAGCAAGTCTCAGATCCAGTAGCAAGCTAGGTCACTGTAAGAGTATCTTCTAAGAGTTGAGAACCCTAACTCAATGATGTTGTACACCGTTACTCCTGTTTTGTTGACAAAATTCAACAAAATGTTGGTACTCACATGGGACTTAGATTGATTCATATTGGGGGTAACTGCAGGCTGCATATCCCAGGGCAGGAGGTACCTTTTGTATTTTGACCCTTTACTGACCTCATCAAACGTGCCACCAGAATTGCCATGGGTTATGGCAATCCCGGTGGTGCCTATCTGGGGGCATGGAGAACCCATCACCCCACTACCTGCATTACTTAACTCACTTGCATCCCAATCTAACAGGGGGAAGCTTCCGCCACCCGTCTTCCCCCTGTTGATCCAGGGGGATGAGTTGCCCTCATCTCCTATTAATAACTAATTGTTTTCTTTCACCTAGTTCCTTAGAGACGGGGAGCCTCCTGTGTTGCGGCTGTGGCAGAATGCGCCAGTCCATCTTCCCCTTTACAATGGAACCCCATTGGAGGTTACAGTGCATTATGGGATGGGAACCAGTGGGTTCTGTCATAAAAGGATAGGTGAACTGATGCATGCCGTTGAATTTAGTGCCATGTGATGAGGTAGTAAGAGTTATGTTCTGACAGCTGGTGTACATGCATTAGAAGGAATAAATCCACAAATGGAATTATTTCAAAGACCTAATCAGAGATGTAATGCTTTTCATACCATTCCATTTCACGTCAATATCCTCGTGGTCAATGCACTGAGACTATATATCAGGATGGTTCAAGTTATTTTATTCTCCTAGATGAATTAAAATACCTTCCCCTCATTACAGATCCATGGGCCTTGCTATTTGTTGGACAGTACATCAACAACCTATTGAACAATATGCTAATTGGAGTGTTTTATTATTTTCATTGAAGTAATATTATAAATATAGTTCTGGACGTATCCAGTAGTACCTCTGGACAAAATACAACTCCTGGATTCTTGAAACCAACATTTGTATAATGTGAATCCTTGGATCAATCATGAAAACATATTTTAAGTGTGCTTTTAACATCATATTTCTTGGATGTATGATCTAAAGAAGTGGATTGTAATGTCAAAAGAACATGGAGACTACCACTGGTAGTCTTAAAGGCTCTAGAAGTCTCTTTCTCCTTACCCCTGTTTCATGATGAAATAGACTACTATAACAACCACAGAGAAAGGAAGAAACTGATAGCCAGTACCTTGAAACCTTGCAAATCAGGCAGAGGTATTTAGGAGCAAGCTGGGAGAGGCCATGAAAGAAATCCTCATGAATCTCTCAGCTGGTTAGCTCGAAAAGGAAAGAGGTGTAATTATTCATTTTATCCCCTCTCCCATTTTACCAATGGGCTTCCCATTCATGTTCATTCCATGCGTTTCTTAATATTGGCTTTGTTTTTACTTCTTGTGTGGACATTCATATGCTTTTTCCATGATGTATTCATCTATTTATATACCGTTCCCAATGATTGAATACACACACACACACACACACACAATTTTCACAGCTGAATTAAATGTGCATATGTGCATTTTTCTCATTTGCATTTTTTAAAAAAGTATGAAAGATTCCAGGCATAGAAATCAAGCTTGCAAATGTGTGTATCTCTTTGGCAAGATATGTTTTATTTCTCAGTGAATTTCAGGAGCTAGAAAATGGATTTTTTTTTAAAAATGAGAAGCTTAAAAGCATCCAGAGTTTTCTCCAGATGTAGCTGGGGGTAACTATTTCTCTCTTCTGTCACTGGATTGCTATCTGGTCTTAATGCCTACTTAGCTTTTGCAGGAGCCTATCTGCCTGAATCAAGGGACTTTAAATCCATACTGAATATTCGTAACTTTTAAGGATAACAAAGTGTGTGCATGGCAACATGAATCTGAAGAAGTCACCACTCACAGTTAACAGGAAATGTCATCTTAAATGTTTTTGTAATCCCACTGCACACAGTAAGAATCAATTATAAACAGGAATACAGAGAGTTGTATTTTTAAAGTATTAACAAAGACACAGATAATATGTGTTCCTTTAGAGGTAAATGAACTCTATGTGCAATCAACAACATGATCAATTGGCAGGATGATAGGAGTTGCAATCTAACAACACATGGGGCATAGATTTCCCAATATTTCAATTACTTTTGAAGAATGACATCCAAATCCACTTCAACTGCTCATGTAGAAATATATATTCATATAACTTATGCTAGTGTTGACTAGTATTAATTATATTCTATATAGTTGCATATAAGTGAACATTTGGATGCTTGTCCTGAAAACCCACCAAATTTATGATGTAATTGTATGTATGAATAAATGGAGGAAAAGAGAGAGAGTTTCCACCCTCCCTCTTCTCCTCTCTTGTGTGACTTTGTGAGGCAGTGCCATTTTTGTACCTATTCAAAACCACAAACACCAGAGGTAAGGTAAAGGTTCATGACTGAGTAGCACTAAATTAGTGCTGGTGCCACTTGGCTATGCCTGCTGTCCATTTGTCAGGCTAGTTCAAGTTGGTTTAGTCCAGTTTACAGTGATGCTGATTTTGAGTACCCCATTCCAGTTCAGCATCAACTTTTCTGGCCAGTGAAGATGCACCCTTCATATCTAGCAGCTGAATATGCACACAGAAACACATGTATATAAGAGAGAAACTGAAATGATTGAGTTGAAGCTATGTTCTTTGGAGTCTCTTTTCCCTTCTTATTTTTCTCTTTCACCCCACTTCTCATTTTCAGAGGGACTTGAGTTAGAAGAAGAGAAGGGATAAGTAGAGGAGCACCAAGTGGATTGATCCTTTGGAGAATTCATTTTTTTCACATCCATTAATTGTACGTATACATTTATAATACAATTCTATTTCCATTAGTCTGAATTTTTACTCCATGCTGTTTAATTTGGGGTTTCTTTGTTCTATTCCCTAAGTGCTTTCCATTTTATAAACCTTGTCATTCATTCACTTATTTAAAGCTGGATCCACACGGCCCTATATCCCAGAATCTGATCCAAGATTATCTGTTTATTACAGATTATCTGGCAGTGTAGAGACATATAATCTAGTTCAAAGCAGATAATCTGGGATTGGATCCTGGGGTATAGGGCAGAGTAGACCCTGCCTATGAGCACATGATGTGTTCTATTTTTCATACCAAGAATGATTTATTTGAAGTTACTGAAAGGTTTGATTTCCCCGAGGGAAAAAAGGAACAAGCTTCCCCTCTGATTTTTCTTCTGAGGGCTTCACTTCCTTCTGACAAGTGATCTGTAAAAGTGATATAATTCAATGCTTATTTTCTTATAGCAATTTCCAGATCAAAGTGAGTAATTTTTACAAGTACACAATGTCTCTTGTATAACTATCATTTCAACAAGCTTTGGCATGTCACAATTTTAAATTCTCGGCATAAATTTCTACCAAGTGATCTCAAAAGCACAATTGTAAAAAAATTAAATCTTCAGACATCTGCCATTCCTTTTTCTGTTCGTCAACATATTTTCCAAAGCAGTTCTGATCTTTCTTTCTGAGGAGAATACTCCACAGTGAGTATGTAAAATCTTATTTGGCTCATTCTCATGCACAGTAATAAGAAACCTCAAAAGTTTTCTTCTCACGTCTGAGTGCATAAGAGGTATTTGTGTCTTCTGTGAGAGAGAATTTATACTGGAAAAAAGAGAAGTGTGTGCATATGTGTGTGTATGCCTGTGTGTGTGTGTTTAAATGACATGCATAACATTTGCCTAAACTTGATTACTGCTGCAGACTTTTAAAAAGAAATAAAATGACCAAATAGGTTGTGTTTGCCTTTTCCACAAGTAGTCATTTGCTTCTGTGCAAAATTGCAGGGACTCTGAACCCACACAAAAGAAACAAACAAACAAACAAATAAAGTGCTGATTGTCTCACTTTGGTGAATGAGGAGAGGGATTCAGGAAGTCTTGTCCATAATGTGTCCCTCAACTACTTTACATCTTTAAATCATTTTATTAACTTGGTATTTCATGATGCAGTATAACCATCAGCCCATAAATATCTATCATGTTCATCCCTTTATGCTTTTCATTGGTAGGACACTGTTTCTTCTACACCTGAGGGTGTTTCATAGTGTTTTGCTAGTTCTCTGAAAAACCCGTAACCAAGGGCTTTGCTATATTATTTAATTATTTATTCAAATATTTATAGCATACCCTACATCATGAAATCTCAGCTGATACATAATAAAAATAACCTAACAACTCTAAAACAATTTTTACAAAATCTTTAAAATCTTTTAAAATCAAGCTATGCTACTATGAAGGCAGTTCCATCTTGCCTCCAGTGTCATCAGTTGGGACCCACCCCCCAGCACCAACCGCTGCTCTGAGTTCAGAGTGAAGAGAGGGGCCAGGAAGGCAGTTCCATCTTGTCTCCTGCACTGTGCTTATAATATAATATACACATACATATACATATAATATTGATAATATTATAATGTAATACAATATACTACTACTACTATTAATATGATATTATAATTATATATTTTATATTAAATGTAATATTACTAATAATATTAAAGGATAATGTCATAGTACAATGTAATATATAATATTAATATTGTGCTGTGATAATAATATAATATACTGCATTGACTTTTTACTTGTAAGCTGCTCTGAGTCCCCTTCAGGGTGAGAAGGGCGGCATATAAATGTCATAAATAAATAAATAATAAATAAATAAGCAATACTTTAACACCACCCAAATTAGTTCAAGACAAAATAAAACATGGACATATGCTCATTGGGTTCTATTCATTTAGGCCTCAAAGGTATTAATAAAGATGCACATTGTACTGAAATGAAGTCAATAATTTGGCATATCTGAGATTTCACTTTAATTTCAACCTTCTCTTTGGGAAGCCTCTCCACCATGTTTCTAAATGTATCAGTATGACATATAAAACCCTATTTGTTTTAATCACTCAGGTATTTCCCCTCTATATTTACCATTGTTCTAATAAAGAACCGATTGGAGGAGAAAGTGCAGGCAGAGAAAAAGCTTTAAAACTTTCAATCCTTTGGTTGCTTTCTAGCTCAAACATCTAGAGTTAGGAATGCAATGTGCAAGAAGTGAGAGAGCTGGACCAGAACTCTTCGCAGCAGGCTCGTAGCCAGGATTTCATTTTGGGGTGGGGTGGGGTGGGGGTGGGGGGGCTGATTTTTTTTCAGGGGGGGTTTCGGGGGGGTGAGTTTGGGGGGGGGGGCTGAGTCTGAGTGAAAGAGGGTCTACCCTAGCAAACCTTTTGTATCATTACCCCAATACCCCCATGCATATGGGATATATTGAGTATGGTGATCAGATCATGATATGAATAACATAACAGTTTAAATAATGTACCAGTAAGGCCTTCTCGTGGACCACCATGAGAATTTCGGGGGGGGGGGGGGCTGAAGCTCCCCAAGCCCCCCCCCCCCCCCCAGCTACATGCCTGGTAGAAGGTATCTTAAAATAGCACCCCACACCATTATTTCAATGTCAATGATGCAGGTTGGAAAAGTTGTCAGTCATACATTATTGTTCCACAAATTGTTTATTAAAACACAGATATAGACATTCTTTTATCCATAGCTGAGTAGATTTGCAGTGCAATCAATCATGCTAGTTGGCTTTAATGTAGGATATGAACTTGTAGGTTGACAAACTTTAGTTTGTAGAGGGTGTCCTAAACATCTTGAAGGCAGCAAATCCTAGATGGTCTAGAAGGTTATGCCTGGCTAGTCCTAGTTAGTATTTTGATGGGAGACTGCTGAATACAAGTGCTATTTGGCAATATTTTGGAAGAAAACCATAGCAAACCATGCTTTTAATATTCCTTGACTAAGAAAACTCTATGAAATGAATGAGAATTCAATAAGTCATCAGGTCACACTCACACACAATATATAGAGGAAGAGACTTGGGGTCCATCTACATGGGACAAATGAAGCAAGGTAGGGGTGAATGGACATTGTGGCATCCACATAACACTTGAATCCCGATTTGTGCTTTGTACCTACCAAATCTGCTCAATATGGCCTTGCCCCATGTTACTCAAAATTGAGGAATGTCCCAGAGCTTCCCTGGAGATGCAGAAGTCACCCACACTTTGGAGATGTGTAAACAGTTGAGCCAATTCTGATTTGATCAAACACATGATTGGGTAGTCTGCAGATAGAGGATGTCATTTAATATCCTTGTCCTATAACACATAGCACAAAATTGTTGGTGGTTGTCATTCATTGCAAATTATGATCAAATGCTAGTGTGATCACAGAGGGGGGGGGGAGGGAAGGGTGGTGCATTTTGACAGAGTTTGCAATGAATGGGACAACAAAAGTAGCAAACAAGTAATATAAAAGGAAAGTAACAACACTCCAAACTGTTTTTTAAATTGTGAATTGGATACTTTTTAAAACCTTACAAGGAGTAATCAGCATGCACTACTTTTTAATTAAAGTAAATTAGGGGAGTAGGTTTGAGCAGGGGAGATCTACCAAGGCTTTAGACCCTTAGGAACTTTCTGAGAGTGTACACTGTTATGATTTGACATAAGAGTAAACACTTGGAGATCAAGGATACCTGTAGCATGAAATAATGAAACAAACCTGACGTCTGTGTGCAAGACCTGCAAGTGACAGCTTGAAGAAACAGAATTATTTTTATGAAAAATGAAGTCTTCATTTTGTGTTCAGACTTTGACCCACCTTTTGCAAGAGATTTCCAAATAAAATATAAAGAGATCAAATAAGGTGAATCATATTTTCCAATGAATTGTTGCCCTCAAAAATAGTTCAGCTTTTTCATACAGCCAGTTGGTATTCTACAATGAATATACAATATTGATTAAGCCAGAGATATTTTTCAAAAGAACTGGGATTATAGAGGTGGACAATGAACCAAATCTTCCTAGTGGAATTCATGATGATTCTAGGAAATAATACTAAAGGAGGTGAAGCAGTGAAGAGAAGACAGCAAGGATTAAAGTCTACAATAGATATGGAAGTTGTACCAAAAACAGTGACAAAGTTCTCAAAATAGAGCCTCCCATTCAACTTGTATAAAGCACTCTGCAGTTAAAAGGAAATAATTTCTTCCACCTGGGGTGGGAGCTCTCTGGTTATTTGTTTTCTTTAGAACCATTACATGTGTGTGTGTTCTTGCTTTGTGTGTGTGTGTGTGTATGTGTGTGTGTGTATATATATATATATATATATATATATATATATATATATATATATATATTCAGCATCTGAAATAATACTGACGGAACCTGCACAATGATTTCAAAGAAATTGCACTTTTTAGATAGTCACAAGAAGATTTGTTCAGATTCTATTCCCCCTCCCAATATGTTACCAAAAGACAGGGTTTCATGTGAGAACATTATGTACTTCTGCAAAGGTTGAGGCAGAGGATCTCATGAACTTGGAAGCTAGGGGGCAGGGGGGAGGGCACTATTTTTTTTTTTACCTGAGAGAATACCTCTCTTGGAATTTCTAGGTTCTCCAGAGTGACTCTGTGGACCACAGAATTGCAGTGGAGGACCTAGAGATCCGTAGAAATAACATGTTAATAAAACTCATGAATAACTCATGAATAATCTAATATGCAAAAGCTAAACCAACAAATATTCCTGCTTCTTGGCAGGGGGTTGGACTGGATGGCCCATGAGGTCTCTTCCAACTCTTTGATTCTATGATTCTATGAAATATGGAGGGCTGACTGTAACCTTTTTGCTAATTAAATCAAGTCTCACTCATAGGGTTAGGCTCTACATGATTTATGTGATCCCCAGTTGCCACTGCCTGACTGCTGTTTCCAGAGTTTTAACGTATTTGAGGTAATGCACATTGCAGCACTGTATACTGTACTGACCATAGCTAATAAGGATGATAACAAAAGAAAGAAAAGCTGCTTCATTTACATTAAAGGCCATGGCTCCAACTCAATTGACTAGATTTCTATCTGAATGCATATATGTTTATGTGTGTGTTCAGCTGCCAGAATTGTAGGGTGCATATATACCAGGCATGGGCAAACTTGCCCTCCTCCTCAGGTATTTTGGACTTTAACTCCCAGAAATCCCAGCCAGCTTACTGGCTGTCAGAAATTGTGTGTGTTGAAGTCCAAAACATCTGGAAGACCAAAGTTAGCCCATACGTGATCTATACCATAGAATTAATGCATCACATTAACCGCCATGGCTCAATACTATGAAATCATGAAAGTTACAATTTTACAAGTTATTTAGCCTTCTCTGCCTAAGAGTGCCTCACTAAACTACAACTCCCAAGCTACTATAGTATTCAGTCATGGCAGCTAAAATTTTTGAAGCCTATTCACAATTCAGGACTTATTTTGTACAAGATTTCCATGTAAGCCATTTTATACGGGGGGGGGGGGGGTTCATTGCAAGGGACAGTATCCTTTCTGTGCAGAAATCATTTACAACACAATCCCATGTGCTCAGAATTAAGTTCCACTGCATTCAGAAGAGTTTCCTTCTCAATAGGTAAGCATCATACCAAAGGTGTTTATAAAAATGTTCTGGTACAGATATAATGAGACTATTCCTACCATCTCATTGTAAGGCAGGATCTCATTGGCTTAGAACTTGCACTTCCAGATGCTCCTGAAAGCATATCCTATGTAAGGCTTTCTGATACTGTTGTCCAAAACATTTTTGCTATAAGGCCCATTTAATAAGAGTACTTTGCAGATTTTTGGAAGTGTAATTTTCTGTTACACATCTTCATTGATAGAAAAAAAATATTCTGTTTCTACCATCTGTAAAAGCCTTAAATTAACTTATTAATATGCAATATACCAAAAACAAGACTTGGGTATTTCTTGGCCAAAACAGAGTCTAATAATCACTTTTCTAAGCCAAAAATTCATAACAGGAGAATAATATAACTGATAGTTTCTGTGTGGCCAGCAACCCAATGCTTTATTATTTCCTTTGGTCTCATTTTATACTCTTAGGTGCACTTCTATGTCCAATTCTGTCCCAATGCAATTAGATTTGTTAATAACAGAGCCTTTTTGGCTCAGAATTGTTATCTCAAAACAAAGCATAAAACCTAGTTGCTAATTGACACAACAGGAAGGTAGCTGCCAAATTCATTCCAGTGTGGCACAAAATTGTCTTCTGTTGGAAGCCATCATGGAAAGTGGTGATTATCCTCCTGCAATTACTAAATCTGCAATAATTAAGACATGTCATTAGTTTGGAAAACAAAAAATAACATCACTAAAAAGCAAATAGTGTTTTTAAGACTAAAGAATTCTAGTACGTATAAACATACACAATGGAATCCAGCTAAAGGCAATAATAGTGGTTAGCAGTTTTAATAATGTTTCAAGCTCTTATGTCAGCATTGATTGCAAATTTTAGAAATCATGCCCAAATAAAATATGACCCTCCAAAAGCTAGGTTTTCATGCAGAAAATGCTTTTATTTTCTTTTTGGCCCCATCTACACTGACCATGTAACACAGTTTCAAGTTGACTGGAAACTGGCAGCTACAAAACACACATTGCCATGTGGACTAAAGGGCTTAGAACTTCTACTTCCAGATGCCCCTGACAACAATACCCAGTGCATTGAAGAAAGTCGCAGGAAAGTCCAAGATAACCCCTTTATATTGAGATCCTAATATATTCAGATTGCAGGGTGAAATTGACTTTGCCCTTACTGAAGCACTTTGTAGTCTTTGAAACACAGGTGAAAAAGCAGCCCCCCAAAGTTCCAAGGGCATGACTTGTTATCAGGGGAGTGAATTGATCTGCTCGGTGGGCCAATTGATTACTTCCACTCCTATGTGTCACTTTCTTTTCCCACTTCCCATGTCTTTGGAATGCTGTTTGGATCTCTCCCGGAAATAGTATTTTTTTAAAAAAAATAAGTCTGCATAGCAGTTTAAGGTCAGGTTCTTTCTAGCCTGAAACCAGTTCCAGACTTGTCAATCCAATCACTCACACAACAAAAGCCATTTCTCCCCAACTGGTTTCAAACCAACTTAAATGGTCAGTGTAGAAGTGCCCTTCTACTATACCTCCCTCTTAAGACTCAAGCGAAACTCAGTATTTGAATCTTAGATGAAAAAATCCGGTCAAGTTCTGCTTCAACTCTAGTTATGACACACTGGATTCAGCAACATATTTTTGTATGACCACTTCCAGTTTCCTTTCCTTTGGAGCACTGCTATCCAGTGAATGCTGCTTTTATGCATGTTTCCACAAATGATGGCTAGAATTGGTGGCCAACTACCACTCATTTCTAATAGTAAGCCTATGGGTAAGATAGCTGTTCAAGAGGTGCAGAATGTGGAATGCTAGTTCAAAAATAAAAAATAAAAAATGGAATGGTAGAGAGAAAATTGGAATCCCCTACCTAGAGAGAGTGATTGCCTAGAACTCTGATGACAATCATCCCTCTTACAACCCAGAATATACTGCTTTCTAGGCAAAATTTTAGCTGGAAAAAATATCAAGGTAATCTGCTTACTTCATGGTTGATGAGGTAAGAGGACCTTCAACATCAGAACTGTGCTGGAAACATTCCACAGATTCTAGAGCAAAATCCTAGTGATTAATCTATGGTAAGGATTGACTGTGCTACATTTTTTCACAATGTTTCCTTCCCTGAAATATGGTAATTTTAAAGGGACATTTAAATATTTCACAGCTGATGTGTTGATGCTGTGTATGTATGTGTTTCTATGTGTAATATGCATATTCCTTTTCAAAAATCATACAGCTACTACATTGTAGGGTGAGATGTAGGGCACATCTATGATGACCACTTAATGTGGATAGAAGATAGATTGAATATATGGTGTTTAAATTATGCAAATCAAGAACATGTGTAGCATAAATTGGAGCAAGCAAAATCATGGGATACTCTGAAATAGGGTGTAAACAAATCACATGCTGAAACTGATTAAGGTATTAAGGACCAGGCACTCCAGCAATCCACACGTGCACATTGAGATGGGGAGAGTTTAAAAAACCTGATTCCCCCAAGGCCATGAAGTTGTGGATCTTGTGAATCCTGGAACTGGGTCAGAGCTAACCTCTTCAATGTGTAAAAGCACCACCTAGGCCTCCACCCATTTCCAGGGCTTCATAGTATCACCTCCCCCAACACACACACACACACAAATTGAAATCACTTCTTTGTTGGCTTCACCCTACCTTAATTGATTGGTGTAAGATGTGTCCCTAGCCTGATACCAGTTTAAAAGAAGGAACTGTTTCCTCCAAACCTTTTTTAAATAGAATTCCTGTAGTGGTTTATACTAGAGGGTTTTTTTTCCTGTTTGTTATTAGAGATAAATTTATGGCTTCCACTGGTGACCCGGTGGCTGTATTTGTCAGTCTCTGATATCATGTTTGCGCTGGGTTGAGTATTTCAGTGTATTCTTGTGTTTTTGTTTTGTTTTGTCATTTCTATTGTTTTATTGTTTATGCATCCCTTGGGGTGCCCTTTAACAGTGAAATATGACTCATAACTTTAACAAGTAAAGCAAAGAAAGGGAACCTAAGGTTACTGAATGGACTTGCCTTACAATATCATTTTTTTCTGGGAAGACTCTGAAAAGTCCACGAACATTCAGAATTATTAAATGGAAACATAATTTTATTAACGGAGAATACACTGAATTAATACCAATAGATGGCCTTTTCTGAGCACTTAGCATGTTTTGCATAAATTGTCATCTTCATAATAGTTCTGTAAGCCAGTATTATTTTTCTTATACTACAGATAAGGCATTCCAGAGGCATTATCTCCTGATGTTTCGCCTGCATCTATGGCAAGCATCCTCAGATGTAGTGAGGTCTGTTGGAACTAGGAAAATGGGTTTATATATCTGTGGAATGACCAGGGTGGGACAAAGAACTCTTGTCTGCTGGAGCTAGGTGTGAATGTTTCATCTCACCATCTTGATTAGCATTTGATTGTCTGGCAGTGCCTGGGGCAATCTTTTGTTGAGAGGTGATTAAAGGTGCCTGATTGTTTTCCCTCTGTTGTTTTGCTGTTGTAATTTTAGGGTTTTTTTTTAATACTGGTAGCTATATTTTGTTCACTTTCATGGTTTCCTTCAACCAAAGAAGTCTGCCATAGCAGAGCACCTGATGAACCAACCTGGACACAGCATATTATTTGAGAACACAGAAATGCTGGACCACTCTAACAACCACCATGTCAGACAACACAGAGAAGCCGTTGAAATCCACAAACATGTGGACAATTTCAACAGAAAGGAGGAAACCATGAAAATGAACAAAATCTGGCTACCAGTATTAAAAAATTCTAGAATTACAACAGCAAAACAACAGAGGGAAAACAATCAGGCACATCTAATCACCTCTCAACAAAAGATTGCCCCAGGCACTCCCAGGCAATCAAATGCTAATCAAGATGGTCAGTTGAAACATTCACACCTAGCTCCAGCAGACAAGAGTTCTTTGTCCCATCCTGGTCATTCCACAGATATATAAACCCATTTTCCTAGTTCCAACAGACCTCACTACCTCTGAGGATGCTTGCCATAGATGCAGGCGAAACATCAGGAGATAATGCCTCTGGAATGCCTTATCTGTAGTATAAGAAAAATAATACTGGCTTACAGAACTATTATGAAGATGACAATTTATGCAAAACATGCTAAGTGCTCAGAAAAGGCCATCTATTGGTATTAATTCAGAATGCCTCTAGAACATGGCCATGTAGCCCGAAAAAACCTTCAACAACCCAGTATTTTAAACATTGCCAAGTACACAGAAAGTGTATTAAACTGAACATAAAAAAAGAAAATAAAATCCATTACCACTACATTCACCCATCTGGAAACAGATGATACAGTCTGTAGTGACCCAGGAGTACATCTACATTATAAAAATAATGAAATTGGATACCACTTTAACCGTCATGGTGTAGTGATTTCAGCTAGGACCACAGATAGAGAGGTCTATGCCCAGTGAACCTTCACTAAACCAGATCAGCCAGGACAGAATACAGGCCCTCCAGGTTGAAGGCAGCAGCTCCAGTGGTTGCCAATAAGTTTCTGGTCCCAATTTAAAATGCAGGTTATTACCTATAAAACCCTAAATGGTTTGGGTCCTGCTTAGTTTCATGATGTATTTCCCTTTACAAACTGGGGTGAGCTCTAACATCTGCTGGGGAGGTCATTTTCTCACTCCCACCTTCGCACAAGCACGGTTGGTGGGGATGAAAAGAGAGGGCCTTCTCGATGGTGGCCCCCCAACACTGGAACTCTCTCACCAGGGAAATTAGATTAGCCCCTACTCTGTCCACTTTCTGTAAAGACTTGAAAACTTGGATGTTCCAATGTGCCTTTGAATAACAGTTTAGCTCCTGATCAGGTCTGCCTAGCCATAATTATTATTTTGTTTTTTTCCAGTACTTTACCTCCGGCCCTGGTTCTATTGTTCTACGTTTTGCACAAGCCTTGTCCTGCCATCTTGAAACTGAGCATGCCCACTTTTTCCGGTTACTGGTGATTGATGGTAATTTATATGTTTTGTGATGTTTTTACTTTTCTGTTTTTAATTGTTTTAATTATATTGTTTATTTATATGCTTTTAATTATGTAACTTTGAAATCTTTGTTTATGCTGGGCTTGGTCCCTATTTAAACTGCCCTGATTCTTTTTGGGGAGATGGTGGTGGGATATAAGAATTAAATTATTATTATATCAGTTATTGAAGCTACAGAGGTTTATTACAATTTGGCCAAATAGTATGTAAATACAAACAATATGCTTCGCAAATTCATAGAAAAATACATGACATATTATACAGTTCTGACAGCAAAAATCCCCCCAAAACAGGTCTTTGTTTTAAAAAACTGTTTTCTATACTGAAAACAGGTGCATTGTGCAGAAATATTGTTTTCTGTCCAAAGATTGCAGTATCCTCCAAATGATTTGTGTTTCTATGTACATGTGTGCAGAAAACATGTTATCTTTATGGAAAATAACTCATATTTTCTATGCAGAACAATCCACACCACTTTGGGGAATTCAAATACAGAGAGAATACTGCATAGCAATATTTATTTTCTCCCACAGCTGGAGAACATGACTGCAATGATTTATCCTTGCATGCAAGGATAAAATAGTAAATGATTTCAATTTCCAATATACATAGAATTGAAGGGATTCCATTATATTTTTTGCCTAAGGCAGCAAAATGTCTTGTGTCAAAACCTATGGATACAGACAATATCCTCTTGTTAGCAGACTGCAACAATTACTGGCCTCAGGTATGTTCTGAATCCCAGTGGTACTTTCAAAAGTAGCTGGGGAAAATGTCACCATTTTGTATCTTCAAATTAGATCAAGTAACTTTGGGGTGTCAAGGCTCCCTATCATCCTTAAAATTTGCCAGCATGCTGGATGGATAAAAATTGCTTAATGAAAATAAATTCTAATGGGCAAAATAAATTTAAGCTATCTCTTTTCCCATTGTTTTGGAGTATTTAAAGCTATATTTTCAATCTCTGAGTCTAGAATCTTCTTTAGTGCTAACAGTTACATTTTCCCCAAGGCCATGTAACTGTGGCAAAGGGAGGTAGATAAAATCTGCTAGCTCCAAGCATACTTTTTCTCCTAACCAACTTCATTTTCCTCTTTCTTCCACTGCTGATGCCAATGTAGTTAGGTGTAGTGCACTAAGAGGCTTCCAATCTGATTTACAACCTGTTTTTGATAAGACCAATGTTTTTGTGTTGCATCATGAGTCTGCATTAATTTTCTAAGATCATTTGTATGAAACTAGATTACCAAAAGGGGATAAAAAGTGACTCAAAAAAGTCAATTGACTGTGCATGGAAAAGATTCCACTTGAATGCCTTTGCCATAAAACTGCTACAGCTCTTGAAATATAGTTCTTTTTAACATCGTATTTATGCATTCATGGTTTATTAATGGTGTGAAACCACTGAAGGGTAAAGATATACAAAAAGGAAATGAAAATTGAGTGGATGAAATATATTTACAAAGTACATCATCCTCAGATATAACCTTAAACAACCTTTGGGGTTTATGCGGCGTTGCTATTGCACAGACTTTCTGCTCTCTTTTAACACAGAGAATTTAAGATTACATTGTTTTCTAGAAATATATGGCTAGCAGTTAGTGTATACATCATGGTGGTTTGTATTCCACATTGCCACAGGTCATTGGTATGAGGAGACAGTGAAATCCATCACAAAAGTTCTGCCTAAGGAGTCTGGCGAGAAGAACAAACAGAACTGTTTGCTACACACTTCACTGACCTGAAAGGAACAGCTTATTCTAACTTTCCCAATACATGTTCTACTACTATCTGAAGGGACAATTAGTCTGTATTTTGGGGCTAAAGTTGTTTTTACTGATCAAGGAAAAATCCAGCTTGTCCTTTGAAGTCTGAACTAATTGCAGATCCTTAAGTATAGTCATTTTGGGGGAGCAGAATAATTTGGCTTGCAGACTGATGTTCCAACTTTTATTTTTTAGTATGTAGATGTATATTTATTGGTTTTAACCATAGCCATATTTTTATTTCATATACTGGATGAAACTGTGTATTCACACAAGGGGTCAGAAAGTTACTGGTAAAAGGAACACAGCACATTCCTTATTGGTCCCACTTCTGGTGATGATAATGATGGTGATGCTACTACTAATAGCAGCAATAAACAACAATCATAATATTCATATCTCAGCTTTCTCTTCAGATTTAAACTTTTACAACTTACAACACGGCTTACAAATTATTGCCATTCAGAAATATCAACATGGATATATAATTATACCAGTAAAATAAAAAAAAACATTTCAAAACAGGTGATTACAAAGGATTCAAAGTTCTTGCATCTGTTCAAGTAGCACACTGTCTGCATAGTTAATAAAACCATGCAGTTGTTCATGCAATTTTGAATTTTTTTTTTATAAAAGAAGAAAAAGTTTAAAAGACTTGGGGAAAGTGTTATAAGGAGAACAACATTTGTGTGCTGGGGTACAGGAACATTATGTGACCCCATTGCTAAGATTCAAAATGCAACTGTGTCCCCCTCCCTTCCCACTATTTTAAAATTCTGATTAGGGAATTACAATAAAAGTTGTCATTTTCTCAGGGCTGCATAGAGGTGCCAAAAGAAGGCAGCCAAAATCAGCAGGCTCTTAACAGCATGTTTCTTGGACATCACATTTACTACATAGCTGTTGTCTTTATACTTATAGTATATAATTATCCCCCAATACCCCTCCTTGTACTGGACCCCTTGAAAGAGTTAATATTTGTACATTATGATACAAACTGACCTCTGCTGCATCCTGTGAACTAGCATTTGCTCAGAACATAGTTGTTTCCCAGTTTTTTGCCTACATGAACTTACATCCCGGAGACTGAAACCCCAAAACCATCACTCCCAAATACCCACAGATCAAATGTATTTTACATATTGAGAGGGAAATAAAATATGTTTAGAAACATGCACTTAAAGGTACATCTAAATGTAGATTTTATTCATGAATTCATTTTTAATGCAGCAGACTCACAGTGGTTTTTATTTATTCCCCTTTCCTTCTTGTATCTCAATGTACTTCCCAAGGGTTTATACTACAAAAGCTTCACAACTTACTGTGTGGTGCAGTTCTGGCTTGGTTTGGAGCAGAGCAGATCATGCCTGAATCATGTCTGCTATCTTCCTTGTTGGTGTGGCTCTGGCTTCTCGGGGGCCAGTGCTCTCCAGTGAGGTCCTGGTGACAAGTAGGAACCAAAAATGTGAGTTCATTATCTGGCCGATCTGATTGAAGCGGCCTAAATGAAGGTTTCATCTCAACCACCTCATATTGCAATCGATCCTGCTTTATAACTTGAAATTTACCATTGTGACTGTTTCTCTATTGGCACAACTTTGGAGATGGTTAGCATGGATCATGAGATATTGATCACCTGTCTTCATTAGGCATTGGTAACATTGGTAACTAATGGGACTTAGGTATGTGTGGTAAAGCTGGGGAGGATTATTATTGTGCTTATGCTCACACGGAATCCTATACTGTCATCCCAAAAGTTTCCAAGAGTGAGTCAGAGTATTGAGCTTATCAATCAACAAGTGGATCAAGAACCTTTTTATATCTGTAATCAATATTGTTGGTTGATAAAGTTGTGACATTATTTCCAATATAAATATATGATGTCCTGGTGTTTTTGTCATGCAAAGCAGATTTATCCCTGAAGATACAAAGGCTGGGCTTCTCCTCTTTCAAGGGGAAACTTGCAATTGAAGGAAAGGAGGGATCAGGGGCACATTAGGAGGTGAGGAGAAAGAACAAACAAAAAGAGGTAAACACCACTTCAGATTTACTTTGTTCCTTCACTCTGCAGCAATGCACTTCTTTTTTTTTTAATTCTCCATGCTCCAACATATCAGAGGAAGCAGTGGGGCAGGAGCAGCAGCAGCAAAAGAAACAGAGGCAGAGAGTGAGAGTGAGTGAGTGAGAGAGAGAGAGAGAGAGAGAGAGGTGGAGGAGCAGCAGGAAGCAAGACGGACTCTCCTCTCTCTCTCCCTCTCTCCCTGCAGCATCCACAGGATTCTTGGCTATGACTCTGCAGGCTCCCAGCCCCATACTAACTTTAGGTTTGTGTCACATGGCTCCTCAGGGGGAGGGGAAGCCAAGCAGTAGCTGCCATCACCAGCAAGAGTGACCAGATGAGGCTCCTGTTTGTTGTTTGGAGGGGAAAAGGTGAGAGGCAGGAGCCTGAGATTGGGGCCTGAGGTCTGCAAGACGAGAGGTTTTGTGGGCAAAGGTTCTTTGAATTGCTGGGTGCCTCTGAGCATGTGCAGAGTGATTCCTTGAGCTTTCCAAAGGTAATGGATTGCAACTCTGGGGATGATGGGAGATGTCTTTGAGAAAGGATGGGAGATGAAACTAGGGGGTGCATCTGCACTGGGAAATTAATGTGGTTCGGTAGCACTTTAACTTCCATAGTTCAAGGCTGTGGATCCCTGGGAGTTGTAGTTTGACAAGGCCTTGGGCTGCTTCTACAATGAATGCAGTTCAGTACCACTTCCGTGGCTCAAGAAATCATGGGATTTGTTGTCTTGAGCCTCCTTTGCTGAGGAGTATACCAAACTGCAAATCCCAGGATTTTGTAGCAGTCAAAGTGGTGTCAAACTGCATTAATTCTACAGTTTAGATCAGGCATGAGCAAACTTTGGCCCTCCTGGTGTTTTGGACTTCAAATGTAGGAGTAATTTATTTATTTATTTATTTTATATCCCACTTTTTCTCTCCATGCGGAGACTCAAAGCGGCTCACAATTAAAAACATTAAGATACAACTTAAAATATAAAATATACAATAATAATGCAGTATTGCCATTATATATTATATGTAGTATTATAATTAATATTTTAGTATTGCTGGGTGTCTTGCTTGCTATCTTTTTGTGGACAAGTGAAGATCCTTTTGTTTCATCAGGCCTTTGAAGGCTGATTGCACAGGAAAAAGACCTTTCATGTACAGTGTTTTCTATATTTGTTGTTCTTCCTTCTAATGGCATGTATTTTATTTTACTTATATTTTCAACTTTTTCATAATGTAAAAAAAAAAGCTGTATCTATTTTATCTCCTGTAAACCTGGAGTCCCAAACTGGGAGAAAGTATGAACAATAATTAACAATGATTAATTAATAATTAATCATTCTCTTTGGCATCCTTTCAATTTCATTCTGCATTTCAGTAGGGTCCATTTGTTTGAGGTGGTCTCTACCCCAAGTTGCAAGCCTCCACAATAATGATTTAATCGGAGTTGGACAGTCTTATCTTAAATTACAGTTCTATGCAAATATTCAAAAACATTTAACCTATTGCTACCTATTATTACCTCAATTTTATTTTTATTTTTGAAACAAGCTTGGCTACCTCATTTTACATCTGTCCCTTCTGTCTATTGCTTCAACTGAAATTCCTGTTTTCTGAGGGCCACAGCAACGCATGGCAGGGTACAGCTAGTCTAAAATATATACATATGTATGCATCCATATACAGGGAAGGGAGAATAATCATAATACAAAATAAAACAACACAGTAAAACAAAATACCCAGCTACAATACAAAAATGCAATACGATATCAAGCAAACTAATCAATGTAATCATAATATAAAATATTGTGAAACAATATGTTAAACCAAAATTCCAGAATTCCACCGTTAACTGAGAGAAATGCTTGACAGAAATAGTTTACTGGAAATCACCCCCCATTTTCCATTCAATCTCACACAGAAGGGAGCGTCACTTTTCCTAAGCAGGAGGTGGCTGGTGACGCCTATGTCAGTGGGATAGCAAATTCACTGAACTTTGAAGGAGCTCTGCAGGGAGCTGAATGACACTGACAAGGTAGGTTCAGCACCTTGGATAATTCTTTGCAATTTCTGATGAAAACCTAGACTGCAAAGGGGATTGTGTGTGAATGGAAGGCCTCTATTGCAAGTAAATTTCGAACAGCCTCTTCCAGTAATTCCATCCAGTGGTAAAATGTAGACTAATATTTACTACAATATTATTCCACATTCCTTTCACCTGGCCTTGTTAATCAGCTAAAATGTGCATTCACAGAGAGGCTACATCTGTTTCATGATATTTTATATGTCCATATGCTTGTGTTCTCATCAGAACTTGACCAAAATGAAACAAAAATGAAAAACAATGCCATCCCAACTCCATTTCAGAGACAAAATTGGACTGTACTGATAGTTAAATTTTATATGAGCACTTATAAAATGGCATTGGGTTCCAGTGTTCAGCTTATTCGGGGAAACCTTATGGTATGCATAAATTTGCCCAGAGAAGAATAGTAAAGTCCCTGAGGCAGAATAGCTTAGGGATTGGTACCACTGCCTTCAGCATCTGCCACTTGGGCAAGTTGTCTCGTCCTGCCTAATGATAGGGATGGATGGCCCTTTTTCTCCTTAATGCATGAATGTTCCAAATAACATCACATACAGATCTAGGCATAAAGAAAACGCACACTCATATACACATGCTGTCATTTTCTGGAAGCTGAGCAACTGAGACAGGGACAGACAACATGGAACTGGGCCAGCTGGAAAGGTATACTGCTGAGTTAATTGTTTGTTTTTGCATTCTTCTGTTTGCCAATGTCACATTATATTTATAGCAAAATATTCTGATTTACTAAGTGTCATGCTGTGTTTAAAAACTCTGATCACTTTATTTTGCCAAAGGAGATGTCACATTCACAAACGATATTTCTTCAAAACAGATATATCTCTTTCAGAATAATATAACATAGGGTTTTGTTTTTGCTATCTGCTACTAAAGAATCAAATGCATACATCATATTTGAACAAGAGCCTGCTTTTGATGTTGACATCTAGGCAGCACCTTTATACTAACAGAAATGCTTTCAGAAGCCACTTTCTGCCACTTGCGTAAGTGCATTCTTAAACACCTCCCTCCGCTCTGGAATACAAGCTGGAAGCAATCCACACAATCGACATGCAGATCCATACCTTGTGCCAGTCTAAATATGAAATACCTACCAAATGCATTTCTTGTGCTCTGGTTTCTGACTGCTTCAGTCCAACTAAACAGACATTAGTAATGCATCCACCAAACCATTATAGAATGTGGGGAGATATAATTCATACAAATTACTTATATCCATTATCACTAACATTAGATATTCTTTCTTAAAATAAAGTAATTGAAGTATTATTTTATTAAAATGCAGCATCCAATGTCATGAACTTCATGATATTTTTGGCACTTTGTAGATACCTTATTATTCATCCAGGTGTTTTAAACACATGTTTTCAAAGCTTAGGATTTGTATTCCATGATTTGTAGTCTAGCCACACTATTTTATTTTTTTCTCTGTTAAAAAAGGGACATTTTCATGTTGCTTTTTGCTGTTTATATTGAATTTTGATACTACCTTTTATTCTTGTCACTTGTTCACATAGTGATACCATGAATAACAATAACAACAATTCATTTCTATCCTGCATTTTACTCAAGGTCACTTAACAAAAACCAAAACAACTCTTAGTAAAAATCACATAAAAAGGCATGCAAACACAAAAAGATTTTTGTATAAGTGCAATTAAAAGACCCATAGAATTATAATATTCAAAGCAAATCTATTGAAAGGGCAAAAGGTAAAAATCAACAGAACAGTAGTAGAAGTGTTTGTAGGAACTTCCTGAACACCCGCCATTATAATAAAAATCAATTTATGAAAGGAATGGAAGGGAAAACTATTCTAGCATTTCTAGAAAAATCAACAGCTTAGGAACATCCACCTAGAAAGCTTTCTCCCATGTTTGTACCAAATATTTCTGTGATAGGAGGCAAATTTAGAAAAAAGGTCTTTCCCAAATATCTAGATTCCAAGCAGGCCCATACACAAAGACAGACTCATTCCAGATAAGCAGGACCTTAATCATATAAAACGTGTCTTCCATATCTGTAGAGTGGTGAATCTGTTTGAGATTTTAGACTAGACTTTAAAGAATCTCACTCCCTAAATAGACTCATCATATTGCAGAACTCTGCTAAAGTTCACAGTAAACCCTAACTGGTTTACTTGCTCTATTAACACAGGAGATACCCGCTTCATCTGCTGATTGTTTTTGGTTTGCTTGACACTTTACAATGTGCTGTGATCTCTGGAAGGGGCAAGAGAAAGAGAGTATGATGTAAATATATCAATAAATGCATTAATTAATATTCAAAAAACTTAAATTAGAACTTCAGTTTCAGAGGTAACCACAGAGGTAAGCAACCATGTCCCATCCAAAATTCGAGCCCATCAACTTTAGCAAGCATATGCAGTGGAGATGGGATGATAGGAATGAGAATGCAAGAAAACCTGGAGAGCTCCAGGTTGCCCACCCCAATCTAGTTCAGTTTATACTGTGACTATGCTAGGTTAAATAAAAGGACTAACAGATAATTGTGGCAAACTGTCAGAGCAATGACAGTGATAAATGGAAATACAGTATTATCAAATACTGTGGACAATAATAATCAGCAATAAATCATCATGTTGTCATTTGTGAATTCAAAGACAAAAATTTAATTGATACTATTGGAAGAAAAATGTGTTCATACTAGTCAATTTCTGATTGTTTTGATATACTGCTTGGTCAATGTGGATACAGTTCAAGGAAATTGTTTAAAAATAAATATTGTTGGATCTAGACATGTTTACACCATCAAAATAATCACTCCAAAGTAATTTGCCACTGAACACCTTTCTGTTCAGGTCCGCTGTTGCCTTTCCAGTCACAGTTTTCAGCAGAGAACATTTTGCCTACTTTAACATCAGAACCAGCCACCCAGCCACATGATCTGTGGTGAGGAGGTAGCCCGATATACTTCATCATCATTGATATCATGCTGAGCACCTCATTATGAGCAAATGGCTTCCCATAACAAAATTATAGAGAAAAACAATGGCAAATCACTTCAGAGGGAGCTGTTTGGCTTGGAGGCCATAGTGGCAATGACAGAGAGGAGAAAGTAAGATTCTCAGTGTGGGCAAACATATATTGAAGATCTATTTAACTCAATAGGAATTCATTGGGTTTCCTTACTATCCCTCATATGCTTTCATTGCATAGCAGTCTTACTATGATTAAGTATCAAATAATAGTATGATATAATATGCATAGTCTTGAGCATTTTTCATTAAATATTTCTGGTATTTCTTTTAAAAAGTTATTTGAAACTTTTCTCATTGCTGAGATGTCTAAAAAGCATTTACAAGAAAAGAAATTAAATATAATTTTATCCAAAAAGTTTTTGAAATGACTTCGAGATAGAAAGTGCCCAGAAAGTGATATTATTAATTAGATAGTTTGCATGGCTTTAACACAATTATTTCTCCTCTTCCTCTCTCCTAGCCCCCTACGTGTGTACCAGTTAAGGACATTCAGATGGGGTTCTAGTTATCTCTGGTGTAAAGCCAAATCATAAAGTTAATTATACCCATCATTAATTTGGCCCAAGGACAACTTTCTCTCAGTTGGGAAAGATGTCAAAAAGCAATTAAAATAAACCTGATAGGACATATTATTGCATTCATATACTCTGGTCTCCAAGGCAAAGTTTGGACTTCATGTAAGTACTTATAACTTGACTTTCAAAAGTTGCCAGATGTACAGAATTCATGCCACCACAAGATAACTACTTGGATTTAGTACCTGGCCCACAACAATTCTGACAGTGCAGTCTCTAAGGAATTTATCCCACAAGACTCAACTTCCCAATTTTTTTTACAGTTTTAATCCATTTCCTAAATGGAAAGCAGCACTGCTCTTCCCAAGACACAAGGGGATTTCCTGCCTGCACCCATTGGGATTCGTCATCTAATCACTGAAAACAGTGTCAAAAAGGGAGGGGGAGAAGATGATCAGAAATTGTCTCAGGATCCGAGGATGTATGACATTCCATTTCTAAACTGCAAAAACATGTGGGATTGGAACCATCAGAATCACCCACATTGATTCACATGGTATGATATGGGTAAATGGGCTCTCCTGTGGGCAGCCTCTGCCAGCAGCGAGTCCCCTGTACTCTACCATAATGTGGCTACACAATCCATTTGAGTATTTTAAAATATATATTTAAAACTAAAAAAATATTGCAACTTTGATCATTAAATTTCTATGCCTTTAGGTAACTTTTTGAATTTTTGATGTTTTCAGTTTTTAAAAAAAGGGGAGGGGGCGGTCAGACAATCCACTTGCTTGTGGGATAAGAATGAAAACAGTTAGCAACAGAGAAACCAGTAAATTTTGAAGATATGTGATAAGTAATAAATAATGAAACCTTTTAATTTATAATGCTAATGGCTTAAAAACCACAATTTCATGATGTTACTCCCCTCCCACCCCAGGATAAAGTCCTCCGCCTGCCCAATCCACAGAGGGAAATATTTCTAAATAAAGAGTCCTGGGATTAAAGTGCAAACCTTCAAGCATAATATAGAAGGCTGGTTTGCTATATTATTCAGAAAATTCATATGGAGAAAGCATTCCCTGTGTCCATTAAAACCAAAGATTAATCCACGTCTGCACAACGTGTGATTCCACAAAGTCTCCAGCTACAAAATATAATGAGAAGAAAGGAGGAGGCTCCATGCTCATGAGCAGGCCCAGGGTAGGCTGTGCACCCAGCCACTTCCAAAGGAGGCGGTTCCACGCTCTGTGAACAGGCCCTTCACATGATCGCTGGAACTCTCATGTTGCAAGGTACCGCTGGCGTGCTAGTACCATACTCCCATGCTAGTGCTCCCTCTCATGCTAGCACTAGCACAAGAGTATGCTACTCTTGTGAGAAGTAACACTAGCATAAGAGTATCTGCTATCTTGTGCATGGCCTGCTCACAGGTGCATAACCTCCTCCTTTGGTCATGGCTCAGATTGCCACTCACAAGTTGGAATAGAAAATCGAATGAATGACGGCTCATATCTCAGATTGCTCATAAGATGGCACGCTCGTAAAGTGAGGTTCCAGAGTATTCCTGATGAAGAATGATAAGGACCCAGAAACTACTAGATTAACATACTTTTATTATAGCAGATTATTCCCCCACATTTATCTCATATTCCCATATTTTATTGATCATTTTGGGTGAGAAGATGCCATTTTATTTAGTAATTTAGACTAAATTACTAAATCAAGTCTTTGATGGTTTCTATACTTCTCTTTAAAAATTCTTCTCACGTTGACTTCCATGTTCCTCTTGTATTCATAGAATCATAGAATCAAAGAGTTGGAAGAGACCTCATGGGCCATCCAGTCCAACCCCCTGCCAAGAAACAGGAATATTGCATTCAAACCGCCCCTGACAGATGGCCATCCAGCCTCTGTTTAAAAGCTTCCAAAGAAGGAACCTCCAACACACTCCGGGACAGAGAGTTCCACTGCTGAATGGTTCTCACAGTCAGGAAGTTCTTCCTCATGTTCAGATGGAATCTCCTCTCTTGTAGTTTGAAGCCATTGTTTCACATCCTAGTCTCCAAGGAAGCAGAAAACAAGCTTGCTCCCTCCTCCCTGTGGCTTCCTTTCACATATTTATACATGGCTATCATATCTCCTCTCAGCCTTCTTTTCTTCAGGCTAAACATGCCCAGCTCTTTAAGCCGCTCCTCATAGGGCTTGTTCTCTAGACCCTTGATCATTTTAGTCGCCCTCCTCTGGACACATTCCAGCTTGTCAACATCTCTCTTTAATTGTGGTGTCCAGAATTGGACACAATATTCCAGGTGTGGTCTAACCAAAGCGGAATAGAGGGGTAGCATTACTTCCCTAGATCTAGACACTATGCTCCTATTGATGCAGGCCAAAATCCAAATGGCTTTTTTTGCCGCCACATCACATTGTTGGCTCATGTTTAACTTGTTGTCCACGAGGACTCCAAGATCTTTTTCACACGTACTGCTCTCGAGCCAGGCATTGTCCCCCATTCTGTATCTTTGCATTTCGTTTTTCCTGCCAAAGTGGAGTATCTTGCATTTGTCACTATTGAACTTCATTTTGTTAGTTTTGGCCATCTCTCCAATCTATCAAGATCGTTTTGAATCCTGCTCCTGTCCTCTGGAGTATTGGCTATCCTTCCCAATTTGGTGTCATCTGCAAACTTGATGATCATGCCTTCTAGCCCTTCATCTAAGTCATTAATAAAGATGTTGAACAGGACCGGGCCCAGGACGGAACCCTGTGGCACTCCACTCATCACTTCTTTCCAGGATGAAGAGGAATCATTGGTGATGGTGAGCACTCTCTGGGTTCGTCCATTTAACCAATTACTGATCCACTTTACTGTAGTTTTGCCTAGCCCACATTGGACTAGTTTCCTTGCCAGAAGGTCATGGGGGACCTTGTCGAAGGCCTTACTGAAATCCAGGTACGCTACAACCACGGCATTCCCCGCATCTATCCAGCTTGTAACTCTATCGAAAAAAGAGATCAGATTAGTCTGGCATGACGTGTTTTTGATAAATCCATGTTGACTATTAGTGATGACCGCATTTGTTTCTAAGTATTTGCAGACAATCTTTTCCTGAATCTTGCCTGGTATCAACGTGAGGCTGACCGGACGATAATTGTTTGGGTCATCCTTTTTTCCTTTCTTGAAGATTGGGACCACATTGGCCCTCCTCCAGTGTGTTACTAGTTGCTAAGATTCACTCCAGGATTCTAAGACTTAGAAAACTTGTTCACAGGCTAATTCATAACCTTTGTACTGTTGGCAATCATACAGATTTACAAGCAAGTAAAGATGTAAGATTTAATGTTGCAAATACAGTAAACTCTACAAATGGCAGCCACTTCAAAATTCAGCTATGCTTCATTTGTAAAGGGCACTCGTACCTTCAAGGGCACTTAGGAGAGCAAAGGATTCATAACCACAACATGCTCTGATGGTCATTGACTGGGCAATAAATCCAAACAAAACATTTTATGTTGTACAAATCTATTTTAAGATAAGATAAGAGTTTAGTATAAAAGCCCAGTGTTCCAATTGGACTCTAAGGTAAACATTGGACTCTAAGGTAAACATATGAAAGAACTGTGGAGCCCAAGTGTTAATAATCAGATCTAGAAACTTTGAAAATAGAACATTTACAAAAGTGGCACCCATAAAATTAGCATGAGGTTATTTTGTAATTATTTATTTCAGTTATATACCACCTTTTTTTCTCTGGGCAGGACCCAATGCAGCAAAATCACATTGGGTTGGATACAGACTTAAGAGTTTGTTTACACTTGAAAAAAATATTTGCTTTGAACTGGGTTATCTGAGTCCATATTCAGATAAAGTGGGATTTTCTGCCTTGATATTCTGGGATATAGGGCTGTGTGGAAGGGTCCTAAGATGAAGGTTTAAAGGGTGTGCTTATCAAGTTTGCAGATGGCACCAAATTGGAAGGGATAGCTAATACACTAAAATACAGGATCAGAATTCAAAATGATCTCAACAGATTAGAGAGCTGGGTCAAAATGAACAAAATGAATGTCAACAAGAAGTATAGGATCTTCACATTGGCATAAAAAACCAAAGGCACAGATACAGGATGAGTGATACGTGGTTTAATAATAGTACATCTGAAAATGATCTTGGAGTCTTAGGACTTCTTCACATGTTCATGTCCGGGGGAGGGGGGATACCGTTTTGCACCTTCCTTCCTTCCTTCCTTCCTTCCTTCCTTCCTTCCTTCCTTCCTTCCTTCCTTCCTTCTCCCATGACATGTGAGGGACGGGACAAGGTGCACTGGCATTCTGTCCCCATCAGATGGGTGAAAGGGCAGCAATACATGTTGCCCTTTCCCTCATCACAAAGGGGAAAGAGCCCAAACCCATGTATTTATCCGTTGTTGCTGAGGAAGCATCTTGCAATGCTTCCTTAGCACTTGGAGGATGAATGGCGCAGGGCCTGCCAAATGGTATATGATGGTGGGTTATTGTAGGTTTTTTCGGGCTATATGGCCATGTTCTAAAGGCATTTTCTCCTGATGTTTCGCCTGCATCTATGGCAAGCATTCTCAGAGGTAGTGAGGTCTGTTGGAACTGGGAAAAGGGGTTTATATATCTGTGGAATGACCAGGGTGGAACAAAGGACTCTTGTCTTCTGGAGCTAGCTGTGAATGTTTCAACTGATCACCTTGATGAGCATTTGATTGCCTGGCAGTGCCTGGAGCAATCTTTTGTTGAGAGGTAATTAGATGTCCTTGTTTGTTTCTTCTCTGTTGTGCTGTTCTAATTTTAGAGTTTTTTTTAATACTAGTAGCCAGATTTTGTTCATTTTCATGGTTTCCTCCTTTCTGTTAAAATTGTCCACATGCTTGTGTATTTTAATGGCTTCTCTGTGTTGTCTGACATGGTGGTTGTTGGAGTGGTCCAGCATTTCTGTGTTCTCAAATAATATGCTGTGTCCAGGTTAGTTCATCAGGTGTTCTGCTATGGCTGACTTCTCTAGCTGAAGTAGTCTGCAGTGCCTTTAATGTTCCTTGATTTGTGTTTGGGCGCTGCGTTTGGTGGTCCCTATGTAGACTTGTGATGGTGCTTGGCAGGGACCATCTTCAAAGGACTTCAAAGGGGTAAAAAGCTGCAGTGTGATGAAATGGTTAGTGGACAACAAGTTAAATATTAGTGTGATTCAGCAGCTTAAAAAGCCAATGTGATTTTGGGTTTCATCAAAAGGAGTATAGTGTCTACGGGCCCTTATAACGCAAAATATCAAGATGGAAAATCCCACAATATCTGCTTTGAACTGGATTATCTTAGTTCACACAGCCATATATTCCAATTCAAAGCTGAAAATGTGGGATTTTATTCAGCTGTGTGGAAGGGGCCTAGGTGAAGGTAAGATAATAGTTCCTATCTATTCTGCTTTGGTTAGGCCTCACATGGAATGCTGTGTCCAATTCTTGCCACCACAATTTAAGAGAGATATTGACAAGCTGGAAGGTGTCCAGAGGACGGTGACTAAAATAATCAAAGGTCTGGAGATTATACCCAATGAGGAGTGACTTAAAGGGCTGGGTATGTTTATCCTGCAGAAGAGAAGGCTGAGAGGAGACACTATTGCCATGTTATATATGTGAAAGGCTGTCATGAGGAGAAGCTCCTTCCTTGGAGACTTTTAAACACAGGCTGGATGGCAGTCTCTCGGGGGGTGCTTTGATTGTGTTTTTCCTGCATGGCAGGGGGTTGGACTAGATGGCTCATGTGGTCTCTTCCATCTCTCTGATTCTATGGTTCTATGATTCTTATACAAATTAGCAGTGTCTTCATTGGCAAAATTTCAACACGAAAAGCTTGTGTGACATAAAAACTGAATTAAACATGAACATATAATTTATTGTGCTCGACATTTCTGTACAACTATTAAGAGTTGTAGGGAGTGAAACAGGGGGTGCTAAAGATTGTAAGAACCTTACTAGAACCTTATACAAGCCAATTTATTTAGTACATGCTGGCTTACACCTATAGCACATACTAAGCTAGGAATGTCAATCTTTAATTGTATAACTATCTCATACAAGAAAGAATCTTTTCATAATACTGCTTAGCAATATTGTGGGAGATTTTATTTCATAAAAGAAAAGTTTGTATGGCTTTCTGTGAAAAGATTTACAATTGCTTGGATGGGATATGACAATGTGTCAAGACACTCTTTCTCAATGAGGATTTGGGTTACAGAGCCCTCAGTTCCTCAAACACTGCATGACATTAGAGATTCTGAGAAATAAATGACACAGAAACTCAGACTTTTGCTTTGTTTCTTGAACACCCGGAGATTAGATCAAAAATTGGCATAGCAGGATTCATTTAGCTGATTGGTGTTTTATAGTTCCAGAATATCAGCCACAATGGAGAACATTGTAAGACCTCAAATAGTACTTCTGATGACAAAGACATGCAAAATGCTTGTTCCTCTTTTGTTTAAGCAGATAGGAATTTTTTACCTGTTGATTTCAGGCATCACCAAGCAAAAAGATGCCATTACATGCCCACTCCCAGAATTATTTTCAACCACATTAGTCCTGCTTTCTGTGTGTCTATTTGAAGTGCTGCCAAAAGTACTGACCTGAACAAATGCTACAAGAAATATCTATTGATAGCCTATTAAAGTATATACTCAAAACCTACAAATCTTCCTCCAGTCAATTTGAATTTTGTTACTTTTTGAATCTTTTTTTCGCATTCCAGATAACAGGAAAAAATGTAAATGTCAGCAAAGTGCAGTATTTGCACAATAAATAGCAAAAGCTTTAATCCAAATCTTTAAGCTTTGCTTTTTGCTTAATTGTCCTTCAGAAGCTGTTTATTGCCTTGTCTAGTCTTTTACCATGAGCATTATCTTCTCACTAAATCATCTAATCATTAACAAGCAGAACTGAATTCAGCAGTAAGACTAATGCATTCATCACCTTCACTTTTATGACATTCATCTGGCTTTCAAATGGATGTTACTGAGGATCGGCACTATGTCTTCATCAGTTGTTTATCAAGAAAGAGATATTATGGGGTTTTTTTTGGAAATTTATATAAAATGATGGGTTCATAGCTCTCATTGTTCATAAAGCACAATTGAATAACATATTGAAATGTGTTAGGATACTAAAAGTAGCACTTACATATTAACACACAGCAATTTTACAAATTATTATAATTATACTGACATATTACACACATAACTGACACTTGAAATCTCTGCACTACTACTGACAATCTACAAAGTGCAAATCAATGATCTAGAATGGGGATTACAATGCAGATGACTTTTCACTTTATGATACAATCCATATATAATACAGGTTAAGAAAAAAATCTGGTGGGATTATTATCTGATGGAACAGAAAAAATTAAAGGTATACAAAATACTGTCCTAAAAACAACACTCAATAGGATGAATAGCAAGAATTTAAACATAATTATTTCATGCTGAGCAAAGACTACAAATGATATTTTAACCTGCCTTGATAGAACCATAGTTTCCACAATGAGGGAAGTAATAGTTCCACCATGTTCTGAATCACTTAGGAATTAGATGAAGTACTCCTTATTCTTCTGGGCCCCTCATTTTAAGAAGGTTATATACAAGTTGGAGTGAGTTCAGACTGGAATAACAAAGATGATAAGAGGTAATGAGAACAAAATAATGTGTTGGCAGAGTATCATAAAACAAAAACCTTACACAAACCACATCACATTTATCTGTGTTATTTCCAAGTGCTCCGGTTACTGATTGTTCTACTGGAAAATGGAGATTCTTCCACCACATAAGTAATCAGGCATTCAGTGTTCATGAGTGCAAAATTATTTGTACAACAGAATGACACTATACAATACTGCTCAGTAGCTTTTTAAGACAACCTTCTATGTTTGTGCCAAACCTGCCTGGGAACATTTATATATTTCAGCATTTCAGACATCAAATTAGGACTCTGGTTGTAACAAAAAACATAAATGGCTGAGATGCCCAAAGGCTATTGCGAGATGCTGAATCTAAACTCCTTCCAGTCTAGGGATGCTAGAAATTACTTAGGACTCCTCTTGCCCTAGTTTAACTTTGTGCCAGCATTGTGGTTCTTTCGTTCAGCTAGGATGGGTTATTTTGTCTTCTTTCACTTCATTACTCCTTTACCCTTTCTTTGAGTCTTCTGATGACCAATCTTAGTTGGAAAAAAGAAAAGATATCAGGTTTCTTTTTCAAAAGAGATTTGAGATCAGCCGGAAGAAGACAGTTTCTGCCAGCAGAAAATGCATCTGTCTGATCTTAACTAGCAGAACCAGCATATAATTGATATACCAACTGTAACTGATAACATCTCATTACATACTGTTAAGGTTTTGCTCTGTTGTGCATTTTATTACAATTCAAGACATTGACCATATTCCAGAATTCCAGAAAAAGCAAGTTTATAATATACAAGTTCAGTGTTAGCTCATGGAGTCGTTTTGTTTTTGCTTGACTTCTCTCACTAATGGAATGACACAATTAAACAAAACACAGAAACGTAGCATAGTTTTCATTATCCTTGACAATTTTGGGAAATGAATAATAATTTTTTTTAAAAAAAAGTTTTCCAACTGTTGGAGAATAAAAACCAATCCCCAAGCACTTGTAAGTCTTGCCTTGGCTAGTTTTATAAAGGACAGTTTACAATGCATATTCCTTTTTTAATGTCAAAAGGCATTTTGGTTATGAATGTAATGTTAGAAATATCTACCAGAGTTGTAACAATCACAGTTTTTTAAAACTCAACTGCAATAAAAAGAAGTCGAGAAATAAAACTTGAGCTGGAAATGAAGAATTATATGTCAAATACTAAATCACTTTTGTTGAACTTTTGCTTTATCAACTAAGGCTGTTAAATCAAAATCATAACAAGATAACAACACTGTTTCTGGTCCTTATCACATGGTACTGTTTCTCTCCAGTTACTGCTTTGTATTTCAGTCCTTGGAGGAGCACATCTTTTCACTAATGAGAAAAACTGTCAATGGTTTCTAACATCACTGCTTGGGTAAATGGGTGTGATTCCCTCTCTTTCCCTCCTTACCATTCTCCCTCTCACTATTCCTAAACAGGCTGGTATCTTCCTTGTGATTGTGGATTGTACTGTTTGGGACATGTGAGAATGAACATTTAGACAATTAGTTCACTACTAGCATATAAAATGTGTTTGGAAAGAATTCAGAAGGAATCACAAAACCTTTGAAGTAGCCCATTCTCAATGACTTCAAAAGAATCTACTTCACAGAATAGAGTGTGGAATAATTCTGGTTGAAGCCAAGCAATCAAATACTGAATTACCCACTTGAAAACAACAGACAATCAAAGAATGAGTGGCATTTTTGATAAGTGTTATAATATGCTAAGACATACAGAGAAATTATTAGAAAGAAAGAACAATATGTGATGGATGAAGGAGATCTCTTTTGGAAAGGTTATGGTGTGTTTGATGAGAAATATTTATCAGTCTTCAGTTTAGAGATATCATCCAGTTTTCATGTAATACTAACTCCATTTCAGAGGTTTTACTTTTTCAACAAAAAAAAACAAAACAAAACAAATCCTACATGAGCCTGCTTGAGTTCCAAGAACTGCCACCATCCCATCACCACCCCAAAAATATCTGGTAAGGATACAAGACAGGCACTTCTTTGGTGGCTGTTTCCAAGTTACTGAACTTCCTTCATCAGAAGATCTGGATGGCAGCCTCTCTGTCAGCAAGTAAAGACTTTTTCATTTAAGAAAGCTTTTGAGTTTTATTGTGTTATGGCAGGTAAGGCTTTTAATGGTGAGGTGTAATATTTCTGTTTCCCTGAATATATGTAAGTATATTGTAATGCTATAATAGAGACCATGTGGTTTAATGGTCTGAGTTCTGGACTAGAACATTAGGAGATCAGAATTCAAATCCCCAATTGGCCATGGAAACCCACTGAGTGACCCTGGCAAGTCAGAGTGCCTCAGCCCCAGTGGATGCAAAGAAAATCTGCCAAGAAAACTCCATGATAGGTTTGGCTTTGGATCACCATAAATCAGAAATTACTTCAAAGCACACAACAATAAAATCATGTGATGATTTCTGTTTTGGAAGAGAAATGTACACTACTTGTGCTTCAACTTTTGAATCAACACTTTTTAAATTGTGTTTTGATTTTAAAATGTTGTACACCATTTGTTGTACCTGGTATTGTACCCGGTGGTGTCATGGGTTAAAGCACTGAGCTGCTGAGCTTGTTGACGAAAAGGTCGCAGGTGTGAATCCAGGGAGCGGTGTGAGCTTCTGATGTCAGCCCCAGCTTCTGCCAACCTAGCAGTTCAAAAACATGCAAATGTGAGTAGATCAATAGATACTGCTCCATTGGGAAGGTAACGGTGCTCCATGCAGTCATGCTGGCCACATGACCTTGGAGATGACTGCAGACAATGCTGGCTCTTCGGCTTAGAAATGGAGATGAGCACCACACCCTAGAGTTGGACATGACTGGACTTAATGTCAGGGGACAACCTTTACCTACACCATTTGTATCATGTGCTGGGAGAAAGACAAGATGTAAACTGAATAAATAAGAAAGTAAATCAATCCATGGATGAATAAGTATTGGATATTCTTACCCCGTGGAAAAAACACCCCACTTTTAACTTGCTATATTTTTTTCAAATATATGTCTTTCAAATTAGTCCTACATTTACTTTCTAATAATAATAAATCAAAGCATTCTAAAAGCAAAATATGTAGTTTAAGGCAATAACTATTTGCTTCTCGAGGAAGCCTCCTTTCTACATATATGCTAAGCTTATAACAGTTTCATCCTAAATTCGATGTCATCTCTTTTTATATGACTTGCTTATATTAACTGCAATTTGAAGACTTAAACACCTCTCTACAGAGACATTCATTCCATTATATTCATCTGCTTGGGAGATACCCAAACATAAATTTATTTTCTACCAGAAATTCAAGTAAAGTCAAATTATGGATAATGTAGACATTGATAGAAGCTAACTTAAGTCGTCCTACCTATCCTAACTTACATAAAAGCCTACAACCGCTGTAAGGTTTAGCAGATCTGGACATCCATTGTTTGTTTGTGTATGTGTATTAAATATTGTGCATCTAATTCACATCACATTTATTGAGTATTAGGGGTGTTTTAATTATTACATCATTTTAATAAAGTTGAAGTGTACAGTATATGGAAAACAGCTAATGAAAGATAACACTAATCCTTATCAAATCTGTCTATAGATTTCAAATCTGTCTACAGCAAGGAAACCGTGCTTTTGACAGCTATACAAACTGATATAAAGTCAGGAGATTATACATTAGAGCGACTGTTCTGAAGAAAAGAACCTCATTTGTAGCAGATGATAAAGGACATAACAGATTTGTCCTTGAACCTACTAAGTGAATTTCAATGGCTAGTGAAGGGTTCTCTAATTGCAACTATTTAAGAGCAAATATGTATAAAACCCTCCACAGGCATCCTGCTAGGTTTGCACCCTTCAACATTTGTTGGGCATGTCTAAATTGAAGTCCTGTTGATGTTCTACATCTGTGTAGGAACCAACTGGGAGCAGGGGATTGCAACTGAGGCAATAAAATGAAATGGGGAAGGTATGCAAATCTGTCTTGTTGTTGTAGCTGAGAGAAGAAGACTACCTGTCCTCTAGGCTACATCTCAAAATCAGGATGTTTGGAAGGGATGCCCTAGACATCTCAATCTGTGGGTCCCCAGTTGTTTTGGTCTAAAATTCTCAGAAATCCCAGCCAGTTTGCCAGCGGTTAGCATTTCTGGAAGTTAAAGGGCAAAACATCTGGGGACCCACAGATTGAGAACCACTGCCCTAGAGCATATTCTGTTCCATTGAGGGGACTGCTGAAGCCACACACTAGCTGTTAGTCACATTACTTTCAGTGATTCCTGGTGGGAAGCAACAATGTTCTGGTTTTAGGAGTCCTTGGTGTAATTGTTAGCCACTGGAATAACAATTTAAGGTAATCTTCAAAATACCATTTGAAATTTCATAAAGGTATATTTGTAAATATATCTGTAAATATGATATATGAACTTTTAGAGCTGATATTTGAATAAAGTAATATGAATGATTCCTGATTCCAATTTCTCCCCCTTCCTGCTTTTTATTGAAACAAACCAAAGCATTATATTGACTATGAATCCAAGTTTGGTTTTGTCATAATTTTGATT
Source organism: Anolis sagrei (assembly GCF_037176765.1). NCBI lineage: Eukaryota > Metazoa > Chordata > Lepidosauria > Squamata > Anolidae > Anolis > Anolis sagrei. The sequence goes on from NC_090023.1 coordinate 121,532,133, forward strand.
ACTAGTTTTCTCTGTTTCTGTCTTAGAACACATGAATTGGTTTAAAAAATCCTCTTAGTGTAATCCCTATTTCCAGGAAATGTATACCTGTTGAATATCTGAATTATTTGCCTCCATGAAAGCCACAAAATCTCTGTGAGAAGAAAAAGTGGCTTATATAAGCAGTAAATTGCTGATTTCTATCTCTAAAGCAATTAATAACAGAGTAATTCTTTGTTCGAAATTACCAGTAGGTGAATATAGTATATACCCTTTTCCTGAACCAGCACATGATTGTCATAATGAGGAAACAGTTTTCATAATATGGAAGTATGGTAATACTGAAAAAGAGTAATGGAATGCTGGACTAGATTTACAACCTTTTTTCATCGTAAAATCATGCTCAGTTTGGCATTTGGTAACACCATCTCCCTAGTGTCCTGAAAGGCTAAAGAAAAATTCATTCATACTCACACTCTCTCTTATGCACACACCTGTCTCTGCTGACATCCTCTTTGGCCATTGAGAATAAAGCTTCTGATTATTCCTTCAGCCCATCTGTGTTTCATTTGGCCATTTGGAAAGCTTGGCATGCTGGGCTCTAAACCCAAGATACTCGAGGAAGCTAAAATCACATAACAAAACTGCATTAATTCTACAGTGTAGATGGAAAATAATAATAATAATAATAATAATTATTATTATTATTATTATTATTTTATTTCTTTTCTGCCTCTCCTTGTGATTCGAGGTGGGTTACAACATAACTAAGAACATAATAATCTAAAACATTCTATAAAATACACATATTCAATCATATTTGTATAAAACGCATATTAAAATATACAGAACAAAGACTAAAACACAAGAAGTGATTTTAAAATCCATGATTAAAACTGGCTGGATGGGCCTGCCAGAAGAGATAGGTTTTCAGATAAGTTTTAAATTCTGACAGTTTGTTTAGCTCTCAGCAGGTTATTTCACAGTCTTGGAGCAGCCAATGAAAAGGTCTTCTGGGTGATGGTTGCCAGTTGGGTTCTGGCAACCTGAAGCTGATATCCCCTAGAGGACCTCAGTGTTCAGAGCAGATTGTATGGGAGAAGATGATCCAGTAGGTAACCTGAACCCAAACCATGTAAGGCCTTAAAGGTCAAACCAACATGTTATACACTGCCCAATAACTTATTGGCAGCCAGTGGAGTGAGTTTACTTTGCTCACTTTTAGATGTTCCTGTAACCAATCTGGCTGCCATATTTTGAACCAATTGGAGTTTCTGAACTTTGTTTGGAAACAGGCTTGGAACTGTTGAAAAATACAATCACTATTTGTGATCTTAAAAAGCCTAAATAGGTATTGAAACAGTTCACAATCGATGCCAATTCTAACTGTAAGCAATAGTAAAAAAAAGTGCAAAAGTCCATTGAAATGGTTGATTTGCATCTGTACCAACAAAGTTTCTGTAACTTTGTATGATCTGCTATTAAATTATCACTGATCAATTGGTTTAGCAATTACTACAAACTACGAGAGTAATGCATTTATTTAATTGTTGCTTATGCTGTTTGAGGGAGTTGTATGTGGAGGGGAGAGTTACATGTAATTTTTTCTTTCCAATGACTAACAATATTATAAGCACTTATCATTTTTTTTCAATCTGATGTGTTGTAGGAATGTTTAATTTTCAATGCTATTCCCGAAGGGAATGTCTATGTAATTACAACCTCTTCCACACGATGAGGATTGCTTTCTATGGGTCATTTCATTGCCTGATTTTTTTAACCTTTTCATTCATTTGTCATTAGATAAGAAAAGCTTCTCATGAATCTCTGAATACTAAATTTATCTCTTTTTTCCCTAAAGAAAAGCCATTGACTTTATAATATGTGTCTTAGATTAGCTATCCCCCCCTCCACTTATACTTGAAAGGATATCCAGCATATTTTGGCATATAATTATGCAAGTAGATAATTCAAAGCTCACACTGTACTTCAGCTCTATAACTTTGTGTAATTGCTTTCAATCTTAAAATGCTGAGAGCCAATTAAATTGGAACATTACGGGAATGTTATTAATTCAGTTACAGCTATGCAAGCTGTGAGATACCTAAACTTTCCAAGAACTTAAAATGCCTCAAGGCAGTTTTTGCAGTTCTCAGAATACTTTTGGATTGCTATTCCTGTTTCAGGCAAGACGTACACTAATTATAAAACTTAGAAAACAATATATATTATAAAGAAAGAAGTCACTGTGGTCACAGTGGACTGAAGATAGGTTTAGCAGTCATTCCAAGGGTATCTCAAGTACCACTTCCATTTACTGCAACCAACATAAGCAAGCCAGACCAAAGACTGTTTGTTGCTTGAGGCAAGGACGAAATAGTATATTCAGAAGCAATCTGTATTAACAGTTAGCTGTCACTTCAACATTGGCAATGAGGTAGTGTCCCTCGGTTTATTTGAGAGCAATAGGCTAGTTTATTTAGATATGACATCTGGAGTGACAACTGGAGGACTAGCATTTCTGTTCACTAACATCTACTGTCTGACACTATTGCTTCAATCTGTCTAATGGCAAAATACTGAGGAACAAATGGTGTTAGTCCAAGCATAGCCAATGGTGATGGGACCCCAGCATTGAGCTGGAGTTGTATATAACAACATCTGTAGGGTGACACTTTACTGGTTGAAGAGAATTACTAGCCATGCATGTTCATGAAGAGTTATTCATTTCTCAAAACAACTTGTTGGCAAAGGTCTACAGCTCTGCTTCCAAATCATCTTGCTTTGCAGCAGTCAGCTGAAACAATAATAATAGACAAGATAGTGTATCTGTATGGTCAAGATGTAGTGCCATCCTCTACTTTATTCCAATGTGTTCCTCAGAGAGATTGCAAATAGTCTCTCTGCTGCCCCCATCAACCCCAGATCGTAAGGATAGTGAAAATCAGCTTAGAGGCCTTCTAAGTTTTCTTGTACTGACTGATGTGTGGGACTAATACTTTATCTCTCAATTAAGCCATATAACAGCATCATATTTGTGTCCGTCATCTACAATTGTTTCTTTCTTTTTTGGAAACTCACAGAGGACTAACAGTGAATGACTTGAAGAGCAGGTCTTCACTGTGTGTGTATGTGGGGTGGGGTTGGAGGTACAGTAGAAACAAGGACATGTAATCCTCTCAATTACAGGCCAGATTTGTATTCTGAGTATTCTGGAATCTTTCCTAGGAACAAACAGGTCTCTACTAAGCTTCTTTCTGAATAAAAAGGCACAGGGTTGGGTTGTTTAATATTTAACTCTTTTTGGAAATGTGTGCATTTGTGTGTTTGTGTGTGTGTAAAACACAACCAAAGACACACATATATTGATAGATGGTAAGAAGAGCACTTATCAAAATGATGAGTTCAGTTGTCTCAATTTGCAACTGAAATAAACTTTCCTAGTTTCTCTCAAAGATGGTATTCCTGAAATACCCACACTAAACCTTCTGGGTGTTTCAGAGTATATGTTCCTCATGTTCTTGAATTGTGCGCATCCTTTGTTACTTGCATGGAGGCTACTTCAGATAAGCATCTTTGAATTGTTTCATGATGGGAACATCAAGAGATCTGTTATGTAGTTGAATAGAAAGGTGTAGATTTAGTATCCTTACAGATAGATCTTTCATATTGCCTTGAATCCAATCTAGCTGTTGCCTTAGACTGTGAGTGATCCCTTCTTTAAAAAACACATTCAGAGTTAACCCTTATGGAAAAAATCACATGGTAGAAGTAATCACTCCCAAATGAGCCCATGAATACCAAGCTCCAATGCTTTAATAGATGTCTTGTTTGTGTGATTTATTCCTCTCAAAAGTAGCAGATAAATCTGTTTAACTTTAACCATGTGTGAATAAAAGAATCAGATTTTTTTCTCCACAGAAAATCCTCCAGAACACTCCACAATATTTTTATACAGGAAGAAAATTGTACAACATCTTGCAATACTATTATATTTTTTGAAGGCTTTCCTAAAAGTTTGGAAACCAATTTTTGACTGAGAAATAAATAATAGAGAATTGTCTTTCTTTCTGTCTTTACAGTAGGCCAGTACTAATTGCTCTGGCACAGTATTAGAAAGCATGGATCAAATAGAGGAGAAAACAAGACCAAAGTGAAGTGAAACAATATGCTTGGCAAGACACTAAGGATGGAAAAAAAATCAATGGTATTAAAACTCAACAATAACAAAGCAAACCTTGAATGCCTCTTTAAATTTCTGGCAAAACAAAATGCACTTTGCTTTAGAAATTCATGTTTTATGGGTTGTGGTACATCCAAGAAAAACAAAATGTTCACAAATACATAACACACACTTTAAAAATGTAAGAAGATAAAATTTGTCCAACTAAAAAAAAATTAGAAAAGCACACATGAGCCCTTGATACGTATCTTCTGGGGTTTAATCCCCTGTGGATACCAAAATCTGTGAATGCTGAAGTCCCACTATATAAAATAACATAGTAAAATTGCATCCTGTATTTTAAATGGCAAAATCAAGATGTGCTTTTTGGAGTTTCTTATTTGGTGAGAAGGGGATCTTTCCAAGATGTGGTTAGTAGAATCTGTGAATGCAGAATCTGTGGATACAAAGGGCTAAATATATTTTAGTATAAAATGGCAAATTACACATGAAGGTCCATGATGGAAGAGTAAGGAACTGCACAATTAGAAATGGGGCTGAGATAGAATAAGATTTGTGATGGGATTCTGAAAAATTCAGGTAAAATGAAATAGATAATTTTTCACATCCCTGTGCAGGTGTTGTCTCTTGCTTTCACAGATTAATGAAGAAACTGGATACTTTTATAGGACCCAGGACTGGCAACAGGCTCACATGAGCTATTTGTAGTTTATTTGATTTGATTTAGCCATGTTTAGATGTGAACATCCTGCTGATAATACTGATGTCAATAATTTAATACATACCAACACATTCTGAACAGATACCGTATAATTGTAATATCCCAGTTTGTTCAGAAAGAAAGGGTATATTTCTTCTTTATCCATAATTTCTATTCAGTTTTTTTTAACTTGAAACTTTAATTTATCCTTTTGTAAACTTGCCCTACAAACTGATTTATTCTCTGCTCACATTCAGTCATCAGTATCAATGGCATAGAACTTGAGGAGGGGTGCATAATCAGCAAAGTAACTCCTTCTCAGCAGTAAGCCAGGGACAATAAATTAGTTTGGAAATATCACTTTGACTTGGCATTATGTGCCCCAAGTAGATCTGTGAGATTGTCCTTTCATGATTTAGCTAGCAATTCAAGTGTTTTCATGCTTAGGAACTCAATTTGGATATTGTAAGCTTTTAGTTAAGAACATAATCCTTAATTATTATTATTTTTTGTAATCTAGTAATAACAAAAGTTAGACAACATTGTCAACTGACTAATCTGAAGATCTGGCCGGAATGTAAATATTGAACCATTCATTCAATATATATGTATGTGCGTCCCTAACTATAAAATATACAAATTAATGTTGCAGATATATTTTTTTAAAAATAAAAAATAATGTTTAAATTGATTGATATCTAGATGGAAAGATAGAAAGACAAGTGATAAATAGATACATACAATAGCTAGCTAGACAGTCAAACATATGGATGATATAAAGTGTGTTAGTTGATATGATAATTTAGATCTTTACTTTAACATGAACAGTTAACATGATTCTGAGAGATATGTTTAGCACAAAAGTCAGAGTTGAAAACTAGATAAGTAGTTTTAATCTATTACTAGAAAATGTTTTAATATGTTTTATAGTTTCAACAGTTTTAATCCATTCTTCAAAATAGTTTAGATTATTTGAATTTTTCGAACTAACAGTTTTTCTTACTTTTTGGAAAAGAGATATGATATAAATACAATACATGCATAAAATAAGTACATATAGAATATTGACAGGAAAATATAGCTGTGTTCAGATGCAACATACAGAATATTTGTTTGCAATTGTAAGACATTTTAATATGCCAAGGCTTGAAAATGGCTCAATACAACATTGCTATTCCATGGGACATAGGCTGGATCTACACTGCCATATAATGCAGATTGAGTGTAGACCCATTATAAAGTTTAACTGCATTGAACTGTAATGAAATTCCTAACTACATTTAATGGCAGTGTGTGTACAGCCTTTAAAACGTCTCTGACCCTGTTGATCTGGGTGAACATAAATATTTCATAGGGTGATATAGTAATAACAACAGGAAGACCATCTTTTACTACTCAAGAAGATATGCAAATAGAAGAGTCTTGTGAATTTTAAATACAAAATTGTGGGAAAGTCTAAATTTCCTTTTATTTGGAAACACTTTACAATATCAAAATAGCTTCTGGTAATTTTAAGTAACATTTTTGTTAGATATGTCCTCCAATGTGGGAATGATACTGGTGCTGTATTGCTAAATTGGCAGTAACAACTAGAGTAACAACTCGTACTGCTTAGAGCAAGCACAATGAATTGTTCATTGGACCTCATCACATGGAGTGTCTTCCCCATCATAGGACACTTCATTTCCATTTCAAGGATGAAGAGGCCCATGACATGATGTTTGCCTGTCATCCATTCACCTTTGTCCTTGAAATGGAGATGGAGCATACTGGAAGGAGGGAGCTAAGAACATGGGCAAGTAATTGTGTTCTGAGCTCCTTTCAGCTGAAAAGCACCTGGGATAGGAACTGCCAAACTTGCCTGTCCTGTTTTGTTGTACACTGGTTTTTTGAAGGGCGTTCCAATGAGTGGCCTTTTGGAGAACAATGATCTTTCTCTTCTGTTTTTAGTACTATGATTTTTGGTTTTTTTTTTTTTAAAAAAAGACAGATATCGTGCAATTGAGGCATAGCTAAATTCTGAAAAAAGACTGCTCTCCCTTTTCAATATTTCTATGTATTTTAATTGTGAATATAAATTGTTTTCATCTATATATATAAAAATGCTCTGTGCGTAAATGAGTACCCTAAAAACAAAAGAACCAATGAACGAAATCACACCAAATTTGGCAACATAACGTCTCACAACACAAGGAGTGACCATCATTCAAAAAAATATGATTTTGTCATTTGGGAGTTGTAGTTGCTGGGATTTATAGTTCACCTATAATCAAAGAGCATTCTGGACTTCACCAACGATGGAATTTAATCAAACTTGGCACACAGGACTCCCCTGACCAACAGAAAACACTAGAAGGGTTTGGTAGGCATTGACCTTGGGTTTTGGAGCTGTAGTTCACCTCCATCCAGAGAACACTGTGGACTCAAACAATGATGGATCTGGACCAAACCTGACAGGAATACTCAATATGCCCAAATATGCACACAGATGGAGTTTGGGGGAAATAGACCTTGACATTTGGGAGTTGTAGTTGCTGGGATTTATAGTTCACCTACAATCAAAGAGCATTCCGAACCCCACCTACAATGGAATTGGGCCAAACATCCCACACAGAACCCCCATGACCAACAGAAAATTTTGTGGTGGTCTTTGGTGACCCTTCTGACACTCCCCTGGTGACCCCCCCCCCCCCCGAGGTCTTGACTTCCCAGGTTGAGAACTAGTGCCTTAAGGCCATCCAGTCCAACTCCCTTCACCAGGGTAAGAAAACAATGAAAGCCCTCCTGACAAAGGGTCATCCAGCCATTCTCACACACACACACACACACACACATGTATATGATAGATGCAGTATCAAAGGTTTGAAAGGGATCCCTAAAGAAGGACAATGATATGTTGCATGTTCCAGAGTAGGCAAACCAGACTATCTTCTCATCAACACTGGCAAAGAAACAGCAAGAAATACTGCTTACCCACAAGCAGAAAGACATTACAGATATTAGAAACCAACACTTTCTCGTTACTTTATTTTCCAGATCACCAGACAGGGCCACAGCAACGCATGGCAGGGGACCGCTAGTCTTCTATATAAATAAAAATGTCATGTTCGTTTGTGGGATTAGCATAACTCAAAAACCACAAGACACCTCTCAGGCCAACGAGTGACCATCACTCATAAAAACACAGCAGAAGAGACTTAAAAAGCCAAGAAATACATTACAACGCACGGGCATAACCACATATATAAAAAATATATATACACACACACACATATACACATACAAAACATATACAAAGACTGGGCCACAGCAACGCATGGCAGGGGACGGCTAGTTTTTTATAATTATATATATCAATATAGCTTATACATAGTATTCAAAAAAGCAATAATTTTATCCTGATTAAAATTTTTAATGAATTTAATTGTACTTTTCTATTCTAGAGGCTTGCAAGATTTTAAACATCCTGAATTTTTAAGTTTTTTCCTTAAAAAACAATACAGAGAGGATGGAGAAAAGGCTTCTCCATGTTATGGTTCAGAATGCAGGCAATAAAATGGCAAAACCTGAAGAGGGAAAAACTTGTGATGGAAAGATAGAACTTGAAATGGGACAATTGGGGATTGAAATGTATAATTTCCACTTGATAGACAGTTGGTCTCCCATGCTTATCAAAGTCTATGTGATGTGGTCCTTACTGTATGTAGAGAGACTCATAAGTTTCTTTGTAGGTTGACAAATATTTTACTAAACACTATTATGATTTGTATTTCCCATAGCATGACCATTTCACAACTGGATTACTAAATCAATTACAATTCTAATTAGCTGTTGATTTTTTTAAAAAAAAACAGATTAGTGTTTTAGAATTTTATTGAGAAGGCATTAAAGCAACTGTTTGTCAAATAAAGTCATTGCCATTTGGAATTACGACAGAAAAGAATGGCAGAAATCCCCTCCGTAAGGTACAAGAATATAGCCTATTACAAACCAGTCAAAAATAGTTTTATTTCAAACACCAGCACTAATGTCTGAAATAAATCCTGAAGAAATACTGATAAATAGAGTCAAAAGATAATCTTGTCAAATCCATTTCAGAAGATAGGATGATGTCTGCTGCCCCCCCCCCCTCAGCCCAAGCACCAGAGGATCATTATCAGAGAGAACAGTTTGTGATGATGGCAAAAAGCTGCAAATAAACACAACCTGTCCTGTGGACCAACTTCACTTGAGGAAGAATTTTAAAGTTGTCATCTTGTTACAGCTTTGAGTAATCCATTGGTGCAAAGAGTTATCTAGGTAACCAGTTTTCATTCATTCAAGAATCCAAAAAAAAATACAGGCTGAGAAATATCTGCCACCTTCTAACAAGAAGCAGTTGCACTCCATGGGAACCAAACTTAAGAATCCTTCCATTTAGTAGGTTCATAGGCCTTGTTCCCAATACACCAGAACCAAAACCAGAACTAGGGGAAGTTCTGCCTTTTCCCTTTTCTATGTGTCTGTCTCATATTGAAAATAGTGGATAGGTAAGAAACAAACACCTTTGAAGAAAGTTGTTTTCTTACCAGAAAATTCTTCTGAGTATTGAACTGGCACAAAGAGATAGCATTGTGCATGGCAATGTGTAGCCCATCCTTCAGACAAATTTCTTTGAGTTTGGCAAAAATTATATTGAGCATACAATCATGTGTTCCGCTTATTTATATATTTAAAAAACTATGCAATCATAAGACTTCCTTAAAACTTTGTGTCTGTCTGTCTGTCTATCTATCTATCTATCTATCTTTCTTTATTTCCTGATGAAGCATACTGTTGCCTGTGATCGCTAAAGCAGGACACTGATGTCTGATAGCAGTTGAGCAATATCAGCCGATCACATAATTTGTTCTCATTCCCCCACCCCCTCTGGCCTACTTCAGTCAACAGCTTTAAAGACCTTTTACATAAACAGCATTAATGCTCTTTCATACTGAATCATGCCAGATTGTACTGGCACCCATCAGAGAGGTTTTTAAAAAACTAGAGAACTTGTACAAGCTACCCTAGAATATTTTCAACCTCCTCATTATACACACTTCAAAAGAAAAGGACAACAAAACAATAACAAAACCTTTAAAAAGAGACAGTTCTTTAAAGAAATCTGACTGATTAGATGGCCTCACATACTTGTACATCAGTTGGATACCAAGTGCTTTATGATTCACAATCCAAGGGCCATTCCAACAATTTGGAAGCTGCTTCACTATGCTGCTATTAAGTGAAGATGGAAATCCAAATACTTGTCAAAGGAACCTGTTACAGTTCCTTCCCATATTTTCTAATTGCTCTTTATCCACTACTTCAATTTGTGTTCAATAGTCTGTTGTTACACTACAATGCTTCAGTAAGTACCTATATCCACACATTTTCAAATATCTTCAGTAACACTGTTATCTTAAATTTCTTATTAATCTCTTGTGGCTTCTACAGCACTGAGGAAAATGTCGGAAGATGCACTGAAATGTATACCACTGCTTCACCAGAATGCATGGTATAAGCACATGTACCTTGCCGGAATAATCAATATTTCAATTTCATTTCAACATTCAGTTATTGTAACTTTTACTGTATTGTTAACACTTTAAATTGTAAACCACATTGACTCCCAAAGTTGAGGGAAAAGCAAGATATGAAAGTAAGAACAAATTTTACCATATATACTCATGTACATGTCAAAAAATGCCAGAAACATTAACCCTAAAAACCTGGATCGACTTATACATGGGTCTTTGCACTAATACTGATTTGAAACTAGTCAATCCAGCAGCTTTCTTCCCTCTCACTTGCTGAGAAGATGTCAACCCTTGGGGTGATCTCTTTTGCCCCTCAGATAGCAACATGGGTTAAAAGGATAAAATATGATTAACACAATGCTCTCGATTTTGGCCCAGTAGATAAATGATCCAAAAAATGTGGTTTGGTTTTAAAGCTGCCCCCCACCTCACCCCAAGCTTCTGATTTGGTGGTATATTTAGTACTCACACAAGCCACCGTTTCTGCTAAGCACTGGTCTTTGACCATTATTTTTCATATAATTATTTTTTTAAACCCGTGGAAGTATCTTTTCTTTCTTCCTATCCTTTCCTTTCTCCCTTCTTTGCCTTCCCTTTTTTGGATTTTTTTTGTTAACTAGATACAAATGTATGGTTTGTGTTTTCTGAAATGTTTGCACACTACCATCACATGCTTGTGTATTTCTCTTTAACAAGGCTGTGTCTCATTATGTATGAAAGATCTAGTAAGCTTCACTGAAGAAGGCACAACAGAGTTTACAGCATGAATATACTGTATTTCATCTCTAGCTAATTTTATGGATTTCCCCAATCCACTTATCAAGTTATTTCTAATGTGGTTGGACCTAGGCAATAAAGCTTTCATTTTACTAAACATATTGAAACAGAGAGGGAAGCAACTTATTTGATCCTTTCAAATGTAATGAAGTCCTTATAGCATTATTGCGATGCTTTTTTTATTCATATACAGATGAATATGCTTCAAAACATACTTCACAACTGAAAATATAAGTGGATAACAACAACAACAACAACAACAACAACATCCTGCCTCTCCTTGTGGCTTGAGGTGAGGTACATGATTAAAATAGCAATATGAAACAAAACACTATTAAAATGCATCTAACAAGTATAAACAGATTAAATGCAAATGAAAATTTACCCTGCAGGTTAAAATTCACAAGTTAAAATTTAGTGGCCAGGCCTGTCTGTCATGGGAGATCTGTGTGCCAAGTTTGTTTTGGAACTACAATTCCAAATGACAAAATCAATTCCCCCCCCCCCCCCCCTAACCTCACCAGTATTCAAATTTCAAATTTGAGCATATCGGGTATTGGTGTCAAATTTGGTCCAGTGAATGAAAATACATCCTGCATATCAGATATTTACATTATAATGCATAACAGTAGCAAAATTACAGTTATGAAGTAGCAACAAAAATAATTTTATGGTTGGGGGTCACCACAATATGAGGAACTGTATTAAGGGGTCGTGGCATAAGGAAGGTTGAGAAACACTGCTCTAGATAACATAAACAAATCACTAACCCACAAAGCACCAAAAAAAAAAAAAAGGGAGGCCTTCAAAGGAAGCAACGCAATAAGCAAAACTTGACATAGTTACCCTTTAGATTATTGTGATGCTTTTTGTGGCTGGATCTACACTGCTATATAATCTGAATGCAGATTATCTCATTTGAACTGTCATATCCATTTCAATACAGATAATCTGGGTTCAGAGACTGGATTATATGGCAATGTAGATGGAGCCTATGTTGAGTTGCCATGAAGAGTTGCTAAAAGCTTGAAGTGCTGACCAGACTACAATGTGGAAGGCATTTCAGAGACTTTGAGAGCATTGGCCATTTGTTTCAAACATAAATTTGTGGGGCTGGTTCTAAACAATAAAGCTCTCTTTTGATAGTGGTTGGGACATATGATAGGCTACATCCTCATATGTATACCTGACCACAGTTTGTGTTCACCACTGGATGGTCTGTTGCATTTTTCACCACCTAGACATGAATTTGATGGATACTCAGGACAGATCACTTCATATAGCAACACCCTAGTTGAGGAACTCCCTCCTCAGATAGCTCAAGCAAGCTTCCTCATTCTTTTCCTTTGAATAGTTGACAGCGAAGACAATATTATTCTGTTGGGTTAGTTTTTATTCTGTTAGCAATTCTCCAATAACACAATTCTGTTTTTTTTTCTATTAATTCCTAGAACTAGTCTACCAAATGTTGTCCAATTTTGTTTTGATTTTTTGAAAAAAAGATAATCCTTTGTTGTTTTAGTAGAACATGTTCCTTATTGATTAGGAACATAATTTGCTATTTCTTTCCTCAAAAAAGCAACCTTTTTGCAATTTTATTTTTGCTGTGAAAAGTAACATTGAAAAGTCTGTTCTTGAAGTCTGTTCATAGTTCAGGACCTATTTTGCACAAAAGTTTCCAATTTTTACACAGAAAACAGTATTGTATGTACAGAAAAACATTTTTATACAGCAAAATAATGAGGATGTACTGTTTGCAAAATTCACAAAAGGGCAGGGAGGAGAGGATGTGCAGAAATTTGTACAGGAAATATTGTTTTCTTCACAGAAAATACTGTTTATGCAAATACTCAAAAACTCCTGTGTTGCTTTTGTATAGAATAAGTCCCAAAGTCCAAAGATTTTATTATCAGTATGGAATTGTCCTCCTCAGGGGTTCTTGACTCTTGAGGAACACCAACACTTAAAAATATCCTTTGCATCACTATTACTGAATGGAAGTAACACAATATATTCTATATAAATTCAGCTGATAAAATAGGAAATAGTAGTCTGCTTTTCATGTCCTCATGATACCCAGACACATCAGTAAAACTACGTCAAACTTTAGTGATTTCTCTCTGTGTCGTCAGTCATTTAAAATACTATTTCAAGTATGTTTTGTGTTTTTCCAGTATATAAAACAGCATTTTTTAAAAAGAGTAACTGAATATGAAAGCTATCACAGTGAAAGGTAAGTGACAGCTATGAAAGGTATTTGTTCTGTTACATAAAATGTACATTTAAAAATAATCAAAGCTAAAACTTGAAAATGCTCACTGACGCAAGGCTATATCCCTCAATGGGAGTTAGGCAACAAATTTTGAAATTTGTTTGTTTGAAGTGTATTTTTTATTATCAAAACTTGCTTTTTTGGTATAGAGCAGGAGCGGGCAAAATATTAATAGTAATGAATGAATTTCCATTTCAAAAGAGAAAGAACTCATTACACTGTCAGATGCTAAGATTATCTGAGGTTGCAGTTTTGTTTAAGCAGAAGCTGCCTTCCAGACAGATCAGAAGCTGGAAAGCAGATGTCTTCAATTAACCACTTTCTGGCTGGGTAGGCATTTTGAAGCATGCTTGCATGTACAAGATGTATGACTTGATGAAAATGGAGTGAAGAAATGGCCTCCCATTAGAGCCACAGTTCTCTTGCTAAGGAACTTGAGGGTTACTCAGAAATGTATTAAGAATATTCTAATTACAACCCCCCCCCCAAAAAAAAAACCTCAATCAAACAGCAATCATAGACAAACTTCCCTGTTCCTAAGCTTCCCCTGCAATCGGTAGATATAGGAGATGGTTGCATGTATTCCAAGGGACATTTTTCAATCATGCAAGACAATAGAAAAACTAAAGAAGATGCATTTTATTTATTTTTTATTTTTTAATTAACTCTATATGCAATCTATTGTGTCTCCAAAATTCTCTTTAACTCATTAGTATACCATGACAAGAGTTCCTTGGCAGACAAGATAATATTTAAAAGTTCCTGGTAGAAATCTCTGTCAAATAGGCCCCAGAGTAGAAGAGATGAAAGGCTAAGAATGCATTTACATAGTAGAATTAATTTGATTCCTAGGACTTACAGTTTTTCATGAGACAAAGTTAAAGACCTTATGGAATTACAGCTCTCATGATTAATACAGCAATGATGTGTCCAGTTATTTTTGTTTAGCTGGAGACACAGGTCTCCGCAGGGATCTCTTAGAAATCCTCTGGCAATCCCTGGAGATTTTCTTTTTGTGTCAGAAGTGACTTGAGAAACTGCAAGTCACTTCTGGTGTGAGAGAAATGGCCGTCTGCAAGGAGGGGGGACACCCAGATTTTTTTGATGTTTTACCATCTTTGTGGGAGGCTTCTCTCATGTCCCCGCATGAGGAGCTGGAGCTGCAAGAGAAAGCTCATCTGCACTCTCCCCAGATTCCAACCTCCAAACTGTCAGTCTTCGGTCCTGCCAGCACAAGGGTTTATTTCCATTATTGCTCATCCAGCTGTGGGAAAATAGGTTTATGCTTTTCTGGTGCTTCCGCCATTTCCACCAACACAGAAATGGCTGTCTTGAGCAACATACATTGAAAAGAGAGGGGTGATGCATATGTTGGTTACTGTGTGGCTGGAACAGAATGCCAGCTTCTACAATGAACCTAAAAATGGGTTATGATGGCATGAGGCAGACTTACCTTGCTATAAGGATGCCAGATGCTACACATAAACAATCATATGTATTAAACATATTTATTCATTTAGCATAGTGTAAAAATATTGTAGACATATTGATCCCAAGTACAGGAATGAAAGCAGGGTAAAGAAAGTGCATATTATCACTGCAAGCCAATTTGTTTACCATATGTGTGAGTAAATTCTTATACAGTGTGACTGTGCGGGCTTTAATAGCATTTTAAATCATTATAACAAATTAATGTTCTCCTAAACAAGAAACCACTACGAGCACAAATTAATGATTCACATTAATCTCCATATTTTACTTGATTTTGGAAGTTACTACAAGGGATGTTTTGCTCTGTAGTTACATTTATGCTGATTATTAATGAGGAGCATACTAAACCAAAACTAAGAAAATAAATCATTTCCTAAAACATATGCAGTTATATAAGTCTGTGTTTTAAAAGCCACTATTTTGGCAAGTTTCCCATCAGAGAATATAGTGGTATTCATAGAAAAAATAGCCGCAAAATTAGTCTACCCACTCCCTTCTTCATTAAACTTTACCATACATCAAACATAACTGATATATACCTGCTACTGCTAGTATAATATAACATGATAAAATTAGGCTTCTGGGGATTAATAAATATTTTATGTATTTGTTATGCATTTACTGGATTTTGTGATTTTTTTTTTATCATGTCAGGAGCAACTTGAGAAACTGCAAGTCGCTTCTGTTATAAGAGAACTGCAGGGACGTTGCCCAGGGGATGCCTGGATGATTTGATGTTTTTATCATCCTTGTGGGAGGCTTCTCTCATGTCCCTGCATGAGGAGCTGGAACTGATAGAGGGAGCTCATCCGCCTCTCCCCGGATTCGAACCTGCGACCTGTCGGTCTTCAGTCCTGCTGGCACAGGGGTTTAACCCACTGCACCACCGGGGGCTCCGATTTTGTGATGTTAAATGTGCTTATCTACACTGAATAAATTGCTGAATGAACAGAACACAGAGTGATGACAGAGATCTATTTGCAGCTGGTTTTAAATAAGACAAATTAACAAATTCACATACGAATGGGTTTCCAAATGGTGATAGTCACGAGAAGTAAATGAAATGGCCATTGTGAGAGGCAGTGATTTGACTGATGTGAAACAACCAAACTCTTTTATTAGGGCATGTAGCCTCCTCCACACATACTGTAGGTGATTTCGAGAACCGGAAAGTTTGATCTGGGACTGCTAACAGACTAAGCACTTCCCTACAATTCTGGTTTTCCCCCTGTTATATTTATTTATAAACATGCTTGGCTTGTGTTTGTGGGCTGTCATAGGCAAAGCTATGAGGCCAAGGGAGGAAAAGAAGCTTTGCCATCTGCTTCCACTAAAGCAGTATGCCTCTGTATTTTTGCCACCATCTTCGACACCTGGAGAGAGGAACAGCAGGTCTTACTCATTCTGTTCCACACTACTGACATACACCTGGTATTCCTGATGTGATGTTGCCAAGTTTCTGGCAACTCAACCTGATAACATCCTCCCATGGTGGCACCCTCCACTAATCAGTGCCTCGGAGACACACTTCCCAAAACATTTTGAATAAATATCAGAAAGCAGAAGTATGAATTTGGACTTCATACTGTACTTTTCATGGCATCGTTTAACAAGGAGACATCTGTGTTTTTGTAATAGTTTACATGTGCACTGGAATAGGTGATGATGAGCACAACCTACCAGATCTAGGCTCACTGGTTTTGCCTCTCCAGGAGCCAACAGGAGAGCTCTTCACTTGGCCAATGGACAGAAAAAAAATGAGGGGGAAACTTGTCCTGGCAGCCATTTGGCTGCTAAATGGGCCCTGAAAGCAACACATCTGCTGTAGCTATTCGTGGCAGTCCATGAGATCCCCTTGAAAATATTACAGCATACTAAACAATCAAGGATTGAGCTGAAACAGGACCCAGCTGTCATTCTATTCACCAAGACACGGATATGTGGTACACAAGTAATCTAAGGTCAACCATGTAGGGACATCTTTATTAATGTAATAAAAATACAGCTGCTCTAATTAAACTTTACTAGGAGCCACTTGTTCATGAAAACCTAATGGATTTTGCAAAGCTCTTTATCATTATGCTTCCTGCAAGATAAACTGTTAAAATTCATTTGGAAAATGGGTGGTATTGATTAGATCCAGTGATTAACTGAACGTTGACAAGAACATTCATCATATTAAGATGTTTTTCTGTAATGATAGTTTGATAAATCTTTGTTCTGCAGTGTTAAAGGGGATGCATCACTCCATATACGTTTTCTGTGTAAAGACAAAAATAAAGGTGACTCTCTTCCGTTGACAGCAAGTTTTTTTTTCCAAGAGGCCATTTACCACCATGGACTTTGGCTTTTTTATGAATCAATATCTTACTGATATCTCTCTTGTAATGGACACTGAAGTAGAAAACTGACCACTTAAATAATGACAAAGTATTTCATCCTTGATGTGGGTGTTTGTTGTGGTTTGTTGCTATTAATTATGACATTTGAAGGACCACATTGCACACGCACGCGCACACACACACACACACACACACACACACAAACAGGAAAGAAATTCAGTCAACTGTTATGAACTAACAACTGAAGGTTGATTCTGCACCACCGCCACTGCCAAGTACTTTAAATAAGTAGTTTTGATTTACCTCTTTGGATTGCTTCACACATTACACCACAGGAAATCTTGGCTTACTGCCAAGTGCACATAGCCTGCAGCTAATCCTGACTGCTGAAGCAGTGGATATTGAATGAGTAATACATATTTTCAAACACATGCTAAAGGCATTCATACATTATGGTTTCTTTCCCAGTGCATGATTTAAAGAATCTCAAGTATTCACATAATGCACATAACCAATGAAATGGCTTGCCCCATGATCTTATCTTTTTTTCTAGGCTTCATGTGTGTGTTTAAAGACTTGAGGGACATGCTCTCATTTGCCCTCATTTTAGATTTTGGATTGTAAACTAAACATCTTTATGTGAATGATGACAGGTGTGATGGTTGTTAGAAGTTGAAGGGAATTATGATACGTTCAGAAATTATGTGGTAAACCATAATCTACCAACCTGGTATCCTCCAGATGTGTAGGACTAAAATTCCCATTACAACAGCCAGAATACTGTGTTAATGGATTGTGGCCCAAGACATCTGGTTGTCAGCAGGTGAGCAAACTGGCTTGCTGGGTATCATATAATATTGCAGGCATGACATTTGATGACTATAACATCAGTGATTGTTTACACATATGGATAAATTAGTGTTACATAATTGTCAGGGATATCACAGCAATGTTATAATCACATTAGCATCAAAAAATATTACATCAATGTCACAATGGCCTTATACAATGATAGAGCTGGAAAGAACCGTGTAACTCATTCCCCCATGCGGTTGATCATATACATGAAACTGCTGGGAGAGGTCATCCAGAGTTGCAGAGTTCGGTGCCACCTATATGTAGACCACACCTGTAATGGATTGGGCCTACCTTGAAGGGCTGGTGTGTTAGGATTTCTAGGCCTTAGAAGGGAAGGCCTTGTCTAAACCAAATGGGAGGAGGGAGCACACACTCCTTATGTGATAGAGGTGCCTGATTAGTGGAGAGATTGGAGAGATTTGCATAGCAACAGCGGGCAGAGGGAGCCAGAGAGCATTAATCTGATTCAGTCAGAGAGAAGACTGGTGTAGAGGGAGAAAGTGGTTTTAGTCAGGAGAAAGAAACCTCTGTGAGGGAGGATTTTATGATTTAGAAACAGCCTTTGGGGAGAAGTACTGAGTTTTAAAAATAGCCTTTGAGAGACAGAGTGCTGGTGGTTTGTGATCCTCTAATAGGGAGAAGTCAGAGTTCTGAAAAGCCCTGTGAGTGAATATTGTTCTGTGAAGGAACCGTTTATTGTAAAGAAACAATTTATATAAATCCTGTAAATAAAACATATTTTTAACACACAAAAAATCAATTGGATTTTTAAATGTATACTTCTGAAAATGCAAAGAGGACATCTCACAATCAAGGGCAGGAAAAAGAAGGAGGCAAGTAAGATTAGAGAAATAAACAAATTGAGAAGTAAATTCACACACCTTATATATAGAAATTGTATTAGTTATATACTGTACCACTGGAGCCCCCAGTGCTGCAGTGGGTTAAACCACTGAGCTGCTGAACATGTTGACTGAAAGGTAAATGGTTCAAATTCAGAGAGTGGGGTGAGCTCCCACTGTTAGTCCCAGCTTCTGCCAACCTAGTAGTTCAAAAACATTCAAATGTGAGTAGATCAATAGATCAATCCAACATCTACATGAAGCCGCTGGGTGAGATCATCCGGAGTTTCGGGGTGCGATGTCATTTGTACGCAGATGATGTTCAACTCTGTCACTCCTTTCCACCTGTCACTAAGGAGGCTGTCGAGGTCCTGAACCGGTGCTTGGCCGCTGTGACGGTCTGGATGGGGGCGAACAAATTGAAATTGAATCCAGACAAGACAGAGGTACTCCTGGTCAGTCGCAAGGCCAAACAGGGTATAGGGTTACAGCCTGGGTTGGATGGGGTCGCACTCCCCCTGAAGACGCAGGTTCGCAGTTTGGGTATGATCCTGGACTCATCGCTGAGCCTGGAACCCCAGGTTTCGGCGGTGACCAGGGGAGCATTCGCACAGTTAAAGCTCGTGCGCCAACTGCGCCCGTACCTTGGGAAGTCTGACTTGGCCACGGTAGTCCACGCTCTGGTTACATCCCGTTTAGACTACTGCAATGCTCTCTATGTGGGGTTGCCTTTGAAGACGGCTCGGAAGCTCCAATTAGTCCAACGGTCGGCAGCCATGATACTAACTGGAGCGGAGCGCAGGGAGCCCACAACTCCTCTGCTGCACCAGCTCCACTGGCTGCCGATTTGCTACCGGGCTCAATTCAAAGTGCTGGCATTGGCCTTTAAAGCCCTAAACGGTTCTGGCCCAACCTACCTATCCGAACGTATCTCGGCCTATCAGCCCACCAGGACCCTAAGATCTTCTGGGGAGGCCTTGCTCTCTATCCCGCCTGCTTCACAGGTGCGGCTGGCGGGGACGAGAGACAGGGCCTTTTCTGTGGTGGCCCCTCGGCTCTGGAACGCCCTTCCCATGGAGGTAAGATCAGCCTCCTCGCTGATGGTATTCCGAAGAAGACTAAAAACTTGGATGTTCAAGCAGGCATTTGGCTAATTCGGTGCAATGAATGTGTTGATTACAGATTGGTAATATGGATGATGCAATTGGACCACGATTTTAGTTAGGAGATGTATTGGATTGTGATTTCGTGTAATATTGTGTATTATGTTTTTTATGGTTTTAATTGTATACTGTGCACTGTATATTTTGTTGTAAACCGCGTTGAGTCGCCAATTAGGCTGAGAAACAGCGGTATACAAGGACAGTAAATAAATAAATAAAATAAATAGATACCGCTCCAGTAGGAAAGTAAAAGCAGTCCATGCAGTCATGCCGGCCACATGCCTTGGCTGAGAAATGGAGATGAGCACCACACACCAGAGTCAGATACTACTAGACTTAATGTCAAAGGGAAACCTTTACCTTTACCTTTTATATACACAATGGAAAAAAGTGATATGTAAGTCCCTAGCACACCTTTCATAAATGCAGAAAGAGAGTTACACCTGTGAAAAAGCGTGACAACTCAGCTAAGCCATAGAATTTCAGTACTCCAATCATTAAGACAAAGAGAAAGAATTATAGGAAGCGACCTTTCTAAGCAGAGGTCTTTGCAGTGCTTTATTCTGATGACTGGGTGAGAGCTGAGCTATAAAGTTCACCACAGCCATGTATTACTATGATATGAGCAGTGGAGTGTAATCAGTCCTAAAAGTAAATTAACATCACTGTCAAATGTCATTGTAAGCCTATTGTTTTCTTCCTTTCAGATGAGATGAATTTGTACCATGGGTTATACTCAGAGCTTTATTAAAGAAGGACATTTTAGTCATTCTGATTTAATCTTTGCCAGCACTTATGTTCGATGTTTTGGCTTGCCTGAAGGAGCTGTCAGGAAACATAATTTATGAGGAGATTTAGAGGGCAAACAAAGCAAGGAGCCAACTTACCATACTGTCTTAGGCCCTTTTGACTTTATACAAGGACTTTCAACCCCCTTTGCTGAAGACAAGGAAATATCCTTTAAAATAATGGCTTTTTTGTTTTTCTTTAACTTTTTTGGTTTTTATAAACTTTAAAAAAAGTTTTCCCACCTCGAAATCAGTATTCTGGTTGGGACGCTTTTCATTCTTCAAACATAGGTACACTGAACATTAAAATACATTTCTGCTCATTTTTTTAAAGTTTTACTTAGTATTTGACTTTTTTGATCTGAATGGGAATGGGGAAAGAAAGAAAATAAAAGAATCTCACAAAATGGGACTTCTAGGATTTATTTATACACATACTTACACATCATTGAGTTCTCTGCATTTGATTCTTTCACGCGAGGAGGCAAAGCTGTTTGGGGAATAATAACTTCACACACTGCATCAATTCCTTGGAGATAAGTCAAGTCTCTATTTAAAAGGATATGTGTTTTGTTAAACATCAATCCCTTATTATTCTCATATTGTAAAAATACATATCTGTGACTGTGGCCAGGGATGGAGGAGAATTCTTTCTTCCCACACTCCTCTCTTTGTGCATCCCAAACTGCAAAATTCAAAAGTGGAAAAAATTGAGAGCAGTGGTTTTTAAATATTTTACACTCCTCGTCTGATTCTTTGCCACAACATCTAAAAAATTCCCTCAAAATCTTTGTGAATGCTACATATTGAGACACTAACATGGAGGTCAGATGCCGCTACTTCCCTGGCTGTGGCCCTGATGCTCTGGTTAATAATAATCCTCCCCACCAGCTGCTTCTTTTTTTCAATAGGCCCTCTAAATATTTATCGTAACACAGTTTACCCCTAGTTTTTCATGGCAACAGTGAATAACATCTGAATCAGAATTTTCTCAGTTACTATGACACATTCTGTTATGTTTTCCTTCAGCCTAACAAGGGCCAATTCAACACCATTATTTAGACTGCAATAATGTTTCATAAACTGGTGTTATTGTAAAGGTATTGAAGCTAAGGTGTGTATCTGTGCAGGTTGCCTGTGGTGTGGAATCCAAGAGATGAAGAGTTACTATTCCCACTCATTTCCTTTGAGGACATTTAAGAGTATTAAGGGTATCTCTTCCTTCTTAGGCTCCATTTGGCCTTCTACTTCACCCCCAGAGAGTTGTTATGTCAGAAATGTGTTTGCACTCTACATCAAACACAGAGGGAGTTGAACGATTGTACCAGTTCAAGTCACTTGTCACATTCCACTTCTGTCACTAGGACTGTCATTGTGTCACAATGAGTTTTAAGGACACTCATAGATTTTTTTTGTTGCAAAAAAATGAAAACAAAGTGGTGCACTATGCTCATTATATTTAAGAGTGCAATCTTATACATATTTATCTGAGAAGAAGCCACCATCGACACAATGGGACTCAAACATAAAATTGTGCATAACAAATACATATTAATTTTATTTCTATTTTTTTATTTTTAAACATACCCAAGTATGCATACATAGAGAAGTACAATCACACGTCTTTGTTCTTTTTAATAGAGATAATTTCTTTGGAATAAATTATGAGGTCACTGAATATACTCTGCATATGTTGCATTTAAATGTGGGAAATAAGAGCTAGGGTATCTGTCCTGAAATATATCATGACTTGAACTACCTGAAATGTATACAATGTTTCCACTTCATTAATTGGTTAAGGAAAATATCAGGACAAAATTTACAGCCTATAAAAACAGTGATGGTGTTGGTTACTACATGCTGAGACAGACATATAGCATTGAAAAACAGCTTGGGTACTGGAAAAGGAAAGGGAGGAGGAGGAGAGATAGGAGGATAACATATTACTCTGTCTTTAGCCATACATCCCAGGGAGGCTGTGAAAATTGTTAACAGGAATGTGGATATGAATTTGATGTGGATGCTAGAAAACAATCTGAGGTTTAATCTTTCTTAGGAGAGCTCTCTGATCCTGTCCTGGTTGCAGGTGTCCAGGGTTTGTGACAGTGATATTGGGTCCAAGGAGAGCTAAAGAGACCCCAACTCATATGCTTATCCATAAACACTTAAGCAGGGTCCAGAATGCAGAGCTAAAGTTAGTCCCAGGGTACATCTTCATGGCATTTTAAACCAAAGTGGGACCAAATCAGTTCTACAGTGGTTGCATAATCAGCATGGAGCTGATTTGGCACAATGTGGCCTTGAACTTCATTAACAAAAGTTGTGGGGTATACAGGAGCTTTCTCAAAACTCTAGAGTAACACATACCTTGTGTATTTCACTGTTCCGTTTCCTAGTCAAGAAGTGGCCACTATTGGTGGTCACATCCTGAATAGGAAGCAGAATTTAAGGCAGCCCAGGGGCAGGGAACAGTACCTTCTTTGCCTCCTTGATCTGTTGTTTGAGGGATTCATTAAGCATGGAAATGGAGCTGAACACTGCTCAATGCCTGGAGTAATGATATCCAGAAGAGAGAATAGAAAGGGGAGTGAATTCTTCTTTCCCCCATTCTGAATCCGCATGTTCTTTCACAGTGGGGACATCGATTTCCAGGTGAAAATCAGTTATGACAATGGTTGGCTTGATGCACCTTCCTCTTGACACATTTCCCCTTTTTGCCCTCCATTCGTGCCTATTCAAATGACTTCCAGTTAGAATGTTCGAGGAGCAGTTTCTCAGTGTCTATCCCATTTCTCAGTGTCTATGTCACCATTTTTAAGGTTAGTTTTAAGCCCATCTTTAAATCTTTATGCTGAGCAGTGTAACAGGTAGGAACAGAATCATTATATTCCAGTCCTCTCACACTCAACTTGTAGCTCTGGTTCAGGAGAAAATCCTGCCTATAGGCATCAAGAGCTTCTGAGAGATTAGGATGAATACCCAACCTTTTCAGCTGAAGACAACCCATTGAGTTAATCAATGCTGATCCCCCCCCCCCCCGAACAAACCTTAAAGGAGGGTAGAAAGGTTATGGATACATTACTTCTTCCAAAAGTGTTTGGAGTTGAACTACAGCCACCACTTTCTCAAGTACTTTGGAAACTACAGAGTTATAGATCTCCGTTGAAGGTGGGCCTTTGGAGGAATGATCACACTTCTATGGAGATGGTAGGTATTACTTCCTCATGAAAACCATGGCTTACTATGCTCTCAATCAATCCAAATCCCATCTTGGTTCCCAAGATGGGATTTGGATTGATTGAGAGCATGGTTCCCAAGATAGGTAAGAGGCTACCTGGTTGTCTAAGTTTATGTCATCCTGTTCAATATGTCAGGCTCAGAGGTTGGGACTCATATGGAAACCTAGTCAGCACACTGGAAATTTCAATTAGATCTTTAGTCAAATCAAACATTTTGTGAAGAATTGTGTCTATGCTTTCAAAATACTGTGGCAGTTGATTACAATGACATCTTATGGATTCCTACACCACATTCATTGGGATGAAATTGCAAAGCTTGAAGTTATGTGTGTTAGTATGAAAAAAGGAATCGCAGCAACCTTAGTTTCCTGGCATGTATACCTGCATGATATATTTGTTTGCAAATGTTGTCTGAATGCTTTATATTTATAGATATTCACCTTATAAAAACCAGGGTAAAGTGGCACAAAATAGTAGTTCAGAGTTGTGCAATCCACATATACTTTTTCTGCTGCTTACTTTATATTAGTCTGTTTCAGGTAACTGTAGATTCAACTAATATTTTTCTTCTCTCATAGAATTGTGCATTTGATTTTTCTAGGCACCATTGCCTGTGTAAATCATACACACTGCTGATTCTAAACTGAGTGCATGCTGATTGAAATCCCTAGTTTATGGAAAGATGGTACACATCTGACATCATGAGTTTAGCCCATGGTTACATTGCTGATTAATGCTACCTTTACAATATAAGTGGGGAAATTGTCAACCATGGCTTGTGAATTTTATTGTGAAGCCTACTGGTATCATTCATTTTTAGAGTTTTAATCATACTTTTGTCATTGATGGATAGATCACTGCAGATTTAAGCTGCAGGTAATCTTCATGATCATCTAGCTATGGTGTTATGTTGCTGATAAAATTCTCCAAGAGATGGCTTCCTGAAAATGTAGAGCATGCAGACAGCATTTGTTCAAAAAAAAAAACTCATGACATTTGACAAAATTCACAATTGAGCACTGGACATGAAATTAGACAAGTAAAATAATACACTAAGAGAGACATAAACTTTTTTGGCACATTTTGGCCATTATATTTTAAAAGATATTCATTTGAATATCTTTTAAAATATAATTCAGATTCATTTGATAGAGTGTGTTCCATTTGGCTTACTGGGGGGGGGGGGGGAGTAAAACTCATCTCAACTGTCTCCTGAGGAAGAGTGTTTGAAATGCATGAAATCATTGGATGTTTTTTAAGAACCGCTTTTATACTAATTATTGAATTCCCATTACCTTTTTTAAAACATTTTAAAAATAAGCACAACTTGTTTGATTTATCTCAGTATATAAATTCAGCCTAACAGGCTTAACTTCTTTTGGTTATGTACTATATTACCATTAGACCATTCATCATGGAAAGTCAATGGCATAATGGATTTGCACTCTTTTGACATGTTGACTTTGTTCCTATAGTTATGAGAAACTGTGACAGAATAAAAGACAGCCTACAGTAAAAAGGACAGTGCAAACGTGCTCCTGCTTAATGACAGAGAAATATGTTGGGACAGCTCAGGAACAGTTAAATGTTGCATTAAGAGGAATAAGCTTATCTCCTATTACAATATTGCATTGCCAAATTCTATAAGTTTCTAGTGCCTTCTTTCCAAAGGAATCCAAGTGTGGAAAATATTGAACCATTGGAACTGTCTTGCCACTTGGAGAATTGTGGCGAATGTTACAAGAGAGGGAGGGAGGGATATCACTTGATGATAGTGGTAAAAGGTTAAGTCAAGGTTATGAAAGCTTGGAAGAGTAATGCAACTTAGAAGTCTGTTAGCAACAAATGACAACAAGTGCAGAAGAGATGCAGATTTTGCAATCACAGAAATAAAGAACTTGATAGGTAAGAATTACCTAGTGATTAATTGTTACTGAACTAATTAACATTCAATAATGTTTAAGTCTGTTCTAATAACTTCTATTTCTGGGAAATTTTATATGAAATGAGACTCTAAATTGGTTCTCTAGTGCATTTCTCTCCTCTTCCACCTACTTTCCTTGGTGCTATCTCCAAAACCAGCCTTCCAAAAGCATGCTTTGTGGTGAAAAGGAGGCAATAGATTCCATTCATGGGAATGATTCTGCCAGCTGATGTCCCTACTATACTTAGATTTCAGGATATAGTTGATAATTTTCTTGCTAATGTTGTGCTCAATATTCAGCCTTTCAGTTTAAGTTCTGTCACACTTGCACCTGCATTGCTTTACATGTTATGTCTTCACCTTTGTCACATAATTTGTTTTGGTGTGATCAGTATTATGCCATATCTGATACAGTTAGTGCACCCTGTCATAAAGCAAGTTATACTGATAGATATGGTTCCTTCTCTAAAATCAGGATCATATTGATATAATAAACCTTTTCGGCCATTTCATATAAGGGACATCATTTTACTATGTCGTGGTATCTAATGTGATGAGTATCCATGGATGTTGGTAACTACTGGGTGGGGTGTTTCCTGGAACCAAAACGCAGCAGATACCAAGAGCCCACTGTATTTCTGAGGCACTGTAAAATGGGGTGATGAGAATGGGGATCCCAATGCAGTTGTCTGATGAAATGTACCCTGCTACTGGGAGAGGCCTGACATTTCATCATTAATGATCTCATTCTCCAGTGTCTAAAAAATACCTCTATTGGGGTGGCCTAAATGCCTTAAATGTTAAGTTTGGGGTAAACTTTTGAAAGTAGCAATGGTGCTGTGACTCTAAAAGTGAATTTGTATAACTATAATGGCTTAATGACACTATAATTAATGAACAGGATATGAGCTATGGATTTAAGGCAGGGAGCCTTCATTGATAGACCCTCAGACAAAAGACAGTCCATACAATATTCCATGTCATTTTTGACCCAAAGGATTTTATTGTTTTACTGTTCATAAGGAAAATTTTCTTTCTAACTGCTTCATTTTTTAAGCCAGAAATGCTCCATTATTTCATCATGTGCCTTAATCAATGATTCATTACTATACTAAAATCCTTCTGAATAGAATTAAAGTGAAATGCAAAAACATCATTGTATTTGTCATCTCCCTGTATGACATTCACACATAATTAAACTAGGTGTTTCTCCTCAGTAGAAAACATTTAATTAATCTTACTTTCTTCTGGGCAGAGTTGTTGAATAGTGAGATTTCATATATTCAGAGTGCTAAGCATCTGTTTTCTAACTTCTAGTGTGTACAAGGTTAAACCTCCTCATTATTCTAAAGTACAGAGGAAGATTTTTAAGTTGAAGGTTATATTATATGAACTATGTTAAAAGTGAGTCTCATTTTTTGTGGGTTCACTAATTTTTTTAGCCAATTTTTGCAGGGCTTAAGTGTGTGTGTGTGTGTATGAGAGACTGGGAGAGAGGGAGAGAGACACCAGAAGGGAAAGTGTGTCAAAGATCAACACTAAATAGCAGGAGAATATATGCATAGGTACCCACAGCAATCGATTGATTTTGCAAACCGCATTAAAAAGAATTCTGGAACACAGAATTTTGCAGGAGTAGAAAGTGGAGTGATCTTTCAGTCTGAGGGCCAAATAAATTAAGCTTTATAGCACAGAGCGCTGTGCTTTTCTCATGAATTTTTGCAAAATTTCTTCCATATTTGTATGTATATTAATATGTGTGTCAGAGGTACAGCTAAAGCCCAAATTAATTTCCTTTCAGTGACCAATCATATAACATCACCCCAAAAAAAGCCCATTGTATGGTTCAGATATGTGGATGACACTTTCAACATTTGGAGCCATAAGAAGAACTAAACAAGGTTCTGGACCACGAAAACAACAACATCCACCCAAACATCCAATTTACTATGGAAAAACAAAATGAAGGAAAATTACCATAGATGCCCTAGTCATCTGCAACAATTGGGCTACACAATTTGCAGAAAACCTTTGCACAATGAAAATTCCAACTGTCACCCAGGTCAAAAAAGAATTACAATTAAAGCCCTGGTAGACTGTGAAGACAGAAACTGTGAACTCCAGCTCCTCCTCCAAACATCGGAAGAATTGCAAGACCAAGAACAAGCCATGAGAGTAAAGATAAAGATCCACCAAGAGGACAAGTGTTCCTACAATACCTCAAGGAAACCACTGACTGCATAGGGAAGCTGATGAAGGAACACAACCTACAATCAATCTACAGACCCACCAAGAAAATTCAACAAATGCTACATTCAGCAATGAATAAGAGGGATCCTCTAACCACTGCAGGAGTCTACTGTATACCATGCAGGTGTGGACAAGTCTACATATGAACCAAAAAAGCCAGTGCCCAGACATGACCCAAAAACATGAAAGGCACTGCACACTAATTCAACCAGAGAAGTCAGCTGTAGCAGAGCATTTGACAAACCAACCAGGACACAGAATATTATTTGAAAACACAGAAACGCTGAACCACTCTGACAACCATCATGTTAGACTACACAGAGAAGCCACTGAAATCCACAAGCACATGGGCAATTTTAACAGAAAGGAGGAAACCATGAAAATAATATCTGGTTACCCGTATTATAAAACACCAGAATCAAATCAGTAAATAAGGAATACCACTCAGAAACAGGGGAAATCCTTACAGCAAACAATCAAATTGCCAGTTAACACCTCCCAAAGAGAGGATGTGTCCAGGCAACAACAGCCAGACTACCTCTATGCAGATACCTTCACTAATTGACTTTGCAGCATTATGGCTACTCAGTGTTATTCAAGCTTGCCAATTGCAACATTCACATTTGCTTTACACATACAAGGGTTCTTTCTTCCACTCTGGAAAGTCCACAGATATATATACCCTCCACTTGCCTAACCTCCAACGGACCTCTGAAGATTTATTTCTCGTGTCTACCTCTGAAGATGCCAGCCACAGATGAAGGCAAAACATCAGGAGAGAACACTACTTGAACATCTTGTACAGCCTGAAAAACTCACAGCAACCTAGTGATTCCAGCCATGAAAGCCTTCAAGAACACATTAAATCACTATGTTTCAAGAAGTTATTACCTAAATGTAACTATGAAGATTAGCCATTCATGTGTAGAAAGTAGTATTTCAATCAAGCACAGTACAAGCACTAAACACTTCAGGCACCTGACAAGATCTTGGAGCCTTGACATGGAACCTCAACACATTGATGAGGTCCCACTGGGCGATTTGCCAGCCTCTGTGGCAATTTGGCAGGGCAGCAGGGCAATCCTGGGGCCCTGTGCCCCTTCTTGCTAGCATCAATGCTTTCCCATCCCACATGGGGAAGCATCACTGTGCAGCTTACCCCTGCGCTGGCCCTGTGGTTTCCAATGGTACATGGGAACACTCCTGTGTTTTTGGTGTAGTGTCATAGGACATTTGCACCTCAGTTTATCGATGGAGCCCCGCTGGAAGTGAGCCTATGTCATGTGAAGGACAGTGTGTGGCTTTGTCAATCAGCTGTGCTTCAGGCATCCTAGTATGCTTGCAGACCATTGTTTGACGAAGTCCACTGTTCTTGGGGCTCACTTTATTAAATAAGTAAATAAATAAATAAATAAATAAATAAGGTGTTTTAGTTTGTGATATACCAATGTACAGGGTTAGTCAAAATGCATAGGCCAAACATACATACAATTGTATGTATGTTTGGCCTATGCATTTTGACTAACCCTGTATTGTTCTACAATCCTTCAAAAGGTAGCTCCTGGACTGGCCAGAACAGTACTACTGTATTCACACTTGCCCTGACCAGTCTCCAAGTAATCCCACCAGTTCACTGAATTGGGGGGGGGGGGTCCAAAATATAAGGAATTGCTTCAATTCTCAATCTGACCATAGTTGTAAACTCAAATCAAAGGATTCAAAGGGAAACACAGATAAGAACCCCCAGTCTTCCCACCCTGTGACTTGTCTCTCCCAATGTTTTCTCATGGGAGGCTCATTATTGTACTGAATCAGGATGAGATGATATGTTTTTGGGAAACATATTATGTGTACATGTATGTGGTAAAGGATTTGCTATTGTTTGCTTCTTAAATTCAAAAGCTGGCTCCTCACATAGCTCAAATACATCTGATCTGTTTAAAAGATTTACAGTCATGTATTAGCCACCATCATCCAGAAACAATATCATACGAAAGCTTACTGGCACAACCTGGGGATCACAACCAGACACAGCAAAGACATCTGCCCTTGAGCTATGGTACTCTGCTGCTGAGTATGCATGCCCAGTGTGGAACACATCTCACCACACTAAAACAGTGGATGTGGCTCTTAATGAGACATGCCGCATTATCACGGGGTGTCTGCTCTCTACACCACTGGAGAAATTACACTGCTTAGCTGGTATTGCACCACCTGACATCCACCGGGAAGTAGCAGCCAATAGTGAAAGGACCAAGGCAGAGACATCTCCAGCTCATCCCTTGTTTGGGCATCAGCCAACATGTCAATGACTTAAATCAAGAAAGAGTTTTCTAAGATCTACAGAGACGCTCGCTGGAACACCTCAGCAAGCGAGAGTCCAAAAGTGGTAGGCTCAAACCCAGAGCCTCAATCAATGGCTGATACCAAATGAGAGACTCCCCCCTGGGCACACAGAAAACTGGGCGACTTGGAAGGCGCTGAACAGACTGCGCTCTGGCACCACGAGATGCAGAGCCAACCTTCAGAAATGGGGTTACAAAGTGGAATCCACGACATGCGAGTGTGGAGAAGAGCAAACCACTGACCACCTGCTGCAATGCAACCTGAGCCCTGCCACATGCACAATGGAGGACCTTCTTGCGGCAACACCAGAAGCACTCCAAGTGGCCAGATACTGGTCAAAGTGCATTTAATCAACTACCAAGTTTGCAAACTCTGTGTCTTTTGTATGCTTGTTTGTTTGTTTGTTCTGTAAAAAATGTAATACAACTGTTTGGTTGCCTGACATGATAAATAAATAAAGCCACCATCATATATGTTTGAGCTCCCTGTCTCTTTAGCTTTCTCACATTACCAGTTCCAATAACATGACCTAGATCTTCTGTGAACATAAGATATTGGCATGATTTTTCACTGAAAGCAATGTTGTCTGTTTCAAATGATATTTGCTCTCAAGGCAACATGGAGATACTACACATCCATAAATTTTCAAGAATAAGTCCAACAATGAAAGACTTGGGACCTATAAAACTGTTTCCTGAGAGCTTCAAGAAACTTGAAAGAGAAACTGGAGAAGTCTGATTGCCATATAACATATTTAAATTTTACATGAAAAATGAATGTGTATTTAGATTCCTATTGATATGTTAATACTCTTGACAGCATTTCAGTCTTTTAATTGGAGATTATAAAGACTTGCTGCAAATGCATATTTACAACAAGATAGTATTTTATTCAAAGATCTG
The DNA here is from genome assembly GCF_037176765.1 of Anolis sagrei. Classification (NCBI taxonomy): domain Eukaryota; kingdom Metazoa; phylum Chordata; class Lepidosauria; order Squamata; family Anolidae; genus Anolis; species Anolis sagrei. Next base: position 121,563,744 of record NC_090023.1, read on the forward strand.
GTTAATTTTAGAGTCTGTTTTTCATTTTTGAATAATCTTTGCTCTTTTTCTTTCCCTCCCCGTCTTCCTCATTTGCTCTTCAGAGTTTAAAGTCTTATTGAAGCAATTTTTTTCTTGGCAAATAGTTCCATTTTATATTGTTGGATGGAGGGTGACTTTCTCAACCTGTGGAGCCCCAGATGTTTTGGCCTTCAGCTTCTAGAAATCATAGCAGCTGGTAAACTGGCTGGGATTTCTTGGAGCTGTAGGCCAAAACACCTTGGGACCCACAGGTTGAGAACCACTGTTATAAAGGGAGTTCCTCTGTGTTTTATGCCAGATGTATTCAGTTGTCAACTTTTCAATTTTCACATATAACTTTTAAGTGTTAGATTTAAGGAATGAACACACTAATTTCTTGAAGAAAGAAACTAAACTTTGTTGTAGGAACTCCATTCTCCAATAGGATAGGAACTCAAAATGTTGATCTAAACTAACCTGCATCTTGGAAGGTTGAGATGGGGAGAAGAAGACTAAGGAAAAAACCTTAAGAATATCAATTTACATCACAGAGGGGTTAGAATAAGTAGATTAGGGTCCTCATCACATTGATGAGTAACAGCCGGGGGGGGGGGTGGATTTGCCAGCCTGTGTGATGAATCTGCAGGGCAGTGAGGCAATCCTGTCACCCTGCATCCAACATTGCCCACAGTGATGCTTCCCCATCGCTATGAAGCTCCCCTCCCCAAGTGCTTGCCCCGTTGCTGCCTACAGAACATGGGAAACCTCCCATGTTCTGGGAGCAGCGTCTTAGGACACTTTTGATACAGTTCATCTATGGAGCCCTGTTGAAAGTGAGTGTGCATCGTGTGATGAGCAGTGTGGAGCTCCATAGATGAAGTGTGCTGCAAGCATCCTAGGATGCTTGTAAAGACCTATGTGATGAAGTCCATAGAAGGAGGACACATCTAATCTTATTTCTACTGCACACTGTGAAACATTATTCACTCTTTAGTGATAAGCCTTGTTGCATTTCCAACATAAAGGACATAATTTATCCTATTATAGCCTATTGAGTATAAGATAAATGGCATCAGTATAAACAGTGAGCTCCATGAAAGTATGTTGGTGTCAGTCAGAATCATTAAGGAACTGACCAGTCTGGGAAGAATGCCAGATGCAATGGAATGTAAATTGATAAAAATGCTTTGAGAGTTGTATATAAGACATTAGATATCAGAGAGAAACACAAACACTTGATGAGGTCACTACACTAAGTGCCACTAAGGGATAAGATGTGAGATGAGTCATTAAAAATGTTGATTGGTCAACAAACAAGCTGAGTAGGCATAAGGAGAAAATAAGAAGAAGCCAAGAAACTGACCTTATCAGACTGCTTTAGAATGAGCTTCCAACCAAGTTATTGGTTTAATTAACAGAGATGGCTGCTCCTGATAACCATAAAAATGCTGCTCTAAAATGATGATTTGTAGTAAGAATGCATATATGTACACAAGTAATTATGAATGTTAGTAACATATAACAAGGATAATTCTTGTATACCTGTGTGATTGCAGAAGCCCGTTAGAGCTGTGTAATTCCTCATACAGATGAGAAAGTGTACCTGAATGATTTATAGACTATAATTTTGGTTGTATGTTTAAGGTGATTATAACTATGGTAAAAGGCAAACATGGAGCTTGATCATATAACATTGCTCTAGGCTCCTCTGCATTTTTGCCTGTGAGAAGACACAACTACTATGTACTTTGCTAAGATGCTGACTATAGACTTAACTGAGAAAGATCAAACTGAGTGCATGAGTTCCCCTTCCATCAGCCTTATTGTTGTTGCTAGCTATTTTTGTTATGTTGTTTTATGCTGTTTTTATGCTGTTTTAATTGTTATTGCTTTATTTTAATTGCATTCTGCCTGGGCATGGGCCCCATGTAAGCCGCCCCGAGTCCTTTCGGGGATTTGGAGGCAGGGTAGAAAAATAAAGTTCTTCTTCTTCCTCTTCTTCTTCTTCTTCTTCTTCTTCTTCTTCTTCTTCTTCTTCTTCTTCTTCTGCACTGCACAAAAAAAATTCTCCTTCCTTTAGATACAGACCATGTATGTGTTTCAATGGTCTTACATTTTATTTATGTATTTTAACTATGTTGTACTCCACCTTGATCCTTGAGGAGAGATGGCTAACAAATTATCATAATCATGATAGTCATATAATGTGATATAATGGTGCCTTACATGTAATGTAATGCTAGTGAATTCTGAGAGCCCAAACATTCCTCTGCCAGTGTTTCTCCCTAGGGCAATATATGAATACTTATGATAAATAGTCTAAAAAGAGTACTCCAAACCTGGCTCACTTGCCATCTAAATATATTGAAATTCCAATACTTAAAATGCTTAAATTGAGAGTTGATGTACACTTGATCTGTCTGGCTTATACACCATCATGAGTTGGGCATGCTGGTGAACAAAGTAGATGCTGAGATGCTGGACAAAATGCAGAATTAACTGAGAAGTGACAGAGATCCCCAATCTCTTTTTTTAAGAGATAGAGATACGGAAACCATTCCTGTTTCATCTGTCTTTGAAACTTCTCCCTGAGATATGGAGTCCTTGAAAATGAATGGTCTGAAATCACAGGAAGACCCCCTATAAATATTGAGTAAGAGACTAACCTTCCACAGATAGAAGGCAGTGGTAGCTGATAATTTCCATTCCAATGGGATTATAAATCTATACTGCATAGTATTCCAAACTTTAAGAAGCTATGCAAATGCTGAAATCTATATTAAAGATAGGGCTAGCTATTCAGTCTTAATGTATCTGTGATTTAACTGTATTTTCTGTACTGTTCCTTTAGATAAGGCTTTATAGAAAAAATATTTCTCCAGAACAGTACATTTTGTTTCTCATCAGTCCACGGACAGAATTTACAACAGCTCAGGGGAAAAAGGTAATGGAATGGAATGTCAGGAAGATGGGTGATGAGACACATAGATGCAAAAACATGAGGGAGAACTATGTCGTTCCCCAGTTAAGTGGTTTCCTAACTCTCATTCAGAAGCTATTTTTAAATATTTTTAGGAACAAAAATGAGAGCAGTCCATTCTAACCCACGGAGAATTCTAGGATTTTAATATAGCCCTCATATGTTCACCCCCACTTTTAAGACACTCCAGAAAGTATTAGGAAAGATAAAATACCTGTTCAATCTAAAACAATTTTTATATAATGCAAAACATGGATTTACTGTGCAACTTTTTATATTTTATAAAAGTTAGTTTTGGCACCATCACGTGCAGATAGGAATTGAATTTGCTGAGACCAAGGTGGAAGAGGCTCTGGAATTTTTAGATAATACAGGCATTGTAAACAGATGGAATGCTTTAGATAGCTAACCTTAGACACAGCACATCTTCTGGACCAATGCCACCAGACATTAGGAAGTAGTGAGGGTCATTAGTCTTTCACTTGCTCCTGGCAGTATGAAAAGTTATCTTAAGTCAGTGAGGGAATTTTCTGTTTTAGGCAGTGGCATGGATGTCAGGTCTGTTGGCCATTATTGGTGGAACATATTTTACATTTCTGTCATTTGTGCACACTTACCACTATACAGCACCATTCCTACAATATGGGGTCGCAGCATCTTACCAATAGATGTACTTCCCTCTCTTCAAATTAAGAGGCTTAGAAAGCTTTTGGGCCAGCATTTGCTCCCCATATTATGAGGTTTTGGTGTTTTATGCTGTTTCTCTTACAACTTACTTTGGAGTCTTGTGGACCAGTAAGTTAGTAGTATCATCTAGAAGTAACACTTCTGGAGAAGCAATTGAGATGTGTTTTAGAATCACTGGTGTCCTAGATTCAAAGTTGTTTTTTTTTTAAAAAAAGGATCAGGAGTAGGAGTTGTGGCTAAGAGAGTGCGAAGGAAGTCAATGGGGAGCAAGTGGGGAGACTATCAAGATTCACTCACCATCTCCCAGCTGGTTTTCTCCAAATCTCTCAGATGGATTCTCCTCTTTCCTTCAGATGGTTTTCTCCTGATCTCTAAGCTAGCTGAAGGAAATGGGGAAAGCCAGCATGGGGAGTGGGGAGTCAGCTGAGGGAAAGGGGGGGGGGGAGACAGCTGAGAGACTGGGTTGATGTTTTCTTTAAGGAAAATATTTTTCCTAAAATTGAAACCCCTCCTCTCCCAAAAAGGTGGTGCCCTAGATTTAGTGAAATATGGTTTTATTGCCCATGAGGTCTCTTCCAACTCTTTGATTCTATGATTCTATGATTCTAGATGCTAGGTTCTGCTTGGAGAGGTTCTGTGTCGTGATCTGCTCTATTGGGCAATACACCAGACATGGAACCTGCTATTTTGGGTCAAGGCTGGGCCTGAATGACCAAGCTACAACTGAGTGGCTAAAAAAAGGTAGCCACACTGACATGATTTGTTTCTTATGTTGTTCAAGAATACAAGAAGCCTCCACTTTTCATTTTAGTCATTCATCATGAAAAATGAACTTAGTTTGCCGAGGATGAAAGGCCTAATTATTCAAGGAGCCCTACTTTCAAATTATTTCAAGCACAGTGGCTTGCAATGTATTTTTTATGATCAGCCACAATCTGAAATATTGCCCACTAGTCACATGCCACTAAATATTAGCTAGGTTTGATCTTGTTTTTTTAAAGGCCTCAGTATACATAATTGTGTTTTATTTTTAAACAATCTTTTTGCCAAGCCAACCATGGATTCATTTGAACTGTGGAAAAAAAGTTTCTTGGTGTGCAACAACTGTTTCATAGATTGTCACCAGCTTGTTGACAATTTGCTGACATGAAAAATGGAAATTGTGTTAGAATTTATCACAGTTGAAACTAGATTTATATGGAGATGCAGATAATACTTGAACCTTAAGTTCAGAGATGAGCTTTTTACTTTGAAGATCTGATTTTTATTGTTTTCTCTGAAGACTCAAAATAATAGGAGAAAACTCCAATAATTGCTTGTGGGCAATTAACTGTGGAGACCTTTGAGATGAAATAAGTGACATTTGTGTGAAGGGCTCTTAACATATAGAGCACCACTGTCTTCCAGTAATTTTATGTTAAGAAAAAAGGAAGAAAAAATCCTAAGTTTCTAAGACAAACTGTGACAAATTTGACACATGCTTGTGAATTGCAGTCTTGATGACAACAGAATATTTTAGAGCAAAATCTATCTTGACTGTGTGAAAACATTGATCAATAAGCAGTAGACAGATGTTTAAAAAAAGAATGCCTTTTCACATTTTATAAGACTCATTCAAAATTCCCAATAATGTATTGTGCCCCCTTTTTCATATATATTTTTACACAGAATTTGTCTATATTTAAGGATGACCCTAATGCCATTCACCTGATTCCTTCAACTAGCAAGAGAGTAAAAGATGCACTTAGGTATTTCAAGGGAGAGATTGGATAGCAAGTTGCTCGCTTTCTTGTAGCCCCTTGGCTTTAGGCAGGGACTAAGAACCTCAATGGTAAACCCTTCCACCATCATAGACTCCCAAACTTAATAAATTTCATCTGGAATGGCCTTAGCATGCCAGATGAACATTGGTATCTATAACTGTATCTACATTGGAGGTTATGGGAGAATCTTCCTGGGAAAGTGGGGTTCTTATGTGATATGTATTCAGACCTGAAGCTCTTATTCATGGCAAGGGGGTAAGTGGGTTGGCCGATTACACTTCAATTACTTATAAGGTTAATTCAATCCAAACTCTTGTGGCTGGTCTCTTTTGTCATATCATGGAAAAATATTTAAACATGGCTATTTTGTACCCTCTTAACCTTCTGTTTCCTACAAGCTCCCTAAGCTGGTATAGAACAGAACTATATGGCGTTATTACACTATTTGGACATGTTCCAGCTTGTTCAAGTCCTTCTTGAGTTGTGATGCCCAGAACTACATCAAGGTTTTTCAGGTGATATCTGACCAAAGCAGAACAGTTGTGATACTGCTACTTCCTTCAGTTTAGATACCACACTCTTATTGATGCAGTCAAATTCACTTTATTTAGAATACATCGAATATGCTGACCTAGGTGTTTAGCACTCGTAATCCAGGTGAAATGAAATTGGCTTGACAGTCATTATAATTTTATATAAACTATTTCAAACTGGAAACTGTATTGCATATTTTAACAGATCTGACTTACCTGGGAAAAGTGATATGTGACCTACCTCGAAGGGTTAGTGTGTGAGCAGCCAATTTGTAAAACCAGGAAGTTAAGCAAGCATTTTGTGGCTCTCATCATGCAGCAGAGCCAGTGGAGAAGTCGACTAGCAGCTACCACCAAGCATCTGAACTGTATATACATTTTTGAAACTATCACGCTTATGTACGTCAAAAGAGAAAATAAAACAAACAGTTATTGTTTCATCTTATCCAAAGTCTCACTCTCATCTCTAAGCCCCAAACTTATATAAAGCAAGGCTCCTGAACACAAAAGGTGGCAGCAGAAATAAACATTCCCTGCCCAATAAGTCCTTTACATTTTTGGTGGCAAAGATATTTAAGACCCCTTTGCCTGACTGATTCAACCCTTTACATATATGGTATCTATTTTTCTTAGTTTCATACAGATGTAAACCCACATTTGTAAGATTTTATTTGTGAAGCATGAGGCAGAAAGAAGTCTTTAAGGCAGAAATGAAATGCTTGTTCCAGATTATAAAAAGCAACCCGACCCCCCCAAAAAGATATCATTTTTTTAAAAAAAAGATTGTTCCAAATATCTTGTTAAATAGAAATCCTGTCACATTTCAAATTCTATAGCACTTCAGCACACGTTACTATAATCGGACTCTCCCAAGGACACCTATGATCTAAGCTCTTTGAGCACTCTTCAGCAAATGATTGTATTGGAATTCTGCAATTATCTTACATTAACTCTTGCTGGCATTTTTAGGTGGATTAAAAACATAAAAGGTTTCTAGTTTAGAATATTTTATATTTTGCTTTTTTAAATCTAATAAAATACTCTTTGTTCCACTGGTCTTTATTTATAACATTTTGGGATGAAACAGTCTGTGGTAAGGTAAGGTCATATACAGTGTTTTTGCACATGGTGTAATTTCGTAAAATAATATATATGAAGAACACAAAGATATGCAGACCAATGAAAATGCAACCTCTCATGCTGTTCGACTTGCTAATTGCTCTTTTGTTCCTCCAGAGGTGCCTATAATCATTCACATCAAATAGATTAGTTCTTGTCCTAATGGCTTTTATCCTGGATAATGTGAGATATTTTCTGATCACCACAGTAAAGTTTGTGCTACCTTGATCAATAGAACAGAAAAGAACAGAATCTCTTTGTACTTCAGATATCACCATTCCAGTCCAACATGGTGCAATCCTGTGTATGTATGTTTGGAAGTCAGTCCTATTATGTTAAAGTAGCTTGCTCTTAATTTTTTTTCATGTCAGGAGTGACTTGAGAAACTGCAAGTCGTTTCTGGAGTGAGAGAATTGGCTGTCTACAAGGACATTGCCCAGGGAATGCCCGGATGTTTGATGTTTTACCATCCTTTCATGAGGCTTCTCTCATGTCCCCAGATGAGGAACTGGAGCTGACAGAGGGAGCTCAACACAGTCTCCCTGGATTCAAACCGCTGACAAGGGTTTAACCCAGTGCACCACTGGGGGCTCTGCCCTTGATAGTAAAGGTATATAGGATTGCTGTTTCAATAAATCTTACCAATGTACTGATATACAGTTCAAACAATTCCACTAGAATTAGGGTTGTCAGATAAAATAAGGGATTAGGTCTCTTTTCCTTGCATGGCTGTATAGGAGACAGAATTTCAGTTGAGATTTTTTTCCCATTCAAGCAACACCCGCTAAAATTCCATGTGATTGTTGTTGTTCATTTGTTCAGTCACTCCCGACTCTTTGTGACCTCATGGACCAGGCCACACCAGAGCTCTCTGTCGGCCGTCACCACCCCAGCTCCTGGAGCCCCCGGTGGCACAGTGGGTTAAACCCCTGTGCCGGCAGGACTGAAGACTGACAGGTCGCAGGTTCAAATCCGGGGAGAGGCAGATGAGCTCCTTCTATCAACTCCAGCTCCTTATGCGGGGACATGAGAGAAGCCTCCCACAAGGATGATGTTGTTGTTCATTCGTTCAGTCGTCTCCGACTCTTCGTGACCTCATGGACCAGCCCACGCCAGAGCTCCCTGTCGGCCGTCACCACCCCCAGCTCCTTCAAGGTCAGTCCAGTCACTTCAAGGATGCCATCCATCCATCTTGCCCTTGGTCGGCCCCTCTTCCTTTTGCCTTCCACTTTCCCCAGCATAATTGTCTTCTCTAGGCTTTCCTGTCTCCTCATGATGTGGCCAAAGTACTTCAACTTTGTCTCTAGTATCTTTCCCTCCAGTGAGCAGTCGGGCTTTATTTCCTGGAGGATGGACTGGTTGGATCTTCTCGCAGTCCAAGGCACTCTCAGAACTTTCCTCCAACACCACAGCTCAAAAGCATCGATCTTCCTTCGCTCAGCCTTCCCTAAGGTCCAGCTCTCACATCCGTAGGTGACTACAGGGAATACCATGGCTTTGACTAGGCGGATCTTTGTTGCCAGTCTGATGTCTCTACTCTTTACTATTTTATCGAGACTGGACATTGCTCTCCTCCCAAGAAGTAAGCGTCTTCTGATTTCCTGGCCACAGTCTGCATCTGCAGTAATCTTTGCACCTAGAAATACAAAGTCTGTCACGGCCTCCATGGTTTCTCCCTCTATTTTCCAGTTGTCAATCATTCTTGTTGCCATAATCTTGGTTTTTTTGACGTTTAGCTGCAACCCAGCTTTTGCGCTTTCTTCTTTCACCTTGATTAGAAGGCTCCTCAGCTCCTCCTCGCTTTCGGCCATCAGAGTGGTGTCATCTGCATATCTGAGGTTGTTAATGTTTCTTCCAGCAATTTTCACCCCAGCTTTGCATTCATCAAGCCCCGCACATCGCATGATGTGTTCTGCATACAAGTTAAAAAGGTTGGGTGAGAGGATGCAGCCTTGCCGTACGCCTTTCCCAATCTTGAACCAGTCTGTTGTTCCGTGGTCAGTTCTTACTGTTGCTACTTGGTCCTTGTACAGATTCCTCAGGAGAGAGACAAGGTGGCTTGGTATGCCCATCCCACTAAGAACTTGCCACAATTTATTATGATCCACACAGTCAAAGGCTTTAGAATAGTCAATGAAGCAGAAGTAGATGTGTTTCTGAAACTCCCTGCTTTTCTCCATTATCCAGCGGATATTGGCAATTTGGTCTCTCGTTCCTCTACCTTTTCTAAACCCAGCTTGAACATCTGGCAACTCTTGCTCCATGTATTGCTGGAGTCTTCCTTGCAGGATCTTGAGCATTACCTTACTGGCATGAGAAATAAGGGCCACTGTACGGAAGTTTGAGCAGTCTTTTGCATTTCCCTTTTTTGGTATGGGGATATAAGTTGATTTTTTCCAGTCTGATGGCCATTCTTGTGTTTTCCATATTTGCTGGCAAATGGCATGCATCACCTTGACAGCATCATCTTTTAAGATTTTAAACAGTTCAGCTGGGATCTCATCATCTCCTGCTGCCTTGTTGTTAGCAATGCTTCTTAAGGCCCATTCAACCTCACTTCTCAGGATGTCTGGTTCTAATTCATTCACCACACCGTCAAAACTATCCTCAATATTATTATCCTTCCTATACAGATCTTCTGTATAGTCTCGCCACCTTCTCTTGATCTCTTCAGCTTCTGTTAGGTCCCTGCCATCTTTGTTTCTTATCATGCCAATTTTTGCCTGAAATTTACCTCCAATGTTTCTAATTTTTTGGAAGAGGTCTCTTGTCCTTCCTATTCTGTTGTCTTCTTCCACTTCCATGCATTGCTTATTTAAAAATAGTTCCTTATCTCTTCTGGCTAACCTCTGGAATTGCGCATTTAACTGGGCATATCTCCCCTTATCCCTGTTTCCTTTTGCTTTCCTCCTTTCTTGGGCTACTTCCAGTGTCTCAGCAGACAACCATTTTGCCTTCTTGGTTTTCTTTTTCTTTGGGACGTACTTTGTTGCTGCCTCCTGAACAATGTCTCGGACTTCTGTCCATAGTTCTTCTGGGACTCTGTTTACTAAATCTAGTCCTTCAAATCTGTTCTTCACTTCCACTGTATATTCGCTAGGAATGTTAGTGAGATCATATCTAACTGGTCTGTGTATTTTCCCTGATCTCTTTAGTTTTATTCTAAATTGGGCAATAAGAAGTTCGTGATCTGAGCTACAGTCAGCCCCAGGTCTTGTTTTCACCGACTGGATGGATGTCCGCCACCTTTGGCTGCAAAGGATGTAGTCAATCTGATTTCGGTGTTGACCGTCTGGAGAGGTCCATGTGTAAAGACGTCTTTTAGGTTGTTGGAAGAGAGTATTCGTTATACACAGCGAGTTTTCCTGGCAAAATTCTATCAGCCTGCGTCCCGCTTCATTTTGTTCTCCCAGACCATGCTTGCCTGTGATCCCTGTTGTCATTTGACTTCCCACCTTGGCATTCCAGTCTCCTGTAATGAAAATAAAAAACAAGGATGATAAAAACATCAAATCATCCAGGCGTCCCCTGGGCAACGTCCTTGCAGACGGCCAATTCTCTCACATACCAGAAGCGACTTGCAGTTTCTCAAGTCACTCCTGACATGACAAAAAACAAACAAAACAAAAAACCCCAGCTCCTTCTAGGTCAAGCCAGTCACTTCAAGGAAACCATCCACCCATCTTGCCATGTGATAGTATTTGTTCAAAGAAAATTAACACTGTTGCTTATTTCACCTGACAACCCTAACAACCATAACTGGAATATGGTTTCAAGCAAGTTTATAGCAGATTTAACCATTCATCCTTTACATAGTAAAGAGACCTCAGAAGTCCTTTTCTATTTCACTTTTTAATGTATAATTTTTATTCATAAAAACTAACACCAAACGTACCAAAAGAGCAAAAAAAAAAAACCCAAGAATATAAATCATAAGACAAAATACAAAAACAATAGAGATACATTTTCTTAATACATTATATAAAATATACCACTGCTAGCTCCGCTAGGATTCCCCCCCCCCAAAAAAAAAAAAACCCATCACTAAATATCAACTACATACAAATCTAAGTACCTAGTCTAAGGGCTTTACATTCTCTGCCTGATAGTTTTATCTTTTCCCAATAAGATGACACTCTTCTAATTTAAAAAAAACACAAAGAAACAAAAAAAATTAATAGAGATTTGACCCCTTCTTTGCTGAAGAAATGTAATAAAATGATCTTAAGATTCTTGTGCAGGGTTGTACAAGGTCCTCCAGTAATTCATCCATGCGTGAATTAGCACCTTCAAATTGAATGGGAATTTCAATACACCAAGGAACTGATCATGTCCTCCTAGAACATAAGCAATTCTCAATTAGAACAATAAACTTTTTTTCACCCAGGGGATGCCTGGATGTTTTTGATGTTTTTGATGTTTTACCATCCTTGTGGGAGGCTTCTCTCATGTCCCTCCATGGAGAGCCAGAGCTGACAGATTGAGCTCATCCGTGCTCTCCCCGGATTCGAACCTCTGATCTGTCGGTCTTCAGTCCTGTCACCACAAGGGTTTAACCTATTGTGCCACCGGGGGCTTCTTAGAATAATTAACTGACTTAATGACTCAAGCTGTTATTAAAGGCACGCAACAAATAAAATGTAAAATTAGTAATTATTTAACAGTGTTCATTTTGCAATATCAGGTATAAATTAAACTGATTGCAAGCATGACTCAGAACCTGTATATCTATCACCTAGGCTTCTGAATCAGTTAGCAGCCATGAGGTAATAGAGCAGAGATTAACAGATCAGAATCTACTGATAGATCTCTGTGTGACTGCAGTAATACAACAGTTAGGATTTCTGATTGTCAGACATTTAACAAGAATAGCAACAAAAATGTCTCTCCTCCTGACTTGAATGACACCAATAAAATGAAGCAACTGCAGGACAAGCAAACTATGTGTTTTATGATAGCACCATGAGTCATACTTGTGCTAATCAGAACAAATTCCTGGGTTCAGAAAATTCTCATATTGTGATACCTGCACTTCTGTAATTCAATTGGCATTCAAAATGTAGCAGAGAGGTGTAGTGATTTGAGCATTAGGCTACAACTCTCGAGACCAAGGTTTGAATCCCTATACATCCACGGAGACCCACTAGGTGACCTTGGGCAAATCACACTCTCTCAGCTCCAGGGGAAGGCAAATGCAACCCATCTCTGAACAAATCTTTCCAAAAAAGATAGGGTCGCCATGAATTGGAAACAACAGAAATGTACACAACAACAACAAAATGGCCAGAAAACAGGATTTTTCACCTAGGGAAAAGATGTTTGTGTGTGTTTCCTATTTAGGAAGGTGGGATAAATTTCTGCAGCAGGGAAAAACAGTATGATCCTTTCCTTTCTGTCATGGTTGGACATTGTACTGACATTGACCTGCTCAGAATGATGCACAATAAGAAATAATTACTTCACTTTCTTTAATAGTAAGAATGGCTATTTTTCCCCAACAGCAGATGATTGCTTATAAAAGGCACTGCAAATTCTCTTCCCAAAGTGCTAAATAGGAACACGTACCAGAAAACACTATCCAGAATGACAGCTGCAAAACATGACGATTTGGACTGTTTTCCATTATACCTGGAAACATTTCATAATATATATAGGAACCAAGGGTCATAAATAAGAGGTACCAGGAGGCTTCTCTGTTTGGTTGTATAAATCAGTGTTCCCTATATCATGCTATTTGTTGCACAATGCACAGTGTTATACTGCAAGGCCGTGATTGCTAGCTGGTTCAGTATCACTGTATACATAAATCAAAAATGGTGTGTGCAAAGAGTACATATTAAATACAATATTGATTCGACTTGCCTTTCCTAAGATGAACGAGAGCAAGCAGTTAGGTCACAGCTATGCTGGAATTGTTTTGACCTGACTTGGCACTACTTGAAAAAACTCATAATGCAAGCAAGAGGGAAAGCGAGGGAGGAAATGAGAATATGGGCTGGAGAATTAATGGTCTGAAAAGCAAGAGAGGCAAAAACAATAGAAGCTGAAAAACAGCTGTTTGTACAGCATGGGGTTTTTAGGGTACATGTTTATGTTCCCTGAGATTATTTCACTTTAATAAGTAAGAAAGAAAAAGAATGATAGAATAAAGACAAACACAGAAAGAATTCATGTGCAGGACAGTAGGCATGTTTGAACCATAAAAATGGTTCAAAAGCATTTACAAAACTGGGGGTCCTTGGCATTTCATTTCTAAAGAGTTTCTAAAGTTTTTGTGGTGAAAATTACAGAACTCTAATGAGACTAATGAAATTGTGTTACTCTTTTGTTACAGTAATTGCGCATGCACATTACTGCAATAATTACTACTATTGGAGAAAATTTAGGGGTTCCCATTGTCCTCATTTTTAAAGATATTGTGGTGAAACTTGCTACAGTTGTAGAACCCATTTACCATTGTTAGTTCACCAAATTTCAGAATGTATAGTTTCTCTGCAAAATTTTGGGGAATTTTCAATTTTTTAATTAAAAATACTATAATTTGGAAACTTCAGAGGCTCCTATCTTCCTCATTTTTAAAGCTACAATGGCAGAACACATTTACCACTCTTTGCCCATCACGTTTAATAACGTTTAGTAATGTTTTGTTTATCCAAATATTTTTGGGGAATTTTCAAAAATTTTATAGACATTTTTTTAAAAATAAAAGAGCTATCTTCTTGAATTTGATATATAATGTACAAGATAACCAGGGCATCAATCCCCAGAAGTTTCAGAAAGATGTACACAGATTTTTGGGGATTTTTAAAAGATTAGAGCCTTAGAACAAACCAATTTATCCCCCAAAATGTGACAATTGAATGTCCATCTGTTTTTGACACACAACTACATAACTTCAGCTTAGCACAAATTCATACTATTACTTACTTATTTTAGTCCTCTTTGCAGATTTAATAATTTTAGTATTTGACTAACTCTAAGCAGCTACTGCTGCAGCTAGCCCTCATTTGGGTCCTGAGCAGCATTGCATTCTGGGAAATGTAGTTTTTGCATTTTATGCCATTCGGGGCCTCACTTTCCCAAACTTGCTATGTTCTCAATCTCCATTATGTTTAGTCTTCCCACAACCCTTATGATGATGATGGGGCCAAAGGAATGGTTTTTAAAAATGCTTTATGTCCTTTTGGCTTAAAGTTGCTTAATGGTTATACTGACAATTAAACTGACCTTGGGCAACATCAAAACATTACAGAACATTAATGAAAAAATTGGTGAGTGCTTCAATTCCTAAATCCCCACCACCACCTTTCCTGCATATTGTATGCATGATTTTAATGAATTTAATCCTATATATGATTTTGATACAAAATTATGTACAATATTACGTAATATTATGTACAGGGATTGAAACAATATTCCAAATTATTTGAAAAATTATTGATAAGCAAAATTCTTGGTCATCAAGAACCCTGGATGGGAGAATCCTAGTCTAGAGAATGTTTTTGCCATGGTATCTTATTCACATGTGGACAGCATTTTCTGTGCAGTATACAATATTTTATATACTGAAAATACAGAAATATTTTTGCCACCCAACCACTGAAATAAAGAGACAGCACAACAGATATGGGTTAAACTATGGGCAACTTTAATTAATGTTACCTAATTAAACTTTGTAACTTGCAGATATTTCTAAAGTGTGGCACGAACTTGGTGTGGATAAAGCCGAGGCAGTGGCCATTTCTGACCTCGGCTAATTTGGGCAGTTTTTATCACACGGAGAGTAAATGGTACTGAGACATTCTGTGGGGTACTAACACTACTCTGACAGGTCAACCCACAGAAAGTAGCTCTTCAGCAGTGGAGGTGGCAAAGCACCTCCCACTCCTCAGCTGCACGGGGGGAGGGAAGTTAATTGTGCAGAAAATGCTATTTTATGTTAGAAAAATCATGAGTTTTGCACAGAATACATCTCAAACTGTGAGTAGTCTTAGAAAACTGCCATTCTTAAAGGCTCTTGTAATCTGGAAAAAATCACTAAATTTACTCATTGCTTACTTTGTGAATTAAATTTTAAAGCATAGAGGTCAAATCAGCTTTAAGAGAAAGTGGTAGATATTTCTTGCAACTTTACTCCTCAGTTGTGAGAGTGTGAGAAATCAGTCTCTGTGACACATCTGACGTTCCTTGTCTTTGCAAAATTTTTGTACATATAAAGCAGAAGTAGGCTAAGTGTGGATCTTGAGCACATGTATTGCCTTACAGATGTTTTCATGAATTTCACTGCCATCTAGAATTTTCCAACTTTTTTTTCTGGCAGCGAAGGAGAGAGGGGGAAGGAAAGAAGTGCTACTCCTGGAAGATTAGGCACAACAATTTACTTTTTAATTTTTTGTGTTTTCCCAACACTCCTCTGTACTTCTTCATTATACACACGCACACACACAAGCTGTCCCCTGCCACGCGTTGTAATGGCCAAGTTTGGTAATCTGGAAAATAAAGTAATGAGAAAAAGTTGGTTTCTAATATATGTAATTTCTTTATGCTTGTGCGTAAACACTATTTCTTGTTGTTTCTTTGTCAGTGTTGATGTAGAGATTGTCTGGTTTGCCTACTCTGGATCATGAGACATATAATTGTCCTTCTTTAGGGGTCCCTTTCAAATCTATGATACTATATCTGTTATATACATATAAGTGTGCATATGTGTGAATCATATAAATGTATATCTATGGCTGGATGGCTCTTTGTCAGAAGGGTTTTGATTATGTTTTCTTGCCCTGGTGAAGGGAGTTGGACCGGATGGTCTTAAGGCAGCATTTCTCAAGCTCGGATTTGGGATGCCTGGAGGAGGGTCACGAGGGGGTGTCAGAAAGTTTGCCAAAGACCACCAGAAAACACAGTATTTTCTGTTGGCCAATGGGGTTCTGTGTGGGAAGTCTGGCCCAATTCTATCATTGGTGGGTTTCAGAATGCTCTTTGATTGTGGGTGAACTATACATTCCAGTGAGTACAACTCCTAAATGTCAAGGTCTATTTTCCCCCAAACTCCATCTGTGTTCATATTTGGGCATATGGAGTATTCACACCAAGTTGGTTTAGATCCTTCATTGTTTGAGTCCACAGTGCTCTCTGGATGTAGGTAAACTATAACATCAAAACTCAAGGTCAATGCCCACCAAACCCTTCTAGTGTTTTCTGTTGCTCATGGGAGTCCTGTGTGCCAGGTTTGGTTCAATTCCATCATTGGGGTAGTTCAGAATCCTCTTTGATTGTAGGTTAACTATAAATCCCAGCAACTGCAACTGCCAAATGACAAAATCATTTTTTTAGTGATGGTCACTCTTTGTGTCTTGTGGCCAAATTTGGTGGCAATTAGTCCAGCGGTTTTTGAGGTATGATGTCACTCAAAACAAACGGAGCATTATATATATATATATAGAGAGAGAGAGAGATATAGAGATATAGATAGAGAGAGATAATATATATATATATATATATATATATATATATATATATGTACATTGGAGCATGCAGAGAAGACGTGAAGCTTCTTTTGGATATTTTGGTAATCTGTGCACCCCCTCCCCCCAAGAATGCCACATGAAAGTGCCCCTACCTCATGGCTCAGCTCTAATGAAGATAATTCCAATCCATCCCACACAGATGACTCTGCCTTTTGTAAAATAGAAAGCACTGAGGAGGCTTGTGTTTTAGTTCCCCAAGTCTGTTCACTGATGAGTTTAAATTTCCCTTCTTATTTTGGTGAAAAATCTTACATTTATCTTCACATGGACATCAAGTATAAAACCAGCATCTGACTGTGCTTGGAAGTCCCAGAGCTCTCCTTACCCTGAGAATTGTTTAGAAAGATATTTATTTATCATGTCAGAAGTGAATTGAGGGTACAATTATAATGTATTAAAAAAAACACAAACAAAGTTAAAAACCTGGCATTATGCTAAATGCCCTTTGACCAGAAGCTGGCCACTTGGAGTGCCTCTGGTATCTCTGTGAGAAGGTCCTCAATTGTGCATGTGGAAGGGCTCAGGTTGCATTGCAGTAGATGGTCTGTGGTTTGCTCTTCTCTGCATTTGCATATAATGGACTCCACTTTGTAGCCCCATTTCTCATTTAGAAAGATGACATTAATATACTTTCTTATCTAGTTTAAGAGTTGGGTTCATCCTGGTGTTGATATGGACTTAAAAGTAGCATATCTGTTTTCAAGAACTATGTCTACATGTATTCAAGTCAGCAAGCATTATAAAAATCATGTGTCATGACCTATTGTTGAAGAATGTGCACAAAGTGTACCTGACAGCACATTCTGAAATACAACTGTGAGTTCAGAATTGCAAATTTTCTAAAGGGTATATATCTGGAAGTGTTGTCATAATGCAGAAAAATGCTTTCTTCTTCCCTGAACAGAAGTTCACATGGATACATAAGAGCAAGAAGGGGTCTGTCTGAATACTTCTCTTTGTCAGACCAGTAAGATCAACGAAGGATTTCTAGTCGTGGTCAGTAGAATACAGTTAGAAACAGAGTTTGGGGAACGGTAATTTTTGAATTTTAATATCCAGAGAACCACAGTGAATATTAGAGTAACAGTCCAAAAAAGTATGACAGAAACCTACACAACTTGTTATATTCTATAAGTTTATGTATATCTAACTATGTAGTAGGTGCACTAAGAAATCCCTTTACCGAATTGGAAAGATACATAACAGGGCACAGTCAAGAGCGTCCAATGTGTTTTAGAGAACAATGCATATCAGAACTGATGTAATGCACATCAGCACCAATGAGCATCAACCTTGTTGTCCCCAGTGCGCATCATACACCAATGCACATCAGGTCTGCTATGTAGTAATGTAACAGCAGCCCTCTACTAGATATTGGACATTGCACAACTGCATAATTCTAATACTTGCTTCTGTATGTCGATTTGTGAAGACATAAGAGTGAAGAATTGATTTGAGCATTGGGCTATCACTCTTGAAACCAGGTTTTGAACCCTCTCTTCACCATAGAAACCCACTCAGCCTCAGAAACAGAGACAAACCACGTCTGATCAAATCTTGTCATAAAAAAAACTCCATGACAAGTTTAATTTAGAGTTACCATAAGTTGAACTTTACTTGGAGGCATACAACAATAAGTTCTCCAAAGGATTCTGGCCATAACTTTTATTGCCTTTGACCACACAAAGTTAATGACCATAATTCAACACGAGTAGAAATGTTTTGTGAGTCTTATTGACAACCATGAAAGGTTTTCACAAAAACCTTTATCCCAGAAATGCTCCTGACTTTTTACAAGGCTTTAACCCTTGTCAATGCATGAGGATTCATTTGCCTGTCCATCTGCCTGGCTGCCTGTCTGTTTGAATGACATTTTGGTGCAGATATCTCATTGAAGGGTTGAAACAGGAATGAAACAGTACGTAAAATTGAGACAATGGTATGTAGCACAGCTTGCTACTTCTTACCTCTGTGGCAGGGTAGAGAAATCAACTCTCTTTCAATCCCTCAATTGATATCAACTAACTTTAAGTGCTAATATTTGTAAAGCTGAGAAAGAGGTATGGGTCCTTACATGTTTCCCTGTGTGTCTGAGATAATAAAAAAAACTGTTATCATTCACTGAATATCCAAAAATATAACTCATCAAGGGGCACAGGAAAGCATTGAGGAAGCCAGCTAGCAAAGAATGAATAAATCCATTTGGAATTATGTCAAGCCTTTAAGTACTATTAAAAAAATAAAATAGCAAACAGACAGATGAGCTAATCATTATGAAAAATACTAAGCAAAGTGGGGAACAATTATTTGTGTAGACACTGAACCTGGAAATCAATTTAGATATGATTAATTCCACTGTTGCAATTGAATTGATGAGTTGATGATCTAGCATATGTTCCTTGATGGTCATATATACCAGATATATAACAGATGAAGTTCTTCACTTTTTTATATAATAACTCACCATTAAAGTGATATCAAATTCCCATCAGCCAAAACACTCTGGTAGGTGTATTGATTTGTAAAGTGCACTCTCATTACATAAAAGCTATCTTTCTCTCTAATGGCCTATGCATTCAAAATACTATGCTTGGTTTTACTTTGCTTCTTGATTTGTGATCTAAATTCATAGTCTCCTATTATTTCAGAGCGCAATGTTGTCTCTGGATTGACACAACACAGGGCTTTCCTGAAAAAATATCACAATGAAAAGATTAAGAATGAGGTAAAATATTTTGAGGATAACTTTGCTGACTGAAAAATTATTGTTACTCCAAGAATGATAAAGTGTTCTTTGACATCAGGAAAGGAAGAAGGGAGGGAGACACGAGAGAGAAAATCTATGTCATAGATAATGAGAAAAAGTAAGCAGATACTGGACAATTTACCTTTTTGAAACTTGAATTACCAATATACCCAAGTCAACATGGTCAGTGGCAATGTTGGCTAAAAGGTTCCAAAAGTTGTTTTCATGTTCCCGTGCTCTGACCAGTAATGCAAGTAGAGTTTAACCAAAACAACACCGAGATTGTGCTATCAAAAACTTTACTGACAGCAATAACTTAAACAATAAGTATTTTCAAGGTCTGACTACAAACATAAAGATAGCACATGGCTAATGTTATAAAATAAAGTCCCAAGTTCAATGACACAAAGTTCCCAAAAGTAACATTAAGTAATCCAGGCAAACTGTTGTCTATCATCCAGAAGCTCAAACCTTCTTTTATATCCAGGAGTCACACCAAGAAGTCAGTCCACATCCAAACACAGGATTTCAGGTAAACAAGCACACAGTCAAATTTCAAGGTTCATCAAAGCACACACAAAAAAATCTGAGGAATCAAGTCTGGGCATCAGGATCCGGTACAGGGGAAACAGTCAGAATGCATGTCCCTTTGTACAATGGATACTGTTTTCCAAAGAGCAATCTCTTACAAGGTTCGTTTATGCCACCATTCATAGCTGCATCCCATTTCAGCAGTCCTTCCCAAATAATCTCTGGAGCCTGAAAATCATTACTTGCAAGGGAAAGTCAACTTGACCTCTTCCAAACATGAGAGAGTTTGACCTCTTCCAGGCATTCCACAGCAGTTACACTAAAACCACCAAACTGCTGGTCATGACAATTTTAGTATTCCAGAAGTGCCTCTTTTAAGCAATGAGAAGGAACAGCAGCTTCCTTGAGAAGAAGAAGAGGATGAGGAGAGGAAGATGAGGAGGGGAAGATGAGGAGAGGAAGAGGAAATACTCCCTCACTAGTTAAAGATGATGTCAGGGTGCATCTACACTGTTGAATTTACACTGTAAATTCAGTTTGATGCCACTTTAAGTAGCATGGCTTAATGTTATGGAATTCTGGAAATTATAGTTTGGTGAGATACCAGCACACTTTGGCAGACAAGGCTAAATTCCTTGTAAAACTAAAATTCCCATAATTCTAAAGTATTGAGTGTACAGTACAGGACCTGAAAAGCATGTGGAAAATGGAGTTACAAATTACAGAACAAGATATGAGACTAGTGGTAGACACAAATTACAAAGAAATAAAGGAAGCAATAATTGAGTGCACACAAGCAGTGATAGTATTGGGATCGAAAGACAAATCAAAGTGGACACTAAATAAATGGTCTCAGTATATGGTGGACAAATGGAATTTGAAATTATGGATGCAAAATTTAATGATTTAAAACATAAGGAAAATAGAATGCGAGAAGTTGAAAGATGGAACCAGGTCAAGAATTATATTATGTATAAGTCTAGAGATCAGGCCATAAGAAATAGGATACAAATGTTATATAGTATGTAAATCTATAAGGATTGTCTCAAAAAGGATTAATATATAAAAGAAAATAATCTTTGTGGTGGTGGGAATTGTAAGTGTGTGTGTGTGTGTATATATATATATACATACATACATACACACATACATACATATATATATATATATTATATATATGTTAAAAGGTAAAGGTAAAGGTTTTCCCCTGACATGAAGCCCAGTCGTGTCCGACTCTGGGGTGTGGTGCTCATCTCCATTTCTAAGCCGAAGAGCCATAGACACTTCCAAGGTTATGTGGCCGACATGACTGCATGGAGTGCAGTTACCTTCCCACCGGAGCGGTACCTATTGATCTATTCACATTTGCATGTTTTCGAACTGCTAGGTTGGCAGAAGCTGGAGCTGACAGCGAAAGCTTATGCCGCTCTCCGGATGAGAACCTGCGACCTTTCGGACAACAAGCTCAGCAGCTCAGTGCTTTAACCCACTGCGCCACTGAGGGCTCCATGACAGTGTTAATATTCAAGAAGTGCCTCTTCTAAACAATCAGAAAGAACAACAGCTTTCTTGAGAAGAGGAAGAGGATCAGGAAAGGAAGATGAGGAGAGGAAGAGGAAATTCTTCATCACTATAGTTAACTAGTTAAACACAATGTCAGGGTTCATGTACACTGTCGAATAAATTCAGTTTGTTTGATTGATTGATTTTGAATATTTGTACCCCGCCCTTCTCAACCCCCTGGGGGGGGGGGGTACTCAGGGCGGCTTCCAATCGGCAGCCTCAATATATACATAATAAAAACAGTCAATAATTATAAATAGTTAAAAACATTAACACAATACAATTAAACTCTACTAAGAATTACCACTCTGGTTGGCATTATTAGCTGAAAACTGTGGTTGGATGCTCCATCAAACTTATCCATAATCCATTTCCAGTTTGATGCCACTTTAAGTATCATGGCTTAATGCTATGGAATCCTGGAAATTGTAGTTGGGTTAGGCACAAGCATGCTTTGTCAGACAAGGCTAAATTCCTTGTAAAACTAAAATTCCCATAATTCTAATAGTATTGATTCATGGCAGTTAAAATAGTGTCAAACTGCATTAATTCTACAGTGTAGATGCACTCATAATGTCAGAACAACATCTGGCAGCTCTAGCCCTTGTATAGCAAGCAGAAACAATATTGTTGTAGCATCAAGGACAGCTCTTTTCTGGCAACTTGACTGAGGATTGGCATATTGTTGGATCAAGATCCTGTAAATCTTCTGTCTTTAGATGCTAGTCATATTCTATTCTACTACCTTTCAGTCATGTTCCCTCTTATGGGTTACCTGTACTACTGAACGGGCATTGAAGAACATGAAATCCCTTGGTTTGGGGGATAGTGGCAAAAAAATGGTTTGGGGGATTCTGTTATATTTCTAGGGATCTCAGATACTTCCAGGTGAAGACTGGGCTTTGCCATTGATCTATATATTGATCCTCTTGAAATACAAATAATTCCAATGTGGCCATTTTGTTTTTGCAGAAAATTGGGGTTCTCCATCTTCTGCTTCAAATTAAGTAGTCAATTTGATTTTTGTATTGGTGATTAGGTGATGTCTACATATAGATTTGTCTCTTGGGTTGCTTGAAAATGTGTTCATGTGTTCATGAACTAAAATTAACTAATTTATGAGGCAATAAAGAAGAACTCCAGCAGGGAAGCATGCGAGGAATGCGGAAGGTACTTCATCAGTGTCACAGATGGATGATGAAAGCAACAGCTCCCCTGGCAGCCAGAAAAAGTTAAATAGCCTCTGTGTATGTCTTGTATATGTTGTACATCAAAATTGACATTGAATGTTTGCGATATATGTATACACTGTAATCCGCCCTGAGTCCCTGGTGGGGTGAGAAGGGCGGAATATAAAAGCTGTAAATAATAAATAAATAATAAATGATGAGGAAACTGTTGGCCTCACAAAATTCAGTCACTCTCGTTCTAAAAACTTTGATTATCCTGTGCTTTCTAGATTTGCATTCCAATTATCTATGGTTAACGAGAAATTATATTTTGATATCTAATCCATTTCCTCCCTGACTCCAGGAGAATTTCTTTTTCTGACTCTATAGTTGGAGGATAAATTTAGATAAAGAGATGGGATTTCCTTAAAGTTTTTTTGATTGAATCATATTGAAGCAAATATCCCCCTCTATATTTTCACAGTAAAGTTGATAGTCATATACGTATGGCCAGGACAATTTCTCTGCATACATTTAAGTATTCTACAGTTTTGCACAACTTTTGTAACATTATGGTAATAGCAGAGCAGCTAGGCAAATTTGATTTTGTTCTCTCTCTCTCCCTCCCCTCCCCCCTCTCTCTCTCACACAACTATGTTTGTTTCACTAAAGTTCATTGGGATTATTTTAGATTCAGAGTACGAATGGCATAAATTTGCCTGGAGTTTCTCCTATTGGATTTAATGCACCACTATCACTTTTGAACTGCTGTTCTTAATTTGACTATGTCAATCAAAATGTTACCACCCTGACATGTCTGAATTAAGCAAATTGTAGTTTTCAATAAAAATGTGACAGAGCTATATGATACACATTTCCAAAAAAATGATAACACAAAAATGTAGAAGAATATGCTAGTTTTCAACACTTTCTAACTTATTGAATCTCTGACAGTGTTTCTCAGATCAGTGTGGCATTTAATGCATTTTTAGACCTCATCAAAGAATTATTTATGCTATATTTCAGAATGTTAGGTCAATGGTTTCATTTCCCTGCTTCTAAGAACTAGAACTATAACAGTGAAACCTTTTTATATTTGAATGTAAATATCCTTAATTAAATTAACATGTAGTATTTTTGTTTGCTAGTAATACCTATAATTATAGCAAATGAATAAATGTGTTGGGAGAGAGAGAGACTTAAAAATCTGTGAACCATTTTATTGACTGATAGTAGTTAGAACTACTGAGAATCTACACATATGGAAAGAGGAAGGATTAGAAAAATGTACACATTTAAATAAAATTTAGCACATTTTTACACTCATTCACTTCTGTATCTTCATCAGGACTGTTTGTTTTATGAGTTTTTTTTTTTGGCAGAGGACAATTAGCCTTTTCATGTTTTGACCAGTAGCTGCATTTCATTGAGATATAGCTCAGTGACAAGTTGATGCTGTTATTTGGGCAACTTTTAGGATTTCACAATATTATTTTTACTCTTGGTGCTTAGTTTTCTCTAAAGAAAATTTGTCTTTTCCCTTTTCCTCTACTGCATAATGACAGTTTAGACAATTAGATGTTTCAATGTCTTAAACAGGCTATGTCATTCTAAAAGACAGCTTTTCAATTTTAATTTGAATGTTCTTAATGAATTCAGATTCCCCAAACCACAACAGATGCTAGGCCTGTGGGTCTATTAATGATTTGACTGTGAGGTGTTTGTAAGAGCTATTGTTCACAGAAAAGGACATAAGTGATTCTGACAAAGACAACTTAAAGATTTCTGGACAGGGGGAGGGCAGGAGGAAAGACCAAACAAAACATGCTGGTGGATGGGACTGTTGTTCGGGACGTTTGCTACCCTTTTCAGCTGGACTGTTTTATATAATTGGAAAACATGATTTCTATAAAACTAATGTATATCTAGGTGTTAGGATGGATTCTGAGTTTTTTTAAAAAAGAGAATGCTATACATTACTATCAAACAATGCTTCCAGGATACTTGGAGGGAAG
This sequence comes from Anolis sagrei, assembly GCF_037176765.1. Taxonomy (NCBI): domain Eukaryota; kingdom Metazoa; phylum Chordata; class Lepidosauria; order Squamata; family Anolidae; genus Anolis; species Anolis sagrei. Next base: position 121,588,377 of record NC_090023.1, read on the forward strand.
CCAAAATGGATGAATGGGTATAAAACTGATAATTGCTTGATATATCCTGTTTCCTTTGTTCTGTTTCTAAAGCCTTTGACTGTGTGGATCATAATAAATTGTGGCAAGTTCTTGGTGGGATGGGCATACCAAGCCACCTTGTCTCTCTCCTGAGGAATCTGTACAAGGACCAAGTAGCAACAGTCAGAACTGACCACGGAACAACAGACTGGTTCAAGATTGGGAAAGGCATACAGCAAGGCTGCATTCTCTCACCCAACCTTTTTAACTTGTATGCAGAACACATCATGCGATGTGCGGGGCTGGATGAATGCAAAGCTGGGGTGAAAATTGCTGGAAGAAACATTAACAACCTCAGATATGCAGATGACACCACTCTGATGGCCGAAAGCGAGGAGCTGAGGAGCCTTCTAATCAAGGTGAAAGAAGAAAGCGCAAAAGCTGGGTTGCAGCTAAACATAAAAAAAACCAAGATTATGGCAACAAGAATGATTGACAACTGGAAAATAGAGGGAGAAAATGTGGAGGTCGTGACAGACTTTGTATTTCTAGATGCAAAGATTACTGCAGATGCAGACTGTGGCCAGGAAATCAGAAGACGCTTACTTCTTGGGAGGAGAGCAATGTCCAATCTCAATAAAATAGTAAAGAGTAGAGACATCAGACTGGCAACAAAGATCCACCTAGTCAAAGCCATGGTATTCCCTGTAGTCACCTACGGATGTGAGAGCTGGACCTTAGGGAAGGCTGAGCGAAGGAAGATCAATGCTTTTGAGCTGTGGTGTTGGAGGAAAGTTCTGAGAGTGCCTTGGACTGCCAGAAGATTCAACCAGTCCATCCTCCAGGAAATAAAGCCCGGCTGCTCACTGGATGGAAGGATACTAGAGACAAAGTTGAAGTACTTTGGCCACATCATGAGGAGACAGCAAAGCCTAGAGAAGACAATGATGCTGGGGAAAGTGGAAGGCAAAAGGAAGAGGGGCCGACCAAGGGCAAGATGGATGGATGGCATCCTTGAAGTGACTGGGCTGACCTTGAAGGAGCTGGGGGTGATGACAGCCGACAGGGAGCTCTGGTGTGGGCTGGTCCATGAGGTCACGAAGAGTCGGAGACTACTGAACGAATGAACAACAACATCCTGTTTCCTTTCAAAGTACTTAATGGATATTTTCAAGCTAATCATAAACAAGCCCAAGAGCATGTTGATGTGCACACTATCCCATAATAATAAAAGGGTAATGGGATAAGAAATTGCCTGATTGCAGAAAGATGGCTACCCAGAAACCCATAATTCAGTGAGATATTCCTTGGTTCTTCTAATCTTATTTCAATAACTCCACCATTTGAGTTTTTATATGAAGATCTCTTGTGAGTTAATTCCAACAGAATTAAGAGTTACTTCTAAAAGAAAGAGGAAATAAGACCAGTTCTTACTTCTCTTCATGATTATCCTGAGTAGCCATTCACTCAGCTCTAGGCACCTATCTCCCTTTGTTATTGGTGTTCAGCCAATTTGTTTTATCTTCTCTCTGATGTGAGCACTTAATTAACTGGCCTAATTAACTTTTAAATTGCTCAGACTCTCAGCAGAATGATGAGCCATCACGAGACTTTCCTGTAATGCTCCCTAATTGACCTGGCAGCTGTCCGGTGTTGTCAATTGGGTTAGTGTGCATGTGTCTTATCATGGTGGATGATATTATGAGGTAAAGAATAGAACTAAAACATAATAGACTAACTTATAACCAGATGAGGCTATTGGCCCATCTGTTTTAGTAGAATCTGCTCTGACTGGCAGCAGAGTGAATCTATCTAGTCTTAGTAAGACATGTCCTCAAATTAGCTGCTACATGCATCTCTTATTGAAGTTGCTAGGCTTTGTTAGGATATTCCACAAACAAAGTATACATAGTACTCTCAGCTAGCCCTCCATCTGGTGCAAGCTCTTAACTCAAAATGCTGCTCGTGTGTCAAAGCAAAACCAAACTGAGTGATGCTTCTTACTCAAATCACTCTTAAGTTGGGACAGTCTTAAGTCGAGGTTCCACTGTATGTGGATTTAGCAATACAGCCTTGGATTCTGAAAGATAATTTCAGCCATCAGTTACAAAGTAAACCTCAATGATCTCTTGGCATAAGGATGCGGATAAGATGCCTCCCTCTCTGTACAAGTAATAGCAGCCATGCCTCAAATGCACAGCCTTAGATATAACCTAGATGTTACCTAGATAATTTAGTTTTTCAAATCTGCTACTGCTGTGTCGATGGAAAGGTGGGCAGAGTGTGTATTCATGCAGTACATAACTCATTATGCAGTCTGTTCTCAGTGGGATCAACAGTGACATTTCCAAAAATTAGAAATTATTTCAGCTGGAGGAGGGGACAATCAGGGTGTCAAACAGGAAAATGAGCACATTAAAAATGTGGCCCATAGATAAGTTTCCACCCGTCATAAAAGAGAATGTGCTCATCCCTTACTTGTTTCTTTTTAACATATCCATATTCTTGGTTCCTAGTCATGCCAGAGAAAGGATCGTAGCTTGGGCCAATGTATTGCATTTAAAATGTTCCACATTAAATTCCTTGTATTTTAAGATCAGAAAATCTCTAGCTAAAAAAAAAAATCTTTATCTAGATGTTCTTTTTATCCCACCCCATTGAACCCATTGCACACATTTACCTTGTAAAATAATACTTTTCTCGGATGTAGTTTCCCTGACAACATCATCATCATTATAAATCACTTATAGGAAGCTAGTAGGGGTGTGTAAAATGGTAGAAATCCATTTTGTTTTGGTACCATTTTCAGATCCCCCCCCCCCCCGCCCAATCTCTAGAATTTTTTGGAAAATTCTGGAGATTTGGGAGTGGGGGAAGGTTCAGAACTCTGAGTTCCATTTTTTCCAGTAAAATTCAGTCCATTGACACCAATGGGAGAACTCGCAAGGCTCAGCTTTCTTCATTTTTATGTATATCAGGATGAAATGCCATACTTGTAGGACACAGTTATGTCTGCGAACCTGCCAAGTTTCTAATTATTTTGCAAATCCACTGAGTTTTTAGAATGTTTTTTAAAGTTTTATAAATAACTTTTTTTTAAAAAAAATAGATGTATCTCCTGGAATTTTTCCACAGTGACAGAGCAAAAGTAAATGATAATTTCTGCCAAGTTTCAGAAACATCCGCTCATCAACCGATTTTAAATGTTAAATGTGGAAATAACAAATTCCAAATTGAATAATATAGATAAAATTGAAAAGGTTACAATAACTAAGAGCATGTGGGAACCAGTTAGGAATTATTTAGAGAATGTGCTAAGATGTGGAGTAGACCATTTAAGATTGAGACTGATATTTCAAATGTAACCTTTGTAGTTTGATGTATAAATTGCATGTACAAGGAGGGGAGGGTGGGAGTGGGAAAAACCAATAAAACAATAAAAAAGGAACCAATTTCAAAGATTTTTTTCCAATTTAAAAACCATGGTCAAGTCACCCTCTCAACCTGAGAGGCTTAAAAAAAACTGGAAGAAATTTGTCACATTTGTAGGCCACATTTATGACTGCAAGCCTGCCAAGTTTCAGAGCATTTCACTAATCCACTAAGTTTTGGGAAAATGTTTAAGCTTTTACCAGTAACATTTAAAGAAACACAAGATGGGTTTCTGGGATCTGAAATCTAAACCAGTGTGCAGCACAAGAAGGGAGGAACATGGACAGGCCCAAGCCTGTGATTGGCTGAGAAATGTGATGCAGCTGGCTGCATTCAGGAACATTCTGGGAGGGGTAATTTCTCCATCATTTAAATGACTAACAGGATTAAACTTGCCACACTTAAAGACATCCAAGTTTCAAATAATTTTGCTAATCCACTGAAATGTTGAGAAATTTTGAAAGTTTTTACTGATAACATTTTTTAAAAAACCAACATGTGCAAAAAGAGGGGAGGAGAATGGACAGAACCAGGCCTTTGCTTGACTAAGAAACATGATGTCGCAAGTGTGGCTGTGCTTGCCACTCAGCATCATTGTCCCCACCACAAAGAGCTGCTGCTTGTGCTTGCAAAACAAACAAATAGTAAAAATACTAATGATGAAAAATAAGCCAGAATGAATGAAAGATTTTGTGGCTTGTTTTTCATTCCATTAAGGCTATGGTGGCATCCTTTCCAGTTTGCATTCAGTAGCTCCACTGCCGAATCACTGAAATTATCCAAATTCCTAATCAAACTGGAATTCTGCACACCTCTGGAAGCTAGATGCTTCCTAAGCAACAGAGAAACATACTTCTGTCAATCACAGAAGCTGCTACCCAGAAAGTGAGAACTGAGATGGATTAATACAGAATTCACAGTATAACATTGTATCTATGGCACTTACATATATACAAGGAACATACAGAATTCTGATGAGTATTGCTGCAGGTTATATATTTTTAAAGTGCCTGTGACTTAATAGTCAGTTAAGATAGTTTCTTCTTTATACATTCTTGTGTCCTGGTGCAGTGTTAGTTTTTACTTAATATTATAAACATTTTGTCAATTGGTCAAATAATAGTTCCTTCTAGGAATTCCACCCAAATTTATTGGTGTAGTCATATAATTTCAAGAGGTTTTGGTGAATATAATGGGATTGGTTTTAAAATAATCATGAACTAATAACATATTAACATGAGAAACTCTTGTTATGTGTAAGAGGTTTCTGAAGCACAGAGGTGCCTATGGCATTGCATTAATATACTCCTTACATGTTTCAGAGCTGACTTGTCTCCCTCTCAAGACATTCCATCCCTCTGTGTTTTACATGTATCAAAGATGTGCATTTGTTCCCATTCTGAAACACTGCACGGCTATCTCCTAATAAACCATGCAGCAATTTCTCCATCAAAGTTCAGTGTCTTTGAAAGATCACAGGCAGTTTGTCCTGAGGAACACATAGAGCTTGTTTGTGCTAATTATGTCTCAGAGTGGCAAACAAGCACAAGGACAAGAAGAGTTCAGCATGAGAAGAGAATTTTCTTTATCAATGTAAGGATGAAGAAAAAAGGGAGAGATGTGAGGGAAAAATAAACATATGATGTAGAGATCCGTTTTTTTTCTTCGCCACCAGCAATTTGTCTTTACCTGTACAGAACACTGAGCCCAGACAGAAAGAAACTCTAATATCCTTTGGGTTTTGAAAAGCTTTTTAGTGGTTGGACTCAGGCAGTTGTAGATGGCAAAATTTCCATTTTCTTCCTACTCAACACCTGCAATTTAAACAGAGTCAATAAAGCCTGTGGGAAATATGCAATAGCTAGACTACAGCAGGTTTGAAATACTCTTTAGAGTCAGACTTATGACCAAAAGTAACACAATGCATACTTTTCATCTCCTTTTTAAAACATGAGGCAAACATGAACTGCTGCTGATGTGATTAAGGAATAACATGAGAAAAAGGAATGATCCATGATATTCCCCAATATAAATATTAACAGGTGTTGGGATAGGGTTGGGGAAAGTAGATATGGTGTGAATGCAGAGTTTTGCTACATGACCTGTGAATACAGGAAGATGGGAATAAGGATGTGAGAATCTGCCAGGTTTCGTCTTGGGATTCTTGTTTTTCTATGACTGAGTTAATACTCACTTATGTCCAGACTGGATTGCAAACAGAATTCAAGGTGACCTCTACAACATAAAGAACAAAGCCAAAACTAACAAATGAGTATGAACAGGCATAAAATATGAATGTCTCCTTTCAGCAGGGGAGATGCCCAAATATAAACTGAAAACTGTATTGACATCATTTTGTGTAAAAGGTAAGTTCAAACTAAATGGAATTTCCAGTTTTAGTAGTCCATAACATAAACATAATTCTGGTTTGATATGGTTGCAAAGCAAGATGATCCTCAAGAGTGCTGTGCCAATCCTGCATACGAAATTTTAATTCATCAAAAAGGAAAAAAAATATGTCCACCAAAGAGCAACCAAAATAAAAAAAGGACTGCAAATAAACACTTCTGAGAGATGGTCGAGGGAATTGGTATGTTTAGCCTAGAAGAAAGGACAAAGAGGTGATATGAGGTCTGCCTTCAAATATCTCACGGGGGATGAAACAATCTAGTTTTCTGTTTGGAAAAAGAATTTAAACCAATAAATTCAAATTACAAAATTCATATTTCATCTAAAAGTTGCAATGGCAATGGTAAAAATTCTGGAGCAAGATATCTTAGAAAGCGGGATGGGAGCTTTTAAACATAAATTGTGTGGATTTTGTGTCAGGAATGCTTTGACTGTGGAAGCACCAAACAAGGTTGTGGAACTTAATTTCAATGATCGTTATCTTCTAATTTTTGTAAGATTGGCTTCTTCTACAGGACAGAATTATACACAGGTATAAAATAGATGAGTACATATTCTATAAATCATGTGATACAGTCAATGAAGAAGAAACAGCCAAAACCACCTCTGAATATTACTTGTCTAAGAAAATCTTATAAAATTCACAGGGTTGCCGTAAGTCAGCAGGGGACCTAAATCCCATCCCATCCCCACCTCCAGCACATTCATAAGGATGGCTGCCAATGAGTGAGCAGTAATACTTTTAAAAAATGAATAAATTTCTGTTTCTGGTTTGAAAATGTTGTTTCATGTTTAACTGTGCAGTACTTACTTTGAAAGTAGTTGTTATACTCTGGAAATTTTGTTTTTGTGGATGCCACAAACCATGTTGAATTGGTTGAGACTCTATGAAATATTCATTGAAAAACTATATTTATTTATTTATTTATTTCATCTACTTATACCCCGCCCTTCTCACCCCGGGGGGGGACTCAGGGCGGCTTACAAAGGGGCACAATTAGATGCCCAAATCACACAACAAATAATACAAAATATAACAGTTCAACAATTAAAATGAAACATCAATACCTATTAAAATCATAAAAACTATCTCATGTCAGAGTCCATATATCAGAGTCCATATATCCATTCCATTCCATTGTCCTTGTCTATCGATAGGTCCTTTAATCAGTTGTCAGCATGGCCAAAAGCTTGGTCCCACATCCAGGTCTTTAGTTTTTTCCTAAACGCTAGAAGGGAAGTCGTCGATCTGATCTCCCCGGGGAGTGAGTTCCACAGGTGGGGGGCCACCACTGAGAAGGCCCTGCTCCTCGTCCCCGCCAGTCTCACTTGTGCCACTGGTGGGGTCGAGAGCAGGGCCTCCCCAGAAGATCTTAAACTTCGAGGTGGGATGTAGAGGGAGATCCGTTCGGACAGATACACTGGGCTGGAACCGTATAGGGTTTTGTAGGTCAAAACCAGCACTTTGAATTGTGCTCGGAATTGGATCGGCAGCCAGTGGAGCTGATGCAACAGGGGGGTGGTGTGCTGACGCAACAGGGGGGTATAGCAAAATGTGCTGTAGGATGTAATGAAAAAACAAAGTTTTTGCATTTTAACAAACTTTTCCCATATTTTTTAAATGATAGGCCCAATGAGGACATGACATTTATAACTCAGGAACAAAAATTGTATTACATAGTGTAATTGTTACTTTTCAGTAACAAGAAATGTCTTTTTTGGGACAGAGGCAAGTATGTCAGATATGGAGGGCAGCATGCAATTTTGTCTGTCAATAGCAATTGCCTAAATCAGTATGATGTCACTGAATGATTATTCCAGTAAAATATTCCAGTAAAAAAACTTACCTCTCTGAACGCATCTCCACCTATGAACCGACGAGGACGTTAAGATCGTCCGGGGAGGCCCTGCTCTCGGTCCCGCCTGCGTTGCAGGCGCGGCTGGCGGGGACGAGGGACAGGGACTTCTCGGTGGTGGCCCCTCGGCTATGGAATGCCCTACCCGTAGACATCAGGCAGGCCCCTTCGTTGCTGGAGTTCCGGAGGAAGGTCAAGACGTGGCTCTATGAACAGGCGTTTGGTCAACATGGCAATTGAACTCATGAAGACGGTATAAATGAACAAGGAATGGTAGAAGGATTACGAGAACGGAATCTGATTTTTACTGAGGTGTTGATGACTATGTTGTGTTGTTGTGTCGTTTGTATTGTCCGTTGTGTATACTGTGTTTTTAACTAATTGTTATTGTAATAAATTGCATTGTAAACCGCATTGAGTCGCCGAATTAGGCTGAAAAATGCGGTATAAAAATAAAGCAAATAAATAAATAAATAAATAAATAAATAAACACACCTTGTTTGCTCTCTGATGCTATGTTGGAAGTTGTCATCAATTTGGCTAAGACTAGGAATAGAGTATAATAATGAGTGGAAAAGGTCTGAGAAGGTAGTGAACCTAAGATTTCAGAAACAGGACAGTTGAAATAAAATGAATGTCAGGAACAAACAACAGTGGCTGTGAAAGAAATATGTGGGATGACAGAGATGGCTAATGATTTCCATGATACTGAAATGGCAAATTTATTCTGGATTTCAATCTGAAATCCAGAATAAATGAGCTAAAATGTATATATGAGCTAAAATGTTGAAATTATTTTGGGGATTGGGTGAAGTCTTAAATAGCCCCTTGGAAATTTAAAATTAAATCTAAAGTGAATTTACCCCTTAAATAGGTTTGGGACTCGCCGCAACACAAGCCTCAATCTACCCTTCCCTGTAGTGGCTTTGCCACATGGTGCTCAAGGTAACAGTGTATGCACTAGTTCCACCCCAGCACATAGGTTGACAAGTTCATATAGTTTTATCTGTTCAAAATTCACACAATTTGGAACCCCAATCATATTGGCTTCCACATGGTAAGGAGTCCTTAGCATGCTCAAATCTAGTGTGCCATCGAATGTAATGTGCACCTCAATTTTCAAAATCCTGAAACCAAAAAAAATAAAAAAATAAAAATTCTGGCAACTGTAATGTGCAGTTGCAAAAAGTGCACTCTTTGAAATTTAGCCGAAAAAGATGCGCATTACAGTTGCTGCCTGCTTTAAAAACCAATGTGTTAGAACACAAAATCTTCCAGCAATTGAAAAGAAAATCAGAAATAGCTAACCCTTCCCTCAAGGAGTCTCTCCGGTTTATCCTGCCTCAGCTTCCTTAGATGAATCTATGTTGTAGCATGACAACATAGGTGCCTCACCAAACTATAACTCTCATGTTCACATAGTACTGAGGCATGAAAGTTAAAGGTTGTGTCAAACTGCATTAATTCCACAGTGTGGATGAATCCTAGGAGGGCTATGCTGGGGTCTTAGACTTTAGCTCCCAAATCTCCTTAGTGCTGCCAAGGGGAGCCACCAGCAAATATCATGGAAAATTCCCCTTATTTACTGAAAGGAATAATGGGATTAAATACTCCAAAGGCAATTGATGCCCCCCCCCCCCCCAATAGGATTTAGAATCTGTTCCTTCAGGATTCTCAGGCTTGTAGATTAGGGAGGGAATTTCCCATTGTCAGCTAGAAAAATCCTGGGCTCACTAAAATACAAGTGCCAGAACTCTGCAGGTTTTAAAGTGGAACAGGAAAGTCCTATCTGGTTTTGCTAGGGATGGTCAGTGCTACTTAATGTTTGAAAGGGACACCCTCAATAGCAGTTTATATTTCCGGGAAAGGAGTTAGAAAAAAATCACTTTACAGGGCCGTGTTGAGCAATGGCTTCTGGCCTCTCCCTCCCTCCCTCCCTCTCCCTCCCCCCCTCCCTCTCCCTCCCCCTCGCTCCCAACTGGGGAAGAAGGCTGGACTTCAAAAGGTTAGCTTTTGGCTTTTGACTCTCTCCTCTTTTTTTCCCAGGGAGGGAAAGCAGCTCCATTTCCACTCCATTTTCCAGCCCTATGAAGGACAAAGGTACATTTTGGCACTTGATTGTACTGCACCATCGGATCTAATACACATCTCAATTTTGGCAAAGCAATTAAGCCAAAAAAGAGGTGCATTAGATTCAAGTAAATACAGTGTTTACAGTACTGTTTGCACTGATGCCAGGAAAGGGCCAATTGATGTACAAATTACATCAATTGGTAGTGATCCAGTTCTCCCCTACAATGTTAGATAAATTTGTGGCTAGAACTTATAAAAAAATCAATTAGTGAGATAATTTATTCAGTTTTTTCCTCCCTTCTTTGCATTTTGACATATTTAATATAATTCACAAGTTGAGAAAAATCAGATAGATATATAGAAATATGGATATTTCATGTTCTTCAGCGAATGTAATGTGTGGTTGTTATTAAATAGGTTCAAGCTGTAGGAGATTGTTCACTGTTTGGACATGAGAGCAAAATGTATTTGAGAGGCAGCCTTGCTAATATGGCTTTAGTATTTAAATCTACAAATGAAATGTCTCTCCAACCTGAATGAAATTCCCAAAAGCCAAGTTCTGAACATTTCTAATTCACATTGTGTCAGAGTAGATTATTCGCAGAACAAAAAAAATAGTCAAAGGGAGGAAAATCCATACAGAAACTCAGTGTTATGAAGATACTTTTCTTCTTCCACATTTCTACCTTTGAAAATAGATTAAGAAATATCTAAATAAAAATATAGTATAAAAACCCTACATGAAATCAATATCCTATCTGTCTCTCACCCCATTCTTTTTTTCTTTTGCGTTTGTGTCAAACTAATCACAGTCCAGTTGATATCCTCCAAAACAAAATCATAGAAATGTATTCATTATTTATTATGTATTCATTAAATATTTGTCTCTGTTGGTTTGAACAGGGTTTTGTAAAAGGTGAAAGATTTATACAACCTGAAGAAAAACCAGCGTATTTGACCATTTGATGTGTGACACTTACCATACTTCCTGACTTGATCCAGTTGGATGATTCAAAAAATAAACACCCTACAATCCAGATCTGTGAAAAAGAGTTTAGCTAAGCATGCAGGCCAGACAAGATTAATTAGTTCAAGGTCTATCCTGCCAGTGACTGCTAATATTGTGCCAGAATGGCAACTCTTAGATATGCCTCAGTGCAATGATATAGGAGTGGTCACTCACCCTTTTGCCAGCCCAAATATCTTTTTAAAAAGTGTAGCTGTGTTCAAAGAAGAAAGGAATTAAATTTGGTATAGAAACCAAACCCTTAAAATGGCCTTGTGATGATAATGATGAGGTTGATGGAAAAAAGTCAGAGGAGAATTTTTTAAAAAAAATGAGAAAGGAGAAGGTAAATAAGAAGTGGGGAAGAATAGAAATGGGATTGAGTTGAGGAAAAACATGACAAGATGAAGGAAGAAGGGAATGAAAAGAAAGGGTATTGGGAAGCATCTAAGTATTTAAGAAGGTGCATGATTCCAGGGAAAGAAATAAGGTTTTTGCCACATCATGATGGTGTTGCAAGGTGCAGTGCTTTACTTGTTGCCAAAGGCATGAATTAAATTCAATAAGACAAGAGGAAGTATATTTTAAAACAATGGAGAAATTTTGTCTAAAATTATGTCTTTCGTGCCTTTTTTAAATAGAGAAGTAGATAAACAAGTGGGAAAACAAAGCCAAGGATTGTGGGTGGCTCACTTGCCAAATGTTGACAGTGAATGCATAGATTCTTATGAAAGGTAAAATTCTAAGCCCAGTTTATTGTATCATATCCTGCTGATATATTATACCAGATTCATTCAAATTTTAATATAATCACTAGATTTGGTAATCTCTCTGGTGTCACTTTAAACAAGGTGATCCTAGACATGTGAACACTACGTGAATGACACCACCTTTTCTTTGGATACATCATCTAGGAAAAGTTCTAGAGTCCATATGTCCTATGGGAAACCACTCAAGACTGTATTTATATCCCTCTTGATGAACATCATTCTTCTTGTCCATAGAAGGAAGATAAGGTTAATGATGCATGGACAAAGAATGAGTGATGGAAGCCAAGCCAGCTGTTCCAGAGAGCAAGACAAAAGAAGCATAAATTATGAGTCTGTGCTTACGGGTGTGTAGTAAAGGATAAAGGGCACCACTGAAACTGCTAAGTTAAAATTCATGAAGTGATTAGAAATTTGTGGATAAAAGCTTCTGTGGAGTTGGAAAAAATATTTTGAATTTGTGTGTATCAATATGGTAATACTGTGCCAAAATACATGCTAATATTTTTGTTGAAATCATTGGAAATTATTTCTGAAGAGCAATGGATGGGAATGCATTGTAAATGTATAGTTTTTTTTAAAAAAAATGCTCATCTATCTATGTGCCATGACTAGAAATTTTCATGCATATAGCAACACAACACGTGTTAGAAATGATGAACATAAGAGCAATTTTATTCCATTGTTTTTCGTGATGAGTCTTATGTGTGAGACTAAAGTCTGTTTATGAGCTAGGGATGTATTTATCCAATTCTTCACCCTCAATAGAATGTGCTTTGACTCACTGCGAAACTTCACTGAAAAAAAAAGCTTACTGTTTTGAAATTTCTCATCTTGGTGTGACAACAAAAGTCCACTGCTTTTTTAGGTGTTTTGGAAAACCTATGCAAAAACAAACATCCTCCATTGTTTTGCATGAAAAAGTTAAAAAAAATGCATGAAGCCAAGTTTTTCCCCATTGTGTGTGTGTGTGTGTGTGTATATACAAACCTTTAATCATTCACATCTTGATAAATAGCTTTAAAGAAATCTGTTTTAATTCTTGTGATATTTTAAATGTCTCTTTCTAATAGCATTTTACTTCAAAGGATTCTCCAGTTTTTGCTAAAAAGACCTGTCCAATATCTTTCTTTCTTATTTCATAAGTAAACAATACTATCTCTAGAACTATAAAACTTGCTTCATATTTTTATGCAAATGAAATCTTTGATCTTTTACAGGAACACAATGATAAATACAAAAAAAACATGCTCCTTTTACATTAGAAACCCATCAAAATGACAAGGAAGTGATAATATTTAATTACAGGAAGACAAAGAGACTGTCTTAAATGTTATCCATCATGAATAAAGGGCTTGTTAACTTGATGTCTTTTTTTATAATAGGAGAAAACACTACACTTTATAGCAAAAACTTTTTAAATTTTCTTAGGGCCCCCTTCAAAATCTCTTAAAGGTACACTTTGTAGTTTTCATAACTTTCAGAAGTGAATTCAATCTTTCTAATCAAAGAGAAGAATAACCTATTGTCTTTTCCACCAGGTGAGAGGCACTGCCTAAATCATCAGTATCCTCAAATGTAAAGGCTTCCACTAAAGTAATTGTTACCACCAAGAGTGAAGACTTTCCCTAATTCCCATCTCTGCCACCAATATAAGGACCCCCTCCTGTCCTACTGTTTTGACCATTAACTGTGAGGACCTCCTAAGTGTTCTCAAAGTAACCATGAGATAATATACAAATTATTTCTCCATTAGACACTGCCACTCTTTATTCTCTGCTTTCATTATATAAATGACATAAGAATTCAGGCATTCTAGTACAAATTCTTTAAATAAAAAACCAATGCTTTATTAACAGGAAGTGAACATAACACAACAGATACATTACTTAATGCATTTAAAATACATTCTTCACTCCTCGCTAATTCAGATTGTTAAGCATCATCATAATCATCATCATCATTATTATTATTATTAATATTATTTGCAGTATTTCTATACCGCTTTTCTCACCCCTAGAGGGACCCAAAGCAGTTTACACATAACTGAAAAAACTTCAATGCCATACGTTGGACACTGACGTGATGCCAAACCATAACAACCACAATAATAAAACCACAATTAAACATAAATCATAATTAGATAGTACATAAGCAGTCATTAAAACAATAAATAATAAAAACAGTTTCGCCAGCATCACTCGTTCATTCAAAAGCACGACTTGGTACCTCATCACACAAAAGGAAATTAGTCTCTTCCTCCTCTTAGGCCACAGAGCCTGCCAAGCATCATCATATGACACAGACCGTGGCACTGCCCCATTGATGGCCAAAGTGGCGAGGAACTGTCGCAAGATGCTTTGTTGCCAACAACAAGAGGTAATGAGGGGGGTGCATTGCACCCGTATGATGAGGTCCCTAATGACTCTCTTAACTATAGTTCTCACTTCACTTACTCCTTTCTTTTTTTCTAACTCAAATATTGTAACTACCATATCATATGCTATTCAAACTGAGAGCTAATCACCAGGTTACCTTAAGAGCAGACTATACCAAGACATTGCAGAAAGGTGGTGAGTCAGTTACTGGTTTCTTGTCATTTGCCCCATGTTAGGAATGCCAGTTTAAGGTGGGTTTTGCACTGTCAACATTTCTCATATGTATGAAAAATTATCTTACTCATATTTAGCTTTAGTTTATTGAAAAATGCTCCCTAGAGAGATTATTAAAAGGTAATACTGTTCATTTTGAAAACGACAAAGCTGTTTTTATTTTGAAATACTTCCATAACATTTCACCATCAAATGACACAAATCTCTACAATACACATTCAAAACACTAACTAGAACTTTTGTCATTGGGTACTCAGAACCTCAGAACCAAAGTTGATACCTTCAGGGATTTTCGGACTGTTTGCAAATTCAGGAATATAATGAAAATAAAAATATATTGTAACAGTGTCTGATATATAATTTTTATGATTTTGTTTTCTTTTCTTAGCAGAATGAACCCTTCCTTCCTTCCCCTTCAACATTCTCTTTTTCGTCCTCCTTCTTTCCCACCCCAGATACTCTTCTGACTCCCCCTTCTTTCCTTTCTTCCATTACCCTGCTTCTTCTTTTCTTTTTTTCTCCTCTTCCCTCTTTAGTGCCCTTGTCCTCTTAATTCTTTTTTCTCCACTTCTTTTTCCTCTTCTCATGTTTATAGACATTTGTACTATTTTTATGCTTCAAAACAATATTGTAGGAAAACTTTTATTCATATGCAATTGGATTATTAATTATATTCATCTCAGGTATCACAGCAGGGCCTTCAGCTTCTGAGTCTTTATCACATTAGATCAATCAATGCATGATAATGTTATTCAATAAATATTAAATGTGCTTGGAAGGGGAAAATGAGTACAGTGAATCTGTGCAGTTACATGTCTGAGCACCTACCAGAAAAATGGGGGAGAAATAAATAGGGCCTGTATCCTGTCTAGAAGCAATGATGTCATTAGATATGGCAACTTTTAGGGGGGACAAAGCATATGTTTAAACAAGCAAAGACCAGTTTCATCAGCAATATAAATATATGTGCTAACAGAGATGAATGAAGGATAATAACATTTTAGGATAATCTAATGAATAATATTTCCCATTAATAAATCATGTGCATTTCTGTACATGAAATTGTGAAAATGAACTGCCTTGGAGACAAAAGCTATATCTGAATTACTATTGGAAGGCTTACTCAAGATATACTAATGCTCATCTAGTTACCCAGGCTAGGTCCAATTATGGAGAGAAAGTTGATTTCATTCCAAGATGAAGAGAAATGTTACAGCAGGGAAGTTCATAATAAAATGAAGTCTATCCTTGTCATTCCCAAAGTTTGCCTTACAGGTAGGCTGGGCGAAACCTTTCCTTCTTCTCCTTACCAATCCATCCTGACTGAGATTGATATAGCAACATGGGAACACTGGTTTTTGTCTGAGGAAAAAGGGGTGTGTTGCAGTCACAAGTATATGGAGGCTGAATATGACCAGGAGACATGGATTTTGCACTCCTAGCTTTCAATTTTATTCTTTTTTCCTGCATTATCTCCATCCATCCAGTGCACAAAATGCTGAGCTGACTGGTGATCCCAAAATCAGTGGAGTGGTGAATTGAAATGGAACAAAATATTTCAAAAATGTTTGAAATATATGTTTTTCAAACTTGGAAAACTCTTAAGAGATGGAGCCTTCAACTTGATATCATTAAGGACTTTTTATCAGCAAAGCCCACTCCTTTTTTGCCCACTTTGTGTGTAGAATAAAATTCTTCACATACAATAATATTATATTTCTTTGCACTTTTTTCTAAGTGTGAATTTTGGGAAGAATACATCTCAAACTACACATAATGTTTGAAAACTGTAAAGAAGTGAATTGCTAAAATTATTCAATGATTCTTTTGAAAA